>NC_140987.1:169223087-169823087 GCF_052327205.1 Somniosus microcephalus
GCCTGCTGTACATGGTCCATGTCTCTGAGGCATACAGCAGGGCGGATATCACTGCTGCTCTGTAGACCATGAGCTTAGTGCCGGGTTTGAGGTCCTGGTCTTCAAACACTCTCTTCCTCAGGTGACCAAAGGCTGCACTGGCACATTGAAGGCGGTGTTGGACTTTGTCGTCAATGTCTGCCCTTCTTGACAGTAGGCTCCCGAGGTATGGAAAGTGCTTTAATTGCTAAGTACCTAAAATAATTCAACACTTTTCGTGATAAGAGCAGGGATTAATATTGTGGAGAATGAGAGAAAAACATTAGTAGCGAAATTCGTAAATTAACATCTTTGTCAACATATTACTAAACATTTCCAAGTCAGTCTGATTGGTTCTCCAGTCCAGGAAGAAAGATGCATGTTTATTTCTGTTAAATCATAGCTTTTCCCAGCTTTTTGTTTTTAATTCGGTGACGCGAACTGTGTATGTGTTTTTCTGCACTTGTGAAAAGGGCTGCATTTCTGACATTTTACATGGGGGGGGGTGGGGTGCGCGGTGTGCTGGTTCAAGAGGACAATGTTTATTAATGGAAGTGATTGAAGTTGAAAATATGGATACCCGTTTTAGTTCAATTCTTTTTAATACTATGAACTAAAGCACTTTATATTTGTTGGTTGTCTGGTTGCATTGTGATTAATATTCCAGTTACTTATGTGGACGTACAGCATGTCAGTGCCATAGAAAAGCTGCTGCTCCTGCTGCTTGTGCAGCCATTGCTATAGTGACATGAGGGAATTGGCTAATATGTTGAAAACTTTAAAATTAATACAATTTAAATAGATATGCTTTTCAGCTCACCTTGAGCTTTTGGATTGTTTGTTAATGCATAACCGCGTAACTGACGCTTCTGAAGTGTTAATGCATTATTATGCCGTTATTTTATATCCCAGTCATTTCTGACAAGTGAATTTTTTTTTTTTAAGTTTGTACGTGACGAACGAAAAGCTGTTAATTAATTCTACCTTAAACAAACTTGCAGAGTGGGCATGTAAATGACAAATGAATTTCAGTATAGCTAAGCGTGAGGTGGTGCATTTTGGTAGGAGGAATAAGGAGGCTACCTACTCCTTGGAAAATAAGAGTCCTAAATGGAGTAGAGGTGCAAAGGGATCAAAAAATATAGATTCACAAATCATTAAAAGTAGCAACGCAGGTTAAAAGCGCAAATAAAGCACTGGGATTAATTCCTAGAGGAATAGAATTCAAAACCAGAAATTATGTTAAAACTTGTATAGAACCTTGTTTGATTGTCTTAATGATTTGAGACGGTGGGGTGGCAATATGGCATTAATGTATGGACGTGTTTATTTGCAACACCTAAAGCTCTGATTGGTCCCCTTGGATGATAAGTCCTGATTGCCGATTGGTACCCTTGGAGGACAAGACACACCCAGCAGTTTCTCTGGAATGTGTAATTAGATCCTCCCTGCCTACGTAATCAGTTACTTTGCAAAGTGTAATTCGAGCCATTCTGACTGCCTACTCCAGACAGAAGAGCTCACTTGGGACAGGGCTCACCCTCATGAGACCTTTTCCCACCCTGCAAAACTAGTTCCTGTCCACCCCCCCGACCGCCCAAGTTCCTGACCTACTCCCCCCCCCCCGCCCAAGTTCCTGACCTCCCCCCGCCTAAGTTCCTGACCTTCTCCCTCCCACCCCAGCTTCCTGACCATCTCCCCCTGCCCAAGTTCCTCCCCCACGGATTCATGACCTTTCCCCCCTCCCCCTCCCATAGATGGGGCATTGTGTGGGGGTCACAGATTGTTAACAGGTTTATTGGGTATGAAGTGAATAGTGACAGTGTCGTGACTTCCAGATTTTGTCCAGTCTTACCATCTAGATCACTTTCTCACTCGAGCCCCCCCTTTAGACCTGGATCATATTCTTCCGCCATCTCCATTGTGCTCTCCATACTCTTTTACCCCCCCCCCCCCGAGTTCCTGGCTTTCTCTCTTCCCCCTCCCTCCAATCCTCTCCCTCCGATCCCTCTCTCCTCCCCACGGATCTAGTGACGAGCCTTGTCCCACGGAGCTGAACAAAGCGTGGCCCACGCTACACTGCAGCTGCAATTGCAGGGTACTGCGCATGCGTGGCCAGACCTCGGTGACAGCGCGCATGCGCAAGAAATGGGCGGGTCCAGCCGCGCACATGCGCAGAAGGACAAAACCGTTTCTGCAGATAATCACTTTGTTAATGTATATATGCTTTTAAGTGGTTTCTGTTGCTGTAAAATTTGCCCACGGACTAAATAGTTGCACTCAAAGGAGTTCGTGGCCCGCCCAGTACAAATTTTTTTTTTTTAATAGAGGGAACATTGGTCCCCACCGCTTACACACAGTCTACAGAGTCCCCTATATCGGGGAAAATGGCACTAACCATTTTCTATTATTGTAGGCGTCAATTACAAAGCTGCTGATTAAACCGTGCCGACTATTTTGGGCAGTTCAAGCAGTTGTTTGCACCTTTAAAATGCGGATTATCTGTACTTTCAGGCAACCCCGCCACCATTAGTCATCCTAAATAAAAAGAGAAAATGCTGCAAATACTCAGCAGGTCAAGCAGCATCTGTGATGAGAAACAAAGTTAACATTTCAGGTGATGAAAGGTCATCGACCCGAAATGTTAACTTAGTTTCTCTCTCTCTCCATAGATGCTGCCTGACCTGCTGAGTATTTCATAGAATCATAGAAATTTATGGCATAGGCCATTCGGCCTATCGTGTCTGTGCCGGCCGAAAACGAGCTATCCAGCCTAATCCTGCTTTTGGTCCGTAGCCCTGTAGGTTACAACACTTAAAAGGCATTTGAAGAATTCTGCACTCTCCATACCTTTTACACCGATTCTATCCCAGTTAATATTAGGGTAGTTGAAATCCCCTACTATTACTGTCCTATTGTTTTTGCACCTCAGAAATTTGCCTACATATTTGTTCTTCTATCTCCCTCTGACTATTTGGGGGTCAATAGTACACTCCCAGCAATGTGATTACCCCTTTTTCATTCTTCAGTTCAACCCATATGGCCTCATTTGATGATCCTTCTAACATATCATCCCTCCTCACAGCTGTAATTGTTTCTTTAACCAATATTGCAACACTCCTCCACCTCCCCCCCCTCCGTTTTATCCCCCTATCTCATCCGAAAACCCTCTATCCAGGAATGTTGAGCTGCCATTCCTGCCCTTTCAGCCATTTTTCAGTAATAGCTATATACAGGAAACTTTTTTTTATCCGGCACGGACGGGACCGACGTGGTGCCGGTTCATCAAAAATTCCGGATAACCGAAAGCTATAGAAAAAGATACGGAGAGCTGAGAGCTCTGTGTAAAGCAACAAACCCTGTTGCTTAGCAACAGGTTCAGAACAATGGCCACAAGTTCCAAGCGTCTCTGTAGCTTAGCAACAGCTGCAGCCACACCCTTGCACAGCAACAGATCGAGGAAGGCAAGTAGAATATGAAGTAAAACTTACCTGAACCTACTCCTGAATTTTGCCGGTTAACCGAGATTTCCAGTTATTTAGGTGCCGGTAAATCGAAAGTTTCCTGTACTTCCACATGTCTATCTGCTCTCTCAGGTGGGCATAAAAGATCCCATGACACTATTTCGAAGAAGAGCAGGGGAGTTATCCCTGGTGCCCTGGCCAATAGTTATGTTTGCTAGTGCTGTTGGGGAGGGTTTAAACTAAAGTGGCAGGGGGTTGGGAACCTGAGCAGGGAGACAGAGGAAAGGGAAACAAGGAAAAAAGCAAAAGACAGGAAGGAGAAAAACAAAATTAGAAGGCAAAGAACTCAACGGTTTAAATCAAACATGGTCACAGTAAATAATAATTCATATAGGTCTGAGCGCGTTAAAAAAAACAAGCCTGAAGGCTTTGTGTCTTAATGCAAGGAGCATTCGGAACAAGGCGGATGAATTAGCTGCGCAAATAGAGGTAAACAAATATGATTTGATTGGGATTACAGAAACATGGCTCCAGGGTGGCCAAGGCTGGGAACTCAACATCCAGGGGTATTCAAGATTTAGGAAGGATAGGCAAAAAAGAAAGGGAGGTGGGGTAGCATTGCTGGTTAAAGAGGGGATTAACACAATTGAAAGGAAGGATATTAACTCTGATTATGTGGAATCTGTATGGGTAGAACTGAGAAATATCAAGGGGCAGAAAATGTTAGTGGGAGTGGTATATAAACCTCCAAACAGTAATACGGAGGTTGGGGATGGCATTAAAAGGGAAATTGGAGAAGCATGCAGTAAGGGCACAGCAGTCATCATGGGTGACTTTAATTTACATATAGATTGGGCTAATCAAATTAGTAAAAATACTGTGGAGGAGGAATTCCTAGAATGTTTACGGGATGGTTTTCTGGAACAATATGTCAAGGAACCAACCAGAGATCAGGCCATCTTAGACTGGGTATTATGTAATGAGAGAGGATTAATTAGCAATCTTGTTGTACGAGGCCCCTTGGGTCAGAGCAATCATAATATGATAGAATTCTTCATTAGGATGGAGAGTGAAGTAGTTGACTCGGAGACTAGGATCCTGAATTTAAATAAAGGAAACTACGATGGTATGAGGCGCGAATTGGGTAGGATTGATTGGGGAATGTCACTCAAAGGGTTGACGGTGGATAGGCAATGGCAAACATTCAAATACCGCATGGATGAACTACAGAAGTTGTTCATACCAGTTTGGGATGAGAATAAAAGAAAAAGGGTGACTCAACCATGGCTAACAAAGGAAATTAGGGATAGCATAAGATCCAAGGAGAGGGCATATAAATTGGCCAGAAAAAGCGGTAACCCTGAGGATTGGGAGCAGTTTAGGATTCAACAAAGGAGGACAAAGGGATTAATTAAGAAGGGGAAAATAGAATATGAAAGTAAGCTTGCAGGGAACATAAAAACTGACTGTAAGAGCTTTTATAGATAGGTGAAGAGAAAAAGATTAGTGAAATCAAGTGTAGGTCCCTTGCAGTTAGAAGCAGGGGAAGTTATAATGGGGAACAAAGAAATGGCAGACCAATTAAATGCATATTTTGGTTCTGTCTTCACAAAGGAGGACACAAATAACCTCCCAGAGATGTTGGAGAACATAGGGTCTGATGAGAGGGAGGAACTGAAAGAAATCAGTATTTGCAGGGAAATGGTGTTAGGGAAATTGACGGGATTGAAGGCCGATAAATCCCCAGGGCCTGATAATCTACATCCTAGGGTACTTAAGGAGGTGGCCCTAGAAATAATAGATGCATTGCTGATCATCTTCCAAAATTCGCTGGAATCTGGAACTGTACCCATGGATTGGAGGGTAGCTAATGTTACCCCACCATTCAAAAAGGGTGGTAGAGAGAAAGCGGGGAATTACAGACCGGTAAGCCTGACATCGGTAGTGGGGAAAATGCTAGAGTCCATTATAAAGGATGTAATAGCTGAGCACTTGGAAAACAGTGACAGGATCAGACAAAGTCAACATGGATTTACAAAAGGTAAATCGTGCTTGACTAATCTACTGGAATTTTTTGAGGCTGTTGTGGTGTATGTGCCTTTAAGAGCCCCAGGTGTGCGTAATGCCGGTAATTGCCACTTGGGCTATATAAGCCTGTGTATTGTGTATATCCTTTAGAAACCGCCCCCCCCCCCCCCCCCACCAGACTTTGCTTAGTAAATACCTATGAACCAACTCCTGTCTTCAGTGTCTTTATCAACACACGGACACTACAGTGGCGACGAAGTGGAAACGGACTTACCGGCAATTCGGCAGCACCTCAAGGACATCGATTCCTCCGGCGTCCAGAAGACTCAAGGAAGTGAGAGAAGCTGTGGTTTCACCAGCTGGCCAAGCTGGTGGCAGGTGCTGCGCTAATCCTTCCTGGGCGTCAGGCTGGGGCTCCAGCGGCGGGCTCTACAGCTGAGACAGGCAGCGAAATCGGAGGCAAGCAATAACGGACTGGGAGGGAGCACTCGGGAGACGGCCGGCGCGGCAAGCAGATCAGCGTTCAGACCTCCGGCGGGAACGAGTCTCCAACAGTAAATTTAAAAAAAACATAAAGAGAACGGGAACCGCAGTAAACAGCGTTGTTATCAGCAGCAGCGGCGGGAAACGCCATATCTTGCTACAGAAAAGAAGAAAAAAAAAAGGCGGGAAGCGCCATATCTTTTCTGAAATGCCTAAGTCTGGCAATATTGATGCTTTTGATAGCGAAACAGAGCCTAATTTTGGCAATATTGATGTTTTTGATAACAAGATAGAGGATTGGACCACATATGTGGAAAGAGTGGAGGTATATTGCACTGCAAATGGAATAGAAGATGAAAAAAAAGCTTCAGTGCTTCTGGATCTAATGGGCGCAGACATACAAGCTGTTACGAAACTTAATCACTCCAGCCGAACCGATGGACAAGAATTTTGAGGAGATTGTTGATACCCTACACTGCCAATTCGAGGCAGGACTGGCAGATTCTCTGCGAGACAAATTCATCTGCGATCCCCTAAGTGTAGAAACACAAAAAAAGGTATCTTCTGAAAAAGATTTAACACTGGACAAGGCTTTCAGTGCAATAGGAGCTGCAAAGATACAGCAAAGGCCACAGGACTTCGGCACCCATGAAATGACACGGGGTTTCGAGAGATGTTATCGCTGCGGCAGATCCACCCATGACCAGAGGGACTGCTGGTTCAAGGAAAAAGCATGCAGGCGATGCGGAAAGATGGGACACATTCCACGTGTGTGCCGATCTGAAAATAAAAAATCCACCAACGGGAAAAGAATCAATAAGGAAAAGCACAGAAAGGTACAAATGATGACGGACAGTAGCTCCGAAGACCAGAAGAGTGATAGCGACTCCGGGAACAAGAGACTAAGCTCTCTCAAATTACATAATGTAATTGCCAAAGAAGATTACCAGACCATTTGGGTTACCCTCACAATGGCAGGGTCCCCAGTTAAAATGGAGCTAGATACAGGATCAGCTCTGACCGTCATAAATCGACGGGATTACGAGTGGCTATTTCTGCATATACCTTTAAAAGATACATCCATTATCTTGAAAACATATACGGGGCAGAAAGTATATCCCAAAGGAAAAATAAGGGTGCCTGTTGTATACAACGGCAAGGAAATACAGAAGTTGTATTTATACGTTCTACAAGATGGTGGTCCACCGCTGTTGGGACGTGAATGGATCAGAAAAATACGTTTAGACTGGTACTCCATTCAGGCACTGACGGTGACCAGTAAGGAAAAAAATGATGATGACATCATACCTGAACGATTGAAAGACATCTTGGCCAACGCCAAGGAAGTATTTCAAGAGAAACTAGGAACCTTGAAAGGCATCATCGCCTCAATAAAAGTAGAAGATGCAGCAATTCCCAAGTTTTTTAAAGCAAGACTGGTGCCATACGCAATTCGTCCAGCAGTCGAGGCAGAGCTGGAGAATTTGGAAAAGGCAGGCGTATTATCTAAAATAGATTGGAGCGAGTGGGCAACACCCATCGTCCCAGTCATGAAGAAAGCATTGAAGGGTGATGGATCTGAAGAACAGAGAAAAATTCGCATCTGTGGAGACTTCAAGGTGACTGTAAACCCGGTCCTTCACACGGTACAGTATCCTCTTCCGAGGATAGAAGATATTTTTGCCTCGCTATCCGGAGGGAAACGTTTCACCAAAATTGACTTGGCACAGGCATATCTACAGATGGAGGTTGAAGAGGCCTCTAAAAAGTATCTCACGATAAATACACACAAAGGTCTGTACCAGTACAATCGACTGGCTTTCGGAGTAGCATCCGCTCCAGCTATCTGGCAAAGAGCTATGGAGCAAGTCCTCCAAGGGATTCCGGGGACTCAATGCTACCTAGACGACATCCTTGTAACAGGAGAAAACGACAACGAGCACCATGCCAATTTAGAGCAGGTGCTCACTAGGCTGAGAGAACGGGGCCTACGAGCAAATCGCCCCAAGTGTGAATTTTTCCGAAATCAAATATCATACTGTGGCCACATAATAAATAAGGAAGGGTTGCATAAGTCACCTGAAAAAATTGAGGCGGTCATAAAAGCCCCAGCACCTGAAAATGTTTCACAATTAAGGTCGTTCCTGGGATTAATAAATTACTATCATAAATTTTTACCGAACTTATCAACTCTTCTACACCCTCTTAATGAACTGCTACAAACAGGAGTAATTTGGAAATGGAACGAAGACTGCAAAAATGCCTTCCGTAAATGCAAAGACTTAATCACATCCAAAGAAGTTTTGGCTCATTACAACCCATCACTGCCAATCAGACTGGCGTGCGATGCATCCCCTTATGGCATAGGAGCAGTATTATCGCATAAATTCCCTGATGGCTCGGAACGGCCGATAGCTTTTGCGTCACGCTCATTGAACTCAGCTGAGCGTAACTATGCCCAAATCGACAGGGAAGCACTCAGCCTGGTATGGGGAGTAAAGAAATTCAACCATTACCTACACGGACAAAAGTTTCCCTTGTTGACTGACCATCAACCCCTCATCTCCATATTCAACCCTAAAAAGGGTGTTCCCATTATGACAGGACAAAGGCTACAGCGGTGGTCCCTTTTTCTGGGGGCACACCAATACAACATAGAATACAAAGGGTCAAAACAGCATGGGAATGCTGACGATTTATCGCGCCTACCGTTGCCAACGATAGAAGAGGCACCTACAGTAGACCCAGTAGAGATATTCCACTCTACCATAGTGGAATGTCTACCAGTGACAAATTCTGCCATTGAAAGGGAGACAAGAAATGACCCGACTCTCTCACGGGTCTACGATTTAACAGTGAAGGGATGGCCAGCACATGACGAACCACGCACTAGTACGATTGCAAAATACTGCAGATGTTGGAAATCCGAAATAACAACAGAAAATGCTGGAAAAACTCAGCAGGTCAGGCAACATCCGTGGAGAGAAATTTGAGTTGACGTTTCGGGTTTGACCCTTCTTCAAAACTCGGTCCGGATAACGCCTCGGGGGTGTAGTAGTTTCTGGTGGTGTAGTAGGTTCTTCTGGCAAGGCTGATTCGGCTTGAATGCCAGTGTCGGGTTCATCGGGTTCCAGTATCACCGGATCGGAGGTAGATATGGGTATCTCTACTTCATCGTTAGATTAGTATAGAGTGGTGGTGTAGGTTGTCCCTTTTCAGATGACTTTATGATTTGGTCAGCATGGCGCCTTATTATGCTTTCTCCGATGTCCACGGTATACATCAGTGGTCCTAGTCGTGTGCAGATAGTTCCAGGCTGCCATTTCTCGGTACGGTATTCAGTACAGTTTTGAAGAAGGGTCAAACCCGAAACGTCAACTCAAATTTCTCTCCACGGATGTTGCCTGACCTGCTGAGTTTTTCCAGCATTTTCTGTTGTTACATGGCGAACCACTGTTGCCAGCATTCTCGCAAAGAAGAGAACAGCTGTCAGTGTGCCGAGGAACCTTGATGTGTGGATCCAGAGTGGTGATTCCACCCAAACTCCAGGATAAAGTGCTAAAGGAGCTTCACGAGGGGCATCTGGGTGGAGTGAAAATGAAGAACCTAGCCAGGGCATTTGTATGGTGGCCAGGTATCGATGGAGACATCGAAGAAATGACCAAGAGCTGCCTAGGATGCCAGAAGGTCCAAAACGCTCCACCACAAGCCCCTCTACATCCATGGGAGTGGCCCTCATCTCCCTGGCAAAGGGTGCATATCGACTTTCCTGGTCCATTTATGGACTCAATGTTCTTAATCGCGGTTGATGCACACTCCAAGTGGCCGGAGGTAATAAAGATGTCCTCCACCACCATGGAAAAAACCATCACAGTATTAAGGGCCATATTTGCCAGGAATGGGCTGCCGGAACAGATATGTTCTGATAATGGACCGCAATTTGTGTCCGCAGAATTCAGGAAGTTCTTAAAAAACAATGGGGTAAAGCACTACACGTCCGCCCCATACCATCCCGCCACCAATGGATTGGCTGAAAGGTTTGCCCAGACCTTCAAGGCGGCCATAAAGGCCATGTGTAATGAAGACATAAAACTTCAGCACAAGGTGGATAACTTCTTATTCGCATACAGGAATGCAACACATATGGTTACCAACCAAACTCCCGCCATGATGTTCTTCAATAGAAACCTAAGATGCCGGCTGGATTTGGTCAAGCCCAACATCCGAAGGGACGTGGAGAACCGGCAGTTTCAAGGCATGAATGAAAGGCCAACTAGGGCCTTCCAGATAGGCCAACAGGTTTTGGCCCGGGACTACCGTACCGAGAAATGGCAGCCTGGAACTATCTGCACACGACTAGGACCACTGATGTATACCGTGGACATCGGAGAAAGCATAATAAGGCGCCATGCTGACCAAATCATAAAGTCATCCGAAAAGGGACAACCTACACCACCACTCTATACTAATCTAACGATGAAGTAGAGATACCCATATCTACCTCCGATCCGGTGATACTGGAACCCGATGAACCCGACACTGGCATTCAAGCCGAATCAGCCTTGCCAGAAGAACCTACTACACCACCAGAAACTACTACACCCCCGAGGCGTTATCCGGACCGAGTCAGGAAGCCTCCTGAGAGACTAACTTATAATTAATTAATTACAGCAATGTATATTATTTTGCATATAACATGTAATTAATAATTACTTAAAATATGATGTACTGGTTAGCTAAACGGGGAGGAATTGTGGTGTATGTGCCTTTAAGAGCCCCAGGTGTGCGTAATGCCGGTAATTGCCACTTGGGCTATATAAGCCTGTGTATTGTGTATTTCCTTTAGAAACCCCCACCCAGACTTTGCTTAGTAAATACCTATGAACCAACTCCTGTCTTCAGTGTCTTTATCAACACACGGACACTACAGATGTAACTGGGAAAATAGATAAGGGAGAACCAGTAGATGTGGTGTATTTGGACTTTCAAAAGGCTTTCGATAAGGTCCCGCATAAGAGATTAGCGTGTAAAGTTAAGGCACATGGGATTAGGGGCAAGGTATTGACTTGGATAGAAAACTGGTTGGCGGACAGAAAGCAGAGAGTAGGAATTAACGGGTCTTTTTCCGAGTGGCAGGCAGTGACTAGTGGGGTACCGCAGGGATCGGTCCTTGGACCCCAGCTATTCACAATATACATTAACGATCTAGATAAGGGAACTATATGTAATATCTCCAAGTTTGCAGACGACACAAAGCTGGGTGGGCTTGTGTGCTGCGAGGAGGATGTCGAGAAACTCCAGGATGATTTGGACAGGTTGGGTGATTGGGCAGAAGCGTGGCAGATGCAATATAACGTGGATAAATGCGAGGTTATCCACTTTGGTGTCAAAAACAGAAAGGCAGACTATTATCTGAATGGCAATAGATTGGGAGAAGGGGGAAGTGCAACGAGACCTGGGTGTCCTTGTGCACCAGTCACTGAAGGCAAGCATGCAGGTGCAGCAGGCGGTGAAGGCGGCAAATGGTATGTTGGCCTTCATAGCGAAAGGGTTTGAGTACAGGAGCAAGGATGCCCTGCTGCAGTTGTACAGGGCCTTGGTGAGACCACACCTTGAGTACTGTGTGCAGTTTTGGTCGCCTTATCTGAGGAAGGATGTTCTTGCCATGGAAGGAGTTCAGCGAAGATTCACAAGGCTGATCCCTGGGATGGCAGGAATGATGTATGAGGAGAGATTGGGTCGATTGGGCTTATACTCGCTGGAGTTTAGAAGAATGAGGGGATCTCATCGAAACTTATAAAATTCTGACAGGTCTGGACAAACTAGATGCAGGTAGAATGTTCCCGATGGTTGGAGAGTCCAGAACCAGGGGTCATAGTCTAAGGATAAGGGGTAAGCCATTTAGGACAGAGATGAGGAACAATTTCTTCACCCAGAGTGGTGAACCTGTGGAATTCTCTACCACAGAAGGCAGTTGAGGCCAAGTCTTTAAATATATTCAAGAAGGAGTTAGATATATTTCTTAGAGCTAAAGGTATCAAGGGATATGGGGAGAAGGCAGGTACGGGGTACTGAGTTTGGATGATCAGCCATGATCTCATCGAATGGCAGAGCAGGCTCGAGGGGCCGAATGGCCTACTCCTATCTTCTATGTTTCTCAACCAACGTAACAAAAAAAAGAGATTATCTGGTCATTATCACATTACTGTTTGTGGGAGCTTGCTGTGTGCAAATTGGCTACTGCGTTTCTTACATTGCAACAGTGATTCCACTTCGAAAGTACTTCATTGGCTGTAAAGTGCTTTGAGACGTCCGGTGACCGTGAAAGGCGCTATATAAATGCAAGTCTTTCTTTTTCTCAGCTCATCTGCCTTATTCACTAGATTCCTTGCATTGAAGTATATACCATTAAGCACTGCCAAACCCCTTTGTTATCTATTTTCTAACTTTTGCTTCCCCTGCCTTCTAAATTCACTTACTAATTTTCTGCCTTCTATTTCCAGCTTTGTTTCTCTCCCTTCTGAATCTAGACTCAGGTTCCCACCCCCCCGCCAAGCTAGTTTAAACCTTCCCCAACAGCACGAGCAACCGCCTCCCCCCCCCACCCCACGAAGATACTGGTCTCAGCCCTGTGGAGATGCAGCCTGCCTGGCTTGTACAGATCCCACTTCCTCCAGAACCTGTCCCAACGCCTCAGGAATCTAAATCCCTCCTACACCATCTCTCCAGCCACGCATTCATCTACTCTATCCTCTATTTCGCGTGGTACCGGGAGTAATCCAGAGATTAGTACCTTTGAGGTCCTGCTTATTAATCTCTTTCCTAGCTCCCTAAAATCTGCCTGCAGGACCTCATCCCTGTTTCTACCTATGTCATTGGTACAGATATGGTCCACGACCTCTAGCTGTTCACCCTCCCCCCTCAGAAAGTCGTGCAGCCACTTAGTGACATCCTAGTGGGGACTACCTTAAATGCCATGGGTTTTTTCATGTTTTACCACCAACTTATCCAGCTTAACTTGCATAATTACACATTTGCCAGAAATACTGATGCAGTAAGTCTGCTGGCGTAGTTATACATACTGGTATAGCATTACATTCTTCAATAGCAGGGTATTGTGTTGGGTCACAATTTTTGGAGTGGTTGCAAACTATATTCCAATCTTCCAAGAGTGCCACCACTAAGGCAAGTGTCAGCTTGGCTCAGTCGTAACACTTTCAAACTGAGGTAGTAGGTTGTGGGTTCAAGCCCCACTCAAAGACTTGAGCATCTGTCTAAGCTGTCACTTCAGCGCAGTACTGAGAGTGCTGCATTGTCAGAGGTGCCATCTTTTGGACGAGACATTAAACCAAGGCATCATCTGTTTGTTCAGGTGAATGCAAAAGATCCTAACTGTCTTAACCAATAATTTCTCTCAAACCAACAGCAGCAAAAACATATGGGGTGCATCTTGTTTGCTGTTTACATAACAGCAGTAATTAGGCTTAATTCTTTGGCTGTGAAGTGTTTTGGGTGCTATATAAATTAGTTATTTCTCCTTTTCAGAGGTGTGATGCATGAAAGTTGATAATGTCAAAGAGGGGTCTCCAGGCTGGAGGGACATTCCTTACACCAAAATGTCCAAGATGCAGCCTTCCCCTTCCAAGCATCTGCCTGTCAGTTTATTCTTTATGCAGTGGCTTCAGTTCTTTAAACTTCTCAGGCCTGTAGGATTAGAAAACTGCACTGATTGGGGGGATTTTGACTAATCAAGAATTGGTCTTTACCAGTCTGCTGTGCAGGAACTTTAGTGTCACAGAACCATATTTAGGCTATCCAAATTTGTTCCACGTAGAACCAAAAGACACTCATTGATTAGGCTGGATTGGAATAGAGGTCTCGGGATAACACACCACCCACTCTCCTGTGTTTCAACTTTTGATGCATCCAGCCTGTAAGCAACAGCGTAGTTACCAACCAGCTACAGACAAGATTGGACCTGTGCTGCATGCATATTGTATATTGTACATGTTATCTGAACCGTTCCCTCCCTTTGAACACCTGCCCTTGGAGTTCCTTAGTTTGCACTTCTAGCATGCAACATCTGAAGTGTTAATAAAAGGAATTTCCTCCCCAAAAAAGTAGGTAGGATAGGAAACAAAAAAGTTTCAAAACTGTGATCTTATCCAAAGACCTTTTATTTAGTTTGATTAAATTCTCTTCATATTTATACAAAATTTAAATTAAGAGACATGATTTAGGTACAGCAAAGCATTATGCACAATTTGGAGTAATTCAGCTGGGCAAGAGATTTTCTACATTTTAAGCACCTATAATGTAGAAAAACATACCGTGGCATTTCAAAGAAGCGTAATCAGACAAAAACTGACACCAAACCAAAGGAAATATTAGATGGGATGACTAAACGTTTGGTCAGAGGCAAGTTTTAAACAGGGTCTCAAAAGGTGGAGAGATGCAGAGGTTTAGGGAGGGAATCTCCGAGCTTGGACTTAGAATGGCTGAAGACACGACCGCCAATGTTGGGACGAAGGAAGTAGGGATGCACAAGAGGCCAGAGTTGGAAGAATTCTCACAGGTTGTAAGGCTGGAGATCAGAGATGAGGAGGGGCGGCGAGGCCATGAAGGGATTTGAACACGAGGATGAGAATATTAAATTGGTGGCATTGGGAGCCAATGGGACAGAGGTGATGGGTGAGCCGGATTTAGTGTCAGTTTGGGAGTATAGGCAGCAGAGTTTTGGATGAGCTGAAGTTTATGAAGAGTACAGGATGAGTGTCTGGCCAGAAGAGCATTGGAATACTCAAGTCTGGAGGGGACAGCAGCATAGAGGAGGGGCTTGGCATCAGGAGTGCTAATGCAATGACAGATGTGCGATGTTGAAGTGGAAGTAGGCAGTCTTTGTGATGAGAGCTTAGAAGCTCAGCTAGCAGTCAAATACGATGCCAAGTTTGGGAACTATCAGCTTCAACATGAATGTGGCCAGGGAGGTGGATGGAATTGGTGGTAAGGGTACAGAGTTTGTGGCTGGGGCCAAAGATAATGGCTTTAATCTTTCTAATGTTTAACAGATTTCTGATTGTTAACAGATATTGCTGGTTTACCAACCCGAGATCCAAATAACTCACTGTATAAACATCACCATCATTGACGACAGCTTGTAAACAATATACACAAAGAGCTACCCATATTACACAAGTTCATTCTGTTTTGTATTATACCTAACCAGCTGTGCACCCAGAACAGAACATTGCTAGAAATGCTGGACTAAGGCTAGATGATCAGTGCTAATTGAATCTTCAAAGTGATGTAAACAAGCTAATCATGGAATGCAGTTTTTTGTACAGTTCTTAGAGATGCTCCTTTACTAGATGCTATATCATCTGTCCGATTTCCAATTTGCCAAGAGGTAAGGTTTCAACACGTCACATGTTGGAATTGCTGCAAAAGTAAAGAGAAAATTAAGTGACAAATTTCCTTTTTATTTGAGTAGTGGCCTTAAACTTAGATTCAACTTTATTGGTTAAAACCTAAAATAGTGGCCTACTGTAAGGGTGTCCCAACTGCACCCCCCCCCCCCCTGGATTCTTGCTCTCAGAGCCCAAGAAACTCAGACCTATTTGTGCTTAATTTTGCTATTTGCTGGTTTATCCTGTTTGAATTGTTTGGGCTTGGATATTAAGGGGCTGTCCTTAGGTTTACCCATTAATGAGGTTACAGTGCTGCTAACAGCAGAAACTTCCAATTTTTGCAAATGAACACAGATTTTTAAACTTTTTACTGCGGTCCCAGGCGCCATGGCAAGCACCTATGCACAAAAAAAATCGACATCCCTAGTCTGTTCTACTGAATCAATGGAATGCAAGTTAGTGTTACGCTGCAACGCCACAGACTTCAGTTGCTGAATTGTATGCTGGTTGCAGAGTGTTTAATGTTTGCCTTTTTTGACACTACAATCATTTACAGAATAATTAATGATTGAGCAACACAAAGGCCAATATTTCAATAATTTAAAAAAAAAAAGAGATTTTCACTCGTCAAAAGGCTGAGCCCTAGTGAAAGAAAAAGGTGAAGTTGCTATTGGGAATCACTCTTTAGTAAATATACAGTGGATCAGTTTCAAAAACTTGATACTGGCATATGAAAACATAGAGCTAGAAATATCAAACTTTTAACAGCCACGTCCCTTTGATTTTACAGGTCAGTGAACATTTGTTGTGTCGATGTTAATCAATTAATTAAGCCACTTTAATTGCCATTAAAATGAAGCTGTTCAATTTGGCAAGTTCTTAAAATTAATTAAGTAGCTATTTTCTTACCTTTCTCCAATTTAGGCTGACGCAAAGTTCAGTGATGTAGAATTTTCAGTTAAGTCTAAAAGAAAATATGATTGTAAGGTCAAGTTCAAAAGAATTTATTTTTGCAAATGCTGCAGTACTGTGTAAACATGAGCCCTGCAAACCATTGAATCTAACAGAAGCAAACTTTAAACAAGGACACCGCACCTTACTTGAAATAGACTATGTACCCAATATTCAAAAGGGATGAACTCAAGAATTATAAGCCTATAGAAAAAAATCTACAATCTCTGAAAGCTAGTGACTGCAGAGACCATTGGTAATAGTCAGCAAGATTTAGAAGCAACAGATCATGCCTTGAGTTTACTAGAATTATTTGATGCAGTAAATAAAATGATTGAATGAAAATCAAATGGAGGAAACTTTTTTGGATTTTAAGATAGCATTTGAAACATGATTTGTGGTATTTGGAAATCAAGATTCATAGAATTACAGTAATGCAAAATTGACAAATTAGACTGAAAGCAAAAGATGAGAAAAAAAGCCATGGTTGGGAGCAGTAACTAATGGAGTTTAAGCGTTTTCAATTCCTACGGCATATGTTATTCATCATTGAAGGTACTAAACTGAATGTAGCCAAATAACTAACAGCATTTAAAAATGAACTAGAGCAAGTAGCAGGACTACTGAATGGCATTGCGAAGACCAAGCACTATACAAGGTTGTGCCCACTAACAAGAGAATAGCAAAAAAGGAAAAAAACCTTGACAAGTGACTGACAATTACTGAAAGTGTCCAGTCAACATAAAGCAATACTAGAACAGCCATAGGCTAGGATGCTCTCATGGGTCTTTAATTAGTCAAACAATGATTTTCCCCATTTTTGTATGAATATGATGATATTTTCAGGTAAAGCTTTGAAGACTTTTGGCCACCAAAGGCTATGACTTTAAAATGACCCAACCTGGATCTACCAACTCCAAGGAACAACGCTGCTGGAGTTGCAAACAGGGAGGGGATAATCGGACATGGGCATGGAGATATAATTCCGCCCCCATTTTAAGTACAGATTGAGCGTCCAAAGTCCGGAGTTCTGGGACGTCTTACCACCCGGATTTTAGACGCTCAATCTGTACTTCAAAAAGCCATTAACTTTTGTTTTTTTTGAAAAATGCGAGTGATGCAATAACATTTTAGTGTTGTGTCTTATCCTCCTTAATCTGCACAGCTCCACTAAGTGTTTCCGCCAGGCTGCAGCCACGGCACCACGCCGCCCTGGTGGCCTAGTGTGGGCCATCGGATGCTCTGCAGAGCTCGCAGCGTCCCTCCCCTTTAACAGAAGGGGAGGGGCGGAGAAACGCGTCAGCGCTACACGGAGGTTGCCGGATTCAGGACGCTCAACCTGTACAGCACTACATTTTAACACTTATTTCCACGTTCACGTCTTGCCACACTGTAATTACACCCTCCCACCAGGTGCAGTGCTGCAGACATTATACCACGCGGACACAGGCACTTATAAATGGGAAAAAGTTGACCAAGCACAGTGCAAGATTTTCAATATATTATTCATGTCCCTTTTGCATCTGGTTACACTCAAGTATAGAGATCAAGAGTGAATGAAAATGCAAACGGTATTTCTTTCTGCCTTTTTGACACTGCATGAATTCAATAAAATGAAAAATGAGTAACACAAAAGGCAATTACAAATTCAGTATTTTTGAAGTCAGATTCCATTTCCCCCTTCTCCCCCATAAACTTTAACTTTCCATTTCTTCTCCTTCCCTAAGTTGACATATTAAAAATATTGTTTTGACAGTTCTGACAAAAGGCCATCGACCGGAAACGTTAACGGTTTCTCTCCGCAGATGCTGCCTGACCTGCTATTTCCAGCATTTTGTTTTTATATTAAAATATTCTATTGTGTATACTTATTTGTAAAAAGGTGATCAGTAGGTTTTGAACCAATATTCTCGACAATGAAAACAGAATTTTTATGTTGCATTACAGTTGCAGAGTTTACTCAATGAGCAATTGCAACACATGGCACAGCACTGTGCTGGGCGATCATTAGCCTGTTGCCAACTATCTCAGCCAGAGCGACACTACAATCAGCTCCTGTCCTAGAGAGGAAGAACTGTTACTCTAACCATGATCCACTAGCCCTTATTGAGAGGCCATGTGGGCTCATCAGTGGCCACCATCAGTGAGATATGGAGAGATGTCCTGGCTAACAGCAGAGCCAACAGATCATAACCTCGGCCCCAATCATATATTCTCCCCCCCCCACACACTTTTTTTTGTTTGTTTTTTCTTCTCCCCCACGTCAGCTGTCTTTCATTCTGCCAGCGCAATTTACACTTCATCTAGAGCCATCTTTTGTTTCTTAACCTGTCCCATTACCATCTCCTTGAATATCTCCTAACGTCTCTTAACCTCTCCTGCCTTCTATCCTATCGGGCCTTCCCTTTTGTTCTTTCATCCCCTCCCCCCTTTCCCAGCTCCTACACTTGCTTTAAAATCTGTTCCATTTCCTGCTTTTTTCCAGTTCTGACGAAAGGTCATCGACTTGAAACGCTAACTGTTTCTCTCTTCACAGATGCTGCCTGACATGAATATCTCCAGCATTTTCAGTTTTTATAGCAGGGCCGGCTCCAGCGGGCCAAATGGCCGTCGGCTCGGCGCCATCTGCAGACCTGAATTCCAGCCTGAGTCCTCACCCCAAAAGCAGCAGCACGGGGGCGGATAAAAGTAGTCACCATCCACGGCGGCAGCAACATGAACCATTGGTACCTTGCGATCACACGCATCCGTATTAACTGCACTAACTACTCACCTTTTAAAATCATCACAACAAGAAATGCCAGACATCCTTGTCATGGAGATCTCAACAGCTGCGGTCGGCGCCAGGTGTTAAATGTACTGCCGGTCCCAGGACCGCTAACTTTAAACAGCCGGTCGCTTGGAGCGGTGCCCCTGCAACACGGCAACTGGAGCTGGCTGCCAGATTCCACCGCTGTAAACTGCTACTAACTGATGAACATTTCAATCCTCACCCTGACGACCCCCTCAGCCCAAGCGCACGTACTGGTGCCCGGACTGGGAGGGGGAGGGCCGGGCCGGTCCTCCGGGATTAACCGGCGGTCACAGCCCCGCGGCTCAGTGACAGGCCATGACCGCTCTCCCGCGGAGGTCAGCTCGCGCCAACATTCAAACCTAATCTCACATGACTTCCCTCCATTAAAGCACATTTTTTAAAAGTTTTCAATCGGGCAAATACTAACACTTAAGTAACGTTTCGTAATCTCCCCATAACTTTCACAGATATATTAAATTCTGCCCCCACTTCCCCGCACATCTGTTTGGCACCACGAGGCAGAGGCGGCTCCAGGAAATTACGTCATATGATTGACACTTGGCGCCGGCCCATTACCCCTCCCCCCATGCCCTCCTGTTCACCCTCCCCCCTCACGGTCCTGTCCTTCCCCACCAGTCTCATCACTCCTCCCGCCCCCCCATCCCGTTACCCCTCCCCCCAGGCCCTCCTGTCCACTCCGCCGGTCCCGTCACCCTCCCCCCTCACGGTCCTGTCCTTCCCCACCAGTCTCATCACTCCTCCCGCCCCCCATCCCCAGGCCCTCCTGTCCACCCCACCTCCGCCGGTCCCATCACCCTCCCCCCTCACGGTCCTGTCCTTCCCCACCAGTCTCATCACTTCTCCCGCCCTCCCATCCCGTCACCCCTCCCCCCGGTCCAGTCCCGTCACCCCTCCCCCGTCCAGTCTCGTCCCATCACCCCTCCCCCCGCCGGGTTTCGGAGCTTGAACAGCAGCTGGAGTCACTGCAGTGCATCCTTAAGGCTGAGAAATTCGTGGCTAGCACGTTTCTGGAGGTGGTCACCCCGCAGCTAAAGAGTGCAAGCAGAGAGGGAATGGGTGACCGCCAGACAGAAGAGGAGGACCGGGCAGGTAGGGCATGAATCCCCTGAGTGCATCTCACTCGCTAACCGGTTTTCAGCTCTGAATACTGGTGAGGGTGATGGTTCCTCTGGGCAGATCAGCCAGAGCCAAGCCCACGGCACCATGGGTGGCTCAGCTGCACAGCAGGGGGCGAGGGGCGGTGGAAGAAGTGTGGAAGAGCAATGGTGATAGGGGATTCGATAGTTAGGGGAACAGACAAGCGTTTCTGCGGCCCCAGACGTGATTCCAGGACGTTATGTTGCCTCCCTGATGCCAGGGTCAAGAATGTCACTAAACTGCTGCAGGACATTCTGAGGGAGGAGGGTGATCAGCCAGAGGTCTTTGTTCATATCGGTACCAACGACATAGGTAGAAAGAGGGATGAGGTCCTTCAGGCAGATTTTAGGGAGCTAGGAGATTAAAAAGCAGGACCTCAAAGGCAGTAATCTCCAGATAGCTCCCGGTGCCACGTGCTAGTGAGTACAGAAATAGGAGGATAGAGCAGATGAATGCATGGCTGGAGAGATGGTGCAGGAGGGAGGGCTTGAGATTCCTGGGGCATTGGGACCGTTTCTAGGTGAGGTGGGACCTGTACAAGCCGGACGGGTTGCACCTCAACAGAGCCGGGACCAATATCCTCGCGGCGGGGTTTGCTAGTGCTGTTGGGGAGGGTTTAAACTAGCTTGGCAGGGGGATGGGAACCTGAGAGTATTTTCAGAAGGGAGAGAAGCAAAGCTGGAAATGGAGAGCAGAAAATTAGTAAGTGAGTTTGGAAGGCAGAGGAAACAACGGCTAAGAAATAGACAACAAGGCAGTTTGGCAATGCTAAATGGTATGTACTTTAATGCAAGGAGTCTAGGAAATAAGGGAGATGAGCTAAGGGCACAGATAGACATGTGGGAGTATGATATTGGGCCATATATTCTGATCCCTACCGGTGTGTACGTGTTGTGTACACACGCTTAGGGACATCAGAAATGCCGGTTTCAGGCATGCGCTAAAAACCGGCATTTCTGGTCTGTCAAGAATGCTCTTGACAGATCGGACGCCTGCCCTGGAGAAGGGCCTCCACGGGCAGAGAGTTCCGCTTTCTGGAGACCCTCCGCCCACCGAAAATCCTTAGAATTCTTACGCCTGGTAAAAGCAGGTGTAAGGCCTGCTTTTACCAGGATAAGAGTTGAAAAAGTAATTTTTTTTCACTCATTTATCATTTAAAAATACTTTAAAAAAAGGTAAGTTTATTTTTAGCCACGTAAAAAACTTTAATTATTTTTTTCAAAAGATTAAATTTTTGCTTAAAATATTTAATTTATTGTCATTTCAACTAATTCTAAAAAGGTGATGGTATTTTTAAAATGTATTTAAAGTTTTACTGTGTTTTTCAGGTGATCTCCATTCATATATTTGACAGGTCTATCTGTCAAGTGTATGAAGGGAGATTCCCTTCTTCTATTGGCTCCCCATGGCCCACATGATCCCAGGGACGCTGCAAACTGCCTGCACCTCTGGGATACGTGGGCCCTGCGCACTTGGAGTTTGGAGAGGCCCAGGAGCGGAAGTATAGACGCCTCGGGAGCCCTCAGGTAAGTTCGTAGATTTTCCAGATCGGAGGCCTCCGATCGGAAAATACGGCCCATTATAGCCATTACTGAGACATGGCTGAAAGAAGGGCAGGAATGGCAGCTCAACATTCCTGGTTACAGGGTTTTCAGGCGAGATAGAGAGGGGTTTAAAAAAGGAGGGGGCGTTGCATTTTTGGTTAAAGAAACAATTACAGCTCTGAGGAGGGATGATATGTTAGAAGGATCATCAAATGAGGCCATATGGGTTGAACTGAAGAACGAAAAAGGGGCAATCACATTGCTGGGAGTGTACTATAGACCCCCAAACAGTCCGAGGGAGATAGAAGAGCAAATTTGTAGGCACATTTCTGACAAGTGCAAAAACAATAGGGCAGTAATAGTGGGGATTTCAATTACCCCAATATTAACTGGGATATTACCAGTGTAAAAGGTATAGAGGGCACAGAATTCCTAAATTACATTCTGGAGAACTTTTTTAGCCAATACGTAGCAAGCCCAACAAGAGGGGGACAGTTCTAGATTTAGTTTTAGGGAATGAAGCTGGGCAGGTGGAAGGAGTATCAGTGGGAGAGCATTTTTGTGGTAGTGATCATAATTCAGTTAGTTTTAGCATAATTATGGATAAGGACAAAGAAAAAACAGGAGTGAGGGTTCTAAATTGGGGGAAGGCCAATTTTACTAGGTTGAGAAGTGATTTAGCAAAAGTGGAATGGAAACAGTTACTTGAAGGTAAATCAGTGTCAGAGCAGTGGGAGACATTCAAGAGGGAGTTAAGGGTAAACATGTTCCCACAAAGAAAAAGGGTAGAACTGCCAAATTTAGAGCCTCCTGGATGACAAGGTAAGATAAGACAAAAAAGGGAAGCCTATATCAGATATCGTGAGCTCAATACTGTAGAAAACCTAGAAGAGTATAGAAAATGTAGGGGTGAAATTAAAAAGGAAATTAGGAAAGCAAAGAGAGGGCATGAAAAAATACTGGCAAGTAGAATCAAAGAAAACCCAAAGATCTTTTATAATTACATAAAGAGCAAGAGGATAACTAAGGAAAGAGTAGGGCCTATCAGGGACCAAAATGGTGATCTATGTGTGGTGCGGAGGATGTGGGTAAGGTACTTAATGAATACTTTGCAGCTGTCTTCACAAAAGAGGGGGACGATGCCGACGCTGAATTTGAGGAAGATAGTGAAATATTGGGCAGGATAAACATAGTAAGAGAGGAAGTATTAAGGGGTTTAGCATCCTTGAAAGTAGATATATCGCCAGGGATATGAAATATATCTGAGGCTATTAAAAGAAGTAAGGGAGGAAATTGCGGAGGCTCTGACCATCATTTTCCAATCCTCTCTGGCTACTGGAGTGGTGCCAGAGGATTGGAGAACTGCTAACGTTGTACCATTGTTTAAAAAGGGAGGAAGGGATAAACTGAGCAATTACAGGCCAGTTAGTTTAACCTCGGTGGAGGGCAAATTACTGGAATCAATTCTGAGGGACAGTATAAACCTTCATTTAGAAAGACACAGTTTAATCAAGGACAGTCAGCATGGTTTGAACATAAGAACATAAACAGGAGCATGAGTAGGCCAATCGGCCCCTCGAGCCTGCTCCGCTATTCAATAAGATCATGGCTGATCCAATCTTGGCCTTGTTAGAATAAAATTTTGCTGGACAAGATTTTGCTGGAAAAGACACAAACAACAAATTCGCTGACTGGGACTAATTGAATCACTGCACAGTGAGACATGCCACGCTTACGCATGGCTGGAACAAAGTTCATCTCGTGTCCTGACTGGGACTAATTGAATCACTGAGGACTAACAAGGTTCACTGGTATCCTATCATCGAACTAATCACTTGTATCCTATTATCGAACTAATCACATTCCGCCGGGGAACAAGATGGAACGAAGACCTGAAGAGGCAGAATTGGCAACACAAGTGTGTAAACTCCTGACTGGAGGAAAATAACGATATGCGTTAATAAACGAATTGATTGGATAAATGTAAATGATCTAAAACCAACTTCTTGGAATTGTATATAAGCTCGGCACGTACTACAATCGGGGAGAAGGTGCTCTCACAGACCGCGTGGTTGCAGACTCTTCTCCCAGAGCTCTGTCATTTAATAAAGTTGTCTCTCTTACTCAAAGTCTAGTTTCCGAGGAATCATTTTTCCTACAACAAATTGGCGCTGCAAGCAGGGTGCCACGGAGCTGAACAGTCGTTCGAATCAGTGACCAGGGTGAGTAGTCAGATTTTTGACCGCCCATAAATCAGAGACACTCGACAAGGCGACTGAACGGCGAAGCAGCACCAAAACGAATCTGGGACACAGACTGAGTGGGTAAGAGACACTACTTGATTTGTATTTGTGTATTTGTATTTGTGTAATAGTAACTAAGAAAAACCTCGGACCAGGAGGACACTTGTCTCAGACACCTAGCCTCAGGCCGGTTGTTAAGAGGGCAAATGCCCCACGCGAAGGCCAGGACCATGAAGTAGGTGCCGAGACTCCAAGGTGTTCTAAAGTCGTGATACTAGTCGAGTACGGTTAACATTTTTCTGCATTATATCATGTTGCTAAGTGAACTAGGAGATTATTAGTGTCGGTGTTGTAGGACCCTGATCAGGTAAACAGACACCGGGGAGGGGTAGAAACCCCGTCCAACAAGCAAGCGTTACACGTCCGGGCAGTTTTGAGAGAAAGACAAACCCGGACCTCTGAGAACGCTGGCATAGAGTGCGACAAGAAGCTCGGGTATTCTCGGAAGGAAAGAATAGGGGGGCTCTCTAAGGAACAGATCTCCAGACACGAAGGAACGATCGGTGAAGCAGCGGCGATGTCAGGTGAGGAAGTTAAGAGGGGACCTTCGGGCTCCCTCACATATTCTTATATGACAAACCGACAGTCGTTAATTAAGAAGATGCAGAAAGACGGGTGGGATGTGTCACAGACTTTAGAACTCCAGAGAAGCTGGTTGACTAAACAGACAAAGGATAAAACCAAGTAGGCAGGAGTGTTATTAGTACACCAACTAGCAGGACTCATTGAACAAGTAAACGTAATAAAGAAAGTTGCACAAGACAAAGTACAGATGGCTACGGAACTAGAGACAAAGGTGAAATGTCAAGCAAAGATTATAAAGGAATTAGAGTGTAAGGTATACGAGGGGGGGCGAATGGGGACTTGTCCAGACACCACCTCCCTTCCCCCATATTACAGTGCAGAACCAACAGCCCCTGCAGGCGAGGGGGACATTGAAATAGTCGAGATGGCTCCTGTGAGTCGGGGCGGGACATTGGCTAATCCCACCGCCAGTACCCAATAAAGGCGGAGGCCAGGAAGGCAGTCGTGGACATAGTGAAGGGGCTAGTAGAAAGGGGTATCCTGAGGGAAACCACGAGCACTACTAATTCCCCCACATGGCCAGTAGAGAAACCTGATGGGAGCTATAGGTTGACTATAGACTATACGGCTCTCAACAGGGTCACTCCTAAATTACACCCCATCGTTGCCAGCCCCTCAACAATTTTGAATGGGCTATCCCCTGAACAGAAGATATTCACCGTTTCAGACATAGCTAACAGATTCTGGGCACTCCCATTAGATCCGGAATCACAAGAGAAATTTGCATTCACAGTAGGGGATAAACAATATACGTGGACCCGATTGCCACAGGGATTCCATAATAGCCCAGCTATTTTTCACCGCGTCATGAGTGATATCCTAAAACAGATAGAAGTACCTAAAGGAAGCACTATTTTGCAGTACGTCGACGACATACTAATAGCCTCGGAAATGAAGGCAGGCCATCTGGCAACCCTATATTTAGTACTAAGGGCCCTAGAGACGGCTGGCCTCAAGGTAAGCCCTAAAAAAGCACAGATAGGAAAAACTCAGGTCCTATACTTGGGACATCTAATCTCCCAAGGACTTAAAGAAATGCCACAGGACAGGAAACACGCTGTCCAGGGCATGCCGAGACCCGTAACAGTACGCGGAGTCAGGAAGGTACTGGGGCTCTTTAATTACAGTCGAAATTTTATCCCGGGGTTCGCTAAATTAGCAGAACCTATACAAAGATTAGTGAAAGGGGGTAAACCCGCGTTGGAACCGATAGATTGGGGACCGGAACAAGAGGAAGCTTATACTCAACTAAAGTCTGAGCTAGTATCAGCCCCAGGGCTAGGACTGCCAGATATGAGTAAGGACTTCCACATACATTGCAACAATGAAGAAGGGTTTTACACAGCAGTAGTTACACAGGATCATGGGGATAAAAGAAGGCCCGTCGCCTACTATTCCACAGCGGAGGGACCGGTAGTCACAGGGCTCTCCCGGTGCATAGCTGCATTGGATTGTGCGGCTTGGGCAGTAAAGGTTAGTGAGCCGATAGTAATGACAGGAAACGTTATATTGCACACTAAACACACTCTGGTAAAGATGCTGAATCAATTCATTCCATGAAAAGCGACGAGTTAAGATAGTAACTATAGGTTTTTATTGGCTAAATAACAGAGCCCACCCTCATGGGTGATCGGTTCCAACAAGGAATAATACTAGCCAAGCGGTCACCTTTATACCTGGGCAAGCAGGCGGAGCCATGGGCGGAGTCAGCTGAGGTATGCCTAGGTATAACAGCGTGCGTGGCAAGAGGTAACCTTGTGTAGTGATAACAACAGTGTAAACAGTGATAACAACAGTGTAACAATAGTGAACGGTTGTGAACGGTAACAGTGGTTTACCACATTCACCCCTTGTTTAAAATTGAGTCCGGTGGGGTGAAGTGTACTACCAGTTCGTGTATGTCAGTCTCTCAGGAGGCCTCGTAAGCCTTTCTGATCGGCGCAGTAGCGGCGGCGGTGGTGCAGTATCCGATGTTAATGCTGGTGTCTGCGTGGTCGACGAAGGCTCCTGGGGTTCCGGCATGCCGTCTACAGGAGCTGGATTTGGGGGAGTGGTGGGGGGTAATGGTGGTATCTCAGGGGTGCCCGAGGGTGCGAGGTCTCGCAAGGAGACACTGTCCTCCCGCCCGTCTGAGTATGCCACATAGGCGTACTGGGGGTTGGCGTGCAGGAGGTCCACCCTCTCGACCAGGGGGTCCGTTTTAAGGGTCCTCACGTGCTTCCGCAGCAGGACGGGCCCCGGAGAAGTCAGCCATGTTGGTAGCGAGGTTCCCGTAGTCGACTTCCTGGGGAAAACAAACATTCGTTCATGGGGGGTGGCGCTAATGGCAGTGCAAAGCAGTGACCGGATGGAGTGGAGTGCTGCCGGGAGGACATCCTGCCAGCGAGAGGTTGGGAGGCCCTTAGACTTTAGGGCTAAGAGGACGGCCTTCCAAACTGTCGCGTTTTCTCTTTCCACCTGGCCGTTCCCCCGGGGGTTGTAGCTGGTGGTCCTGCTCGCAGCAATACCTCTCGCGAGCAGGAACTGGCGAAGTTCCTCGCTCATGAAGGATGCGCCCCGGTCGCTATGTATATAGTTCGGGAACCCGAACAAGGCGAAGAGGTCGTTCAGGCATTTGATGACCGTGGTACTGGTCATGTCTGGGCAGGGGATGGCAAAGGGGAAACGGGAGTACTCGTCAATAATGTTGAGGAAGTACACATTACGGTCAGAGGACGGGAGGGGCCCCTTAAAATCGATGCTCAAGCGCTCGAAGGGGCGGGTGGCCTTGATCAGGCTTGCTCTGTCCGGCCTATAGAAATGCGGTTTGCATTCGGCACAGGTTTGGCAGTTCCTGGTCATGGTCCTGACCTCCTCGATGGAGTAGGGCAGGTTGCGAGCCTTAATGAAGTGGTAAAGTCTGGTGACCCCGGGGTGGCAGAGGTCGTTGTGGAGGGTCCGCAGTCTATCAACTTGCGCGTTGGCGCATGTACTTCGTGATAGAGCATCTGGGGGGTCGTTGAGTTTACCAGGCCGGTACAAGATATCGTAATCGTAGGTGGAGAGCTCAATTCTCCACCTCAAGATCTTGTCGTTCTTGATTTTGCCCTTCAGCTTGTTATTAAACATAAAAGCAACCGAACGCTGGTCAGTGAGGAGGGTAAATCGTTTGCCTGCCAGGTAATGCCTCCAGCGTCGTACCGCCTCCACAATCGCCTGGGCCTCCTTCTCGACAGAAGAGTGTCGGATCTCAGGACCCTGGAGGGTCCTTGAGAAGAAGGCCACAGGTCTCCCCGCCTGGTTAAGGGTTGCAGCTAGGGCGAAGTCGGATGCATCGCTTTCCACTTGGAAAGGGATGGACTCATCCACTGCGTGCATTGTGGCCTTCGCAATGTCTCCTTTTATGAGGGAGAAGGCTGCGCCTGCTTCTGCTGTCAGGGGGAAGGAGGTGGACTTCATGAGGGGTCTGGCTTTGTCCGCATAATTGGGCACCCATTGGGCATAGTAAGCGAAGAGCCCCAGGGTTCTCTTCAGCGCCTTTGGACAGTGGGGGAGGGGAAGCTCCATGAGGGGGCGCATTCTTTCGGGGTCGGGGCCGATGACTCTGTTCTCTACTACGCAGCCGAGGATGGCAAGGCGCGAGGTGTTAAACACACATTTCTCCTTATTGTAAGTGAGGTTCAGCCGTTGGGCCGTACGGAGGAATTTCTCCAGATTAACATCGTGGTCCTGCTGGTCGCGGCCGCAGATGGTGACTGAAATAAAGAATAGATTTGCCTTCCAAAGCTAGGCTTTATTAACTTTAAAATCTGCAGCACATCTTCCCACATCCAGTCCCAACCAAGGCTGGAAAAGAACTGAATTTAAGGTGGCCACAACACATCATGTGATCATCAACTACCAATGAGATTACAACATATATCCCAAGGCAGTTAACAAACAACCAATCACAATACTTTTACTAAACAAGGAATAATCACCACATTCACCCCTCCTTTTAAAATATACTCCAACCTAAATAACCTTTACAATTTATAATTAATTATTTACAACTAAAACTATGCACAACAAGAATAAAACTGTTCACATGACACAGTACTAAGTGAACAACAACAAATAGTAACATTGCACATAAGTATTAAGTATCTCTCAACTAAAACAATATACTATAATATTTCAACAATTTTAAAACATTACTATCAATTTAAAAGTCCATTTTCAATCGGTCGACCGGATATCTTGTTCGTGTCGACCTTCTTAACCTTGGTGAAATTCCTTGCCCTCCCACACCAGAAGGCACAGAAGTATCTTCAGCAGGAAGGCTATCCATATCCCGATTTTCAACGGTTTCCGGATTAGAAATCCCATCAGAAGGTAAACTGGGACGGTCATAAACATCTATCAAGGGCTGACTAATAGAAGTATAATTATCTGCAATCGGATTGGAAATGTTCGTAGTATCTGTAACAGCATCCACATTATCTGAATCATGACTATTGTTAATATCCTCAGAAGAGGGCTGGCCCCCACAAGGAGCCAAGTCTTTAATTGAAACAGTACTTTCTTTCCCATCTTGGAATCGAATATGAGCATATTGGGAATTTGCCTCCAACAGCTCCACCTCCTCCACCAAAGGATCATATTTTGACAGTCTAATATGGCATCGAAGCAGCACAGGTCCCTGCATAGTAAGCCATGAAGGTACCGAATATCCCGTAGTAGATCTCCGCGGATAGTTAAAGAGCCTTTCATGGGGGGGTCACATTAGTAGCCGTTGAAAGCAATGATCTAATGGAATGCAGGGCATCAGGCAGTACCATTTCCCACTGTGTATTCTTAAGGTTCCGGGATGTCAAAGCCAACATAACTGCCTTCCAGATCACCCCATTGTATCGTTCGCACTGTCCATTACCCTGGGGATTATACGGGGTAGTTCTACTAGTAGAAATTCCCCGACTCTGAAGGTATTCCTTCAACTGGGAAGACATAAAAGAACTTCCCTGATCCGAATGGATATACGCAGGCATCCCAAAGATGACAAAAAGTTGAGTCAGACATTTAATAACTGTAGCAGCTGATACATCTGCACAAGGAAAAGCAAAAGGGAACCTTGAAAACTCATCCACAACAGTAAATATATATCGGTTTTGAGTAGTTGAAGGAAGAGGCCCCTTAAAATCGATGCTCAAACGTTCAAAAGGAGAAGTAGCCTTTATAAGATGAGCTCGTTGAGGCTTAAAGAAATTCGGTTTACACCGAGCACAGATAGAACATGATGAAGTCATCCGCTTGATGTCTTCAACTGAAAAAGACAAGTTCTTACTGCGTACAAAGTGTATCATCCTCGTAACCCCGGGATGACATAAGGCATTGTGAAGATTAATAAGCGTATCTCCGTGAATCACAGAACAATAAGCCCTCAACAGTGCATCAGCAGCAACATTATCCTTCCCCGGACGATAAACTATGTCAAAATGGTAACATGCCAACTCAATCCTCCATCTCATTATTTTATCATTTTTGATCTTTCCAAAATGTTTAACATCAAACATAAAGGACACAGATTTTTGATCAGTTACCAACGTGAAATGTCGCCCTGATAAATAATGTCTCCATTTACGCAATGCTTCTACTATTGCGTATGCCTCTTTCTCTATTGAAGAATGTCTTTTTTCACTATTGTTCAAAGTACGTGAGAAAAAGGCCACAGGTCTTCCATTTTGGTTCAGAGTAGCCCCAATTGCAAAATCCGAAGCATCCGTCTCGATCACAAAGGGAACCTGCTCATCAATAGAATGCACAACTGCTCCTAAAATATCCTTTTTAAAATTCTCAAAACATGTCCTGGCCTCCCATGATAGAGGATATGTCGTAACCCGAATAAGAGGCCGGATCTTCCATGAAAAATTTGCAATCCAATTAGAATAATAAGAAAACAGTCCAACAACTCGTTGCAAAGCCTTAGAATTAGTAGGACAAGGTAAATCAATCAATGGTCGCAGACGTTCTGGATCTGGTTTAATCTTGTTTCCCGAGATAATATACCCCAATAGATTTACCTCAGTAGTCGAAAAGATACATTTCTCTTTGTTAAAAGTTAAACCAACTTTTTCCGCAGCTTGAAGGAATCTTTTTAAATTAGAATCATGCTCCACCCTTGATTTGCCACACACTGTGATGTCATCTAAGTATGAAAAGGTATGAGAGGGAGTTATCACTTATAAAAGCATCCATTGCCCGTTGAAAACAAGCAACACCATTAGTAACACCAAATGGTATTCGGCAAAACTGATACAGCTTTCCACCAGCCTCAAAGGCCGTATATGGTTGATCCTTCTTAACAATAGGAATCTGATGATAAGCACTCTTTAAATCAATAGTGCTAAAAACCTTATACTGAGATACTTTGTTGATAAGCTCATCAATCTTAGGCAAAGGGTACGCATCTAATTGAGTATACCTATTAATAGTTTGGGAATAGTCTATCACCATTCGTTTCTTGTGTCTCTCGTTAGTCGTGACAACTACCTGTGCTCGCCAAGGCGAACAACTAGGTTCAATGATTCCTTCCAATAAGAGACGTTGAACTTCAGAATTAATAAATTCTCTATCCTGACTACTATATCTTCTTGACTTGGTAGCAATTGGCTTACAATCCGACATCAAATTGGAAAAAAGTGATAATGGAGAAATAGATAAAGAGGTTAATCCACAAATAGATAAAAGGTGGCTTAATCCCTCCAAATGAAAGACTAAGAGACTCGTGTAACTGAAGCACATCATGTCCAATCAAAATATCCGCACAGAGATTAGGCAAAACAGATAGGCGTATATCAGTATACGTATTACCTAGAAGAATCATTTTCACAAAGCAACAACCAGCTATTTGTGAAGTAAGGGTCGTCTGAGCCATACACACCTGATACGTAACAGGCGAAATTTTCAAATGCTTCTCCTTCGCAAACTGAAGACTTATAAAACTCTCAGTACTGCCCGTATCTATAAGGGCCTTCACTTCCAACCCATTAACTTGAGCCGTGACTATAGCTTTGTTTAGGCCATGAGCAAATGCAGCAGAAATTGATGCAATAAACACCCTATCTAAAGGCTGAATAGTCACAGAGGAGGTAGTGGAGGAGGGCCCTCCCACACCAGGAGAGGAGGAGGTAATTGAACCTGATGATTTGCACACGCGTGCATAATGACCTCTCTTGCCGCATTTACTACACACAGCCTCCCGAGCAGGACACTTCAGACGAGGGTGCCGGATATTCCCACAAAAATAACACTTCTGAATCCTAGAGGCAACAGCCGCCAAAGTAAAAACTGTTTCAGAATCTAGTAAACCACTCCCATTAAGTCCACATAATTCCTTTTCATCCGAAACTGCCGAAACCATAGTCGCAGGCCGATTAAAAAGAGCATAAGAATCCAAACTTCTCTGAGCCACATCCAATGTAGAAGCTTGCTCAAAAGCACTTTTAAGATCCAAAGTCTTATTTTCTAACAACCGCTGATGAATTGATCTAGACAGTAATCCATTAATAAAAGCATCCCGTACCGATTCTTCCTTATATTCTTAAGCCGTCACGGCCTTATAATTACAGTTAACACTAAGGCACCGAAGTGCTTGTAAATAAGTATCCAAGGATTCTCCCACCTGCTGCCTACGGGCAGATAGAAGGTGACGTGCAAATACCTCATTCTTTGGTTTAACAAAAATCTTTTCCAATGTAGAAATAGCCACTTCATAAGTTTTACAGTTCAAAATATATTTATATACATCCGGAGCAATGTAGTTGATCAGCATATTCAGCTTATTTAGAGACTCTTGATCCAACACGCCCAAAAAGTTTTTAAATGTACAATACCAATGTTTCCATTTATCATCCACTCCAGCAGAATTGGGGTCAGCCTTGAATCGTTCTGGTTGAAGATATCGCTCCATTCTAACATAAAGTTAATAAATTGAAATAAAGAATAGATTTGCCTTCCAAAGCTAGGCTTTATTAACTTTAAAGTCTGCAGCACATCTTCCCACATCCAGTTCCAACCAAGGCTGGAAAAGAACTGAATTTAAGGTGGCCACAACACATCATGTGATCATCAACTACCAATGAGATTACAACATATATCCCAAGGCAGTTAACAAACAACCAATCACAATACTTTAACTAAACAAGGAATAATCACCACAGTGACGTTATCTAGATAAGGGAACGTGGCCTGCAGCGCGTTCTGGTCAACCATCCGGTCCATCTCCCTTTGGAAGACCGAAACCCCGTTGGTGACGCCGAAGGGAACCCTAAGGAAGTGGTAGAGGCGGCCATTCGCCTCGAAGGCGGTATACTGGCGGTCCTCAGGGCGGATAGGGAGTTGGTGATAGGCCGACTTGAGGTCGATGGTGGAGAATACCCGGTACTGTGCAATCTGGTTGACCATATCAGATATGCGGGGAAGGGGGTATGCGTCCAGCTGGGTGTACCGGTTTATGGTTTGGCTGTCGTCGATGACCAGGCGGTGTTTATCGCCGGTCTTAACGACTACGACCTGGGCACGCCAGGGGCTGGTGTCCCCTCGATGATGCCCTCCTTCAGGAGTCGCTGCACCTCAGAGCTAATAAAAGCTCTGTCCCCGGCGCTGTACCGCCTGCTCTTGGTAGCGACGGGTTTACAGTCACGGGTGAGGTTAGCGAACAAGGAGGGGGGCGGGACTTTGAGGGTGGAGAGGCCGCAGGTGGTACGCGGCGGGCGGTTTAAATTTTGCTGGTTGCAGACTGTGAGTGGGGGGAGGGATCCACCGTAAGCTAAAGTGACACTTTGAAGGTGGCTTTGGAAATCCAGCCCTAGTAGGACGGCAGCGCAGAGCTGGGGCAGGACGAGAAGTTTAAAGTTTTTATATTCCGTGCCCCTAACCGACAGGGTCACCACACAGTAGCCGCTGATGTCTGTTGAATGGGACTTCGCCGCCATCGAGAGCCGATGGCGCGTTGGCCGGACAGTGAGGGAGTAGCAGCTCACCGTGTCTGGGTGAATAAAACTCTCCGTGCTTCCGCTGTCGAACAGGCAGGTCGTGGCATGGCTGTTTACTTCGATGTCCATCATGGACTTGGACAGATGATGCGGGAGAGCTTGGTCAAGCGTGACGGAGGCCAGTGTATGGCTGAGTGAGCTGCTGTAGTCTGCAGGTGAGGCGGTGGTCGGGTCTGGAGACAAAACGGCGGCCGAGTGCGGCAAACAAAATGGCGGCGCCCGTGACGCGGATCCCCACGAAGTTGGACAAAATGGCGGAGAAGATGGCCGCCCCCACAACTCACATGAGGCACTGCTGGCGTCTGTGGCCTTGATCAAAGATGGCCACCCCCACGACTCACATGATGCAATGCTGGCATCTGTGGCCTTGATCAAAGATGGCCGTCCCCACAACTCACATGAGGCACTGCTGGCGTCTGTGGCTTTCCCCCTGCAGGCATTTACGAAGTGGCCTTTCTTTTTGCAGCCGGAGCAGGTCGCGTTCCTTGCAGGGCAGCGCGCCCTTTGATGTCTCGCCTGGCCACAGAAGAAGCAGCTGGCGGCCCGATCGCGGAGGTCCGCTGCTGCAACAGGTCCCGGGGGTGGCGGTCCCGATCGATTCCGGGACACTGACGCCGTAGTAGGTCCCAGGGGCGGCGGTGCGAGGGGTATTGCGGCCGGAGTCGGGCCCGAGTCCCAGGGTCGCGCAGCACTGTACCTGGAGTACGCCTCGAGGTCCCGATGGGCCACTTCCAGGGAGCGAGCGAGGGCTGCAGCTGTTTTCAATTCGAGGTCCTTTGATTCGAGCAGTCTTTGCCGTGAGTAGTCGGACCGAAGGCCTTTCACGAAGGCATCGCGGATATTTCCTTCAGTATTTTCTGCAGCCGTTACAGCTTTAAAGTCACAGTCCCTGCCGAGTGTTTGTAGCGCCCGTAAAAATTCATCTACAGACTCTCCTGGCTGTTGCGAGCGGGATCTTAGGAGATGTCTGGCATACATTGAATTTACTGGGCTCCGGTACTGCTCTTTTAGCAGGTTGAGGGCGTCCTCGTATGTAGCAAGGTCTCGGATGAGTGCAAATACTTTAGGGCTCACCTGGGCGGTCAGGACTCTTAGTTTGGATTCCGGAGGCACGCCGGAGGCTCCCAGGTCGGATTCGAAACAGCTCAGCCAGTGTTCAAAGTCAAGGGCTGAATTCGCTGCCTGTGGGTTTAGATCCAGGTACGGCGGTCGGAGGGCTCGCAGCCAGGTCAGCTGCTGGGGCTGTTGTAGCTGGCCGTTTGGCTGGTCATTTGGCTGCTCCAATCCACTCATTTCAAAATTTAGCCAATAAAATTAATATACCTATCAATTCATTCCATGAAAAGCGACGAGTTAAGATAGTAACTATAGGTTTTTATTGGCTAAATAACAGAGCCCACCCTCGTGGGTGATCGGTTCCAACAAGGAAGAATACTAGCCAAGCGGTCACCTTTATACCTGGGCAAGCAGGCGGAGCCATGGGCGGAGTCAGCTGAGGTATGCCTAGGTATAACAGCGTGCGTGGCAAGAGGTAACCTTGTGTAGTGATAACAACAGTGTAAACAGTGATAACAACAGTAACAATAGTGAACGGTAACAGTGGTTTACCACAATATTGCACACTAAACACACTCTGGTAGAGATGCTGAATACCGGGAAATTAAGATCCGTCTCGAACATGAGACGTGCCAAGTGGGAGGCCATCCTCCTCCCTCCGAGTAAAGCAGTAACCATTGGTAGAGACACAGGGGAGAACCCGGCAGAAGGAATACTGGGAACTGGGGAGCCCCACAACTGTGGGGACGTAGATATGAACCTGGAAGAAGATAGGATAAAAGACACCCCTTTAGCGACAGCGGAAGAGACGTTGTACGTAGATGGTTCACGCAAATATATAGATGGGCTGCCCCGAACGGGGTGGGCGGTGGTTAATGGCGAATTAAAAACCGTAGAGTCAGGACGGATTGATGGAGGCCTATCGGCCCAAGTAGCAGAGCTAGTGGCTCTCACCAGGGCACTAGAGTTGTCAGAGAATAAAATCGTGAACATTTACACAGATAGTAGGTGTGCCTTTGGGGTGGTCCACGATTATATGACTGCATGGGGTAGGAGGGGATTCATTACTACGGGAGGCAATCCCATAAAACACCAGCCGAGGATAGAAGCCCTCCTAGAAGCTAGCGACAAACCCCATCAGGTAGCAGTAATTAAGATTAAGGCACATCAGAGGGAACCGGACTGGACTAGCCCGGACTGGTTAAATCACCAGGGGAACCAGGCTGCGGACCAAGCAGCACAAAGGGCGCTAGAGCAAGAAAGGATCGAAGAAGTACCAATAGCCGCTGTGAGCAGCTCCGAGGACGAGATAAGTATTGACGAACTCCATGAGGACACCCCCGACGTCGAAAAAGGTACATGGGAAGAACAAGGTGCAAAGCGGGGAAGCGATAATGTCTGGCGAAAGGATAACAGGGTAATGGCCCCCAAGTGCATTCAAAATACGCTATTAGAACTCCACCATGGGCTTGTACACTCAGGGAGAGAAGCGATGATGGGAAGCCTCAGCAAAGAATGGTGGTGGAAGGGGATGGGAAGAGATATCGCGAGATACTGCCATCGATGTATCACCTGTGCGCAGTATAACCCCGGGCGACCCATAAAGGTCAAAATGGAACATCAACCAAGGCCACGAGGGCCCTGGGAGCATATACAAATAGACTTCACAGGTCCCCTTCCACCGTCACACGGCAAAACATACTGCCTCGTGGTCATAGACCAATTCACCCGCTGGGTAGAGGCTTTCCCCACGCGAAATTGCACCGCTTTGACGGTTGCCAGAGTCTTAGCTGAAGAAGTAATCCCCAGGTGGGGAATACCAATTCAAATGGACTCTGATCAAGGTACCCACTTTACCGGGAGTGTCATAAAAACGGTATGCCAATTAATGGGAATTAAACAAAAATTCCACATCCCATACCACCCTCAAAGTTCGGGCATGGTGGAACGAATGAACCGAACCCTTAAAAATGCATTGGCAAAGGCAATGCAGACGTCGGGGAAAACCTGGACTGAAGTATTGCCCATTATCCTAATGAAGCTGCGAGCCACTGAAAACCAAACGATAGGCTTGACCCCTTATGAATTGATGACAGGAAGGGCGATGCAATTGCCAGAAGGCATCATAACAGGTGGGGCCGATGTAGGCCCTTTAAAAGATAGACTAAAACGATACGTTCTGGAACTTAGCACTCAATTAAAGGAGATGCGAAAGAATGTCCGCGATAATCAGGAGGACAAGGATCGGGCACAAGAGCTCACAATGACGGCTTATCTTCCCTCAGCGGGTAGTAAAGTCATGGTGAAAACACTGCCCAGCAAACCAGGGTTCGCCCCAAAATGGAGTGGGCCATATGAAATCATAATCAGCGGGGATACCTGTGTCTGTCTAGACATAAGGGGTAAAGGAGTATGGAAGCATTGGACACAATTGAAAGTATATAAAGACAACTGACTGGTTACTTTCTGAATCTGTTTTACAGGTGATCTGCATACCCTTTGTCATAAAATTCCTGTAAAGACTGGACTGTAGTGATATATTAATCATGTTTAGAGTATTATGGGTAATGGCGTTATTTCATACTGTCACGGGAAGCGCGGTACCCCATTTACGTAAAGAGAGAGGATTGCATGTAAATACCTTTCTGTATATGTCATATGTCTATGCGAAAAAAAATGGGCCAAAGCTCCTGCTGGGTGTGTGCCCATGTGCCCACCCATACGGGGGGAGGAATCCCATTAAGGCCTATTCCCTTTAAGGTAGAGGAGATGGTAGGGTGGTTATTATACTCTAATACCACCTGGAATAAGGAGGATACCATACAAACCCAAAATAGCTTGAATCCAGATCAGCTGGAACATGAGTGGAAACAGGCAGGGTATAACCCCACGAACTTTAAAGGATGGTTTCATCCCCAGTACGATAATCGAAGGTATCCAGAAGAGCTATTAGTCAGCACAGGGGGAAAACTAAACAATGCAGAGGGGGAAGTCTGCTTGGTAAACTATGACGAGACAGGGTTAGTGGTTGGATGGAGTAAGTGCAAGTATAATTACACTTTAACCAAAACCAGTACTAAACCACCAGGTGCCCTAGAATGGCCCTACGTGGGAACGTTTAATTTATCCAAAGTGCTAAACCGGACTAGCAATCTACCCTGGAGGGGAATACCTGGGATCATGTACCAACTTTGGAACAAATTTGAGGCCTATAATAATACCTATTTCATTTGCGGATATAAGGCGTATCCATGACTTCCACGAACCTGGACTGGGTCATGCTATATAGGATACGTAGTACCATACATCCATTATTTATCCTCCCTAACCCACCACTACGGGTACCAGTCGTTATGGCAACCAGCCAAGCGTGTTAAGAGAGCTATTACGGAAACCGAAAGATTCTGGGCTATAGCATTCCCCTGGTACGGAACAGGAAATAGCAAGGGAATCCATAAACATGGCAGCAGTGCTCGAACAAATAGCCAACGATACGGCTGAGTCCCTGAGAGAAATGAGTGCCGAAATGGTGGCGATCCGGACCACCGCCTTACAGAATAGGATAGCCCTAGATTATCTGTTGGCGGCGCAAGGAGGCACCTGTGCCCTGATCGGGACAGACTGCTGTACATATGTCCCAGATAGCTCCGAGAATATTACGAGCCTAGCAAATCATATCCAAGAAGAAATAAAGAAGCTCCATCAACCCACAAGCACAGGGTGGCTTGATTGGTTGCTAGGGAAAACCGGGTGGGGAGCGTGGATGATGCAAGGGATAATAATAATAGTTGTAATTTGTATGTTGATGTGTTGTGCGCTGAGCCTTATAAAGTTGTGTTGCCAAACTGCTATGAAAACCGTGATGCCGATCGCCTCTATCGAGGAGGAACACACCAACCTGCTACCAAGGGACGAAGAACACCAATACGACACTGTCGAAGGAACAACCGAACCCCCGGACATAAGCCAGTGGCTGTAAGCACCGACGAAAGGGGGACCGAGGATAGTCATCTGGGAGCAAATGAATCGTGCTCCAGGACCAAGAGGAGGGATTGTTAGAATAAAATTTTGCTGGACAAGATTTTGCTGGAAAAGACACAAACAACAAATTCGCTGACTGGGACTAATTGAATCACTGCACAGTGAGACATGCCACGCTTACGCATGGCTGGAACAAAGTTCATCTCGTGTCCTGACTGGGACTAATTGAATCACTGAGGACTAACAAGGTTCACTGGTATCCTATCATCGAACTAATCACTTGTATCCTATTATTGAACTAATCACATTCCGCCGGGGAACAAGACGGAACGAAGACCTGAAGATGCAGAATTGGCAACACAAGTGTGTAAACTCCTGACTGGAGGAAAATAGCGATATGCGTTAATAAACGAATTGATTGGATGAATGTAAATGATCTAAAACCAACTTCTTGGAATTGTATATAAGCTCGGCACGTACTAAAATCGGGGAGAAGGTGCTCTCGCAGACCGCGTGGTTGCAGACTCTTCTACCAGAGCTCTGTCATTTAATAAAGTTGTCTCTCTTACTCAAAGTCTAGTTTCCGAGGAATCATTTTTCCTACAACAGCCTCAACACCACTTTCCCGCTCTCTCCCCATACCCCTTGACTCCCTTGTCGTTCAAATGTCTGTCAATCTCCTCCTTGAATATATTCAATGACTCCGCCTCCACAGCTCTCCGGGGTAGAGAATTCCAAAGATTCACGACCCTCTGAGAGAAGAAATTCCTCCTCATCTCTGTCTTAAATGGGTGACCACTTAATCTGAAACTATGCCCCCTAGTTCTAGATACCCCCACTAGGGGAAACATCCTCTCAGCATCCACCCTGTCAATCCCCCTCAGAATCGTATATGTTTCAATAAGATCACCTCTCATTCTTCTAAACTCCAATAAGTATAGGCCCAACCTGCTCAACCTTTCGTCATACGTCAACCCCTTCATCCCAAGAATCAACCTAATTAACCTTCTCTGCACTGCCACAAATGCAAGTATATCCTTCCTTAAATATGGAGACAAAAACTGTACACAGTACTCCAGGTGTGGTCTCACCATAAGAAGATAAGAAATAGGAGCAGGAGTAGGCCAATCGGCCCATCGAGCCTGCTCCGCCATTCAATAAGGTCATGGCTGATCTGATCCTAACCACCAATCTACTATCACAGAACCATCTCCTGAATCTAACAGAATTAGACACACGAAATAGGAGCAGGATCAGGCTACACGGCCCCTGGGCCCGCTCCGCTACCCACAGGTCTATGACCGATCCGAACCTAGACTCATGTCCAAATTCCTGCCCGCTCCCCGTAACCCTTAATTCCCTTTACTTCTAGGAAACTGTCTATTTCTGTTTTAAATTTATGTAATGATGTAGCTTCTACAACTTTTTGGGGCAACATATTCCATGGACCTACCACCCTCTGAGTGAAGTAGTTCCTCCTCATCTCAGTTTTGAAAGAGCAGCCCCTTATTCTAAGACTATGCCCCCTAGTTCTAGTTTCACCCATCATCGGGAACATCCTCCCCACATCCACCCGATCCAACCCCTTCACAATCTTCTATGTTTCAATAAGATCGCCTCTCATTCTTCTGAACTCCAATGAGTAGAGTCCCAATCTACTCAACCTCTCCTCATATGTCCATCCCCTCATCCCCGGGATTAACCGAGTGAACCTTCTTTGTACTGACTCGAGAGCAAGTATGTCTTTTCTTAAGTATGGACACCAAAACTGTATGCAGTATTCCAGGTGCGGTCTCACCAATACCTTGTACAACTGAAGCAATACCTCCCTATTTTTATATTCTATCCCCCTAGCAATGAAAGCCAACATTCCATTGGCCTTCTTAATCACTTGCTGCACCTGTATACTAACCTTTTGAGTTTCGTGCACCAGGACCCCCAGATCCCTTTGTACTTCAGTACTTTCCAGTTTCTTGCCATTAAGATAATAACTTGCTCTACGATTTTTCCTGCCAAAGTGCATAACCTCACACTTTCCAGTATTGTATTCCATCTGCCAAATCTCTGCCCACTTACTTAACCTGTCTATGTCCCCTTGCAGGTTTTTTATGTCCTCCTCACTCACTACATTCCCCCCCATCTTAGTATCATCTGCAAACTTTGATATGTTACACTCGGTCCCCTCCTCCAAATCGTTAATATAGATTGTAAAGAGTTGGGGACCCAGCACTGACCCCTGCGGAACACCACTAGTTACTGATTGCCAGTCTGACAATGAACCATTTATCCCAACTCTCTGCCTTCTGTTAGATAGCCAATCCTCTATCCATGCCAGAATATTACCCCCAATCCCGTGATTTTTTATCTTAAGCAATAATCTTTTGTGTGGCACCTTGTCTGTAGTGTATGTGCCTTTAAGAGCCCCATGTGTACTGTAATGCTGGTAATGGCCACTCGGGCTATATAAGCCTGTATATTGTGTTGTATCAGTTAGTTCCCCTCCAGACTTTGCTTAGTAAACACCTGTGAAACCAACTCCTGTCTTCAGTGTCTCGATCAACACACGGACACAACAGTGGCGACGAATTGGAAACGGACTTACCTGCAATTCGGCAGCACCTCAAGGACATCGATTCCTCTGGCGTCCAAAGTCGAAGAAAATCAAGAAAAAGAAAAAGCTGTGGTTTCACCAGCTAGCCGAGCTGGTGGCAGGTACTGCAATAATCCTTCCTGGGCGTCGGGCTGGGGCTCCAGCGGCTGGCTCTGCAGCTAGGCCAAGCAGCGAAAGTGGAGGCAAGCAGTAACAGACGGGGAGGGAGCACTCGGGAGATGGCCGGCGCTGCAAGCAGGTCGGCGTTCAGACCTAGAGAGAGAGAGAGTCTGGCGGGAACGAGTCTCTAACTGCAAATAAATAAATAAAAAGAACGGAAACCGCGGGAAACAGCATTGTCATCAGCAGCAGTGGCGGGGAAACGCGGGAAGCGCCATATCTTTTCTGCAGAAAAGAAGGAAAAGCGCGGGAAGCGCCATTTTTTTTCTAGGATGCCTAAGTCTGGCAATATTGATGCTTTTGATAACAAGATAGAGGATTGGACCACATATGTGGAAAGAGTGGAGGTATATTGCACCGCAAATGGAATAGAAGATGAAAAAAAAGCTTCAGTACTTCTAAATCTAATGGGCGCAAAGACATACAAGCTGTTACGAAACTTAATCGCTCCAGCCAAACCGATGGACAAGAATTTTAAGGAGATTGTTGATACCCTACACTGCCAATTCGGGGCAGGACTGGCAGATTCTCTACGAGACAAATTCATCTGCGGTCTCCTAAGTGAAGGAACACAAAAAAGGCTGCTTTCTGAGAAAGATTTGACACTGGACCAGGCTTTCAGTGCAAGAGGAGCTGCAGAGATACAGCAAAAGCCACAGGACTTCGGCACCCATGAAATGACACGGGGTTTCGAGAGATGTTATCGCTGCGGCAGATCCACCCATGACCAGAGGGACTGCTGGTTCAAGGACAAAGCATGCAGGCAATGCGGAAAGATGGGACACATTACACGTGTATGCCGATCTGGAAACAAAAAATCCACTAACAGAAAAAAAATCAATAAGGAAAAGCACAGAAAGGTACAAATGATGACGGACAGTAGCTCCGAAGACCAGAAGAGCGATAGCGACTCCGGAAACAAGAGACTAAGCTCTCTCAAATTACATAATGTAATTGCCAAAGAAGATTACCAGACCATTTGGGTTACCCTCACAATAGCAGGGTCCCCAGTTAAAATGGAGCTAGATACAGGATCAGCTCTGACCATCATAAATCGACGGGATTACGAGCGGCTATTTCCGCATATACCTTTAAAAGACACATCCATTATCTTGAAAACATATACGGGGCAGAAAGTATACCCCAAAGGAAAAATAAGGGTGCCTGTTGTATACAACGGCAAGGAAATACAGAAGTTGTATTTATACGTTTTACAAGATGGTGGTCCACCACTGTTGGGACGTGAATGGATCAGGAAAATACGTTTAGACTGGCACTCCATTCAGGCACTGACGGTGACCAGTAAGGAAAAAAATGATGATGACGTCATACCTGAACGATTAAAAGACATCTTGGCCAACGCCAAGGAAGTGTTTCAAGAGAAACTAGGAACCTTGAAAGGCATCACCGCCTCAATAAAAGTGGAAGATGCGGCAATTCCCAAGTTTTTTAAGGCAAGACCGGTGCCATACGCAATTCGTCCAGCAGTCGAGGCAGAGCTGGAGAATTTGGAAAAGGCAGGCATATTATCCAAAATAGACTGGAGCGAGTGGGCAACACCCATCGTCCCGGTCATGAAGAAAACGTTGAATAATGATAAATCTGAAGAACAGAGAAAAATTCGCATCTGTGGAGAATTCAAGGTGACTGTAAACCCAATCCTTCACACAGTACACTATCCTCTTCCGAGGATAGAAGATATTTTCGCCTCACTGTCCGGAGGGAAATGTTTCAACAAAATTGACTTGGCACAGGCATATCTACAGATGGAGGTTGAAGAGGCCTCTAAAAAGTATCTCACGATAAATACACACAAAGGCCTGTACCAGTACAATCGACTGGTTTTCGGAGTAGCATCCGCTCCAGCTATCTGGCAAAGAGCTATGGAGCAAGTCCTCCAAGGGATTCCGGGGACTCAATGCTACCTAGACGACATCCTTGTAACAGGAGAAAATGACAACGAGCACCTTGTCAATTTGGAGCAGGTGCTCACTAGGCTGAGAGAACGGGGCCTACGAGCAAATCGCCCCAAGTGCGAATTTTTCCAGAATCAAATATCATATTGTGGCCACATAATTAATAAGGAAGGGTTGCATAAGTCACCTGAAAATGTTTCACAATTAAGGTCGTTCCTGGGATTAATAAATTACTATCATAAATTTTTACCGAACTTATCAACTCTTCTACACCCTCTTAATGAACTACTACAAACGGGAGTAATTTGGAAATGGAGCGAAGACTGTAAACGTGCCTTCCATAAGTGCAAAGACTTAATCACGTCCAAAGAAGTTTTGGCTCATTACAACCCATCACTGCCAATCAGACTGGCGTGCGATGCGTCCCCTTACAGCGTAGGAGCAGTATTATCGCATAAATTCCCTGATGGCTCGGAACGGCCGATAGCTTTTGCGTCACGCTCATTGAACTCAGCTGAGCGTAACTATGCCCAAATCGACAGGGAAGCACTCAGCCTGGTATGGGGAGTGAAGAAATTCAACCATTACCTACACCAACAAAAATTTACCTTGTTGACTGACCATCAACCCCTCATCTCCATATTCAACCCTAAAAAGGGTGTTCCCATTATGACAGCGCAAAGGCTACAGAGGTGGTCCCTTTTTCTAGGGGCACACCAATACAACATAGAATACAAAGGATCAAAACAGCATGGGAATGCTGATGGGTTATCGCGCCTACCGTTGCCAACGGTAGAAGAAGCACCTACCGTAGACCGAGTGGAGATTTTCCACTCTACCATAGTCGAATGTCTACCAGTAACAAATTCTGCCATTCAAAGGGAAACTAGAAATGACCCGACTCTCTCACGAGTCTACGATTTAACAGTGAAGGGATGGCCAGCACATGGCGAACGACTGTTGCCAGCATTCTCGCAAAGAAGAGAACAGCTGTCAGTGTGCCGAGGAACCTTGATGTGTGGATCCAGAGTGGTGATTCCACCCAAACTCCAGGATAAAGTTCTAAAGGAGCTTCACGAGGGGCATCTGGGTGGAGTGAAAATGAAGAACCTAGCCAGGGCGTTTGTATGGTGGCCAGGTATCGATGGAGACATCGAAGAAATGACCAAGAGCTGCCTAGGATGCCAGAAGGTCCAAAACGCTCCACCACAAGCCCCTCTACATCCATGGGAGTGGCCCTCATCCCCCTGGCAAAGGGTACACGTTGACTTTGCTGGTCCATTTATGGACTCAATGTTCTTAATCACGGTTGATGCACACTCCAAGTGGCCGGAGGTAATAAAGATGTCCTCCACCACCACGGAAAAAACCATCACAGTATTAAGGACCATATTTGCCAGGAATGGGCTGCCGGAACAGATCTGTTCTGATAATGGACCGCAATTTGTGTCCGAAGAATTCAGGAAGTTCTTAAAAAACAATGGGGTTAAGCACTACACGTCCGCCCCATACCACCCCGCCACCAATGGATTGGCTGAAAGGTTTGTCCAGACCTTCAAGAAGGCCATAAAGGCCATGGGTTATGAAGACATAAAACTTCAGCACAAGGTGGATAACTTCTTGTTCGCATACAGGAATGCAACACATATGGTTACAAACCAAACTCCCGCCATGATGTTCTTCAATAGAAACCTAAGATGCCGGCTGGATTTGATCAAGCCAAACATCAGAAGGGACGTGGAGAACCGGCAATTTCAAGGCATGAATGAAAGGCCAACTAGAACCTTCCAGATAGGTCAGCAAGTTTTGGCCCGGGACTACCGTACCGAGAAATGGCAGCCTGGAACTACCTGCACATGACTAGGACCGCTGATGTATACCGTAGACATCGGAGAAAGCATAATAAGGCGCCATGCTGACCAAATCATAGAGTCATCCGAAAAGGGACAACCTACACCACAACTCTATACGCCTAATGATGAAGTAGAGATACCCATATCTACCTCCGATCCGGTGATACTGGAACCCGATGAACCCAACACTGGCATTCAAGCCGAATCAGCCTTGCCAAAAGAACCTACTACACCACCAGAAACTATTACACCACCGAGGCATTATCCGGACCGAGTCAAGAAGCCTCCAGAGAGACTGACTTATAATTAATTAACTGCCGCAATGTGCAGATTATTTTTCTTGTAACATGTAATGAATGATTACTTAAAATATTATGTACTGGTTGGCTAAAAGGGGAGGAATTGTAGTGTATGTGCCTTTAAAAGCCCCATGTGTACTGTAATGCCGGTAATGGCCACTCGGGCTATATAAGCCTGTATATTGTATTGTATCAGTTCGTTCCCCTCCAGACTTTGTTTAGTAAACACCTGTGAAACCAACTCCTGTCTTCAGTGTCTCTATCAACACATGGACACAACATTGTCAAATGCCTTTTGGAAGTCTAACTACACTACGTCCACTGGTTCCCCTTTATCCACCCTATATGTTACTTCCTCAAAGAACTCCAGCAAATTTGTCAAACATGACTCCCCCTTCATAAAACCATGCTGACTTTGTCCTATTAAATTATGATTATCCAAATGTCCTGTTACTGTCTCCTTAATAATGGACTCCAAAATTTTACCTACCACAGATGTTAGGCTAACCGGTCTATAGTTTCCAGCCTTCTGTCTACTGCCCTTTTTAAATAAGGGTGTTACATTAGCAGTTTTCCAGTCTGCCGGGACCTTTGCCGAGTCCAGGGAGTTTTGGAAAATTATTACCAATGCATCCACAATCCCTACCGCCACTTCCCTCAAGACCCTAGGATGTAAGCCATCCGGTCCAGGTGATTTATCCGCTTTGAGTCCCATTATTTTACCGAGTACCACTTCCTTCATGATTTTGATAGTGTTTAGCTCCTCCCCCCCTATAGCCCCCTGTTTGTCCAGTGTTGGGATATTCTTAGTGTCCTCTACTGTAAAGACTGATACAAAATATTCATTCAGTGTTTTTGCCATCTCCATATTTCCCACCATTAATTTCCTGGTCTCATCCTCTAAGGGACCAACATTTACTTTAGCCACCCTTTTTCTTTTTATATAACTATAAAAACTCTTACTATCTGTTTTTATATTTTTTGCTTATTTACTTTCATAATCTATCTTCCCTTTCTTAATCAATCTTTTTGTTATTTTTTGCTGTCTTTTAAAGTTTTCCCAATCCTCTATCCTCCCACTAGATTTGGCTACCTTATATGCCCTTGTTTTTAGTCGAATACTATCCTTAATTTCTTTACTTAGCCACGGATGGCTGTCTTTTCTTTTACACCCTTTTCTTCTCAGTGGAATATATATTTTTTGGAAGTTGTAAAATAACTCCTTAAATGTACACCACTGATCATGTATCATCTTACCCTTTAATCTATTTTCCCAATCCACTCTACTCAATTCCGCTCTCATACCTTCATAGTCTCCTTTATTCAAGCTTAGCGCGCTTGTTTGAGATCCAACCTTCTCACCCTCTAATTGAATATGGAATTCAACCATGTTATGGTCACTCATTCCAAGGGGATCCTTTACTAGGACATTTTTAATTAATCCTGTCTCGTTACACAGGACCAGATCTAAGGTTGCTTGCCCCCTGGTCGGTTCAGTTACATACTGCTCAAGAAACCCATCCCTAATACACTCAATTAACTCATCCTCAAGGCAGCCCTGCCCAATTTGATTTGTCCAATTAATATGATAGTTAAAATCCCCCATAATTATAGATGTTCCCTTATTACAAGCCTCAACTATTTCCTGATTGATACTCCGTCCAACAGAGTTGCAAATGTTCGGAGGCCTATAGACTATGCCCACTAGTGTTTTTTTCCCCTTATTATTCCTTATCTCCACCCAAACTGTTTCATTATCCTGATCTTTTGACCCAATATCATTTCTCTGTATTACAGTGATTCCTTCCTTTATTAACATAGCCACCCCACCTCCCCTTCCTTCCTGCCTGTCCTTCCTGATCATTAAATAACCTGGTATGTTTAATTCCCAGGCATTGTCACCCTGCAGCCATGTTTCTGTAATGGCCACAAGATCATACCTATATGTAGTTATTTGTGCCATTAACTCGTCTATTTTGTTACGAATGCTACGTGCATTCAGATAGAGAACTTTCAAATATGTTTTGTGACACTTAGCTCCTGCTTTTGCCCTTTTTATTACTTTACCTTTTACTCCATACCTTCTGCCCCTTCCTGACATGCTCTGGTTTTTAATTTCCCCACTGCTACCTAAGTCTATGACCTTCTCTGTTGTCATTTTTATTATTTGCTCTCTCGGAACCTCCCCCCCCACTAGTTAGTTTAAAGCCCTCTCTACAGCCCTAGTTATATGATCCGCCAGGACTCTAGCCCCAGCACTGGCCAAGTGAAGCCCGTCCCAACGGAACAGCTCCCTCCTGCCCCAGTGCTGGTGCCAGTGTCCCAGGAAGCAAAACCCATTTCTCCCACACCAGTCTTTGAGCCACGCATTTAAGTCTCTGATTTTATTTGTCCTAGCCAAATTCACTCGTGGCTCAGGTAATAATCCAGAGATTATTACCCTTGAGGTTCTGTCTTTTAATTTGACCCCTAGCTGCTCATACTCCTTTAACAGAACCGGCTTCCTAGTCCTATCTATGTCATTTGTACCAACATGGACTACGACAACTGGATCCACCCCCTCCCACTGCAAGTTTCTTTCCAGCCCAGAGGAGATGTCCTTAATCCTGGCACCGGGTAGGCAACACAGCCTACGGGACTCTCGCTCTTGGCTGTAAAGCGCCCTGTAAAGTTGCATCAAAACTTCCCTACTTTTATACTCCATACCCCTTGCAATAAAGGCCAACATTCTATTAGCCTTCCTAATTACTTGCTGTACCTGCATGCTAACATTTTGTGTTTCATGTACTAGGACCCCCAGATCCCTTTGTACCGCAGCATTTTGTAGTCTCACTCCATTTAAATAATAATTTGCTTTTTCATTCTTCCTTCCAAAGTGGATAACCTCACATTTTCCTACATTATACTCACATCTGTCAAATTTTTGCCCATTCACTTAACCTATCTATATCCCTTTGCAGACTCTTTGGGCTGAATTTTGCCAGCCCCGGGGAGGCGGGTTTGGAGGCGGGACTGCCTGGAAAATGGCAGAATTTTGGGGCGGGTGCCCATCCCGCCTCCATGCCATCTTGCCAGGAGGTGGGAAGCCGTCCCGTGCTGGGGACGGTAGTTAACAGGCAGATAAGAGGAGTATCCCCATTTTGCCCACACAAGTGTGGGCTTCCCGAAAGCTTCGAAAACCGCCAGGGTCACCGAGGCAAGTAGTGGGTCTGCGGGGGTCAGAGGGGTCCAAAAGTGTGCTGTAGAGGGGAGTGATGGGTGCAAATGTGGAGAGGTAAGTATGTGAGGTGAGTGGAAAGTGTTTGAAAACGTGTACTTACCTTTGTTTCTTCCTGCAGGCTTCAATTGGTGGGTATGCGGAGAGTCTCGCACCTCCGTGGTAGAGATGACAGATGGCCGTTGCATTCTCCAATGCAACAACCATCTAATTTCTGCAAAAGAAAGAGGTTTGATGAGGTCTTGAACTCAAGAACTCATCAAACTACAGAGAATGTCATTGTTTGACAGGTTCACAGAGCTGTCAAACGATGACAATTCTTCTGTCAAAATTTTTTGACAGATGAATGTCATACGTTGACGTTCTCTGTAACTGGCTTTCCTTTAATTGGCCTGCTAAGCCCGCTGGGCGGGTTTAACAAGGTCAATCAAGGGAAAATAGCACGGGTTGGCCACAAGTTGATGGAGGGAGGACTGAAACCCGACAAGTGGGAGTCCTGCCTCCAAAAGCTCCCCATTGGCAAAATCCAGCCCTTTGTGTCCTCCTCACAACTTGCTAACCCACCTATCTTTGTATCATCAGCAAATTTGGCTGCAGTACACTCAGTCCCTTCATCCAAGTCATTAATATAGATTGTAAATAGTTGAGGCCCCAGCACCGATCCCTGTGGCACCCCACTAGTTACTGATTGCCAACTGGAAAATACTCATTTATCCCGACTCTCTGTTTTCTGTTAGTTAGCCAATCCTCTATCCATGCCAATATATTACCCCCAACCCCGTGCGCTCTTATCTTATGCAGTAACCTTTTATGTGGCACCTTATTGAATGCCTTCTGGAAATCCAAATACACTCCATCTACTGGTTCCCCTTTATCCACCCTGTTTGTTACATCCTCAAAGAACTCTAGCAAATTTGTCAAACACAATTTCCCTTTCATAAAACCATGTTGACTCTGCTTGATTGTATTATGATTTTCTAAATGTCCTGCTATTACCTCTTTAATAATGGATTCTAGCATTTTCTGAATGACAGATGTTAGGCTAACTGGCCTATAGTTTCCTGCTCTCCCTCCTTTCTTGAATAGGGGCGTTACCTTTGCAGTTTTCCAATCTGCTGGGGCCTCTCCAGAATCCAGGGAATTTTGGTAGATTACAGCCAACGCATCCACAATCCCTGCAGCCACTCCTTTTAGGACCCTAGGATGCAGGCCATCAGGTCCAGGGGACTTGTCGGCCTTTAGCCCCAATAGTTTGCCTAGTACTTTTTCTCTAGTGATAGAGATTGTTTTAAGTTCCTCCCTCCCTATAGCCCCTTGATTATCTATTATTATTGGGATGTTTTTAGTGTCTTCTACTGTGAAGACCGATCCAAAATAATTGTTTCGAGTCTCTGCCATTTCTCTATTTCCCATTATTAATTCCCCAGTCTCATCCTCTAAGGGACCAACGTTTACTTTAGCTACTCTCTTTTTATATACCTGTAGAAGCTCTTACTGTCTGTTTTTATATTATTTGCTAGTTTACTCTCATACTCTATCTTCTCCCTATTTATAATTTTTTGTCATCCTTTGCTGGTTTCTAAAAAATTCCCAATCCTCTGACCTACCACTAATCTTTGCAACATTGTGTGCCTTTTCTTTCAATTTGATACCATCCTTAACTTCCTTAGTTAGCCACGGATGGTGCATCCTTCTCATAGAGCCTTTCTTTCTTACTGGAATATACCTTTGCTGAGATTTATGAAATATCTCCTTAAATGTTTGTTAAGGGAAGGTCGTGTCTGACTAACTTGATTGCATTTTTTGAGGAGGTAACAAGGAGGGTCGATGAGGGTAGTGCATTTGATGTAGTCTATATGGATTTTGACCCACATGGCAGGCTGATCAAAAAAGTAAAAGCCCATGGGATCCAAGGGAGAGTGGCAAATTGGATCCAAAATTGGCTCAGTGGCAGGAAGCAAAGGGTAATGATTGAGGGGAGTTTCTGCGACTGGAAGGCTGTTTCCAGTGGGGTTCCACAGGGCTCAGTACTTGGTCCCTTACTTTTACTTTTACCCATAGTATATATTAATGATTTAGACTTAAATGTAGGGGGCATGATAAAGAAATTTGCAGATGATACAAAAATTGGCCGTGTGATTGACAGTGAGGAGGAAAGCTTTAGACTGCAGGAAGATATCGATGAACTGGTCAGTTGGGCAGAAAAGTGGCAGGTGGAATTCAATCTGGAAAAGTGTGAGGTAATGCATTTGGGGAGGGGCAACAAGGCAAAGGAATACACAATTAATGGGAGGATACTGAGAAGTGTGGAGGAACAGAGGGACCTTGGAGTGTATGTCCACAGATCCCTAAAGGTAGCAGGACAGGTCGATAAAGTAGTTAAAAAGGCATACGGAATGCTTTCCTTTATTAGCTGAGGCATAGAATATAAGAGCAGGGAAGTTATGCTAGAACTGTATACAACACTGGTAGGCCACAGCTAGAGTACTGAGTGCAGTTCTGGTCACCACATTACAGGAAGGATGTGATTGCACTGGAGAGGGTGCAAAGGAGATTTACGAGGATGTTGCCAGGACTGAAAAACTTTAGCTATGAGGAAAGATTGGATAGGCTGGGGTTGTTTTCCTTAGAACAGAGGAGGCTGAGGGGAGATTTAATTGAGATGTATAAAATTATGAAGGGCCTAGATAGAGTGGATAGGAAGAACCTATTTCCCTTAGCAGAGTGGTCAAGAACCAGGGGGCATAGATTTAAAGTAGTTGATAGAAGGATTAGAGGGGAGATGAGGAAATTTTTTTCACCCAGAGGGAGGTGAGGGTCTGGAACTCACTGCCCAAAAGGGTGGTAGAGGCAGAAACCCTCATCACATTTAAAAAGTACTTGGATATGCACTTGAAGAGCCGTAACCTACAGGACTACAGACATAGTGTTAGAAAGTGGGATTAGGCTGGGTAGCTCTTTTCCGACCGGCACGGACATGATAGGCCGAATGGCCTCCTTCTGTGTCTAATTTTTCTATGATTCTAAAGAAGCATCTGATGAGAATCCTCCAGAGAGATGTTTCCTGCACCTGATTCACTCACTCCATCATGGCACCTTAATTACTGAAGCACTGGCCCAGATACACCCACTCTGGACAAGGACATTACCGAGACAGAGGGGATATCACTGAGTGAATCACAGAGCACCAGCGAGCAGGAGGAGCTGAGAGGGAATGATGAAACAGGCATCTATCCCTAGAAGGGACAGAAACGGATGCCCTTGGCTGAGGAGCCCAAGGACTAAGGTCTTGGGCTCAGTCTATAAACAATCTATGATTCAGGAGTGTAGATCTCATGTGCAGGAAATAGAGACAGTCTCCTCTTGTGGTGGAAAAGTTGCAGAAGTCCACAACCCTCATCTTAAATACAAAGGCTTGACATGAGAAACACCCTGGTGACTATGGCAGTCCAAGTGATCAAGATATCAGAAAGAGGCTCTAAGGACAGAAATAATGGCTTCCATAGATGGCCTAAAGAGCATTCTAACTCAGGGCTTTCAGGAATTAATTGGGACTATTTGACCTGCTCTCACGCAAGCCATTAGCCCAACTGAGGTCGTGCCCAGTGCAAATGTGTTGCAAGGAGTGAGTGCAGCTGTTGATGCTGGTCATGGCAGTGTCAGTGCGCCAGCATCAATGCAGCCCTCTGCAAAGCCAGTACAAGAGGGAGCTTCTGGTCTGGGCCCAGTTGTCATTAGACGCGCAGTGACATGACCCCAGAAGCAACCTTCCAACAACATCGGCTTCATTGAAACAAATGCTACCTCAGTGCTCGAGGGGCCCATCAGTACAGTCCTAGTGGCCAACCTCCTGACACTGAGATAGCAACACATAGGAGTATGAGGTTAGGATCACATATGAAAAGAGTATTAGCTACAATGGTAGTCCTGGTGATAAGAGATAGTAGTCGGTCACAACGAGAGGACAAAATGGTAGCAAACATGTATATTTCTGACAATTTGGTTTGTTTGTGTATTTTTTCCAGGGAGGCCTCCTGTTAGATCTCTTTTATAGTGATTAAAATTTTAAACTTTAAAACTCTTCCAGAAAGATATAAGGGCCTAGAAATTCAGTTTGGGCCCGCCAGCTGGTTTGCGCCCAAAAGTTAGCGCTGGGTGAGGAGCCATTTGCGACCGTCAGAAATTCAGTTTTTGCGCCCCAAGTCGGAACCGGGCGCTATTCCAGGGTGTGGCCGCCCCCGCTTGGGGCGCTGAAACTGAATTTCAGCGCTGTAGGCCCCGCTGCGCCACCCGATGCGGTGCGGCAGGCTGCGGTACTGCAGGCCTCCTCCTTCTCTTAAGGTGGAGGTGCCTGCAACGGGGAGATCACCGCTGGATTGTGCCGGCAAATGAGCCCGGCACCACGGAGAAGTGCCGGGCTCGCGGAAAGCAGCCGGCAATGCCGCGGGGGGGGGTGGTGGAGGAGGCCGGGGAAGGAGGTGCGGGCAGGCGGCCGCCGAAAAAGCGGCCGGCCGCACCTCCACCTTTATGCGCCCCACTAAGGCTGCAGTAAGGCCCTGGTCTCCGGATGTAAGTAGCGGCCACCACGGAGGAGGCGGCGGCAACTGAATATGGGATTCGGGCCAGCATCGGGGCGGAACCGGGGCACTGCGCACACCGATGACATCATCGGTGCCGGCGCAGCGCTACCGGCTACCGCCGCCATTACTGCAGCGCTGAATATCAGCGCGAACTCCTCTATTGGCGCAAAAGCCCTCTTTGGGCGAAAACTGGGCGCAAAGCCAACCGAATTTCTAGGCCAAGAGGTATTACAGATTAGCTGAATGGTTGTGAGAGCAAGGCAAGGGATCATAAAGGGCTTAATTGTGTCATGCAGATAGAAGATACACTTTTTATTGAAACAAGTTGGTGATGATCTCCTGCCTGAAGGCATGTGGGGCTGACAGCAGGGTTTCTGGGCCCACCTCCTTGCTCTCCTGGGCTTCATCATGAGCTGAGGATTGGTCTTCATCTTCATGCTTGGAAGGCCCAATCTCTTAGTAATGGCCAAATCATGGAGGATCCAGCAAGCCACTACAATTCTGGAAATCCTTGCTGAGCTACACTGCAGGCCTCCCCCTGACCTGTCCAGGTACTGGAACCTGGATTTGAGAATTCCTAATGGTCTGTTCCACAATGACCCTGGTAGCACCCAAGCTTCATTGAACCCATTTTTGGCTTCTGTACATAGAATCTGAAAAGTTACCCCTACCCACCTATCAGCCACCCTGTCACATTGCTGTGACTGAGTAGTGCAGGTATCCTGGATTGCCAAGAGTCATGACTACTCCTTGGGGTAGCATACATTGACATGCACAATGAAGTGGCTCGCCACACTCACTGGGTCTTGATCAAAGGGAGGAACTTACTAGTTTAGTATAAGTTTTTTAAAAATGGTAATTAGAGAAAATAATGAGACTGAAAATTAATATATCTCCAGGACCTGATGGGCTCCACCCTAAGGCAGTAAGTGAAGTAGGTGAGGAAATTGCAGATGTTTTAGTCATGATCTTCCAAAACTCTCTTGATTCAGGAATTGTCCCCTTGAATTGCAAAATGGGTGATAGCGAGTCTGCATCCTGGTTTATGTCTCTTGCAATTTAAAATGGGCTGCCAAGTCGCTATTACCCGTTTACAATATCGCACAAAGTCAAGATCTGCCCCACTATCTGGACATTCAAGGGATGAAATCTCTTGCTGTAATTATAGTTGATTGGGCTTTTCAAATGGGCCTTTATAGCCACATGAAATCCAGCCACTCAGAAGAAATTGATGTCTCTTTCTAAAGTGAAAGGCTGTCCCTCGGAGTCGGAGACAGCAACTGAAGTTCGTCCAGGACCCGGTAGAGGTTAGTGGGAGTGTGTCCTGGGCGGAAGCCCCGGTCTTTAGGTCCTGGCCAAACTTTAGGTGCTGACTCCGAGGGAAAGACTTTTACTTTAGGGCTGCTAATACTGTGCTGCTAATGTATGTAGGGGTCTGTCTCTGGGATCCCATAGAACAAAAGGGCAAGGAGAGAGTGTAATCAGGACAGAGAGAGAGAGAAAATGAAAAGGAGTACAATCCCCTACACCCTGAGATCAGGGTACAATCCTCTCTCACCTTAGGATCAGGATACAGTTCCATCTCCTCTCAGGTAAAAGGGGTAAGTTACTGAGTGAGAGAGTGTAAGAGAATGAGTGAATGCATGCTGAGTGAGAGAATGAGTTAGTGAGAGTGAATGAGTGAGAGTACGTGTATATGAGAATAAATGGGGTGAATTACTGATGAGTGAGAGTGAGTAAGAGTAAAAGAAAGGGTAAAGGAAAGTGAATAAAAGATTGAGTGAGAGAGAATGAGTGAATGCATGATGATTGTGAGTGAGAGAATGAGTGAGAGAGACTGAGAGAATAAATGAGTGAGAGTACGTGTATATAAGAGTAAAGGGGTGAGTGACAGTGAGTGTGAAAGAGTGACAAGTGAATGCAAGAGTGGCCCCAATTTTAAACACCACCCCCTTTTTTAAACCCAGTGAAGACTGAGTGGGGGTGGGTGGGGGGGTGCAGTTAAAGTAAGGGCAGTCACTTACCCACTCTGATCCCTCTGCTATCTTATTGCCGTGTCCCGATGTTAACCTGCTCTTTTGAGGAACACCTGCAAAGAGGTAGCTGGGTTCTTCTTTGAATATGTAGATCAGATCCGACGATTAATTGGGACCTGATCTGCAATTTTAGTTGGAGGCCTTAGTGGGGAGCAGTGATGGCTTTCCTGTTAGATCAGACCTGCCAGAAGAGGCCCAGCGAGGTAAGTTTTAAAATTTTAGTTTGGGTTTCCATGTGGGCCAGTGCTGCTCTGGGCCTCACAGAGAAGCCTTGGACCTCCCTTGCTCCGGGTACCACCCCCCCCTCACCCGATTGTATCCAGAGCCCCGTTTACCACAACTAACTGCTGGGACCCTTCCCACGGTTCGCCAGCTGCCTCCTCCTGCCACCAAATTCCCGCACCTGCCCGCTGGGCCAGGTAGTGGATCTGTTCGTGTTCGGGTGAGTCAGCGAGAACATTTATGGTAATGAGGCCCAGCCATTAAGATCGGCAGTGTCTCCAAGTCCCTGGACTCCCCGGCTCGCTGCCTACTTTGGGGCACGCGCCCCCCCCCCTTTTAAATCGGGACGTGTGTGTCAGTGAGTGAGCGATGGCAAGAGTCATAATCCAGGAGGCACGCAGCAGCTTGCTGCAAGCTCTGACCTCAGTGCTCACCTTCTCACCTACCCCACTCACCCTCCCACAGTCATGGCTGGAGTGGGAGAAGGAGAAAACAGAATTCAGTTCTTATGAATTGTAAGTACCATTCAACTACTCGGATATTAAACAAAACTTTGCTGCCTCTAAAGCACAAGAAGCTAGTTTCTGAGTTGTCATACGGTTCATATACTGAAATAACACTGGTGTTTCATTCAATGTCATTTATTCTTGTGTTATCTATTGCTTATCATTTTGTCAATTATTTTTATATTACCTATTGCAAACATGCCTTTTCATGATCATACGTGTGTGGATTTGGCACCAGATTAAATAGGTAGTACTTAGTATCATCATCATGTCTAATATAGGGGCCTGAAACCGATCCTTTGCATGTGAACAGCTGTTGCCAGAGAAGTGAAAATTATATTCCCAACAAATGCTGACTGTTTATAATTGCAGAATTACTGGGTGAATTACAGGACACTACTTTCTCTATAATGTATCTTATAGATAGACTGTTTTAAGCTGGTATTAGCACTGCCTTAGCTACTTGCAACTATCAAGATTGGTTTATTTTAAAATAACAACAGAAAATGCTGGAAAAACTCAGCAGGCCAGGCAACATCCGTGGAGAGAAAATAGAGTCAACATTTCGGGTGAACCCTTGCTCAAGACTAAAGAAGCACAGGAAATGAAATAGATTAAGAGGCCAGGCTGGGAGAGAACAAAAGAGAAGTGAAGAGACATTAAGAAGTATTCAAAACGAGACGAGATGGTGATAGGACTAGTGCAGACAAAAGACGACTCTAGATTAAGGTGTGAAATGCGCTGGCAGAATGGGAGACAGCTGCCATGTGGGAGAGAGAAAAAAAAAAGAGAAAAGAAGAAAGACACCTCCGTTCAGTCCGTAACGGTGACCCCGAGCTTCTGGTCGCCTGTCATTTTAATTCACCGCCCCATTCCCACTTGGACCTCACTGTCCTTGGCCTCGTGCATTGTTCCACGGAAGCTCACCGTAAACTCGAGGAACAGCATCTCATCTTCCGATTAGGCACTTTACAGCCTTCCGGACTCAATATCGAGTTCAACAATTTCAGATCATAACCTTGGCCCCTATCACATTTTTACTTATATTTTTCATCCACACCTTTGTTTTGGCCTTTCCCCCCCCCCCCCCCCCACCTCCCCCCCCTTTCTTTTTTTTTTCTCTCTCCCACATGGCAGCTGTCTCCCATTCTGCCAGCGCATTTCACACCTAATCTAGAGCCGCCTTTTGCCTCCACTAGTCCTATCACCATCTCGTCTCGTTTTGAATACCTCTTAATGTCTCCTCTTCTCTTTTGTTCTCTCCCAGCCTGGCCTCTTAATCTATTTCATTTCCTGTGCTTCTTTAGTCTTGAGCAAGGGTTCACCCGAAACGTTGACTCTATTTTCTCTCCACGGATGTTGCCTGGCCTGCTGAGTTTTTCCAGCATTTTCTGTTGTTATTTCGGATTTCCAGCATCTGCAGCATTTTGCTATCGTACTTGGTTTATTTTAAGTTTAGCATTGTAATTGGCAACTTGATATCAGGATAATATCTGCAAATACATACAAGTATTTGTTGCAAACTATTTGAGCCAGAAAGCCTGTGGCCCAGCAATCCTGGTACTCACACTAGAATTGTGCCCATCAATGACCTCAGCTGTTGACCCCACCAGAAAAGTCAATTAATTTGAATGTCCCCCGTAGGCTCCTACACCAATGGGGCACATTTTGGGCACCTGGCTTCTCTCAGAGCCATCTGGGGGTGGGGTGTTGAGATCACTCCCCCCCCCCCCCCAGAAAAGCTAACATGCCCCCATTAGTCCCCTTTCTTTAGCGGATTAAGGTCATGATCCCAGGTGGGGCCCACATGTGCCCCTCATTGACACACCAGTTGCCAATCCTGCACTGTCAACTGAGAGGCTGGAAATGGAATGACATTGATATTGGGAGCCGCCATTGCACAGCCCTGTCTCATCTGGCCCTGTAAGGGCAGACAGAGGCTTACAATGCCCTGCAGAATTCCCTAAGTCTGCCTGGGACCTGGCTTATTTTCTGGCCTTTCCACCATACTTCTGCCAGAGATGCAGCAACTGTGCACTGGATGGGGATGAAGATTTTTTGGCCATGTTCTTGTTACAATTTCAGATTTTAAAGAACTGTTTCGCTCTCAACAACTTCACAGCAATTTCCATAAGTGAACCTAGTCCTCTATAATCTGGAAGCTACACCTTTTCTGTAATCTGCTCTTGCAGAGTGGCATTAACGATAAGATTAACAATGATGATATTTGCAGTAATCTGCATATTGGATTAAATGTAGTTTTGCATTATATCACTTCCTTCAGAAATAGCAGAACATTAAGTGCAGACCAAAGTTTCACAACAACAACTTGTATTTATATAGCTCTTTTAACATAGTAAAACATCCCAAGGAGTATTATAAAACAAAAATTTGACACCGAGCCACATATGGAGAAATTAGGGCAGATGACTGTTAAGTCTGTGTGTTCTAGTTGTATTTAAGATTAATTACTGACACAGACTACAAGAATAACGTTTCAACAGGTCTTTACTAGTTGGAGGTCAGGGCTATACTAACAGCAATATCACTACACAGTACTTATATACCGGTGGTCACCACCGGTATTACGTATACAGCAGCCAGAGAAAGTAGTACATCTCTTAAGGTGGAACAGGTTACATACACCACAATCCTCCCTTTTTAGCTTAACAGTCATATCCCCATTTAACATAACATAATAACACATATACATATATAACTTCAGGTATAAACAGTTCAAAGGTTCAGTCTCTCAGGAGGCCTTCTGATTCGGGTTGGATAACGCCTTTCAGTGGTCTCTGATTCTTGTTGCTGAGGTGACTCCTCTAGTTGGTTTCCTATGTATTGGACGTCATCATCAGGTACATTCCCTGCCGAGGTAGATGCTTCAGGTTCATTAACGTCTTCCACAGTTGTCTCTGTCGCAACCATGGGTTCGACCCTTGCTCTCGATTCTACCAGTTGCTCCGCATGACGCCTTATCACATTGTTACCAATATCTACTGTGTACATCAGAGGTCCTTGTCTGGCCCGAATTGTTCCGGACTGCCATTTTTCGTTTCCATAGTCCCTTGCCAACACTGGTTGTCCTACGTCGAAACTTCGAGTGGTCTTGTTATTAATATGCCGGAACTGTTTGTTTTCCACTTCCCTCCGCACATTTGGTTTTAACAAGTCCAACCTGGACCGCAACCTCCTGTTATAAAACATCATGGCAGGACTTTGGTTAGTTACTGCATGAGCGGCGTTTCGATATGCCATTAGGAAATTGTCCACCTTGTGTTGTAGCGGAATCTGATCATCGTTCATGGCCTTTATTGCCTTTTTGAATGTTTGGACAAATCTCTCGGCCAACCCATTTGTCGCCGGATGATATGGGGCAGAGGTATAATGTTTCACCCCATTCTTCTTTAAGAATTTTTGGAATTCTTCCGACATGAACTGTGGTCCGTTGTCCGAACATATCTGTTCTGGCAATCCGTTCCTTGCGAATATTGTTCTTAACACCGCAATTGTCTTTTCTGAAGTAGTGGTATTCATCTTGATCACTTCTGGCCATTTGGAATGTGCGTCCACCGCAATTAGGAACATGGAATCCATGAATGGACCAGCAAAGTCAATATGTACGCGTTGCCATGGGGCTGAAGGCCATTCCCATGGGTGTAGCGGTGCGATCGGAGGTGCATTTTGCACTTTTTGGCACCCAGCGCAGCTTTTCGTCAACTCCTCTATCTGTTGGTCAATACCCGGCCACCATACATAAGCCCTAGCAAGACTTTTCATCTTAACTCCCCCCAGATGACCTTCATGCAGTTCCTTTAGAACTCTTTCCCTTAACTTGGGAGGAATAATCACTCTTGTCCCGTACATCAAAGTACCATGGCAGACGGACAGCTGGTCTCGCCTTGCCGAGAATGCCGGTAACAGAGGATCACCATGTGTTGGCCATCCCTTCACTGTCACCTCGTAGACTCGGGACAGTGTCGGGTCGTTCCTGGTTTCTCTTTCAATATTTGCATTGGTGACTGGTAAACACTCGATGATGGTCGAATGAAATAACTCAACAGGGTCAACTTTCGTCGTCTCTTCTTCTTCAGGTAGTGGCAGGCGCGACAGCCCATCAGCATTGCCATGCTGCTTTGTACCTTTGAATTCTATTTGATATTGATGTGCCCCTAGGAAAAGGGACCATCTCTGGAGTCTCTGTGCTGTCATCACCGAAACACCCTTCTTAGGGTTAAAAATGGATACCAACGGCTGATGGTCTGTCAGAAGTGTGAATTTTTGGCCCTGCAGGTAATGATTAAACTTCTTCACTCCCCATACAAGGCTGAGAGCCTCCCTATCGATCTGCGCATAGTTGCGCTCAGCGGAGGTCAATGATCTGGATGCAAACGCGACTGGCCTTTCCGTGCCATTTGGCAACTTGTGTGAGAGTACTGCCCCAATACCATATGGAGAAGCATCACAAGCCAACCGAATAGGCAGTGTCGGGTTGAAGTGAGCCAACACTTCCTCTGAGGTGATCAATTCTTTGCTTTTGCGAAATGCCTTCTTACAGTTTTCGCTCCATTCCCATGGTACCCCCTTCTGTAAAAGAACATTCAGCGGGTGCAGTACCGTGGATAGATTCGGTAGAAACTTATGGTAATAGTTAATCAATCCTAGAAACGACCTCAACTGAGAGACATTATCCGGAGCGGGAGCCTTTACAACTGCCTCTATCTTGTCAGGAGACTTATGAAGCCCCTCCCAGTCAATGACATGACCACAGTACGAGATCCGCTTCTGAAAGAACTCACATTTCTGCCGATTAACTTGAAGTCCATACTCTTTCAGTCTGTTGAGCACCAGTTCCAAGTTTGCGAGGTGTTCTTCATCACCATCTCCTGCAATCAGAATATCGTCCAGGTAACATTGTGTGCCTGGAATTCCCTGTAATACCTGCTCCATGGCCCTCTGCCAAATTGCTGGAGCCGATGCCACTCCAAAAACCAGCCTATTATACCGGTACAAACCTCTATGCGTGTTGATCGTGAGGTACTGGCGTGACTCTTCTTCAACCTCCATCTGCAAGTACGCCTGCGCCAGGTCTATCTTGGTGAAGTGTTTCCCACCAGACAATGAAGCAAAAATATCCTCAATCCGCAGAAGCGGATACTGCACCGTGTGAAGCACCGGATTAACGGTGATCTTGAAGTCTCCACAGATGCGAACCTTCCCTGGTTCTCCTGGCTTGTTGCTCGAAGGACGTTTCATAACGGGAACAATGGGCGTAGCCCACTCACTCCAATCTACCTTAGACAGTACACCTGAACATTCTAGCGCTTCCAGTTCCGCTTCTACAGTAGGTCGTATTGTATAGGGTACCGGTCTGGCTTTGAAAAATTTTGGGTGTGCATGTTCATCAATCTTGATGTTTGCCGTAATTCCTCTCAGTGTTCCCAGTCCCTGCTGGAACACCTCTTTAGCATCATCCAATATTCTGGACAATCGTTTAGGTTTGACATCTGTTTCCCCGGAATCTGCCGTTAGTGCCTTTAAGGAGTGCCAGTCCATATTCATTTTCCTAATCCACTCCCGTCCCAGTAGTGGTGGACCTCCTTCAGGTAGCACATATAAGTCCATTACTTGGCTTTCTTTGCCCTTGTGGACCACTTTTACCTCTATCTTTCCGATGGGGTACACTCTTTGCCCCGTGTATGTTTTCAATATAATCTCCGTATCCCGTAGGGGAAAATGTTGGAATAACCTTTTGTAATCTTTCTTATTCATGACCGTCAATGCCGATCCAGTGTCCAATTCCATCTTTACTTGGACTCCTGCTATCTGAAGAGTGACCCAAATTGTCTGGAGATCTGCATCCTTACCAACGTTGTGTACTCTTAAGCTACCCAGTTCATTACTGCTGGCGTCTGAATCTGACTTCTGTTCGTTCGAACTGTTCTTTGTCACCTTGTGTACCTTTATGTATTTTCCTTGCGGTGACTTTTTGTTGCTGGTCTTCTTTCCTGACCGGCATACTTTAGCTATGTGGCCAATCCTGCCACACGTTCTGCATTCTTGGTTTTTAAACCAACACTGGTTCTGATCGTGCGTTGTCTTTCCACAATGATAACATTTTACAGTACTCAAAACCAATTGATTTGTACTGAGTTCCGGTGACCATAGCTGCATTACTGCCGTGCCTCTTGCTGCGGCTTCGTGTGCTGCTGCCATAGTGACCGCTTTCTCAAGCGTCAGCTCATTCTCCTCGAGCAGTCGCTTTTGTGTATCTTCTTTTAATAATCCACACACAAATTTATCTCTTAGCGCATCTGTCAGTCCCGTTCCAAACTGACAGTACTTTGCTAGCTTACGCAATTCCATTAAATATTCAGCATTGCTTTCATCTTTCAGCTGCTTTCTGCAGTAAAATTTAAATCGTTCCGCTAGCATCACCGGTGTGGGGTTTAGATGATTTCTCAGGACAGTAACAATCTCCTTGAACGTCTTCTCCGCCGGTTCATCTGGTGATAAAAGGTGTTTCAATTGCCCGTATGTCTTCGCACCCATTAAGTTTAATAAAGTTAGTGCTTTCTCATCATCTGGGATTTTATTTGCTTTACAATAATTTTGTATGCGTTCTACATATGTGGCCCAATCTTCGATGTCGCTATCAAAGGTATTAATGTTCCCATGTTTAGGCATCGTTGCAATTTTTTTTTTTAGTGATTTCCCTTTTTCCAAGATGGCGGCTTCCCGCTCTTGTCTTCATCCTCCGCCTACAAAATGGCGGTTTCCCGCGCTTGGCGGTCTTTCCCGCGCTCGCCTTCTTCACCCGCTGGCTGCAATGGCGTTTGGCGTGCCGCTGCTGCTCCCCTTTCCCAGCGGTTAGTAACTCCCCCGACGCTGTCTCCGCTTCACCGCGGCTCCCTCGGGCATTCGCGCTTCCCCGATGTCGCGCCTCGCAGCCCTTCTTGCAGCCCGGTTATTAGCACCGGCTGCGTTCGCCTTCACCGCGGCTCTCGCACCTTCAGTCGCCCCAGACGCTGCGCCTTTTTGGCCCGAATGCGGCCCGGCCCTTATCACCAGCCGCGATCGATGTCCCCGCACTGCGCCTTTCGGCCCGAATGCGGCCCGGCCCTTATCTCTGGTCGGGATCAATCTCACCGCCCTTATTCCTCCGTCTTCCCTCCCCGTCTGTACAGCCAACGCGGCCGACTTTCTGCTCGCGTCGCTGACCGGCTTACCCACCACCGAGGTAGAAGGAAGATAGCTGACTGCCGCTGATGGAGGCTTCGAGTTCAGGATATCTTCTGCACTCCGGGTTCTCGATGCCTGCCGCGCGACGTGTCTTCCAGCCGGGTGATGAGGGTGGATGCCTCTCTTCGACGCCCGTTCTGTGGACGAAGCCGCCGTGGATATAAACTGCCACAGGGTAAGAATCGGACTCGTCGCCACTGTTAAGTCTGTATGTTCTAGTTGTATTTAAGATTAATTACTGACACAGACTACAAGAAAAACGTTTCAACAGGTCTTTACTAGTTGGAGGTCAGGGCTATACTAACAGCAATATCACTACACAGTACTTATATACCGGTGGTCACCACCGGTATTACGTATACAGCAGCCAGAGAAAGTAGTACATCTCTTAAGGTGGAACAGGTTACATACACCACAATGACCAAAATCTTGGTCAAAGAGGTAGGTTTTAAGGAGCATCTTAAAAGAGGAAAGCGAGGCAGAGAGGTTTAGGGAGGGAATAACAGAGCTTGGGGGCAAGGCAACAGAAGGCATGGTTGTAGTGTATGTGCCTTTAAGAGCCCCCTGTGTACTGTAATGCCGGTAATGGCCACTCGGGCTATATAAGCCTGTATATTGTGTTGTATCAGTTAGTTCACCTCCAGACTTTGTTCAATAAACACCTGTGAAACCAACTCCTGCCTTCCGTGTCTCTATTAACACACGGATACAACAGTGGCGACGAATTGGAAACGGACTTACCTGCAATTCAGCAGCACCTCAAGGACATCGATTCCTCAGATGTCCAAAGTCGAAGTAAAGCAAGAAAGAAAAAAAAACCTGTGGTTTCACCAGCTAGCCGAGCTGGTGGCAGGTACTGCAATAATCCTTCCTGAGCGGCGGGCTGGGGCTCCATCGGCTGGCTCTGCAGCGGGGCCGAGCAGCGAAGGCGGAGGCAAACAGAAACAGAGGGGGGAGCACTCGGGAGACGGTCGGCGCTGCAAAGCAGGTCGGCGTTCGGACCAAGCAGAGGGGGGGAAAAGTCCCAGAGAGTCCGGCGGGAACGAGTCTCCACCTGTAAATAAAAAAACCGCGGAAAACAGCGTTGTCAGCAGCAGCAGCGGCGGGACAGCGCGGGAAGCGCCATTTTTTTCTGCAGGGAAGAAAGGAAAGCGCGGGAAGCGCCATTTTTTTTCCAGGATGCCTAAGGCTGGCAATATTGATGCTTTCGATAACGATATAGAGGATTGGACCACATATGTGGAAAGAGTGGAGGTATATTGCACAGCAAATGGAATAGAAAATGATAAAAAGGCGTCAGTACTTCTAAATCTAATGGGCGCAAAGGCATATGGGCTGTTACGAAACTTAATCACTCCAGCCAAACCAAAGGACAAGAATTTTAAGGAGATTGTTGATACCCTACAGGAGCACTTAAACCCAACACCGCTGCTGATAGTGGAACGATTCGAATTCTTCAAGAGGAATCAGCACAAGAATGAAAGTAACGCTGATTACCTCACCGAATTAAGAAAGCTATCAAAGCACTGCCAATTCGGGGCAGGACTGGCAGATTCTCTTCGAGACAAATTCGTCTGCGGTCTCCTAAGTGAAGGAACACAGAAAAGGCTGCTTTCTGAGAAAGATTTGACACTGGACAAGGCTTTCAGTATGGCTGTATCATACGAAGCAGCCACAAGAGGAGCTGCAGAGATACAGCAAAAGACACAGGACTTCGGCACCCATGAAATGACACAGGGTTTCGAGAGATGTTATCGCTGCGGCAGATCCACCCATGACCAGAGGGACTGCTGGTTCAAGGATAAAGCATGCAGGCAATGTGGAAAGATTGGACACATTGCACGTGTATGCCGATCTGGACAAAAAAAATCCACGGGCAGGAAAAAAATCAGTAAGGAAAAGTACAGAAAGATACAAATGATGACGGACAGTAGCTCCGAAGACCAGAAGAGCGATAGCGACTCCGGAAACAAGAGACTAAGCTCTCTCAAATTACATAATGTAATTGCCAAAGAAGATTACCAGACCATTTGGGTTACCCTCACGATAGCGGGGTCCCCAGTTAAAATGGAGCTAGATACAGGATCAGCTCTGACCGTCATAAATCGACGGGATTACGAGCGGCTATTTCCGCATATACCTTTAAAAGACACATCCATTATCTTGAAAACATATACGGGGCAGAAAGTATACCCCAAAGGAAAAATAAGGGTGCCTGTTGTATACAACGGCAAGGAAATACAGAAGTTGTATTTATACGTTCTACAAGATGGTGGTCCACCGCTGTTGGGACGTGAATGGATCAGGAAGATACGTTTAGACTGGCACTCCATTCAGGCACTGACAGTGACGAGTAAGAAAAAAAATGATGATGACGTCATACCTGAACGATTAAAAGACATCTTGGCCAACGCCAAGGAAGTGTTTCAAGAGAAACTAGGAACCTTGAAAGGCATCATCGCCTCAATAAAAGTGGAAGATGCGGCAATTCCCAAGTTTTTTAAGGCAAGGCCGGTGCCATACGCAATTCGTCCAGCAGTCGAGGCAGGGCTGGAGAATTTGGAAAAGGCAGGCGTATTATCCAAGATAGATTGGAGCGAGTGGGTAACAACCATCGTCCCGGTCATGAAGAAAACGTTGAATAATGATAAATCTGAAGAACAGAGAAAAATTCACATCTGTGGAGACTTCAAGGTGACTGTAAACCCGATCCTTCACACGGTACAGTATCCTCTTCCGAGGATAGAAGATATTTTCGCCTCACTATCCGGAGGGAAACGTTTCACCAAAATTGACTTGGCACAGGCATATCTACAGATGGAGGTTGAAGAGGCCTCTAAAAAGTATCTCACGATAAATACACACAAAGGCCTGTACCAGTACAATCGACTGGTTTTCGGAGTAGCATCAGCTCCAGTTATCTGGCAAAGAGCTATGGAGCAAGTCCTCCAAGGGATTCCGGGGACTCAATGCTACCTAGACGACATCCTTGTAACAGGAGAAAATGACAACGAGCACCTTGCCAATTTGGAGCAGGTGCTCACTAGGCTGAGAGAACGGGGCCTACGAGCAAATCGCCCCAAGTGCAAATTTTTCCAGAAACAAATATCATATTGTGGCCACATAATTAACAAGGAAGGGTTGCATAAGTCAGCTGAAAAAATTGAAGCGGTCATAAAAGCCCCAGCACCTGAAAATGTTTCACAATTAAGGTAGTTCCTGGGATTGATAAATTACTATCGTAAATTTTTACCGAACTTATCAACTCTTCTGCACCCTCTTAATGAACTGCTACAAACAGGAGTAATTTGGAAATGAAGACTGTAAACTTGCCTTCCATAAATGCAAAGACTTAATCACGTCCAAGGAAGTTTTGGCTCATTACAACCCATCACTGCCAATCAGACTGGCGTGCGATGCATCCCCTTATGGCGTAGGAGCAGTATTATCGCATAGATTCCCTGATGGCTCGGAGCGGCCGATAGCTTTTGCGTCACGCTCATTGAACTCAGCTGAGCGTAACTATGGCTAGATCGACAGGGAAGCACTCAGCCTGGTATGGGGAGTGAAGAAATTCAACCATTACGTACACGGACAAAAATTTACCTTGTTGACTGACCATCAACCACTCGTCTCCATATTCAACCCTAAAAAGTGTGTTCCCATTATGACAGCGCAAAGGCTACAGAGGTGGTCCCTTTTTCTAGGGGCACACCAATATGACATAGAATACAAAGGATCAAAACAGCATGGGAATGCTGACGGTTTATCGCGCCTACCGTTGCCAACGGTAGAAGAGGCACCTACAGTAGACCCAGTGGAGATGTTCCACTCTACCATAGTGGAATGTCTACCAGTAACAAATTCTGCCATTGAAAAGGAAACGAGAAATGACCCGACTCTCTCACGAGTCTACGATTTAACAGTGAAGGGATGGCCAGCACATGGCGAACGACTGTTGCCAGCATTCTCGCAAAGAAGAGAACAGCTGTCAGTGTGCCGAGGAACCTTGATGTGTGGATCCAGAGTGGTGATTCCACCCAAACTCCAGGATAAAGTGCTAAAGGAGCTTCACGAGGGGCATCTGGGTGGAGTGAAAATGAAGAACCTAGCCAGAGCGTTTGTATGGTGGCCAGGTATCGATGGAGACATCGAAGAAATGACCAAGAGCTGCCTAGGATGCCAGAAGGTCCAAAACGCTCCACCACAAGCCCCTCTACATCCATGGGAGTGGCCCTCATCTCCATGGCAAAGGGTACACATCGACTTTGCTGGTCCATTTATGGACTCAATGTTCTTAATCGCGGTTGATGCACACTCCAAGTGGCCGGAGGTAATAAAGATGTCCTCCACCACCACGGAAAAAACCATCACAGTATTAAGGACCATATTTGCCAGGAATGGGCTGCCTGAACAGATCTGTTCTGATAATGGACCGCAATTTGTGTCTGAAGAATTCAGGAAGTTCTTAAAAAACAATGGGGTTAAGCACTACACGTCCGCCCCATACCATCCCACCACCAATGGATTGGCTGAAAGGTTTGTCCAGACCTTCAAGAAGGCCATAAAGGCCATGGGTAATGAAGACATAAAACTTCAGCATAAGGTAGATAACTTCTTGTTTGCATAGAGGAATGCAACACATATGGTTACAAACCAAACTCCCGCCATGATGTTCTTCAATAGAAGCCTAAGATGCCGGCTGGATTTGATCAAGCCAAACATCAGAAGGGACGTGGAGAACCGGCAATTTCAAGGCATGAATGAAAGGCCAACTAGAACCTTCCAGATAGGTCAACAAGTTTTGGCCCGGGACTACCGTACCGAGAAATGGCAGCCTGGAACTATTTGCACACGACTAGGACCGCTGATGTATACCGTGGACATTGGAGAAAGCATAATAAGGCGCCATGCTGACCAGATCATAGAGTCATCCGAAAAGGGACAACCTACACCAGAACTCTATACGCCTAATGATGAAGTAGAGATACCCATAGTATCTACCTCTGATCCGGTGATACTGGAACCAGATGAACCCGACACTGGCATTCAAGCCGAATCAGCCTTGCCAAAAGAACCTACTACACCACCAGAAACTACTACACCACCGAGGCGTTATCCAGACCGAGTCAGGAAGCCTCCAGAGAGACTGACTTATAATTGATTAACTGCAGCAATGTGTAGATTATTGTTCTTGTGACATGTAATTAATGATTACTTATATAATATTATGTACTGGTTGGCTAAAAGGGGAGGAATTGTAGTGTATGTGCCTTTAAGAGCCCCCTGTGTACTGTAATGCTGGTAATGGCCACTCGGGCTATATAAGCCTGTATATTGTGTTGTATCAGTTAGTTCACCTCCAGACTTTGTTCAGTAAACACCTGTGAAACCAACTCCTGCCTTCCGTGTCTCTATTAACACACGGATACAACAATGGTCACCAATGGTTGAGCGATTAAAATCAGGAATGCTCAAGAGGGCAGAATTAGAGGAGCGCAGATATCTCAGGGGGTTGTGGGGCTGGAGGAGATTACAGGGATAGGGAGGGGCGAGGCCATGGAGGGATTTGAAAACAAAGATGAGAATTATGAAATTGAGGTGTTGCTTAAACGGGAGCCAAAATTTACAAGCTAAAGAAACTAAATTATTTATTTACTAAACAATGGAAAGATAAAGCACAAGAATATGGTACAGTGAGTACAAAATATTAAATATAGATATAGTGAGCAAAGCCAATAATGGTTTAATTACCAATTTTGCAAAATAATGCAGCCTTTGAACTCTTGGGGGGAGAAATTCGGTATCGCCCCATTTGGGGCGCAACTATCGGCCAGGCGCAAAGTTTAGCGCCCGGCGCAAATTATCGCCGCCTACTGCTAAATTGGTCTCTTTCGCCCCTGGAGGTGATTGGAGCGCTAAATCAGGCGCTGCACGACTCTCTTAAGGCGCTAAGCCGGAGGAGCGAGGCGCTGTCTCAGAGGGCGGGCGCAGCGCAGGTGCTGTCAGTTAGCGATTGCACACAGACACACTGGCGCCGGTCAGCTCTTAAAGGGGAGGGTCGACCTTGATTTGCAGCCGCACCCTGCGCATCGGAGCCCTGAATCTCGGCCTGGACAGACCTGTTGCCAAATCCTGAAGCCAAGGATCATGGAGAGGGCCAGGGAGCGAGCGCAGCGTTTCAGCGAGGGGGCCTTGGAGGCTCTGGTTGGCGCGGTGGAGCGCAGGCGATCTCTCCTGTACCCGGAGAGTGGCAGGAGGCCACTGCCCAGCGAGTACCGAAAAGCTTGGAGGGAGGTGGCTCACAGAGTGACCTCCAGCAGCATGGTGCCTAGGACCCCTGTGCAATGCAGGAAGAAGTTCAACGACCTCACTCAGGTCGTTGGGGTGAGTGCCTTTTCCAGAAACCTCTTCATCCCTCCATCTCGACCTCGCTTTATGGCCAAAGTGTCTTGAAAGCCCCAATGCCCAGCACTTCTCCAACACCTATGGCCCTTTCAGGAAACTCACACGCACATTCAGCACTTTGCATACAGTAAGGACTATTCGACCATGGGAGGCATTTCAGCCAAGATCATGGCTGCACACAGTAAGGGCTATTCCACCATGGGAGGCATTTCAGCAAAGAGCATGGCTGCATCTTTACTCAGACCCCGTCCTTTTTCTTGCCGGGCAAGCTGGCGCATAATAGGAGACAGCAGCAACGGACCGGGGGAGGCCGGCCTCACCTTCAAGCCCTGACCAATCTGGAGCAGCGAGTCCACCGGATTGTGGCAAGCCGGATGCTTGGCCCCGTCGCCACTGGAGACGCCGACCCCGTTCTGGCCAGCAATGGTAAGGTCATCACCTTTTTGACCTCTCTCCTTCCACTTGTTCCTCACAATAGCATCCTTTGACACTTTCGATCCAAATCAGTACATCGCTGCACTCATGCCTCCCTTGCTGCCACCCTGTCCTCATGCTAAAGCCGCTCTTGTACCTCCCTGCTTTCAGATGCTGATTCACCAGGTGAGGAGGCGGGCCCTCAAGCTGCCACTGGGAGTGAATCTGAAGGCGAGGAGGAAGAGGAAGCCGGACCAGCAGTGCAACCCTCTGCCGAGGCAGCCCATGGCCATACTGGGGACACGCCTTCCCTGGAGGGGAGCGGCGGGGGGGGGAATGGTCTGATGAGGGTGAAGCTCCAGGACCCAGCGGGCTGCAGCAATGCGAGGGGGGTAGGGAAGCTCGGGGGCTTCTCCCCGGAGGGAGAGTATGGCCTCGAGTCCTGCTGCAATGAGCACAGACGAGGTGCGGGTCCTCGCTGAAATGAGTGCCCAGGCGGAGCAAAGGCACACTGAGCTCATGGCTGCAGTGGCAATGATGCCCGAATCCATTGAGTCACTGGTAAGGAGTGTCCAGGACTTCGCTGTAGCACAGGCGTCTGCCACGCAAATGCTAAGTGCTGCAATGCAGTCAGTGGGTGGTCTCATGCAGACACAGATTGGGGCCACGCGAGCACTAATCCTCCTCCTCCTCCTCCTTCCTCCTCCTCCTCCTCCTCCTCCTCCTCGGGATTGCCAGGTTATGCAGCATGCAGCACACAACAACGAAGTGGGAGACTCGCTCAGGTGAGTACTGCAGGGCTCCTCCAGAGTGGTCCAGACAGCAGAACCGTTGTGTGCTCAACGATGTTCCTGGTAGCTTGATGGCTCTCGTTGTATCGTTCTTCAGCAGGGGTGCTGGGCGAACAGAGCGGGGTCATCAGCCAGGTGCACAGAGGATAGCCTCCTAGGTGAAGCGGGGCCTCAAAGGTCTGCCACAGAAGTCTGGCACAGGATGAAGGCATCGTGGCTGCTGCCTGGAAAGTGGGCATTGACAGCGAGTATCAGCTGTCTGTGGTCACAGACCAACTGGACGTTCAAGGAATGGAAGCCCTTTCGGTTGCGGAAATCCTCAGCATTCTCTTGCGGCACCCGCAAAGCCACATGGGTGCAGTCAGTGGCGCCCTGCACCATGGGGAAGCCCGCTATTCTTGCAAAGCCCGCTGCACGTTCTTGCTGCTTGTCCGGATTCATGGGGAAAGAGATGTACTCTCGTCTCCTTTTAAAGAGGGCATTTGTGACTTGACGGACACAGCAATGCACCGCGAACTGGGAGATATTGGCAATGTCTCCAGTAGCAGATTGAAAGGAGCCGGTGGCATAAAAGTTGAGAGCCACTGTTATCCTCACTGCCACCGACAGAGACGTCCCGCTCCTCAGTTGAGGCTGCAGATCTGGCTGAAGCAGGTGGCAGAGCTCAGTGACCACCTCCTTGCTGAATCGCAGCCTTCGCAAACACTGCTCCTCAGACATATTGATATATGAGAACTGTTGGCGAAAAACCCTGGGAGGGTAAGGTCTCCTGTACTGACGCCTGTTGGCCCTCCTCCATCTGGCCATGATTGCCACTCTCTCTCTGCGTCTCTGTGCCCTCTCAATGTGATGGAGAAGCACAACGTTCCCATCCATTGCAGCCCCCATAGATGTGGGCAATCAAAGTTATGCCGGTGAAAAAGCAAAGCAACTACAAAGTTATGGTAAGAAGCCTAAACTACCTCAGACAGCGTTGACTCAATGCAGAAGTCTCTCTTTCTCCCTTTGTCTCTCTGCAAATCTCTCTCTCTACCACACAGAAGACAGGAAGAGCCCCCTTTAAATAGCGCCCCCCCAGCCCCACAGCGACTGGGAAGCGTTCCAGTCAACCTGTCATTGGTAGCGACAGGCGGAAAGGAGGGGGGCGCCACTGAATTTCCGGTCCGGGGCGCCCCAAGGGCGTTGCACTCTCGAATGACGTAAAGATCTGCGTGCGCAGGAGAGCGGGCGGTATGGTTTAGTGCCGCCGCTAAATGTCCACTCAATTTCGCGAGAGGCGCAGGTATCGCCGCGCCCGGGCGCTAGTTGGTTAGCGCCCCACTTATCGCTCTCTTAAGGCGCTAACGGGTGGCGCTAACAACTGAATTTCTCCCCCTTGAACTTTTCCATCTTGATGGATTTAGATCAAGATGTATGTAATGTAAGCCTGTCTCCAAATCTCAATTAATGCAAAACTGCAGCAAGGTTTTATTATTGACTAATTTCCTTTGATAAGGTTTCCAGACCAAACTTGAAATTAAAATTCATAATTACAATTTGATAAATATAAATGTAATTGTTAGCACTATAGAAAACAGCACCATTTTTAACAGAATACACGAGATGATAGCAATTCATGTTAATGTGGGCATTTAACACTATGCAGATAGCATCCCCATCCCCACCTGCTCTGAAAATAAAGGAAGAACTTTATGGTATCAGAAACAAATTACACCAACATTTTTTGACAATTCTAATAATACGAATGAGTTGGAAAGATTTTGCTGCAAATCAGAATTAGTGAACTATATTTTGTAAGTACTGTAATGTAAGAAGAACATTTAATATAGTGCAGTGTAAAATGAATGCATTTTTCATAATTAAAAGCATTGGTTAAGTGCAAGATATATAATTACAGACATCTTTAATAACAGTTAATTTTGATAAAATTACAGCTGATTTCTGTAGGTGTACAATACCATACCTATTTAATTTTCACAGTAGTTAACAATTATTTTTTGTATGCTGCTTCAAAACTGAGAATCCTTTCTTAAACCTAAACTCCTGCTGGTTAGTAAGAACGAGGAAAAACCCAGCCTGTGCAGGTTTACAGAATGAATCATGGCTCCTAAAAATAACACCTAGGAATGTAATATGATGAGTTCCATTCTCCCTGGTGGAGTAGTTTTATGATGAGACGAGTCAGTAGAGCGCATCTGGTCTCCAGGGAGAAATTTGTATGTTACATAGATGCAGTCAAGACAAGTTAGAAAAATTCTTGCAATCTTTGGAATTTAGGTTGTTTATGATGTGCTCTTTGCTTAGAAATTGAGTCAGTAAATAAAAGCATTCAACTCAATCATTATATAGACAGAAAATATATGTATGCATAGGTAGCTCCGTCACATACTGATAGTGTCAGCTGAATTCTGAAACGTTACTTAGTCTGGAAGTGTTACTTAAATTCCTTGGCCTAGAAATTCAGTTCGGACGCTATTGCGGCGCTAAAGTCGGGCACTCAGCAAATTTAGCGGCCGCCGGAAAGTGCAGGCGACCTCGCCGAAATTCAGTAGATTTGGCCAACTTTTTGGCCGAGCGCTGCAATAGGCGTTGGAACCCTGTGTTCAGGCGCTAATCCGGCGATGCGGCCTGATAACACCGATTCCGGGCGCAGCGCAGGTGCGATCATGTGGTGAGTGTCAGCAGACACCCTGACGCCGGCCAGCTCTTAAAGGGGGAAGGGTCAACTTTGACTGCAGCCACGCCCTGCATGCTGTAGCCCTGCAACTAGGCCTCAGGACTGGTTGTGTCCCAAATCAACGCCTGGAGGTAATGGAGAGGGCCCGTGAAAGAGCCCAGCGGTTCTCTGACCATGCGCTGGGTGTGCTCCTTCATGGGGTACGCAAGAGAAGACGGGTCGTGTGCCCGGCTAGTGGCAGGAAGGCTCCCAGGAGCAAGTTCAGGGAGGCCTGGACCAAAATTGCCCGGAGGGTCTCCTCCAACTCCGATGTTCCCAGGAGTGCGGACCAGTGCCGCAAGAAATACAATGACCTATGTCGGCTGGTCAAGGTGAGTACCCTTTCCAGTGTCCCCCTCATCCTTGCATGTGCACCTCCCATTAGGGCCAAAGGGACATCAAAGGTCTAATGCCCAGCCCTCCTCCCGCTGCAATGGCACTTGCATGTTAATCAATAGCTCTTTCTGCACTTATCACACTGTCCAAGCTATTCCACCATGGGAGGCCTCACACACAGCAACAGGGCACCGCACTGTCCAAGCTATTCCACCATGGGAGGCCTCACACACAGCAACAGGGCACCGCACTGTCCAAGCTATTCCACCATGGGAGGACTCACACACAGCAACAGGGCACCGCACTGTCCAAGCTATTCCACCATGGGAGGACTCACACACAGCAACAGGGCACCGCACTGCCCAAGCTATTCCACCATGGGAGGACTCACACACACCAACGGGGCACCACACTGTACTTAGACGCCCTCCTTTCTCTTGCAGGCCAAGCTGGCGAGGAACGCCAGGAGCCTGCGTGTCACTGGTGGAGGCCCTCGCGATTACCAGGAGCTAACGGTTCTGGAAGAGAGGGTGGCCCGACTCCTGCGTCACCCGGTGACTGGGCCTGTGGCGCTCGGCGACGCAGACCCTATACTGGAACCCACTGGTAAGGACAGGACCGGGTGCACCTCTCTCCTTGCCCTCGCGCATCAGATCTACATCCTTCCCCACTGGCCGAAAAATGCGCATAATGCACCAGTGCGGCCTCCCTCGCTGTCGGCCTGTCCTCACTCTAAAGCTACACTTGTGCCTTCCTGCTTTCAGCTGGTGAGGAGGAGGTGCTCCCTGAAGCCCACACAGCCAGGCCCTCGGAGGAGGAGGACGTCGAGGAGCAGCAGGAAGGCGCCACCTCGGGGGAACCCTCCTCCGCTCCAGGAGATGGCAATGAAGGGGAGAGGCCTGGCGTGCCGGAGAGCCAGGGGGAGGCGGGGGAGGGGAGCCCCGAACCTGGTCCCAGTGGCATGGACGCACGCGGCAAGGCTCCGGCGGCACGCCAGCCTTCTGCCCAGAGGGGGGAGGCGCCCTCCAGTCCGGACTCGGACGTCGCCCAGGAGGTGCGCCTCCTGGACGAGATGTCGGCGGCGTCGGAGCGGCGGCACGTCGAATTCATGGAGGTGGTGGCACAGATGCCTCACGCCATCGAAAGCCTCGCACAAAGTGTGGTGGCTTTCGGCCAATCCCAGGCCAGGGGGCTGGAGCAAATCGCAGCAGCGCACGCCAGGGGGGTGGAGCTCCTTGTGGCAGCGCATGAGAGGGGGGTGCAACAACTCGAGGCAGCGCCGCACGCCAGTCGCCAGCTGAGAGGTGCTGGGCAGACAATGGCACTGCAGATGCGGGCACATGCCGGCGCAGTTGTGGCACTGACTTCTGCCACCCTCGCACTGGCGCGGAGGCGTCACCAGGCCAGCCGCCGCCCTGCTGCCGCACACCGGTCTGGCGACCAACAGTTTGGCGCGCTTGCTCCCCGGCCAGGCCGCCCGAGTGCACGTGTGTCTGGCGAGCAGCGCGCGCCTGGCATCACCCACCTTGTCCCCATTGGTGCAGGCGAGCCTGCCACTCGCCCAGCCAGGGTGCAAGGAGCTGCTGCAGGCAGTGAAGAGGGCCACCCACAGCTGCAGCAGCCACCAGCCGGCCCCTCCCGGGCCCGCCCTCGTGTAGGCCGACCCCCAAGGGCATCTGGCGAGACGCCTTGTCGCCCTGAAGATCCTTCCCCCAGCCTCGCCACAGCCTCACGGCCCAGCTTGAGGCGCAGCAGCAGGACGGGCCGGGGCAAAAGACGGCTGTCGACGGACTCGCCCTCTCGCCACACCGAATAGAGTGTGGTGAGTGAGGGTTTGGGTGATGCGGGGGCTTCTGTTCTGGGGGGCATTATGTTGTTTGGTTTTATGGGGGTGTTTGTGTTGTGGGGGGGGCTTGTTTTTGTTAGGCCAGTGAGGAAGGCCATTTGGATGTTGATGTTTTGTTAGTCCTCCCCAGGTTTTGGGAGTGACAGAAGTTTGTGACTGTTTTTTGGGGGTCTTCTCTGTTTTGCTCTTCCATGTGGGAAGGGCCCTGAGTTTTTGAAATAAAGATGTTTATTTATTCACCATGTGCAGGTGTCATGTTTCAAGTGGTTGTTGGGTTAACCGGCTGAGGGCTTGCGGAGCGGCTGCCTTCAGCTGCGTTCAGTGGCCCAGGCCATTCCCTGACAGGGGGCCTAGAAGTGTCGAGCAATAAGCCCCTGGCGGACGGCCCTTGGACCTTGTCGCTCCCTCCTGGCCTGGTGCTCCTCCTCCTCAGGGTCCTCCTGCTCGTCCTCCTGAGGTGGTGGGGCAATGTCAGGTGGCAGTGCCTGAGTCCTGTGGATAACCAGGTTGTGGAGCATGCAGCACACCACGACGAACTGGGAGACTCTATCCGGCGAATACTGAAGAGACCCGCCCGAACGATCCAGGCAACGGAACCGTTGCTTGAGGACGCCTATCATTTGCTCTATTAGGTTCCTTGTGGCTTGATGGCTTTCGTTGTATGCCAGCTCCGCTGGGGTCCTGGGCGCGCGGAGCGGGGTCATGAGCCATGTGCACAAAGGGTAGCCCTTGTCCCCGATAAGCCATCCCCTTGGTGGAGGCTGTGCCTGGAACATGTCAGCCACAGTAGTCTGGCGCAGGATAAAGGCATCATGGCTGCTTCCTGGGAAGTGGGCATTGACAGCTAGGATGCGCTGCCTGTGGTCACACACCAGCTGCACATTTAGGGAATGGTAGCCCTTCCGGTTGCGGTATTGCTCGGCATTGTGGATAGGTGCCCGCATAGCCACATGCGTGCAGTCAATGGCGCCCTGCACCATGGGGAAGGCCGCGATCCTGGCAAATCCGACTGCACGCTGCTCCTGCTTGTGTTGGGTCATGGGGAAGGAGATGAATTGGTGCCTCCTCGCGAAAAGTGCTTCGGTGACCTGTCGGATGCAGCGATGCGCGGCGAACTGGGAGATGTTCGCAATGTCCCCAGCAGCGGCTTGGAAGGAGCCGCTTGCATAAAAGCTGAGAGCCACCGTGACCTTCACTTCCACCGAGAGAGACGTCCTGGACATGAGCTGTGGCTGCAAATCTGCGTGAAGCAGCTGGCAGATCTCTCCAACCACCTCCCTTCTGAAGCGCAGCCTCTTAACACAATGCGCCGCAGTCATGGTGAGATATGAGACCTGCTCCCGGTATTGCCTGACTGGGTAAGGCCTACGTTGGCGACGCCTAATGGCCCCTCTGCGTCTAGGCATGCCTGGCCCTCTCTCAAAGCGTCTGCGAGCCCTTCGCACAAAATGTAGCAACTGAGGGTTGGCCCCCCATGCAGCCCCCATTACAAAGTTCCAAACAGCAAAATCACAAGGATGCAAATGTCAAAGCACTGGCTAGAAGCCAAAAATACCTCTCCTATGGTGTCCGAAATCAGTAATCTCTGTGCCTTGCTCTCTGTGCAGAAATCCAAAGCAGTAAAGTCATTGCAGCGAAATGGCTGGCTTTTATGGGTGAGTGGATGTGCCCTTTAATTAGCGCTCCCCGAATCCCACAGGGCCTCTGTTGAGTTCCATTTCACAGTTCTTAGCAGCGCCACACCCACATCGGCCGGGCGCCACTGAATTTCCGGTTTGGGGCGCACAAACGGCGTTGCACGACGAAATGACGTCATAAGATGCGCGCGCAGCTGAGCGGGCGCTAACACTTTGCGCCGGCGCTAAATCCCAGCTGAATTTCGGCGTAGGCGCGGATCCGGCGGTGCCCGGGCGCTAAGTGGCTAGCGCCGGAAATCTGGCGCTAACGGCTGGCGCAAACAGCTGAATTTCTAGGCCCTAGAGTTTTAGAACCACACAGCAGTTACAGAACCAGAGATTCAATGCCTCTCAGAAACACAAAGGGCTAGATTTTCAGTATAGGCAGTTTTGGGGCGCTAACCGTAGCGCCCGCCCGAAGTTAGCGCCCGCCCCAAAGTAGCGCCCCGTTGCCGGGAATTCAGTGGCTTCGCCCTAAGAGGTTGGTGGAGCGCTAAAAGAGGCGTTCCACTACTCTCTTTAGGCGCTAAGCCGGCGGTCCAGAGGGATAGCGCCCAGGCGGGGCGCAGCACGGGTGCGGTCATTTTTGCACTGACAGCAGACCCCGAGGTGCCGACCAGCTCTTAAAGGGGGAAGGGACGAATTGGTCTGCTGCCACGCCCTGCACACTGCAGCCTTGCAAAGAGGCCTCAACACTACTGCTCAGCCCCAGGGAGTCATGGCAACGCCAGAGAAGGCCCGTCAGCGTGCCCTGCGCTTCTCAGAGGGTGATCTGGACATAATGGTCACAGCTCTGGAGGTGAGGCGCAAGATCTTGTTTCCAGAGAGTGGGAGGAATCCAACCCACCACGACTACACCAAAGCCTGGAAGCAGATCGCCCAGAGGGTGACGTTCACCGGCGAGGCCCCCAGGACCCACACACAATGCCGTAAGAAATACAACGATCTGACCAGGATTGTGAGGGTGAGTAGCCTTTCCAGTCTCCTCCTCATTCTTGCATGTACACCTGACATGATGGGCAAAGGGACCTGAAAGTCCTTTTGGCCAGCCCTCAGCCAGCAGCATTGGGACAGTCATGAGCATCAAATGGCCATTCGGCACTCTACACTTTGGCCCAGCTATTCCACCATGGGAGGCAGTGGACAGTACATCAGGGCTTCACTCTGTCCAAGCTATTCCACCATGGGAGGCAGTGCACACTACATCAGGGCTTCACTGCGCACTTACAGCCCGTCCTTTCTCTTGCAGGCTAAAGTAGCGTTTAATCGCCAGGCCCGTGCCAGGGGTGGCCGCGCCAAGCTGCAGAAGCTCACTCGGCTGGAGGAGCGCGTGTGTGTGCTCATGGGAGCCCGTGTGATTGTCCCCACAGCGTGCGGTGTATCCGACCCTCCACTGCCCGGCAATGGTAAGGACCTCGCCTTTTGGCCCTCTCGCGTCGCACTGGCCCATCCGAGCTACCTCCTTTGCCACTGTCCCACCAATGCGCTGAATCCCACCAGTCCTAACTCCCTCGCTGACGCCGTCTCCTCACTCTGAAGCTACTCTTGTGCATTCCTGCTTTCAGCTGGTGACGACCAGGACCCTGAGGCTGCCAGTGACAGCACCTCCAACCAGGAGGAGGAGGAGGAGCAAGCCGGACCTTCGGGGGAACAGTCACATCCCGCATGAGAGGAGGAAATGCTCGACACCTCCTCACTGGACGAGTGCCTGGAGGAACTGTCGCAGGGCAATGCAGCTTCTGGGACCAGTGGCGTCCAGCCACCCAGCAGCCGTGCGCGTGGCCCGCGGCCTTCCCCCCAAAGGGGGGAAGGATCAGAGGGGAGTGCTGCTGCTCGGCACACTCGCCGTCACCAACGCGGCAAGGGTCCCCTAGTTCGGCCCCCTCCTCCCCAGCGGGAGAGTCGCGACTCCAGTCCGGACACCTTCACTTCGGAGGAGGTGCGGAAGCTCGATCAGATGGCCGACGACTCGGACCGGCGCCACACGGAGCTCATGAGCGTGGTGGGGCGCATGCCTGAGGCCATCGAGTCGCTGGCGACCAGTGTGCGCGAGTTCGGGGCAGCAACTGCCGCGACTGGCCGCATGCTAACTGATGCCGTCAAGACCCTGGCGGATGTGATGCGCGCGCACACCAGGACCACAGGGCCACTCACTGCTGCCACACGCGCTGTCTCAGGCAGGCATCGCCAGGGCAGGCGCCGCGCTGGACCATCCCAGCAAGCCGGCCGTCGGCTGATTGCTGCGGATCCTGCAGTGCGGGCCCGGCCGAGTGCCACCGCGCCACAGCACCAGCCAGCGCATCCCAGACGCCAGCTGGCCCACATTGCGCCATCCGTCGCCGCCATTCCCCCTCTGGGGCGTCAAGGGCAAGCGGCTGCAGCTGATGGTGGCCAGGCTCAGGTACGCCACTCAGGAGACGGCCCCTCGAGGCCCAAACGCCGTGTAGGCCGCCCCCCAGCGGCATCTGGCGGAAGGGCATCTGAGCCTCAGGCGCCTTCCCCCAGCCTCGCAGCAGCCACTGGGCAGAGCTTGCGAAGGAGCAGCAGGCAGGGCAGGGGAGGCAAAAGGCTGGCCAAGGTCTCGCCCTCGCGGGCCACTCAGTAGAGGGTGTGGCCAGCTTTCCTTTAATATGGCGGTGGCCATCTTTATTTTGCCCATGGTTGTGCTTTTGGAGGGTTTTTTTTTTGCGTTAGGCCGACGTTGAGGCCCGGTTTCAATAAAGGTGGAGTGGCTCCTCCCCAGTTTGTGGGAGTGAGTCGTTTGTTGGGCTTTTTGTGGGGCCCGTTTATTGTTTTTGGGGATTCATGTGGGAAGGGCTTTTCATTTTTGTGTAATAAAAAATTATCTTTATTCATGCAGTCTCCATGGTTGTTCTTCTTAGTGTTTGTTGGCTTCGCCGGCTGAGGGCTTGCGGAGCGGCTGCATTCATCTTCCCTCATGGCCCCTGGCCATTCCCTGACAGGGGGCTTAGAAGTACCGTGTAATAAGGTGGCGTCGTGCGGCCCTTGGCCCTGGTCGCTCCCTCCTGGGAACGTACTCCTGCTCCTCCTCCTCCTCCTCCTCATGCTCCTCCTGCTCCTCCTCCTGAGGTGCTGGTCCAACGTCAGGTGGCAGTGCCTGAGTCCTGCGGATAGCCAGGTTGTGTAGCATGCAGCAAACCACCACAAATTGGGAGACCCGGTCCGGCGAATACTGGAGAGCTCCTCCGGAGCGATCAAGGCAGCGGAACCGCTGCTTGAGGACCCCAATAGTTAGCTCGATGATGTTGCGGGTGGTTTGATGGCTCTCGTTGTAGGCCTCTTCAGCAGCGGTCCTGGGCGCGCGGAGCGGGGTCATGAGCCAGGTGCACAAAGGATAGCCTTTGTCCCCGAGTAGCCATCCTCTTGGGGGAGGCTGTGCCTGGAACATGTCATGCACAGTACTCTGCCGCAGGATAAAGGCATCGTGGCTGCTGCCTGGGAAGCTGGCATTGACTGCCATGATGCGCTGCTTGTGGTCACAGACCAGCTGCACATTCAGAGAATGGTAGCCCTTCCTGTTGCGATACTGCTCGCCATGCTCCAGAGGGGCCCGCAAAGCCACATGCGTACAGTCAATGGCGCCCTGCACCAAGGGGAATTCCCCGAGTCTGGAAAATCCCAATGCGCGCTGATGCTGGCTCTCCAGGGCCATGGGGAAGGAGATGAATTGGCTTCTCCTTCTGAACAGTGCTTCGGTCACCTGGCGGATGCAGCGATGCGCGCCGTACTGGGAGATGTTTGCTATGTCCCCAGCAGCGTATTGGAAGGAGCCGGTGGCATAGAAGTTCAATGCCACCGTCACCTTCACTTCCACCGACAGAGATGTCCTGCACCTGAGCTTTGGCCGCAGATCTCGGCGAAGCAGGTGGCAGATCTCTGCAATCACCCCCTTTCGGAATCGGAGCCTTTTAACACATCGCGCGGCACTCATGTTTAGGTAGGAGCGCTGCTGGCGGTATAGCCTGACTGGGTAAGGCCTACGTGGCCGACGCCTGTAGCCCCCTCTGCCTCTAGCCAGGGCTGCCCCTCTCACAATGCGTCTGCGAGCCCTACGGACATGGAGCTGCAGCTCCGCGTTGGCACCCCATGCAACCCCCATCAAATCCTGGAAAACACTCTAATTTCCAAATGGCCACTTGCAGCGCTGTTGCCTGAGTCCAAAAATACCTGGCTCTTGCTGCTTGAAACCAGTTAGCTATCCTCCTTGTTGTGTCTCCAGAAATGCGTTGCACAAGACTGTTTTCTGAAAAAAGGATGGCCTTTATACTGGAGAGGACGTTCCCTTTAATTAGCGCCCCCCGGGGCCCGCGCTGGTTGTGTTGCGTTCCTTTTTCCAAACGCTCCGGCCGCCCGCCGCACAATGGGGCGGTCCGACTGAAGTTTGCAATCGGGGCGGCCAAAGGGCGTTGCACGAGGATGTGACGTCATTTTCTGCGCGCGCATCCGGGCGGGCGCTAAACTTTGCGCCGGCGCTAACGGGCAACTTAATTTGGGGCGGGGCGCAAACTGCGCAGCGCCCGGGCGCTACACGCATAGCGCCCGGAAATCACTTCTCTTAAGGCGCTAACTGCTGGCGCAAGCAACTGAAAATCTAGCCCCTAGTCTTATGCAAACGGTATTGTGTGCAGCTGTACATGGTGTGGCAATTATCTCTTCAGATGTGGGGGGGAGACAAAAGTATTTAAATATAAACAGAAAATGCTGGAAACACTCTGCAAGTCAGGCAGCATCAGTAGAGAAAGGAAGGTAGGGTTAACGTTTCAGGTCTCTGACCCTTTGTCAAAACTGGCTCTGACAAATACCTGAAATGTTAACCCTACCGTAATTTCTCCACTGACGTTGCCTGACCTGCAGTGATTTTCAGCATCCATGCAGTATTTTGCTGGAAAAGGCCATTTTCAGAGTCGTCTACCATAGGAAGGGACACATACAGCTTCTGTAAGGTAAGAAGACAATGAAAAAATCAGTCTTCTGACATGAGTGACAGAGGACCTTCTGGTAATTAAATTGGTTAGCTTACAATTTATAGAAATGGCTTGTTCATACAGATAGCCTGTCAGTTCAGACAGGTAGATATAAGAGTCTGAACAAAATTGTACTACTGGGAGCTTCCAACATTTTTATGTCTTGCTGATCAAGCCCTCCAAATCCGCCTGGCTACAAATACCTAGTAACTGAACTACTGGTGAATGGGGGACAAGAGGAGGCTCTGGTCTGGAGCCAATCATATGAATTTTAAATTTGTACTGAATAGAAAATCAATTTTCCTTGAGGAAAGTCAAGCCTTGAATCTTTGTACTGTTCACTTTTAATGAAGGCACCTCTAATTGAATACCTGTTTGTGCTACCAAGCTTCTGCAATTGCTATTCTGTCTGGCTGCAGCAAGGTGCTTAAGAACCAGTGCCAGTTTGTAGGGAGGATTATACATGGTAACCCAGGCATCTCATAATTATTCATTGTTGAAAATAATATCATAGGACATTCTATGTTGCTCAGCAGAATAGGCACAAATGATCACCATGGACAGTAAAAACTATAGGGCTAGTGTTGCGCAAATTTTGATTGCCAAGCTGATTGGAAACACTAGGTGGCAGTGTACCCATTATATTCAAAGTATAAACTGATTTATTAGCAGTACATTTTTACCTATAAACCTAACAGAGGAGCTCATTTTGCAGACGTTTTTTGCTAGAGTTTTGAAACTAGCTAAATCTTTACCCTGGTCCCAGCTGGAACTCTACTGCAGAGATTTTCAAATGTTTCTGTTTCATGCACACCTTGGGGGGGATTTGCTGCTGGAGCTTTGTAATGTTTTGCTTGGAACAGACGGGAACATGTAAATCGAATGGTAATGCGACATAAGTGATAGCAGCACACCTTCTACCTCATTTTCCTGGATCTCCACATGGGAGTGCCCAAATGCAGCATAGCTTATCAGAAGTGGGCCTCAGATAAGAGGTTCCAGAAGGTGTAATGATCAGTAACATGTCATTCTAGAATGGTACACTAGGTGGAGCTGTATGTTTAGTAGTGGGCTACCCACAAGGCAGTAGTCAAAATGGATGTTGTACACTAGTCCACATGGTTGAATAAATGACTAGCTCAAGCTAGCTGTTCATAATGAAAACATCTATTTATTTATGAACATAACATGGTACCAGGATTGGTAATATCTGCTGAATATTGTGAAACGCGACATGGAGAATTTGAAGCCACCAGAGGGTTTGAAACTCACGGGGAATGTCGACTGCAATTGGTGGACTTTCAAACAACAATTCGAACTCTACATTGCTGCCATCGGGTTCGGTACGAAGCCAGATGCAAGGAAAATAGCGTTACTGCTCATGGTTGCAGGCCCGCAGGTGATAGAGGTATTTAATACGTTTGTATTTGATCAAGAGGAGGACAGAGAAAAAATGGACGATGTGCTAAAGAAGTTTGATACACATTGTTCTCCCAAAAAGAACGAGACCTATGAGAGGTACGTCTTCCGTTCACGGACACAGCAGCAAAATGAGACTTTTGATAGCTTTGTGACCGATCTGAAACTGAAAGCACAGACATGTAATTTCTCTGAGCTGAAATCATCCATGATTCGTGACCAGATTGTGTTTGGTATTCATGATAAAAAAGTCAGGGAACTTTTGTTGAGAGAAACCGAACTAACATTGGAGGATGCTGTGAAAATATGCCATGCCAGTGAGCTAGCTCAACAGCACGCAAAGACTTTCAGTGAAATTAATAATGATGCGACTGTAATGAGAGACTGTGCTGCTGTCGGTGCTGTGTCCTACAAAGGGAAGAAACATGGGCAGAACAGAAATGCAAAGCAATTGGAGGATGGAATTTTTAATTGTAAATGCTGTGGTTACCAGCACCAGTCAAGACAATGCCCTGTGTTTGGAAAAATGTGCACAAAATGTAATGGAAAGAATCACTTTGCCAAACAATGCTTTTCAAAAGTAAAAACAAAGAAAGGGCAACAAGTCAATGTGATTGAGGACACTGATTTAAGTGAGACATTTTTTGTAGGAATGGTGTCATGTGACAATATAGAAAAGGATACAGAAAATGTGCAGCCCTCAGGAATGGACAATGCTGAACATAAAGTTAATGCAGTAAAAGAGGACAAATGGATAATGCCACTGCAGGTAAATGGAGCATTACTTACATTGAAACTAGACACTGGGGTAAAAGCAAACTTAATCAGTATGAGTGACATTAAAAATATGAAAGAAAAGCCCAAAATACAGAAAAAGTCAGTACTACTGAAGAACTATAATGGACAGAAAATAGGTAGCTTAGGTGTATGCACACTTAAAGTGACAGTCAAAGACAAAGTGCATCATCTCATGTTTTCTGTTATGGCTGAAGGACTTGATTCACTACTAGGTGACAAAGCTTGTGAGGACTTAGAACTGGTCAAGAGAGTCTACCGTATAAACTGTGCCATAAGCAGACCAGATGACTCGGTGGATTCTGTAGTGAATAATTTCCAGGATGTGTTCAAAGGATTTGGAGTTCTACTATTCACATACAAGATCCAGCTAAAGGAGGATGCTCAGCCAGTGGTACATGCTCCACAGAGAGTTCCAGCACCCCTGCGTGACTGGCTCAAGAAAGAACTGGACAGAATGACCACACTAGGCGTCATCAGGAATGTTGAAGAGCCAACAGACTGGGTTAACTCCATGGTATGTGTAAAGAAAAAGAACAATGATCTAAGAGTATGCATGGATCCAAAGGACTTAAATGCAAACATAAAACGTGAACATTACCAGATTCCCAAGCGAGAAGAAATCACCAGTGAAATGTCAGGTGCCAGATACTTCACAAAGCTTGATGCCTCACAAGGATTTTGGCAACTAAAACTGGATGAAGAGAGCACCAAATACTGTACCTTCAACACACCATTTGGCAGGTATTGTTTCCTCAGAATGCCTTTCAGGATAATATCTGCATCTGAAATCTTTCATAGAGCGATGGAACACATAATTGAAGGTCTGGAAGGAGTTCGGGTCTATGTTGATGACATCATCATCTGTGGCTCCACACTGAAAGAACACAATGAGAGACTGACTAAAGTGCTACAGAGCATACGCCGGAATGGACTGAAGCTCAACAAAGCCAAGTGTCAGTTTGGTGTCCAGGAAGTCACTTTCCTAGGAGATAATCTATCTGGTAAAGGAATAGAGCCAGATATGGAAAAAGTAAACGCCATACTCAAAATGCCCCGACCCACTGACAAAAAAGGAGTGCTACGCATCATGGGGATGATAAACTTCATTGGAAAGTTCATTCCTAACTTGTCAGCCAAGACAGCCTGTCTGCGAGACCTGCTACATAAAACAAATGAGTTTGCATGGACAGAAAGACATGAACAACAGTGGAGGAACCTCAAAACAGTGCTGACAACCACACCTGTACTCACCTTCTTTGACCCAACAAAGAGAATCAAAGTGTCAACGGATGCATCAAAAGATGGCCTAGGCGCGGTCTTGCTACAAGCAGAGGGTGAAGATTGGAAGCCTGTTGCCTATGCCTCCAGGTCTATGACTGATTCTGAGTGTTGATACGCCCAGATTGAAAAGGAATGTCTAGGCTTGGTAGTTGGACTAGAAAAGTTCAATGGCTACATATATGGACTTCCCACCTTCACAGTTGAGACAGACCACTGCCCACTGATTGCCATCATAAAAAAAAATCTGAATGAGATGTCTCCAAGGATTCAACGACTCATGATGAAGCTGCAAAGATATGACTTTGAACTGATCTACACACCAGGCAAATACATAGGCCTAGAAATTCGGTTGGTAGCGCCAGCGATTAGCACCTAAAGAGCCCGAGAATTGGGGCGTTACCCAATTTTCAAGCGGGTGCAGTGAATATAGCACCACCTCCCATATTGAGTATCCTTTTAGCGCCGGCGCTAACTCTTTGCACGCGCCCGCGGGCAGATCATGACGTCATTTCAGTGTGCAATGCCTTTTTGGCGCCCCGGACCGGATATTCGGTTGCACCCGCAACCTTTCCGCCTGGCGCTATTAGTGACAGTTGGATGGAGCGCTCCCAGGCCCTTCTCGGACTCGGGGGGCGCTATTTAAAGGGGACAGCACTAGTATAAAAGCTGCAGCCATTTGGGCTGGCCATTCTCATCGTTGCTGGAGAGAGTTGCTGACCTTCTGTTGGACAGTACTTTTCTCATTGAGCCTTTGGAGGCACTGGCACTGGCAGCTTGAGGGCCCGGCTCCCGAGCTGGTGATGCAGCATCTGAAAGCAGGGAGGTGGAAGAGTGGCTTTAGCAAAAGGACAGCTTGGCAGCAAGGGATGCCAGATTGCGGCAAGGCTATGACATGGGTCCACAGTGAGAAAACATGCTGGCGGGGGGAACAAGTGGAAGGAGACAGTTGTAAAAGGTGAGAACCTTACCATCGCTGTCGACAATGGGGTCGGCAGCTGCAGTGGGTACAGGACCGCTCAGACGTCCTCCAAGAATCTGGTGGACTCTCTCCTCGAGATCCGTGAGAGTGACCACTTGTGGAGGTCCTCCACCGGTGTGAAACTGGTCTTTGCCAATCCTCGCCAGCTTGGACTGCAGGGGAAAGGAGGGGAAGTTATGTTACCTGATGCCCTGAGTGATCATCTCATGCCCCCCATGGTGCAAGAGCCCTTACATGATGCCTTGAGTCAAATGTGCATGTGTGTGCCAAGAAAGGGCCATGGGTGCTTGCTGGCAGATGGCCAATGGGGCACAGGCCACCCTGTAGCCATAAAGTCAGGTGCAAATGAAGGGATGCTGAAGTTTGCAGAAACAACACCCACCCTCACGACCCGAGTGAGGTCGTTGAATTTCTTTCTGCATTGGACAGGGCTACTGGTCACCATGCTGCTGGAGTTGACCCTCTGGCATACATCCCTCCAAGCTCGTTGGTAGTCCTTATGATTCGGCCTCCTGCCATTGTCTGGGTAGAGAACATCTCGCCGGCGCTCCACTGCGGCCACCAATTGCTCCAGAGCCTCATTGGTGAAGCGCTCTGCTCTCTGTCTCATCTTCTCCATCTGGTCCAAGTTTTTAACGCCAGAGAAGGGCCTGCGCCGATTCTGAGGCCTGCAAGGTGCAGAGTGTGGATGCTGAAGCTAACTGACCCACCCCTTTAAGAGCTGGCCGGCGCCTGGAAGTTTCGTGGTCCTCGGTAATTGAGAGCACCTGCGCTGCGCCCGTCCGCTCCGATATTGGGTTGCGCCGGAAGTTTAGCACCTTAGGAGTCCCGTGTAATGCCTGAATTCACGCCTCAATCACCTTTAGGGGCAATGCAACCCAATATCGCGCCAGGTGGCGATAAGTTGCGTCTGGCTATAAACTTTGCGCTGCGCCAATTCTAACACCCCAAGCGGGGCTATACCCAATTTCTAGGCCATAGTGTTAGCAGATGCACTATCCCGAGCACCCACAATGAGTCATGTGAGCTCTACTGAGGAAGACGTGGATGTTCATGTGAGTATGGTCACTGCTGCGCTGCCCGTGTCAGTCACAAAATCAAAGCAAATAGCAGAAGAAACAGTAAAAGATACAGGCCTAGAAATTCAGTATAGCCAGTTTTGGGGCGCTAACGTTAGCGCCCGCCCGACTTTAGCGCCCGCCCCAAAGTTGCGCCCCCTTCGTCGAAATTCAGTTGCTTCGCCCTAAGAGGTTGCTGGAGCGCTAAAAGAGGCGTTACACGACTATCTTTAGGCGCTAAGCCGGCGGTGCAGAGGGATAGCGCCGAGGCGGGGCGCAGCGCGGGTGCGGTCATTTTTTGATTGACAGCAGACCCCGTGGCGCCGGCCAGCTCTTAAAGGGGGAAGGGACGATTTGGTCTGCTGCCACGCCCTGCACACTGCAGCTTTCAAACTAGGCCTCAACACTGCTGCTGAGGCCAAGGAGCCATGGCAACGCATGATAAGGCCCGTGAGCGTGCCCTGCGCTTCTCAGAGCGTGATCTGGATATCATGCTGACAGCATTGGAGAAGAGGCGCAGGATCTTGTTCCCAGACAATGGCAGGAATCCCACCCACCGCGTCTACACCAAAGCCTGGAGGGAGATCGCCACCAGGGTGTCGTCCTACGGCGATGCCCCCAGGGACAAGGTGCAATGTCGGAAGAAATACAATGACCTGACCAGGATTGTCAGGGTGAGTACCCTTTCCACTCTCCTCCTCATTCTTGCATGTACACCTGACATGATGGGCAAAGGGACCTGAAAGGTCTAATGGGCAGCCCTCAGCCAGCAGCTTTGGGACAGTCATGAGCATCAATTGCACATTCTGCACTTTACACACTGGCCAAGCTATTCCACCATGAGAGGCAGTGCACACTAGATCAGGGCTACACTCTGGCCAAGCTATTCTACCATGAGAGGCAGTGCACACTAGATCAGGGCTACACTCTGGCCAAGCTATTCCACCATGAGAGGCAGTGCACACTAGATCAGGGCTACACTCTGGCCAAGCTATTCCACCATGGGAGGCAGTGCACACTACGTCATGGCTACACACCGTACTTAGAGCCCGTCCTTTCTCTTGCAGGCTAAACTTGCAAATAATCGCAAGCGCCGCGACATCACCGGGGGGGGCCGCGCCAAGTTCCAGAAGCTCACTCCCCTGGAGGAGCGCGTGAGTGGCCTCATGGGAGGCCGCGTGATTGTGCCCAGAGCGTGCGGAGAAGCCAACCCTCCGCTGCCCGGCAATGGTAAGGACCTCGCCTTTTGGCCCTCTCTCGTCACACTTGCGCATCCGAGCTACCTCCTTTGCCACTGTGCCACCAATGCGCTGAATGCCACCAGTCATGACTCCCTCGCTGACGCCCTCTCCTCACTCTGAAGCTACTCTTGTGCCTTCCTGCTTTCAGCTGGTGACGAAGAGCTCCCTGAAGCTGCCAGTGACAGCCCCTCCGAACAGGAGGAGGAGGAGGAGGAGGAGGAAGAGCAACCCGGACCATCAGGGGAGGACTCAGGTCCCGCAGCAGAGGGCGAAGCGTTGGACACGTCTTCCCTGGACGAGAGCCTGGAGCAACTTTCGGAGGGGAGTGCAGCTGCTGGGACCAGTGGCGTCCAGCCACCCAGGAGGGCTGTGGGTGGGCCGCGGCCTTCCCCCAGAGGGGGGAAGGATCGGAGGGGAGTGCAGTTGCTGCGGACATTCGGCGCCAGCAACGTGCCAAGGGTCGCCTAGCTCGGACCCCTGCTCCCCAGCGGGAGAGTCCCACCTCCAGTCCGGCCACCTTCACCTCGGAGGAGGTGCGCCAGCTGGACCAAATGGCCGAGGATTCGGACCGCCGCCACACAGAACTCATGCAGGTGGTGGGACGGATGCCTGAGGCCATCGAGTCGCTGGCGACCAGTGTGCGGGAGTTTGGGGCATCAAATGCCGAGAGTGGCGCCTTCCCCCAGCCTCGCAGCAGCCACTGGGCAGAGCTTGCGGAGGAGCAGCAGGCCGGGCAGGGGCGCCAAAAGGCTGGACAAGGTCTCGCCCTCGCGGGCCACTAAGTAGAGGGTGTGGCCAGCTTTCATTTTATATGGCGGTGGACATCTTTATTTTGCCCATGGTTGTTTTGTTTATGGGTATGTTTTTTGCGTTAAGGCCGAGGTTGAGGCCTGGTTTGTTCAAATGTGGAGTTACTCCTCCCCAGGTTGTGGGAGTGAGTTGTTTGTTGCACTTTTTGTGGGGGCCGTTGATTGTTTTTGGGATTCATGTGGGAAGGGGTTTCATTTTTGTCAAATATAAATTTATCTTTATTCAGACAGTGTCCATGGTTGTTCTTGTTAGTCTTTGTTGCCTTCGCCGGCTGAGGGCTTGCGGAGCGGCTGCATTCATCTTGCTTCATGGCCACAAGGCATTCCCTGACAGGGGGCTTAGAAGTTACGTTCAATAAGCTGGCGACGGACGGCCCTTGGACCTTGTCGCTCCCTCCTGGGAACGTACTCCTCCTCCTCCTCCTGCTCCTCCTCCTGAGGTGGTGGTCCAACGTCAGGTGGCAGTGCCTGAATCCTGCGGAGAGCCAGGTTGTGTAGCATGCAGCAAACTACGACAAATTGGGAGACCCGTTGCGGCGAATACTGCAGAGATCCGCCGGAACGATCAAGGCAGCGGAACCGCTGCTTGAGGACCCCAATAGTTTGCTCGATGATGTTTCTGCTCCTTTGATGGCTCTCGTTGTATGCCTCTTCAGCAGCGGTCCTGGGCGCGCGGAGCGGGGTCATGAGCCAGGTACACAAAGGATAGCCTTTGTCCCCGAGTAGCCATCCTCGGGGGAGGCTGTGCCTCGAACATGTCATGCACAGTACTCTGCCGCAGGATAAAGGCATCGTGGCAGCTGCCTGGAAAGCAGGCATTGACAGCCAGGATGCGCTGCTTGTGGTCACACACCAGCTGCACATTGAGAGAATGGTAGCCCTTCCAGTTGCGATACTGCTCGCCATGCTCCAGAGGTGCCCACAAAGCCACATGCGTACAGTCAATGGCGCCCTGCACCAAGGGGAAGGCCGCGAGTCTAGCAAATCCCACTGCACGCTGATGCTGGCTCTCCAGGGCCATGGGGAAGGAGATGAATTAGCGTCTCCTTCTGAAAAGGGCATTGGTCACCTGGCGGATGCAGCGATGCACGCCGAACTGGGATATGTTCGCTATGTCCCCAACAGCGGATTGGAAGGAGCCGGTGGCATAGAAGTTCAATGCCACCATCACCTTCACTTCCACCGACAGAGACGTACTGCACCTGAGCTTTGGACGCAGATCTCTGCGAAGCAGGTGGCAGATCTCTGCAACCACCTCCTTTCGGAATCTCAGCCTTCTTACACATCGCGCGCCACTCATGGTGAGGTAGGAGCGCTGCTGGCGGTATACCCTGACTGGGTAAGGCCTATGTTGCCGACGCCTGTTGCCCCCTCTGCCTCTAGCCAGGGCTGCCCCTCTGACCCCGCGTCTGCGAGCCCTACGCACATGGCGCTGAAACTCCACGTTGGCACCCCATGCAGCCCCCATCAAATGCTGGCAAACAGTCAAATTTCCAACAGGGCACTTGCAGCGCTTTGGCCTGAGTCCAAAAATACCTGAGCTATTGCTGCACGGAACCAGTTAGCTCTCCTCCTTGTTGTGTGTCCAGAAATCCGTTGCACAAGAGTGTTTGCTGCAAAATGGCTGCCCTTTATACTGCAGGGTACGTGCCCTTTAATTTGCGCTCCCCGGGGCCCGCGTCGGCTGTGTTGCGTTCCATTTTACAAACGCTCTGGCCGCCAGCCGCACAATGGGGCAGTCCGACTGAAGTTTGGAATCGGGGCGTGCAAAGGGCGTTGCACGAGGATGTGACGTCATTTTCTGCGCGCGCAGCCGGGCGGGCGCTAAACTTTACGCCGGCACTAAGGGTCCACTTAATTTGGGGCGAGGCGCAAACTGCGCTGCGCCCGGGCGCTACACGCATAGCGCCCGAAATTCACTTCTCTTAAGGCGCTATCTGCTGGCGCAACCAACTGAATTTCTAGGCCCCAGTGTTACAAAGAGTAATAGAGAACATTCATCATGGTTGGCCAAAAGGTTCCTGTCCAAAGTACTATCACATCAGGTCAGAGTTAAGTGTCGCAAGTGGACTATTACTAAAACAGAACAGAATAGTCATTCCACAGGCTCTACGTCAAGACATGCTCAAAAGGATTCATGAGGGACACCTCGGAATTGAAAAATGCAAAAGGAGAGCAAGAGACACTGTTTATTGGCCTGGCATGAATAAGGACATTGAGAACATGATAGGCATATGTGAGACATGTCAGAAACACCAAAACAAACAAGCAAAGGAACCAGCTGACTTACCAACAGCACCATGGCAAAAGGTTGGTATGGACCTCATTCATTTGAATGGTAAAGACTATCTAATAGTGATTGACTACTATTCTAACTATCCTGAGATGGCGCTGCTCTCAAGCACATCAGCAAGCAGTGTCATAATGCATGTGAAATCCATCTTCGCCAGACATGGAATTCCCAGGATTGCCGTTAGCGACAATGGTCCGTGCTTCAACTGTGAGGAGTGGCAACAGTTTGCAGCACATTATGACTTTCAACACATCACATCCAGTCCTCTGTATGCTCAGTCGAATGGTAAGGCAGAAAAAGGTGTTCAAGTTCTCAAACAGCTACTGAAGAAAGCAACAGAAAGCAAGTCTGATCCTTATCTCGCCCTGCTGAGCTACCGAGCCTCCCCTTTAGACTGTGGTTCTTCACCTGCTGAACTCCTAATGGGTCGCAAGTTGCGCACCACGCTACCCTGCTGTGCAAAAGAAAAGCAGAGTAAGGAACTAAGACAGAGACTTCAACTGTTAAAGCTGAAACAGAAATCACACTATGACAAGTCATCCAAAACTCTGAAACCATTGACAAGGGATGATGTTGTCAGGATTGAGGATCCAAATGCATGGAACAGGAAAGCTACAGTTCTTGAGGAAGTAGGAAGGTCATATACTGTTAGAACTGAGGAAGGACAGATTCTCAGGAGGAACCGCAGTTCCCTCCTGAAAACACAAGAAACTATCCAAGAGCAAATCGATGACAATGCCGCAACTGAATCTTGTCACTCACCACCAGAACAATCGAACACAAACACACATACAGGCTCTCATGAAAACACATCAGACTTACCTGTGCTGAGAAGATCCACACGTGAAATAAAAAAGCCTGATAGACTTAATCTTTGAGTACAAAGAAAACTATAATAAAAGAATGAAAAGCTTAGAGTTCATAAAGCTTTGAAAATGTGTTGACTGTTGTGAAGATGTTTATGTCGTTATGATTGATTGATATTGATTTTGTTTAACCTCTAAGGAAGGGGGATGTAATGATCAGTAACATATCATTCTAGAATGGTACACTAGGTGGAGCTGTATGTTTAGTAGTGGGCTACCCACAAGGCAGTAGTCAAAATGGATGCTGTACACTAGTCCACATGGCTGAATAAATGACTAGCTCAAGCTAGCTATTCATAATGAAAACGTCTATTTATTTATGAACATAACAGGAGGCACCGGCAGCCGTTTACTGGAAGTGCCAACGGGTATGTCCCTTTTTTGGACTGCAGCCATAAGACCCTGAAGCCAGCGGCCATTACCACTGCTGCCGGCCTCTGAAGCCTGAAAAAGTAGTACCGTTTCGGAGTGTTCTTGCATCAGGAAATTGTGCAGACCATTATAATGAGATGAACTTACAAATAAGGGTGAGTTCAGGTCAAGTTGGGTGGCAAATGTAGGATGAGCTCTAACTGACAAGCTCAGGCGCAGGAGGGAGAGGGAGAAGAAAGAAATGGGCCACATCTGCACTGTAATCAGCAAAATTGGTTGAATCAATTTATCACTTCCTGTAAATTTGTAATAATAAAATTTGACTGTAGGTTGCATGAGAGATTCCTCCTATAAGTATACTTGATGCTCAGTGCTTGCTGGTTCTTAGCATGAACGATGTATAAGGTTATAAGGCATGGGTCATTAAAAAAAATCTTCTGGACCAGTGGCTTTAATTCCTTTCCAGCACTGGTATATCAACTCTCAAAGAAATTCTTGGAGACTGGTAATTTGTTGTGTCCCTCTGGCAAAGATGACTGACCAAGACTTTTCGATTTATTATCCGAGAATTTGCTTTCTGGTAGTATTTAATATCTCCTTCACTGTGGGCTGCTTTCTAAGTACTGCATTAGCTAGATTAGAGAGATTGCATCCTTTGGGACTTAATGGCCCGTAATTTCCGATAGGGGGTTTCCTGCGTGCGGATGCCTCCTATCGGAAAAAAATCTACAAACTTACCTGAGGGCTCCCGAGGTCCGGACACTTCTGCTCCTGGGTCTCTCCAAAGTCAAAATGCGCAGGGCCCACGTATCCCAGAGGCGCAGGCAGTTTGCAAGCGTCCTTGGATCACGTGGGCCATGGGGAACCAATGAAAGAAGGGAATCTCCCTTCATACTTTTGACAGACCTGTCAAATATATGAATTGAGATCACCCCAAAAACAGAGTAAAACATAAAATAATTTTTTAAAATCACATTTTAAAATTAGTTAAAATTACAATAAATTAAATATTTTAAACAAAAATTTTATTTTTTGAAAAAATTTAACGGGGCTAAAAATAAACTTACCTTTTTTTAAAGTATTTTTAAATTATAAATGAGTGAAACATTTAAAAAAAACTTTTTTTCAACTCTTATGCTGGTAAAAGCAGGCCTTAAGCCTGCTTTTACCAAGCGTAAGATTTCTAAGGGTTTTCTGTGGGCGGAGGTTCTGCAGAAAGCGGAACTCCCCCCGCAAAGAGGCCCTTCTCTAGGGCAGGCATCCGATCTGTCAAGAGCATTCTTGGCAGATCGGAAATGGCGGTTTTCAGCGCATGCGCTGTGCATGCCTGAAACCGGCATTTCCAATGTCCCCACGGGTGTGTACACAGCCCGTTCACACCTGCAGGCATCGGAAAATACAGGCCATCATTTCATTAAGCAAGGCACTCCTGCGTGTGTATTATGGGATGAAGGAATTCAAGATTCTAGATGCCCTATATGGTACCTGAGGACTCAAGATGCCAGATTCTACAGGACAAGTGATATATGATAAAGTCAAGAAAGTTAATTACAGATGGCATTTATATGACTGCTCTTTACACAACTTTCCCAACATTACAGTAAGCACCAAATGCAATATTTCTGACATCCGTATGGGCCTGGCTGTGGAATGTTTTTCTGATGACAACTTTAGTACTAAGTTGAACACTTACAAAAATTAAATAATCATATTTACGTAGGTTTCCTTTTTTTTAAGTAGTATTTCTTCCGATAAATGAGTGAATTTGAAAATTTATTTCATATAAATTTCATACAATTGCTAGCATGGGAAAAGATGATAATTAAACTTGTTTTGCCGTTTTAAATTCTTCTGAATTGTGATACCAAAACAAGCTCTGTATATTGTGCTATATAATACCCTAATAATTAAGATGATTTCTGGGCCGGTCACATTTACGGGAATTTATAATTACAGCAATTTAGATTTATGAGCTTCTGCTCAGCTTAGAACTATAAGTCTAACCATTATCAGCATATGTTCAATTCACTAAGATGAGATCGGGCCTAAGTGAACTGAGCAGTAAAGTTAGCAAACAGGGTAATAGATCAAGAGTGGGGAATCTTCAAATATGTGTTAGACAGAGTATAAAATAAATGTATTTTTATAAGGCAAAAGGGGACTGCATTAAAGAATAGATTTCCATGGATAAATAGACTAAAACTAAACTGAATCTTTAGAAGGGATGCATATGACAAAATGAGGGTTAATAATACAAAAGAAAATTCTGAGAAACATAGAAAGTGTAATGGGGAGATGAACAGGGAGATTGGAATGGCGAAAGAGGAATATGAAAACAGATAATATAAAAGAAAATAGCAAGTGATTTTATAAGCATATAAAAAGCCAAGAGAATAGTTAAAGAGAGGGCAGGACCTCTCGGGGATGAAGGAGCGAGTATAAATATGGAGGATGGGGTTATGAATGATGCAGAGATATTAAAGAAATATTTTGCATTGGTTTTGAAAGTGGGAACGTAGGTGTACTAGTTGAGCAATTGTTAAAGATAACTTGAAAAGTAATTGGTTCCAAAAAAAATTAGAAGAATTCAAGGCGGATAAATCCCTTAGGTCCTGATGGCATGGACACTAGTCTGTTGAAAGAAGTCATAGAGGAAATAGCAGAAGTTATGACCATAATTCTTAAATATGCAAATTGTGCTGTGGGTCTGGCGAGTAACCAGTGTAATACCTTTGTCCAAGAGGAGAGAGAAAGATAAACTAGTAAGCCATTTACTCTATTGCAATTTGTGGGAAAACTCTTGGAATCCGTAATACAAAATCAAGTTACTGACCATTTAGAAATACATAGGTTAATAAACAACAGCCAGCACAGATTTGTTAAAGACAAATCCTGTTTAACAAATGTAATATTTTTTTTGAAGGGGTGATTCATTGGATAGATAAATGAAGGTAGTAGATGTTATGTGCATTAACATCCTGGCTTTAAGAGAATTGGCTTTAAGATGGCGATACCTTGCCCTTTTTGAAGCCCTTCCGCCTAGCTATACATAAGAATTACGAGCAGGAGTAGGCCATACGGCCCCTCAAGCCTGCTCCGCAATTCAATAAGATCATGGCTGATCTTTGACCTCAACTCCACTTTCCCGCCCGATCCCCATATCCCTTGATTCCCCTAGAGTCCAAAAATCTATCTATCTCAGCCTTGAATATTCTCAATGACTCAGCATCCACAGCCCTTTGGGGTAGAGAATTCCAAAGGTTCACAGCCCTCTGCAAGAAGAAATTCCTCCTCATTTCAGTCTTCAAAACCGACCCCTTATCCTGAGACTATGCCCCCTAGTTCTAGATTCCCCAGCCAGGGAAAACAATTTCTCAGCATCTATCCTATTAATCCCCCTCAGAATCTTATACGTTTCAATGAAATCACCTCTCATTCTTCTAAACTCCATAAAGTATAGGCCCAATCTAATCAATCCCTCCTCATTGGACAACCCTCTCATCCCAGGAATCAATCTAGTGAACCTTTGTTGCACTGCCGCTAAGGCAAGAATATCCTTCCTTAGATAAGGAGATCAAAATTCTGCACAGTAATCCAGGTGTGGCCTCGCCAAAGTTCTGTACAATTGTAGCAAGACTTTGTACTCTTGTACTCCAAACCCCTTGCAATAAAGGCCAACATGTTATTTGCCTTCCTAGTTGCTTGTTGTACCTGTATGCTAACACTCTGTGTTTCCTGTACTAGGACACCTAAATCTCTCTGAACACCAACATTAAATAGTTTACCATTTAAAAAATATTCTGTTTTCCTATTCTTCCTACCAAAGTGAATAACCTCACATTATACTCCATCTGCCACTGTATTGCCTACTCACTTAACCTGTCTATATCCCTTTGCAGGCTCTTTGTGTCCTCTTCACAGCTTACCTTCCCACCTAGCTCTGTATCGTCAGCAAACTCGGATACATTGCATTCGGTCCCTTCATCTAAGTCATTAATATAGATTGTAAATAGCTGAGGCCCAAGCACCGATCCTTGCAGCATCCCACTAGTTACAGCCTGCCAACCTGAAATTGACCTGTTTATCCCTACTCTCTGTTTTCTGTCCATTAACCAATCCTCTATTCATGCTAATACATAAAGAAATAAAAGAAAGACTTGCATTTATATAGCGCGTTTCACGACCACCGGGCATCCCAAAGCACTTTATAGGCAATGAAGCACTTTTTGAAGCATAGTCACTGTTGTAATGTAGGAAACACGGCAGCCAATTTGCGCACAGTAAGCTCCCACAAACAGCAGTGTGATAAGGACCAGATAATCTGTTTTTGTTATGTTTGATTCAGGGATAAATATTGGCCAGGACTAGTTTCGGATTTAAGAATGTCACTCTCAAACTCAAAGTGAAATGCAATCATATTATGATCACTCTTCCCCGAGGATCCTTTACTATGAGATTACTAATTAACCCTGTCTCATTACACAATACAAGATCTAAAATAACTTGTTCACTGGTTGGTTCCATGATGTATTGTTCTAGGAAACTGTCTCAAATGCAATCCATGAACTCGTTCTCCAGACTACATTTGCTAATTTGATTTACCCAGTCTATATGAAGATTAAAGTCCCCCACGATTATTGATTTACCTTTGTTACAAGCTCTTATTATTTGTTGATTAATATTCGGTCCAACTGTATAACAACTGTTAGGGGGCCTATAAACTACTCCCACCAGTGTTTTCTGCCCCTTGTTTTTTATTATCTCCACTCATACTGATTCTACTTCCTGATCTTCCGAGCCAAGATCCTTTCTCACTTCATCCAATCTTTATCCAATTCCCTACACTCCTCTATTGTCTTGACTTTTCTCTTTAGATTTCTAAATTTCCCCTTGCCTGCCCCATCCCCCTCCTTTTAGTTTAAAGCCCTATCTACAGTCCTAGTTATTCGATTCGGCAGAACACTGGTCCCAGCCCAGTTTAAGTGGAGCCCATCCCAACGGAACAGCTCCCGAGATTATTACCTTCGAGGTTCTGCTTATTAATTTAGACCCTAGCTCCTCAAACTCCCTCAGAAGAACCTCATTCTTAGTTCTACCTATGTCATTCCCTACGTGAACCACGACAACTAGATCCTCCCCCTCCCACTCCAAGTTCTACTCCAGCTGTGAGGAGATATCCTTAACCCTAACACCAGACAGGCAACACAGCCTTCGGGACTCCTGCTCGCGGCTGCAGGGAACAGTATTTATCCCCCTGACTATACTGTCCCCTACCACTACCACATTCCTTTTTACACCCCCCCCACTTGAATAGCTCCCTGCACCACGGTGCCGTGGTCAGTTTGCCCATCCTCCTTGCAGTCCTTGTTCTCACCCTCGTACTTGTTGGCAAGGTCAAGGGCTGAGGCTCCTCCATCACTACACCCTGGGTCTCCATACCTGCCTGACTCATAGTCACACCCTCCTGTCCCTGATCAGTGACTAACTCCAAAGAACTACTTAACCTAAGGTGTGTGACTGCCTTCTGGAACAAAGTGGACAGGTAACTCTCCCCCTCCCTGATGCATTGCAATGTCTGCAGCTCGCACTCCAGCTCAACAACTCTGAGCTGAAGTTTCTCAAGTTGCAGACACTTATCCACAGATGTGGTTGCTTGGGTTCTCACTGCTCTTCACAAACTCCCACATGCTGCAGTTACGACACACTATCTGCCCTGCCATCTCTATCTAACCTTATTTTATTTGTTAAATTAGTTCAAGTTTTTATTCAATTGATTATTTTTAGCTTTAATTAGTTAATCTAGTTTAAGTTATTAATTTAATAAAGTAATAGCGGTTATTATTTTTCCAGCTCTTAATTTAACCCACTACCCTAACTTAGAGAGCAAAAAAAAGTTGTAATACTCACTAATCACCTACCTGCTGTCCTGTGATGTCACTCCTTGATTTTTAATTTCACCAAATATACTCTGCCTCTGCTGCTCAGTGAGTTTCCATGACCTACCCCGCCCAGTGGCAGTGTGGCCCTTGTCACTAAATCACACCTTTGTCTCTCTCCCTTCCTACTCCTCTGATACCTTCTCCTAAATCATGCACCTCACTTTGTTTCACCCCTCGCGTCTTTCCTTTACAATTCTCATTGAATACTGCTCCCCAAACCACCCCAAGTTTCAACCGAGATATCCTCCCTCCTTTCCTCCGTCAGCCTCTGCACTGTGACTCCTCATCCTCGGTGATTTCAATCTTCATCTCAGCTCCCCTTGCCCTCTCTCCTTTGAATTCACTGAACTTCTGTCCTCCCTAAACTTCTCCCTCAATTATAAACTGATAGAGACCATGGAAGAGGCCACAGGAGATGGTAAGATTGTGGGTGTGGCCATGAGTATGGATATGAGACAACACCATTTCCAACACTTATCCTCATTACCTACATTCCCTCACCACCTTCCAATGCCATTTCCACGTCTGTCTTTGGAAAAAACTCTTCTCCAAATAACTGACAGCTACACTTTCTAAATCCCAACTGCCTAGCATTTGGCCCTCTATTTGTCACAATACTTCTGCAGTTGTCAATCTGCTTAACCATTCCCTCATGTCCGCCTTTGATGTCCTTGTCTCCTGTCTTCACTCCCTCAAGTCCAAGGGTTGCAGACTTGAGCATATGTGGCGCTTAACTAGTTTAACCATCCATTACCAGATCTGGCTGGATCACATCAAGCACTGTGAGGTCGCACTCCTTTGCCAAAAAGGCACACTACTCCAGGATCATCCTGGAGAACAAAGATAACCACCGGTTTCTTTTCTCCAATACCAACCGTCTACTTAAACCCCACTCCCTTGCTCCCTCCACCCTCACCTCCAATAACAAGTGCAAGGAGCTCTTGGACATCTTTGTCACTAAGATCGAGACCATCTGAGACCTTCTGCTCCTGCTGCTTCCCCCCCACCCCCCCCCCCTTCCCCTTGCTTACCAAACCGAACCTACCCCAGGCTCCCCTCTGCCCTAGCCCTGAACCCACTTACCTCTCCAGTTGCTCTTCTATCTCCTCTCATGCCCTCTCCAAGTTCATCTTGTGTATGAGACCCACCTCCTGCTCCCTTGACCCCATTCCCACTTAACTGTTGACAACCTAACTTTTCTGCCTGACCCCTATGCTAGCTGATGGTGTAAATGGTCCCCACTCCTCAGGTACAGTCCCTCTCATTTTCAAAACGTCATAATTATCTCCTCCTCAAAAAAAAATACCCTCTGACCTTGCAAACTACCATCCCATCTTCAACCACCCTTTCCTCTCCAAAGTTCTTGAGCGTGTTGTCACCTCCTGAATCCATGCCCATCTTTCCTGCTGCTCTATGTTTGAATCTTCCAAGCAGGTTTCCACCCCGTCCACAGCACCGAAATAGCCCTAACCAAAGTCATAAATGACATCCTCTGTGACTCTGTATCCATGCAACCGACTCCATCCTCCTCCCTGGCCACTGTCTCAGGCTGAACCAGATGGTTTGGAACTTCAGCATCCTATTTAACCCCAAGATGAGCTTCCGACCCCATAGCCTATCCATCACAAAGACTGCCCACTTCCACCTCAGTAACATTACCTGCCTCTGTAGTGTATGTAACCTGTACCACCTTAAGAGACTACCTTAAGGTGATGAACTACTTTCTGATGGCTCCTGTATATTGTAGTACCGGTGGTGACCACACCGGTATATAAACCCTGTGGAGCAGTTTGTATTTCAGTTCAGCCCTGACCCTCAATTACTAAAGACCTGTTTAAGTATTCTGTTGTCTGTGTCCAGTTATTCAGCATAACTACATTTGGAAAACACAGACTCAACAGTGGCGACGAGTCTGATCGTATCTAGCGGCAGTTTTGCATCCAAGGAAGCTTCGTCCTCAGAATGGGCGTCGAAAAGGGGCATCCGCCCTCATCATCCTGCTGGGCACCGCATCGCACGGGAGGCATCGAGAACCCGGTTTGGATTTGCTGGCCACGAAGTCCACCATCAGCAACAGGCAGTGATCATCCCTTCTACGACAGCGGCGGGTAAGCCCGATCTAGCGACACGGAGAGAAAGTTGGCCGAGTTGTCAGTGGGAGAAGGGGAGGGAAACCGAAGGGCGGAGAACACGACCGCAGCCGGTGAAAAGGGCCGGACTGCAATCGGGCAGAGACGCGCAGCAGCCAGAAAAGCGTTAATGTCCACGAGGACCGCGGGAGCGGCGGGGAACAAGAGCAGCAGCGTCGGGGGAAACAAGGACTGCTGGGAGGCGAGAACGGCAACAGCGCGGTAATCACCATTTTAGTCGGCGGGGGAAGAAGATAAGCGCGGGAAAAGCCACCAAGCGCGGGAAGCCGCCATTTTGGAAAAATAAATAAAATAAAGGAAACTCAACAAGATGCCAAAAACGGGTAACATCACTGCTTTTGATAGCGATGTAGAAGATTGGGCCACTTATGTGGAACGCGTTGAAGTTTACTGTACAGCGAATGAGGTACCGGCGGATAAGAAAGCACTAACCATATTAAACTCGATGGGTGCGAAGACGTACGGGTTATTAAGGCACCTTGTAACACCAGATAAACTGGTAGAAAAGAGTTTCGCTGAGATTGTTACTATCCTGCAAGAGCATTTAAACCCCACGCCGCTGCTGATAGTGGAACGATTTAAATTTTACAAAAGAATTCAGCTTAAAGAGGAAAGCAACGCTGAATTCTTAATCGAACTGCGCAAGTTATCAAAGTACTGTCAGTTCGGTACAGGACTAGCAGACGCTCTGAGAGATAAGTTCGTGTGTGGGCTACTAAAGGAAGGAACCCAGAAGCGACTGCTAGAGGAAAAGGATCTTACGCTGGACAAAGCTTTCAGCATTGCAGCATCGCACGGGGCAGCAGCACGAGGCACTGCGGAAATGCAGCAAAGGCCATCGGAATTCAGCACCAATGAAATGGCATTGGGTGCAGTAAAGTGTTATCGTTGCGGAAGGACAACACATGATCAGAACCAGTGCTGGTTCAAAGATAAAGAATGCAGGAAATGTGGCAGACTTGGTCACATAGCGAAAGTATACCGGTCAGGAAAGAAGACCAGCAACAAAAAGTCGCCGCAGGAGAAGTACAAGAAAGTACACAAGGTGACAGAGAACAGTTCGGATGAACAAAAGACGGATTCAGACTCCAGCAGTAAGGAACTGGGTTGTCTAAAAATACATAATGTGGGTAACACAGCAGACCACCAAACTATCTGGGTCATGCTTCGGATAGCAGGAGTCCAAGTGAAGATGGAATTGGACACTGGATCGGCATTGACGGTCATGAATAAGCAAGAGTACAAAAGGTTAGCACTGTTGCCTCACAGCACCAGGGACCCGGGTTCGAATCCGGCCTCGGGCGACTGTCTGTGTGGAGTTTGCACATTCTCCCCGTGTTTGCGTGGGTTTCCTCCGGGTGCTCTGGTTTCCTCCCACAGTCCAAAGATGTGCGGGTTAGGTTGATTGGCTATGATAAATTGACCCTTAGTGTTAGGGGGATTAAATACGTGGGGTTACGGGGATAGGGTGGGATATGTGTTGGTGTAGGGGTTACGGGGATCGGGTGGGATATGTGTCGGTGCAGGCTCGATGGGCCGAAATGGCCTCTATCTGCACTGTGGGGTTTCTGTGATTCTGTGATCTGTGATTCCCCTGAGGGATACGGAGATTGTATTGAAAACATACACGGGGCAAAGAGTATACCCCATCGGAAAGATAAAGGTAAAGGTGGTCTACAATGGTAAAGAAAGTCAGGGAATGGACTTGTATGTGTTACCTGAGGGAGGTCCACCACTACTGGGACAGGAATGGATCCGGAGAATAAATATGGACTGGCATTCCTTACAAGCACTAACTGTAGATTCCTGTAAAGAGGACGATGTCAAACCTAAACGACTGTCCAAAATATTGGACGATGCTAAGGAGGTGTTCCAACAGGGACTGGGAACACTGAAAGGAATTACGGCAAACATCAAGGTTGAAGAACATGCAAACCCAAAATTTTTCAAAGCCAGACCGGTACCTTATGCGATACGACCTGCTGTGGAAGCAGAGCTGGAAGGGCTAGAACGTTCAGGAGTACTGTCAAAGGTGGACTGGAGCGAATGGGCCACGCCCATTGTTCCCGTCATGAAGCATTCGTTGAGCAACAAGCCGGGGGAACCTGGGAAGGTTCGCATCTGTGGTGATTTCAAGATCACTGTTAATCCGGTTCTTCACACGGTGCAATATCCGCTTCCGCGGATTGAGGATATCTTCGCTTCGCTGTCTGGCGGGAAACACTTCACCAAGATAGACCTGGCGCAGGCGTACTTACAGATGGAAGTTGATGAAGCGTCACGCCAGTGTCTCACGATCAACACACATAAGGGCTTATATCGGTATAATAGACTGGTTTTTGGAGTGGCATCGGCTCCAGCGATTTGGCAAAGGGCCATGGAGCAGGTATTACAGGGAATTCCAGGCACACAATGCTACCTGGATGACATTCTGATTACAGGAGATGATGATAAGGAACACCTCGCGAATTTGGAGCAGGTGCTCACCAGATTGAAAGAATATGGACTCAGAGTTAATCGCCAGAAATGTGAGTTCTTTCAGAAGCGAATCTCATACTGCGGTCACGTCATTGACCAGGAGGGGCTTCATAAGTCACCTGACAAGATCGAAGCTGTTGTGAAAGCTCCCGCTCCGGAAAATGTATCCCAGTTGAGGTCATTCCTTGGGTTGATTAACTATTACCACAAGTTTCTTCCAAATTTATCCACGGTGTTACACCCGCTGAACACTCTTTTGCAAATGGGAGTACCATGGAAGTGGAGCGAGGACTGTAAGCGGGCTTTTCAAAAAAGCAAGGCACTGATCACCTCTAAGGAAGTGTTGGCTCACTTTAACCCAACGCTGCCTATTCGTTTAGCTTGTGATGCTTCTCCATATGGTATCGGGGCAGTGCTCTCACATAAGTTGCCAAATGGCTTGGAAAGGCCAGTCGCGTTCGCATCCAGATCATTGACCTCCGCTGAGCGCAACTATGCTCAGATAGATAGGGAGGCTCTCAGCCTCGTGTGGGGAGTTAAGAAATTTAACCATTACCTGCAAGGCCAAAGGTTTACGCTGCTGACAGATCACCAGCCGTTGGTTTCCATCTTTAACCCTAAGAAGGGTGTTCCGGTTATGACGGCGCAGAGGCTTCAGAGATGGTCCCTTTTCCTAGGGGCACATCAATATGATATCGAATTCAAAGGTACAAAGCAACATGGTAATGCTGATGGGCTGTCGCGCCTGCCACTACCTACAGCGGAAGAGGCACCGGCAGTTGACCCTGTCAAGATATTTCACTCGACCATCATCGAATGCTTACCAGTCACCAATGCGAGTATTGAGAGAGAGACCAGAAACGACCCGACACTGTCTCGGGTCTACGATTTGACAGTGAAGGGATGGCCAACACATGGCGAACCACTGTTACCGGCATTCTCAGCCAGACGAGAGCAGCTGTCCGTCTGTCAAGGAACATTGATGTATGGAACAAGGGTGATTATTCCTCCTAAATTAAGGGAGAGAGTTCTGAAGGAACTGCATGAAGGTCATCTGGGGGGAGTCAAGATGAAAGGCCTTGCTAGGGCTTATGTGTGGTGGCCAGGTATCGACAAATAGAGGATCTGACTAAAAGCTGCTCAGGGTGCCAAAAAGTTCAAAATGCACCTCCAATTGCACCGCTGCATCCGTGGGAATGGCCTTCAACCCCATGGCAACGTGTGCATATCGACTTTGCAGGTCCATTCATGGATTCCATGTTTTTGATAGCGGTAGACGCACATTCTAAATGGCCAGAAGTGATTAAGATGTCGACCACTACCTCTGAAAAGACGATCGCAGTTCTAAGAACCATATTTGCAAGGAATGGGCTGCCGGAACAAATATGTTCAGACAACGGACCACAGTTCGTGTCAGAAGAATTCCAGAAATTCATGAAGAAGAATGGGGTGAAACACTATACATCTGCCCCATATCATCCGGCTACAAATGGGTTGGCCGAGAGATTTGTACAAACGTTCAAAAAGGCGACAAAGGCCATGAGCGAAGACCATATTCCACTACAACACACGGTGGACAATTTCCTGATGGCATATCGAAACGCCACGCATGCAGTGACAAATCAAAGCCCTGCCATAATGTTCTATAACAGGAGGTTGCGGTCCCGATTGGATTTGTTAAAACCCAATGTGTGTAGGGAAGTCGAAAACAAACAATTCCAGCACGTAAATAACAAGGGCACTCGGAGTTTCGAAATAGGACAACCAGTGTTGGCCAGGGACTATAGGAATGATAAATGGCAATCCGGAACAATTCGTGCCCGACAAGGACCCTTGATGTACACGGTAGACGTTGGTGAGAACATAATACGACGTCATGCTGACCAACTTGTGGAATCGAGAACAAGGGTCGACCCCATGTCTACGGCAGAGACACCAGTTGAAGAAGTTATTGAGCCTGTAGCATCTACCTCAGACTCGAACGTACATGATGATGTTCAATCCATAAGAGATCAAATGGATGAGTCACCCCAGCAACGAGAACCAGAGACCCCTGAAAGGCGTTATCCGGCCCGGATCAGGAGGCCTCCTCAGAGACTGAATCTTTGAACAGTTTTGTATGAAAGTATATATGTTATCCATGTTATGTTTAAATTGGGGTGTACACTGTTAAGCTAAAAGGGGAGGAATTGTAGTGTATGTAACCTGTACCACCTTAAGAGACTACCTTAAGGTGATGAACTACTTTCTGATGGCTCCTGTATATTGTAGTACCGGTGGTGACCACACCGGTATATAAACCCTGTGGAGCAGTTTGTATTTCAGTTCAGCCCTGACCCTCAATTACTAAAGACCTGTTTAAGTATTCTGTTGTCTGTGTCCAGTTATTCAGCATAACTACATTTGGAAAACACAGACTCAACAGCCTCCACTCCTGCCTTAGCACCATCTGCAGCTGAAACCTTCCTTCATGCCTTTGTCACCTCCAGACTCAACTATTCCAATGATCGCTTGACTGGTCTCTTGTCTTCCACCGCAACTCATTCGAAACTCTGCTGTCCATATCATATACTGCACCAAGTCTCACTCATCCATCACCCATCTTCACTGACCTACTTTAGCACCAATTTTAAATTTTAAAACTTGTGCTACATCCCTTCATGTCCTCGCCCCTCCCTATCTCTGTAAACACCCCTCACCCCACCTCCAAAACTCTCTGTTCCTCTGATTCTGGCTTCTTGTGCACCCCCCACAAATGGGCAGGCTGGTGATGCAGAAGCAGACAACCCAGGCCTACAATTACATTTTATATTGAGTAATAATCATTGCAATGATCCATCTTTTCTTCCTTCCAACAGACTGCTCCATTATTATCTCTTTTCAAACATTATAAATAGTTTAATCCAAACATACATTTACTCAATTCATCATTATATTTTTCTTATCCATAATGTTCACTGTATGCTGGCGATCATTCTCAGTCCTTTTGCACAGCCATGAAATGGGACATTTAATTGGAGTAGAGCCTGCTAAATATATTCTTGTATCTAAATATATAGTAGCATAGTTCAATTTATTTTTGGACCAAAACTAACGCTGTAAACATCAGAAGCAATTCCTGCTAAATATAACTTAAACTAACATTCCAAATTGCAACCTTATGAACAAAATGAAAATCTATCTCTCTAATGCTAAAACGGTGCTTGTGATCAATTAGGAGCACCCAGTCCAATTGACAGAAGACACTCTCGATGAGTGGGTAGGTGACATTGTTTATCCCTGTATTCCCAGGAAGTAGGAGGGCTGTTTCCCTCAACTTCTTTCATGCTCAGGGATTTGCTAGTAGACCTGTAAACTAAACCAGCTACTTCCTTCGCAAGAGTATTCCTCAGCAGATAACCCCCTGTTGTGTATTCAAGAATACTGTCTCAAGTGGATAGCCTACTGCGAGATGATGAGTTATTGATTATACTTGGTCATTGTGCAAAACAGTAAGGATAATTAGCTTATTAACACATCAGTCCACTCTCTCTTTTAGCACAATCCCCACTTTCTTTTAGCAGCTATAAGAAAGGAGGGGGGGTTCGCAATATTGATTAAAGAAACAATTACAGCTGTGAGGAGGGATGATCCTTCGAACGATATGTTAGAAGGATCATCCAATGAGTCCATATGGGTTGAACTGAAAAACAAAAAAGGGGCAATCACATTGCTGAGAGTGTACTATAGACCCCCAAACAGTCCGAGGGAGGTAGAAGAGCAAATTTGTAGGCACATTTCTGACAAGTGCAAAAACAATAGGGCAGTAATAGTGGGGATTTCAATTACCCCAATATTAACTGGGATATTACCAGTGTAAAAGGTATAGAGGGAGCAGAATTCTTAAAATGCATTCAGGAGAATTTTTCTAGCCAGTACGTAGCAAGCCCAACAAGAGAGAGGGCGGTTCTGGACCTAGTTTTAGGGAATGAAGCTGGGCAGGTGAAAAGGGTATCAGTGGGAGAGCATATTGGTGGTAGTGATCATAATTCAGTTAGATTTAGGGTAGTTATGGAAAAGGACAAGGATCGACCAGGAATAAAAGTTCTCACTTGGGGGAAAAGCTAATTTTACTAAGCTGAGATCTGATTTAGCCAAAGTGGATTGGAGACAGAAACTTGAAGGTAAATCAGTGGGAGGCATTCAAGGAGGAGATAGTGAGGGTTCAGAGCAAGTATGTTCCCTTAAAGGAAAAGGGTGGGACCAACAAATCTAGAGCTCCGTGGATATCAAGGGGCATACAGGGTAGGATAAAGAAAAAAAGGGAAGCTTATAACAGATCCCGAGGGCTCAATACAGCAGAAACCCTAGAAGAGTATAGGAAGTGCAGGGGTGAAATTAAAAAGGAAATTAGGAAAACAAAGAGAGGGCATGAAAAAATATTGGCAAGTAAAATCAAGGAAAACCCAAAGATGTTTTATAAATACATTAAGAGCAAGAGGATAGCTAAAGTAAGAATAGGGCCTATTAGGGTCCATAAAGGTAACCTATGTGTGGAGGTGGAAGACATGGGTATGGTTCTTAATGAATACTTTGGTCTGTTTTCACAAAAGAGAGGGACAATGCAGACATTGCAATCAGAGAGGAGGTGTGTGAAATATTAGATGAAATAAACATAGTGAAAGAGGAAATATAAAAAGGTTTAGCATCTTTGAAAGTGGATAAATCCCCAGGCCTGGATGAAATGTATCCCAGACAGTTAAGAGAAGTAAGAGAGGAAATAGCAGAGGCTCTGACCATCATTTTCCAATCCTCTCTGGCTACAGGTGTGGTGCCAGAGGACTGGAGGACTGCTAACGTGGTACCGTTGTTTAAAAAGGGAGAAAGGGATAGACCGAGTAATTACAGGCCAGTCAGCCTAACCTCGGTGGTGGGAAAATTATTGGAAAAAATTCTGAGGGACAGGATAAATCTTCATTTAGAAAGACACGGATTAATCAGGGACAGAGAGCATGGATTTGTTAAGGGAAGGTCGTGTCTGACTAACTTGATTGAATTTTTTGAGGAGGTTCGATGAGGGTAGTGCATTTGATGTAGTCTATATGGATTTTAGCAAGGCTTTTCATAAGGTTCCACATGGCAGACTGGTCAGGGATCCAAGGCAAAGTGGCAAGTTGGATCCAAAATTAGCTCACTGGCAGGAAACAAAGGGTAATGGTTAAAGGGTGTTTTTGTGACTGGAAGGCTGTTTCCAGTGGGGTTCCGCAGGGCTCAGTACTGGGTCCTTTGCTTTTTGTGGTATATATCAATGATTTGGACTTGAATGTAGGAAGTACGATTAAGAAGTTTGCAGATGATACAAAAATTGTCCGTGTGGTTGATAATGAAGAAGGAAGCTGTAGACTGCAGGAAGATATCAATGGACTGCTCAGGTGGGCAGAGCAGTGGCAAATGGAATGCAATCCAGAGAAGTGTGAGGTAATGCATTTGGGGAGGGCTAACAAGGCAAGGGAATACACAACAAATGGTAAGACACTGAGAAGTGCAGAGGATCAGATTGATCTTGGAGTGCATGTCCACAGATCCCTGAAGGTAGCAGGACAGGTAGATAAGGTGGTTAAGGTGGCATACAGGATACATGACTTTATTAGCCAAGGCATAGAATATAAGAGCAGGAAGGTTATGCTTGAACTGTATAAAACACTAGTTAGGCCGCAGCTAGAGTACTGCATGCAGTTTTGGTCACCACATTACAGGAAGGATGTGATTGCACTAGAGAGGGTGCAGAGGAGATTTACGAGGATGTTGCCTGCGCTGGGGAATTTTAGCTATGAGGAAAGATTGGATAAGCTGGGGTTGTTTTCTTTGGAACAGAGGAGGCTGAGGGGAGACCTAATTGAGGTGTATAAAATTATGAGGGGCTTAGATAGAGTGGAAAGGAAGGACCTATTTCTCTTAGCAGACGGGTCAATAACCAGGGGGCATAGATTTAAAGTAATTGGTAGGAGGTTTAGAGGGGAGTTGAGGAGGCATTTTTTCACCCAGAGGGTGGTGGGGGTCTGGAACTCACTGCCTGAAAGGGTGGTCCAGGCAGAGATTCTCATCACATTTAAAAAGTACTTGGATAGGCACTTGAAGTGCCGTAACCTACAAGGCTACAGACCAAGTGCTGGAAAGTGGGATTAGGCTAGATAGCTCTTTGTCGGCCGGCACGGACAAGATGGGCCGAATGGCCTCCTTCTGTGCTGTAAATTTCTATGATTCTATGATTTTAAACCTGTGTAAATTTACTTAATTTTAAAACACATTTAAATATCACATTCCCAGATCATTTCTGTCAAATAATGATCAAAAATTCCTGAAACTTGACTGTAGCATAGCATAAGGCCATGGTCAAGGCAAGCTTCAAGGATGACACCAGGCAGCTTGCAGAGGTCCATGTCACTGGTTGCTACTGCTGCATTTTCAGGGCAAAGGGCCCTCAGTGTAGATATCTTCAAACAGAGAATGCTGAAACATTCCATAGGCACAAAAAAAAATCACAGAAATTCGGCGGAATTTGTTATGCAGGAGTGTATGACCAAGATAGGGATCAATAAAGGACAACTGAAGTAAGCGGTTCCAGGTGAAGCAGGGTGATGAGATGTAGGGCCTTAGATAGAATGTGCACTTAAGAATCATAATAAATTAGATTTTGTCATTTGCACTGGATCTGTTGATCAATGAGTTTATTAGGTTTTGAGAGGTCTGGTTGGGGTGAAATGGCATGGTTGTTTTGAGAGACCCAAACACAGATTTTACACATGGAAATATTAACAACAACAACTTGTATTTATATTAATGTAGCTATGAAGGCTGGGTGCTGGATGTGCAGTCAGTAGGGTGCTGTTAATCCAGAAAATGTTTTACAAATAATCTGCCTAGATATTTCTCTGGCAGCCAGGACAGGAACGTCCTCTGATTCAAGATCACTCTAATGTTGGATTTTGGGTGGCTCCACCTCCACAGCAGCTGGTCTTTCCTCCTCCAAAGATTAAAGTTCCAATCCTTTTAACATTACGAAGTAGTGTTAAGCATGGCAAGCAATCACGATGCAAGACACATGCTTGGGAGCATTCTGCCACTCCCTCCTGATCTATCAAGACACTGGAACCTTCCCTTTAGTATCCCAATAGTTCTTTCAGTGGCTGCTATAGTTGGTGAATGTGCCTTAATGTATCAATGTACAGTTGGTGAGTTTAGCACTCGAAGTGGTGTCGTGAGTCATTGAAGCAAGGGGTGCGTCTTGTTGCCTAGGATCTTAACACTCTTCTCTCAGTAGAACTAGGATGCTGGACTGCCTCATAACAAAAGTATCGTGACACTCCCTGCCAATTTGATAATGACATGGAGAACTTGATGCTGGTCACAAACAATTTGAGCATTCAGAAAGTGTAATCCCTTTCTATTCAGGAAATTCAATGGGTTCACAGTAGATATCTAAAATACAATGCAATTCCTATCTATTGCCTTTGAACTTTGGGAAATCCAGCAACATTATAGAACTGAATGGCTCTTTCAAGCAACTGTCTGTGTGTCATTCCAAAATGATTTATACTCCAGCTTTCTGAAAAATGGCATTGATGACCTGGTAAATTCAGGACCAGTCAACAGCTTGTGTCATGTTACAGAGATCCCCCATTGCAGCCGCGAATGAGCCAGAGGCATAAAAGTTAAGATCTGTACTCAATTTGACTACCATTGGCAGAGCTGTTTAGGCAGTTGATCTGGAATTCAGTTCTGGATGTAGAAACTGGTACAGGTCATTAAGGGATTCTATAGTGAATCCAAGTCTGCAAGGACACAATTCTTCAGTTAGGCCCTCGTAGGAGGTCCTGGGCCTATAAACATGTACAGGGGGAAGTTTAGTGGTGGATTGACCTTCTCCAATTCTTCTCCAATGCTGTCACACTCAGTCTTCTCCTCTTTCATCAATACTGCATACAGAAGAATTTCCAAAGGGAAACCTACGCTGTTCAGTATTATCCTTTACTGTGGCTAGAAGCCAAAAAGTTGAAAGTGACCAGAGTCCCTCACTCTGGCAGTTTGAGATCCACATCAGGAACTCGTTAAGGAAAATAAAATCAAAAAATATGTAGGCAAATCAAAGATACGGGCAAAAGTTTTCCAACCTGTGAGAACACATTTGCACACATTAGGAAAGGACTTGCATTTATAGATGTCCCAAAGTGCTTTAAAGCCAATCAAGTACTTTTGAAGTGTAGTCACTGATGTAATGTAGGGAAATGCAGCCGCCAATTTGTGCACAGCAAGGTCCCACAAACAGCAATGAGATAAATGATTTGATAACGTGTTTTTTTTTAGTGATGTTGCATGAGGGATAAACATTGGCCAGGACACCTGAGGGGGCAGATGGGGCCTCGGTTTAACATCTCATTCAAAAGACGTCACCTCTGATAATGCAGCATTCCCTCAGTCGGTTCATTACATTGATTTTCTTTACATTGATTTTGAAGGGATTTGCAAAATTTCATATGTTCCCCCCCTGAAGATTAATTGGAGTTATTAAAGAAACCTTGGAGTGACTGTGTTTTAAAAATCCAGGGCCTCTCAAAATGGCTGCGGTCAGACACATGGCCAAAGGGCCTGCGGCATCCACATGGATTTTCTGATAGCTTCACAGACTGCATGTTTAATTTGAACAATGCAGTGAGGCAAGCTCAGTTGTATTCACGCCCTGAGGCAGGTTATCAATTGTTTGCCTACACAATCTAAGTTCAGGCGGAGATAGTCCCAGTTGCTTGAGGAACATTCAGAACAATTGAGGAACATTCAGAACAATTAAGGACATTCAGAAAACAATGGAAAGGCAGTTGCAGTGCTGATCGGTGCCATCAACGTAAATGGGCCAAAATCAAGGTCCTCTTGTCTTACATTTTTGAGTCCAAATCGGACAATGGAACGGACTGATGAGGCGCGATAATGACCCATTGCCGAGAGGATATAACTGGGGCGGCCCAGCACCTCTCTCTCTCTCTTCGCCTCGGCCCAGTGTCCTGTTTGTCTGCTAGCAACCAAGAAGGAAAACCATCTAGAAAGTATCGCAAGCACATTTTGACGGCAGCAGCGGGGCACAAGGGCCAGGCCTTTTCATCTGTTTCACCGGTGAGCATTATCTTTCTGGCCGTCACAAGACAACCTAGCTAGGTGTAAGGGTGGGAGTTAAAGGGGTATTACAAAATTGTGATTTTAGAATTTTTCCCTCGTTGTGTCCGTTTCTTCTCCCGTTAAGTGTAAAACTGTATTGCATCCATAGCGATTTCTTTTATCTTCTGTATAATACTGTTTTTCTTGTAGTGTTAGCTTTTCTAATTAATAAACATTGGTTTTCCTTGCACCAATCCACTGGTCTGTTCGTTTGTCCTTGTTACCACTCGATAAGTCCTGAGCTCAGAATCAGGAAGGGGAAAGCGATTCGCAACCGCACAGCGGGCAGGGCAGCTCAGGAAAACATAACTGGCTGACCTACAATAAGCCCCTGGAACAAAACCCCCTACAATTTCAATGCAATGAGAATTGAATGGGTTCTATAATGATGGGCAATCCACTCCGCCAGATTATTGTCCATGTGAAGACAACAAAATTTTACCCCTTTACATTATATCCTCAAAATTAAAAAAAATAATTTATCTGTTCCGTGAGTCATTGCATATCAGGAGTAATGAGCTTGTAAAGCTCAAGAGTCCAAAATGAAATAGTCTACCAACAAAGAACCATAGGTTTCAATATAGCAGCAGATTTTATGAAATGCCACTTGTGTAAATGGAATGCTTATCAGAATTCAGATATGGAGGTCAGCATGCCCTGCACAATTTTCAATGTATTTCTCTTTCCCCACCTCTCTTAGTCTTCTCTTTTTCCATACCTCTTTGTCTTTTTCATTTATTCTTCTCTTCTATCTCCCATTTCATGTCTATCAGTTTCTACTCAGTACATGATACTCACTTCAAGTTTGGAAGATATGACTAACTTGTTTTTTTGAATCATCACTCTTCAGAATGGGGGTTGGGTTCCAGCCTGAGCTGGTTAAGAAGAAGCTTACTACCCATGTGTCTTCCATTCCTCAGTACTGTCATTTATTATCAATCAAGGTCTGTGCTTTGTGCACCCAGCTACATACGATTGTGAGGACCTGTTAAGGAAGCTCCCCTGGTTCATTGAACAACTTAATGTCACAGATGTCAAAGTGAACCAGGCTCTCCAACTCCCCCTGGCTTGTGTTCTTCTACAGAGTCCAGTAGATGCTGAAGAGTTGTGCTTGTGGCAGTGTCGCTTTCTATTTGGTCCTTTGCTGGGTTCTGGATGGGATTGAGTGCATTGGCAGGTACAGAGAAACAAAGAGAAATTATTCAGCATGAAACACAAAAGAGAATGAGAAAAACATGAGATAGGAGTATATTTGATAAATATTTTGATGGTGATAAGCCACAAGAAAACAACAGCATGCAGTATGCTCACAGATAACTATTTCAACACAAGCTTCTATTTTTAAAAGCAAAAAGTAGAATGGTTTTATTGCTGACGTGAGCTAATACAATGCTTCTGTCTACATTGGATTTCCAATGAGCACTTCTCAAGAGAATTAGACAACTTTTATGAGATTGAGCACATTAAGTGCATTATTAGCAGCCTAATAAGTGGCTTTGCTTCATTACTGTAGGTGCATTGGCTCCTCAATTGTCCATTAGTTGTAGCACATCCATCCTCAGAGAAAGTGCACTGATTAAAGTTGCATGGACCTGCCAGTGCATTAAAAAAGGGAATAAAAATTAATTTACACTTAATGGACTATTAGGCCTGGATTTTCCTTATTAGCAGGATTCCTGCCAGAAATGGAACAGGGAAGGAGCGGACCTGAGCGGGAAGCGGAGCAAGAGCTGAGCGGGGATAAAGGGTGCAGCGAGAGCAGAGCAACTCAACACAGGCAGAATTTGAAAGAGTGACGTCAGAGTAAAAAACCTAAAGTGACATCAGCACAAGGGAAGGAGCTGATTGGTGAGTAGCTGATGAGTGTTTTTTTTAAGTTTTAAGTTTATTTCTGCTAAGTTCTGTTAAAGAGCGTGGTCAGAGAGGGGCTCTTCAAGTTAGAGCCCGGGGTTAAATAGCTGGTTGGGGATAAAGCAGGAGCTTGGAGATTAGTACCTGTTAATCTATATCTATATATATATAAATCGGTACTTCTGTCCTTCTGTCCGTCATCGCGTGTGCGTCTGGCGGGCTATGCGCTTGTAAGTTACAGGGCGTACCTACGCGCGCGTTACCTCCAAAGAAAGCTTACGCTTCCGAGACGGTTTTAAGCGTATTTACGTTTCGGCCGGGCTAAAATCGCGCCCGCGGTATCCCAAAAACCTTCAACATTCCGCTCATTAGCATCTCATTATCCGCTCATTAGCGACAGAGTGACCTCGAGCTCGACCAATCGTACGCCGGGTTGCTGGCGTGTGCCGCCGGGCCAATCGGTGCGTGTGTGGGTGGGCCTTATCGTTCTGAGCCGAGGTGAGTAGCCGCCATCTTGCTTCCATTCTTTTTCCTGCTTTCTGCGTCTTTCTTTTCAAATATACATTTCCAGCAAAAAAAAAGTTGCTTTTAAAACACAAATTGTTTTTAAATAAAGTTAATTAATTTGTAAATCTTTTGTCTAACCTCTATAATTCTCCTACCTTTCACCGTTTTTCCAGGCCCGGGGCCTAGGTTTCTCCAACTGCCAGCAGTGCAACTCTAGACCCAGGCTCCCGGCCTACACAGAGACAAACAATGGCAGAGGGCAGAGGGTGTGCTGCCTTAGCTCCATTCCCGGGGTCAGTAGGTGGGGAGGCTTCATAAGCAACTGGGGTAAGGTTGCAAGCCCCAAATAATAATCTGAAGATCCTGTGTTTGCAGCTGAGGAAATTTCTTCTGCAGACAGCCCCCGGTTAACGGCAGCCATGTTTGTCAAGGAGGGCAAAAAGTTTCAGTGCGACGCCATTTTGATTCAGTGTGTAACAGAGTGCATGCGTGGCCATCTTAGTACAGGAACATAGAGTGGGTGGGGCTTCTGTGCTCCAAATCTGTGTCTGTGACAGACAATCGACTGTGTAGCTGTGCAAGGTCTGTAGCTACAGCAACAGCTTTAGCTACAGAGCTGCAGGGCCACACCTGAGTGTTTAGAAGCTGTTGCTAAGCAACAGTGTTTGTTGTTAAATACAGAGATAAGAATCTCTGTATCTCTCAACATTAACTCTGAAGAGTGGGTGTCGGATAGCACAAAGTTTCCTGTACTTTAAGTTTATCTCCCCCCTCCCTTTCCACCCCCACGCCCCCTCACACCCCCTTCCCCCCAACACCCCTTCCCCCCCCACACCCACTTCCACCCCCACACCCCCTTCCCCCCCACACCCCCTTCCCACACCCACTTCCCTCCAGCCCCCACCCCCCTACCCCCTCCACACCCCCCAGCCACCTCCCCCCCACACCCACTTCCTCCCCAGCCCCCACCCTCCTCCCACACCCCCTTCCCCCCACACCCCCCCTTCCACCCCCCCTCCCCTCCCCCCCGCCCCTTCCCCCCTCCCCCCCGCTCCCCTCCCCCCCGCACCCCCTTCCCCTTCCCCCCCGCCCTCCCTTCCCCCCCCGCCCTCCCTTCCCCTCCCCCCCCGCCCTCCCTTCCCTTCTCCCCCCGCCTTCCCCTCCCCCCGCCCTCCCTTCCCCTCCCCCCCCGCCCTCCCTTCCCCCCAGTCGCTCTCTCTCTTCCCCCCGTCGCTCTCTCTCTTCCCCCCCAGTCGCGCTCTCTCTCTCTCTCTCTTCCCCCCCCACCCCCCCAGTCGCTCTCTCTGTCTCTCTTCCAACAACAACATGCCGTCGAAAAAGCCTCGGCACCGCCGGGCACTTCAGCTAGTCTATATATATAAATCAGTACATCTGTCTGTCTGTCTGTCATTCTGTCTGTCTGTCATCGCGTGTGCGTCTGTCGGGTATGCGCTTGAAAGTTACAGGGCGTACCTACGCGCGCGTTACCTCCAAAGAAAGCTTACGCTTCCGAGACGGTTTTAAGCATATTTACGTTTTGGCCGGGCTAAAATCGCGCCCGCGGTATCCCAAAAACCTTAACATTCCGCTCATTAGCATCTCATTATCCGCTCATTAGCGACAGAGTGACCTCGAGCTCGACCAATCGTACGCCGGGTTGCTGGCGTGTGCCGCCGGGCCAATCGGTGTGTGTGTGGCCGGGCCTTATCCTTCTGAACCGAGGTGAGTCGCCGCCATCTTGATTCCAAACTTTTCCTTTCTTTTTCCCGCTTTCTGCGTCTTAAAAAAAAACGTTGTTTTTAAAACACATATTGTTTTAAAAAAAAAATGATTTAGAAAGTAATTAACTTATCTAATCTCATTAATTTTCCTATCTTTCCCCGTTTTTCCAGGTAGGCCTAGAAGCCTCGGCGTCTCCTCTGCACCCACGCCCGAGCTAGGCACCTCCCAGCCCCACTCGAAGGCTGGAGGGCCGAGCCTCAGCCCAGCGCCGCTAGGGTGCGCGCGCAGCAGGAGCTGAGATGCGGCGTCTCTCTCTGGCTCGGCCGGGGGGCGGGGCTTGCTGGGCGTCCAGCGTTACCCTGGCAACCCCGGCCGGCCGTCTCGCACAGCCGCAATCAGCGGTCTTCACCTCGGGGGGGGCCGCAACACTCGGGGGGGGGGGGGCCGCAACCCTCGGGGGGGGGGCCGCGACCCTCGGGGGGGGGGCCGCGACCCTCGGGGGGGGGCCGCGACCCTCGGGGGGGGGGCCGCGACACTCGGGGGGGGGCCGCGACACTCGGGGGGGGCCGCGCGCGCAGCAGGAGCAGCTGAGACGCGGCGTCTCTCTCTCTGGCTCGGGCGGGGCTTGGTCAGCGTCACGGTTACCGTGGCAAACCGGGCCCGCCGGCCGAGCCAGAGCGAGACGCCGCGTCTCAGCTCCTGCTGCGCGCGCAATCGGCGGTCTTCACCTCGGGGGGGGGGCGCGACCCTCGGGGGGGGCCCCCCGCCCTCCCTTCCCCCCCCGCCCCCCCCGCCACCCCTCCCCCCGCCCCCCCCCGCCACCCCTCCCCCCGCCCTCCCTTCCCCCCCTTTTTCCCCCCCTCCCCTCCGCCCTCCCTTCCCCGCCCTCCCCTCCCCCCTCGCCCTCCCTTCCCCTCGCCCTCCCTTCCCCCCCCGCCCTCCCCCCTCCCCTCTTCCCCCCCTCCCCTCGCCCTCCCTTCCCCCCCCCGCCCTCCCCTCCCTCTCTTCCCCCCAGTCGCTCTCTCTCTTCCCCCCCCAGTCGCTCTCTCTCTTCCCCCCCAGTCGCTCTCTCTCTTCCCCCCAGTCGCTCTCTCTCTCTTCCAACAACAACATTCCCTCGAAAAAGCCTCGGCACCGCCGGGCACTTCAGCAAGTACTATATTAAATTAGTAACTGTTAATACTATATTAAATTAGTAACTGTTAATACTATATTAAATTAGTAACTGTTAATCTTATCTATATAAAGCGATGCTTCTGTCTGTCTGTCCTTCTGTCTGTCTGTCATCACGTGTGTGTCTGTCTGGTATGCGCTCGAAAGTTATAGAGCGTACCTACGCGTGCGTTACGTCGAAAGAAAGCTTACCTTTCCAAAACGGTCTTAAGCGTATTTACGTTTCGGCCGGGCAAAAATCGCGCCCGCGGTATCCGAAAAACCTTCAACATTCCGCTCATTAGCATCTCATTATCCGCTCATTAGCGACAGAGTGACCTCGAGGTCTTATCGTTCTGAACCGAGGTGAGTAGCCGCCATCTTGCTTCCATTCTTTTTCCTGCTTTCTGCGTCTTTCTTTTCAAATATACATTTCCAGCAAAATAAAATTGAATTTATTAAATTGTTTTAAAAAAAACTTCATTCATTTGTAAATATTTTCTCTAACCTGAAGATTCTTTTTCCTACCTTTCCCCGTTTTTGTTAGGCCTGAAAGCCTGGGTGTTTCTTGCCCAGCCAGGCCCGACCTAGGTAATTCTCCCACGGCTTCTGCTAAGCTCCTCACCCCGCCGCCCGCCCCCCCCGTGTCACGTTACCCGGGGCAACGGCGTCAGCCACGAGGGTCAGGGTGCGCGCGCAGCAGGAGCAGCTGAGACGCGGCGTCCCTCTCTGTTCTGCGCTCGGCTCGGGCGGGGGGGGGCGGGGCTCTCGGGAGTGCGGATCTCGGCCGGGGCTTGGTGAGCGGGAAGGGTTACCCCAGCAACCGGGCCCGCCGGCCGTCTCTCACAGACGCAATCGGCGGACTTCAAGCCGGCTCGGCCGGGGGGGCGGGGCTCGGAGAGCGGGGCTCTCGGGAGTGCAGGGCGGGGTGGGCGGGGCTCTCGGGAGTATGGGGCGGGGTGGGGCTCGGAGAGCGGGGCTCTCGGGAGTGGAGTGCGGGGCGGGGCGGCGCGGCCGGTGCTCGGGAGGACGGGGGCTTGGAAGGGGGGGAAGGGTTACCCCGGCAACCGGGCGTGGCCGTCTCTCAGCCTCAAGCCGGCTCACGCCTGTTCTCGGGGCTTGGCTCCATTTGCGGCCGCGGGCCACTCGCCCTCTCTCTCTCCTTCCCTCTGTCTCTCTCCCCCCCCTCCTCACCCCCCCTCCTCTCCCCCCTCCTCACCCCCCTCCTCTCCTCCCTGCCCCCCCTCCCTCCCCCCCGGCCCTCCCCCCCTCCCTCCCCTCCCCCTCCCCTCCTGCCCCCCTCCCCCCTCTCCCTCCCCCCTCCCCACCCTCTCCCTCCCCCCCTCCCCGCCCTCTCCGCCCTCTCTTCCCCCCAGTCGCTCTCTCTCTTCCCCCCAGTCGCTCGCTCTCTTCCCCCCAGTCGCTCTCTCTCTCCCCAGTCTCTCTCTCTCTTCCAACAACAACATGCCCTCAAAAAAGCCTCGGCACCGCCGGGCACTCCAGCTAGTACTATATTAAATTAGTAACAGTCAATACTATATTAAATTAATAACTGTTAATATATTATATTAACAACAACAACAACTTGTATTTATATAGCACCTTTAATGTAGTAAAACATCCCAAGGCACTTCACAGGAGTGTTATAAGACAAAAATTGACACCAAGCCACATAAGAAATTATGGCAGATGACCAAAAGCTTGTTCAAACAGTGGTTTTAAGGAGCATCTTAAACATTTGGCAGAAGGAGTATAATGTGGGAAAGTGCGAGGTTATCCACTTTGGCAGGAAAAATAAAAAAGCAAATTATTATTTAAATGGAGGGAGATTACAAAATGCTACAGTTCAGAGGGACCTGGGGGTCCTTGTGCATGAAACACAAAAAGTTAGCATGCAGGTACAGCAAGTAATCAAAAAGGCAAATGGAATGTTGGCCTTTATTTCAAGGGGGTTGGAGTATAAAAGCAGGGCAGTCCTGCTACAACTGTACAGGGTATTGGTGAGACCACACCTTGAGTACTGTGTACAGTTTTGGTCTCCTTACTTAAGGATATACTTGCATTGGAGGCAGTTCAGAGACGATTCACTAGGTTAATTCCAGAGATGAGGGGGTTGACTTATGAGGAAAGGTTGAGCAGGTTGGGCCCATACTCATTGGAATTTAGAAGAATGAGAGGTGATCTTACTGAAACATATAAGATACTTAGGGGGCTCGACAAGGTAGATGCAGAGAGGATGTTTCCCCTTGTAGGAAAACTAGAACTCGGGGGCATAGTTTCAGAATAAAGGATCGCCCATTTAGAATTGAGATGAGGAGGAATTTCTTCTCTCGGAGGGTTGTAAATCTGTGGCATTCTCTGCCCCAGAGAGCCGTGGAGGCTGGGTCATTAAATACATTTATGGTGGAGATAGACAGATTTTTGCAAAAGAGGGGAGTGAAAGGTTATGGGGAGCGGGGAAAGAAGTGGCTTTGAGCCTAAGATCAGCCATGATCTTATTGAATGGCGGAGCAGGCTCAAGGGGCCAAGTGGCCTGTTCCTGCTCCTATTTCTTATGTTATGTTCTTAAAGGAGGATAGGGAGGCGGAGAAGTTTAGAGAGGGAGTTACAGAGCATAGGGCCTAGGCAGCTGAGCAGCAGCTGGCGTCACTGCGGTGCATCCGCGAGGCTGAGAGCTACGTGGATAGCAGGTTTAAAGAGGTGGTCACCCCACAGCTAAGGAGTGTGCAGGCAGAGAGGGAATGGGTGACCGCCAGACAGAAGAGCAGGACCAGGCAGGTAGTGCAGGAGTTTCCTGAGTGCATCTCGCTCTCCAACCAGTATACTATTAGGAGTACTGGCGAGGGAAATGGTTCCTCTGGGGAGTACAGACAAAGCCAAGTCCACGGCACCACAGGTGGCTCAGCTGTACAGTTGGGGAGGGAGGAGGAAGATAGGGAAAGCAACAGTGGTAGGGGATTCGATAGTTAGGGGAGCAGACAGGTTTTTCTGCAGCCACAAATGTGACTCCAGGATGGTATGTTGCCTTCCTGGTGCCAGGGTTAAGGATGTCACCGAGCAGCTGCAGAACATTCTGACGGGGGAGGGTGAACAGCCAGAGGTCGTGGTCCAAATCGGTACAAACAACATAGGTTGATGGTACCGATAGCCCGCTTGATTGGCACCCCATCCACCACCTTAAACATTCACTCCCTCCACCACGTGGCTGCAGTGTGTACCATCTACAAGATGCACTGCAGCAACTCGCCAAGGCTTCTTCGGCAGCACCTACAAACCCGCGACCTCTTTCACCTAGAAGGACAAGGGCAGCAGGCGCATGGGAACACCACCACCTCCAAGATCCCCTTCAAATCATACACCATCCTGACTTAGAAATATATCGCCGATCCTTCATCGTCGCTGGGTCAAAATCCTGAAATTCCCTACCTAACAGCACTGTGGGAGTATCTTCACCACATGGACTGCAGCAGTTCAAGGCGGTAGCTCACCACCACCTTCTCAAGGGCAATTAGGGATGGGCAATTAATGCTGGCCTTGCCAGCGACTTCCACATCCCATAAAACAAATTAAAAGAAATAAAAAGTCATTGCCTGGCATTTGGGTGGCGCAAATGGTACCTGCCACTTATCAGCCCGAGCCTGAACGGCATCCAGGTCTTGTTGCATGCGGGCATGGACTGCTTCAATACCTGAGGAGTTGTGAATGGCACTGAACACTGTGCAGTCATCAGCGAACATCCCTATTTCTCACCTTATGTTGGAGGGAAGATCATTGATGAAGCAGCTGAAGACGGTCGGGCCTAGGACACTGCCCTGAGGAGCTCCTGCAGGGATGTCCTGGGGCTGCGATGATTGACCTCCAACCACCACAACCATCTTCCTTTGTGCTAGGTATAACTCCAGCCACTGGAGAGTTTTCCCCCCCGATTCTCATTGACTTCAGTTTTACTAAGTCTCCTTGATGCCACACTCGGTCAAATCTTCTTCTTCTTAGGCAGTCCCTCGGAACCGAGGATGAATTGCTTCTGTAGCAGTCGGCGCAGATTTTCACACTTATTAAAAACTGGACAGGTTGTTTGGGGGGGGGAAACAGTGAAAAACCACTCAAGCTGGAGATGACTCATTCGTATGGAAATTGTAGTGTATGTGCCTTTAAGAGCCCCCTGTGTACTGTAATGCCGGTAATGGCCACTCGGGCTATATAAGCCTGTATATTGTGTTGTATCAGTTAGTTCCCCTCCAGACTTTGTTCAGTAAACACCTGTGAAACCAACTCCTGTCTTCAGTGTCTCTATTAACACACGGATACAACAGTGGCGACGAGGATGGGAACGGACTTACCTGCAATTCGGCAGCACCTCAAGGACATCGATTCCTCTGGCGTCCAAAGTCGAAGAAAATCAAGAAAAAGAAAAAGCTGTGGTTTCACCAGCTAGCCGAGCTGGTGGCAGGTACTGCAATAATCCTTCCTGGGCGTCGGGCTGGGGCTCCAGCGGCTGGCTCTGCAGCTAGGCCAAGCAGCGAAGGCGGAGGCAAGCAGTAACAGACGGGGAGGGAGCACTCGGGAGATGGCCGGCGCTGCAAGCAGGTCGGCGTTCAGACCTAGCAGAGAGAGTCCGGCGGGAACGAGTCTCCACCTGTAAATAAATAAATAAAAAGGGAAACCCGCGGGAAACAGCGTTGTCATCGGCAGCAGCGGCGGGGAAGCGCCATATCTTTTCTGCAGAAAAGAAAGAAAAGCGCGGGAAGCGCCATTTTTTTTCTAGGATGCCTAAGTCTGGCAATATTGATGCTTTTGATAACGAGATAGAGGATTGGACCACATATGTGGAAAGAGTGGAGGTATATTGCACCGCAAATGGAATAGAAAATGAAAAAAAGCGTCAGTACTTCTAAATCTAATGGGCGCAAAGACATACGGGCTGTTACAAAACTTAATCACTCCAGCCAAACCAAAGGAGAAGAATTTTAAAGAAATTGTTGATACCCTACAGGAGCACTTAAACCCAACACCGCTGCTGATAGCGGAACGATTCAAATTCTTCAAGAGGAATCAACACAAGAATGAAAGTAACGCTGATTACCTCACCGAATTAAGAAAGCTATCAAAGCACTGCCAATTCGGGGCAGGACTAGCAGATTATCTTCGAGACAAATTCGTCTGCGGTCTCCTAAGTGAAGGAACACAGAAAAGGCTGCTTTCTGAGAAAGATTTAACACTGGACAAGGCTTTCAGTATGACTGTATCATACGAAGCAGCCGCAAGAGGAGCTGCAGAGATACAAAAAAAGACACAGGACTTCGGCACCCATGAAATGACACAGGGTTTTGAGAGATGTTATCGCTGCGGCAGATCCACCCATTACCAGAGGGACTGCTGGTTCAAGGACAAAGCATGCAGGCAATGCGGAAAGATTGGACACATTGCACGGGTATGCCGATCTGGAAAAAAAAATCCTCGGACAGGAAAAAAAAAATCAATAAAGAAAAGTACAAAAAGGTACAAATAATGATGGACAGTAGCTCCGAAGACCAGAAGAGCGATAGCGACTCCGAAAACAAGAGACTAAGCTGTCTCAAATTACATAATGTAATTGCCAAAGAAGATTACCAGACCATTTGGGTTACCCTCACAATAGCAGGGTCCCCAGTTAAAATGGAGCTAGATACAGGATCAGCTCTGACCGTCATAAATCGACGGGATTACGAGCGGCTATTTCCGCATATACCTTTAAAAGACACATCCATTATCTTGAAAACATATACGGGGCAGAAAGTATACCCCAATGGAAAAATAAGGGTGCCTGTTGTATACAATGGCAAGGAAATACAAAAGTTGTATTTATACGTTCTACAAGATGGTGGTCCACCGCTGTTGGGACGTGAATGGATCAGGAAAATACGTTTAGACTGCCACTCCATTCAGGCACTGACGGTAACCAGTAAGGAAAAAAACGATGATGATGTCATACCTGGACGATTAAAAGACATCTTGGCCAACGCCAAGGAAGTGTTTCAAGAGAAACTAGGGACCTTGAAAGGCATTACCGCCTCAATAAAAGTGGAAGATGCGGCAATTCCCAAGTTTTTTAAGGCAAGACCGGTGCCATACGCAATTCGTCCAGCAGTCGAGGCAGAGCTGGAGAATTTGGAAAAGGCAGGCGTATTATCCAAAATAGATTGGAGCGAGTGGGCAACACCCATCGTCCCAGTCATGAAGAAAGCGTTGAATAATGATAAATCTGAAGAACAGTGAAAAATTCGCATCTGTGCAGACTTCAAGGTGACTGTAAACCCGGTCCTTCACTCGGTACAGTATCCTCTTCCGAGGATAGAAGATATTTTCGCCTCACTATCCGGAGGGAAACGTTTCACCAAAATTGACTTGGCACAGGCATATCTACAGATGGAGGTTGAAGAGGCCTCTAAAAAATCTCTCACGATAAATACACACAAAGGTCTGTACCAGTACAATCGACTGGTTTTCGGAGTAGCATCTGCTCCAGCTATCTGGCAAAGAGCTATGGAGCAAGTCCTCCAAGGGATTCCGGGGACTCAATGCTACCTAGACGACATCCTTGTAACAGGAGAAAACGACAACGAGCACCGTGCCAATTTGGAGCAGGTGCTCACTAGGCTGAGAGAACGGGGCCTACGAGCAAATCGCCCCAAGTGCGAATTTTTCCAGAATCAAATATCATATTGTGGCCACATAATTAATAAGGAAGGGTTGCATAAGTCACCTGAAAAAATTGAAGCGGTCATAAAAGCCCCAGCACCTGAAAATGTTTCACAATTAAGGTCGTTCCTGGGATTAATAAATTACTATCATAAATTTTTACTGAACTTATCAACTCTTCTGCACCCTCTTAATGAACTGCTACAAACAGGAGTAATTTGGAAATGGAGCGAAGACTGTAAACGTGCCTTCCATAAATGCAAAGACTTAATCACGTCCAAAGAAGTTTTGGCTCATTACAATCCATCACTGCCAATCAGACTGGCGTGCGATGCATCCCCTTACGGCGTAGGAGCAGTATTATCGCATAAATTCCCTGATGGCTCGGAACGGCCGATAGCTTTTGCGTCACGCTCATTGAACTCAGCTGAGCGTAACTATGCCCAAATCGACAGGGAAGCACTCAGCCTGGTATGGGGAGTGAAGAAATTCAACCGTTACCTACAGACAAAAATTTACCTTGTTGACTGACCATCAACCCCTCATCTCCATATTCAACCCTAAAAAGGGTGTTCCCATTATGACAGCGCAAAGGCTACAGAGGTGGTCACTTTTTCTAGGGGCACACCAATATAACATAGAATACAAAGGATCAAAACAGCATGGGAATGCTGACGGTTTATCGCGCCTACCGTTGCCAACGGTAGAAGAAGCACCTACCGTAGACCCAGTGGAGATTTTCCACTCTACCATAGTCGAATGTCTACCAGTAACAAATTCTGCCATTGAAAGGGAAACTAGAAATGACCCGACTCTCTCACGAGTCTACGATTTAACAGTGAAGGGATGGCCAGCACATGGCGAACCACTGTTGCCAGCATTCTCGCAAAGAACAGAACAGCTGTCAGTGTGCCGAGGAACCTTGATGTGTGGATCCAGAGTGGTGATTCCACCCAAACTCCAGGATAAAGTGCGAAAGGAGCTTCACGAGGGGCATCTGGGTGGAGTGAAAATGAAGAACCTAGCCAGGGCATTTGTATGGTGGCCAGGTATCGATGGAGACATCGAAGAAATGACCAAGAGCTGCCTAGGATGCCAGAAGGTCCAAAACGCTCCACCACAAGCCCCTCTACATCCATGGGAGTGGCCCTCATCTCCCTGGCAAAGGGTACACATCGACTTTGCTGGTCCATTTATGGACTCAATGTTCTTAATCACGGTTGATGCACACTCCAAGTGGCCGGAGGTAATAAAGATGTCCTCCACCACCACGGAAAAAACCATCACAGTATTAAGGACCATATTTGCCAGGAATGGGCTGCCTGAACAGATCTGTTCTGGTAATGGACCGCAATTTGTGTCCGAAGAATTCAGGAAGTTCTTAAAAAACAATGGGGTTAAGCACTACACGTCCGCCCCATACCATCCCGCCACCAATGGATTGGCTGAAAGGTTTGTCCAGACCTTCAAGAAGGCCATAAAGGCCATGGGTAATGAAGACATAAAACTTCAGCACAAGGTGGATAACTTCTTGTTTGCATACAGGAATGCAACACATATGGTTACAAACCAAACTCCCGCCATGATGTTCTTCAATAGAAGCCTAAGATGCCGGCTGGATTTGATCAAGCCAAACATCAGAAGGGATGTGGAGAACCGGCAATTTCAAGGCATGAATGAAAGGCCAACTAGAACCTTCCAGATAGGTCAACAAGTTTTGGCCCGGGACTACCGTACCGAGAAATGGCAGCCTGGAACTATCTGCACACGACTAGGACCGCTGATGTATACCGTGGACATCGGAGAAAGCATAATAAGGCGCCATGCTGACCAAATCATAGAGTCATCCGAAAAGGGACAACCTACACCACAACTCTATATGCCTAATGATTAAGTAGAGATACCCATAGCTACCTCCGATCCGGTGATACTGGAACCCGATGAACCCGACACTGGCATTCAAGCCGAATCAGCCTTGCCAAAAGAACCTACTACACCACCAGAAACTACTACACCACCGAGGCGTTATCCGGACCGAGTCAGGAAGCCTCCAGAGAGACTGACTTATAATTAATTAACTGCAGCAATGTGTAGATTATTTTTCTTGTAACATGTAATTAATGATTACTTAAAATATTATGTACTGGTTGGCTAAAAGGGGAGGAATTGTAGTGTATGTGCCTTTAAGAGCCCCCTGTGTACTGTAATGCCGGTAATGGCCACTCGGGCTATATAAGCCTGTATATTGTGTTGTATCAGTTAGTTCCCCTCCAGACTTTGTTCAGTAAACACCTGTGAAACCAACTCCTGTCTTCAGTGTCTCCATTAACACACGGATACAACAGAAATGAACTGTACTTGGGAACAATGGCCCGAGAGGCCAACTCCCAAGTCTTGATTAACAAGGCTGATGACTCATTGTTCTAGTCAAGATGAACTTGTTAAGTTAATCGGCAGGCAAACCATTCAAGCCATCGAAAACCATCCCCGCAGGCCATGTGTCCATTAATACCACAGGCTGCGGTCTGTGTTTTGCAGGGGTATAAAAGAGAGCAGTTGGATAGCTCTCTCTCTCTCTCCTGCCCTCCACATAATGGAACATCAAGGGGAGCAGAGCCTTGCTCTTCCAACCGAGACGGACTTCGACTAAGGCTGGATCTCGCATGCCGCAAGGCCGGTACGGAACCAGGTAGCCGAGTTGTATGGGAGAAAGCTGCAAGCAAGATCAAAAGGGCAATCTCGGTGAGCATTGCCAAGCCTACACACCCACAAGATCACTTAGCTGTGTGAGGGGCTGCTTGTATGTTCCTACCAAACCAGAAGGGGTTTAGCGTTGGAAGGGTCCTGTGATAGTTTAGTTCACGGGAGGGTGTTTTTAGGCCGTGGTAAGTCGGCACGGCAGGGGCTTGTTGGACAAGTCTGGGTTGTACTGTTTTAAACTGTACTGTTGTGTTCACACTGCTCGTTATGTATGCGAGTGGAGTGGTTTTTGTTAACCTTAATAAACACTGTACGGGTGAGCCCGAAAACGCTATCCGTGTTCAAATCTGTCCTCAGTAATCCCGATCGTCCAGAACTTGTAGTAAAGGGGTTTGTGTGTTCGCTACGGGCAGGGGCGAAACCACTTACAATAATTGGCGATTGCGGCAGGGGCCATAGGAAATTGGCCACCGCAAAAACCGGTTACACTTCCACGCTAAAAATGAATTCACAGGTGACTGATGAGTCCAATGCGGGACCTACAGTCTCTGTCACAGGTAGGGCAGACGGTGGTTGAAGGGGCGGGTGGGTGGGGTGCTTGGGTTGACATGCGCTCCTTGCGCTTGCTCCCGGCGAAGAGACTCGAGGTGTTCGGCACCTTCCACTTTGTGCGGTTTTGGGCCAGGGATTCCCAGGTGTCGGTGGGGATGTTACACGTTTTGAAGGAGGCTTTGAGGGTGTCCTTGAAGCGTTTCCTCTGCCCAACTGGGGCTCTCTTGCCGTGTCGGAGCTCCGAGTAGAGCGCTTGCTTTGGGAGTCTCGTATTGGACATGCGGACGATGTGGCTCGTCCATCAGAGCTGATCGAGCGTGGTCAAAGCTTCCATGCTTGGGATGTTGGCCTGAGCGAGAACACTGACATTGGTGCGCCTATCCTGCCAATGGATTTGCAGGATCTTGCAGAGGCAGCGTTGGTGGTACCTCTCCAGTGTTTTGAGGTGCCTGCTGTACATGGTCCATGTCTCGGAAGCATACAGGAGGGCGGGTATCACTACTGCTCTGTAAACCATGAGCTTGGTGCTGGTTTTGAGCTCCTGGTCTTCAAACACTCTCTTCCTCAGGCGACCGAAGGCTGCACTGGCACACTGAAGGTGGTGTTGGGCTTAGTCATCGACGTCTGCCCTTGTTGACGGTAGGCACCCGAGGTATGGAAAGTGGTCCACGTTGTCCAAGGCCTCGTCATGGATTTTGATAATCGGGGAGCAGCACTGTGTGGCAGGGGCAGGTTGGTAGAGGACCTTTGTCTTACGGATGTTTAGTGTAAGGCCCATGCTCTCGTACGCTTCAGTGAAGGCGTTGACGATGGTTTGGACTTCGACCTCCGAATGACTGCAGACGCAAGCGTCGTCTGCATACTGTAATTTGATGACAGAGGATGGGATGATCTTGGATCTGGACTGGAGGCGACGGAGGTTGAACAGTTTCCCGTTTGTTCTGTAGATTAGCTCCACTCCAGCGGGGAGCTTACTGAGGGTGAGATGGAGCATTGCAGCCAGGAAGATCAAGAAGAGCGTTGGTACGATGACACAGCCTTGCTTGACCCCGGTCCGTATGTGAATTGGGTCTGTGGTGGATCTGTTGGTCAGGATCATGGCTTGCATGTCATCGTGAAGCAGGCAGAGGATGGTGACAAACCTTTGAGGGCTTCCGAATTTGAGGAGGACACTCCATAATCCCTCACGGTTGACGGTGTCGAAGGCCTTTGTGAGGTCAAAGAAGGCCATGTACAGCGGTTGGTACTGTTCTCTGCATTTTTCTTGCAGCTGACGTGTGGTGAAGATCATGTCCATTGTGCCCCTTAGTGGGCGGAATCCACATTGTGACTCTGGGAGGAGCTCTTCAGCCACTGGGAGAAGGCAACTGAGGAGGATTCTTGCGATGACTTTCCCTGTGGCACACAGCAGGGAGACTCCTCTGTAATTACCACAATCGGACTTGTCACCTTTCTTGAAGAAAATACTACCTTGATGTCAAAGGCAGACACTCTCATCTCACCTCTGGAATTCAGCTCCTTTGTCCATGTTTGGGCAGGAGCCGAGTGGTCTTGGCAGAACCCAAACTGGGCATCAGTGAGCAAGTTATTGATGAGTAAGTGCCGCTTGATAGCACTGTCGACGACACCTTCCATCACTTCGCTGATGATTGAGAGTAGACTGATGGGGCGGTAATTGGCCGGATTGGATTGGTCTTGTTTTTTGTGGACAGGACATACCTGGGCAGTTTTCCACATTGTTGGATAGATGCCAGTGTTGTAGCTGTACTGGAACAGCTTGGCTAGAGGCGCAGCTAGCTCTGGAGCACAAGTCTTCAGCACGACAGCTGGGACCCATAGCCTTTGCTGTATCCAGTGCACTCAGCCGTTTCATGATATCACTTGGAGTGAATTGAATTGGCTGAAGACTGGCTTCTGTGATGGTGGGGACCTCAGGAGGAGGCCGATATGGATCATCCACTCGGTACTTCTGGCTGAAGATGGTTGCAAATGCGTCAGCTTTCTCTTCTGCACACACGTGTTGGGCTCCACCATCATTGAGGATGGTGATATCCTTGGAGCCTCCTCCTCCCACAAGTTGTTTAATGGTCCACCACCATTCATGACTGGATGTGGCAGGACTGCAGAGCTTTGATCTGAGCCATTGATTGTGGGATCTCTTAGCCCTGTCTATAGCATGCTGCTTCTGCTTTTTAGCATGCATGTAGTCCTGTGTTGCAGCTTCCCCAGGTTGGCACCTCATTATACGCCTGGTGCTGCTCGTGGCATGCTCTTCTACACTCTTTATTGAGCCAGGGTTGGTCCCCTGGCTTGATGGTAATGGTAGAGTGAGGGATATGCCGGGCCATGAGGTTACAGATTATGGAAATTAGGAGAGTGAAGAGGGGGCATGAAAAAACACTGGTGGGCAAAATAAGGGAAAATCCCAAGGTGTTTTATAAGTATACTAGCTGGAGGAGCCCGGCGTTGCAAGGGCTGTTTTGGGCCGGGCGGTTTAAATCGAGTCCCAGGCTTTTGGGCCTGTCTGTCTGTCCCTCTGTGAATGTGCTGCCGGGCAACATTTCTACCTTTTAATACCTTGAAAGATGAAAGTGAAAGTACTTATAAAACGGTTTTGGTAAATCTTATGTTATTTTTAAAAGAGATACTAACTTTTTAGAAGCTGGATTAGCAGATTTTGAGCTGGAAGTAGTTGAAGCAATGGCTGCCAGATCCCTGAGATGAAAACGATTAGTCCCGCCCACACACACACCGATTGGCCAACCATCAGGTGACTGAACTGTAGGATTGGTCAATCATGACGGCATAGGATTGGGCGACCTTGACGTCAGTCAATCAATGGTAATTAGCAGATAATTAGTTTAATTTTGAAGGTTTTTTGTATAACGCGCGAACAATTTTTGTCCGACCGAAAAGTAAACACGCTTACGACCGTCCTGGAATGGTAAGCTTTCTTTGGACGGAACGCACGTGTAGGTACGCTCTATAACTTTCGAGTGTATAGCCGGACAGACACACCGAAGGACAGACAGACAGACAGATAGACAGACAGACAGATCAATCCTTTTATATATATATACCAGCTGGAGTGCCCGGCGGTGCCGAGGCTTTTTCGAGGGCATGTGATTGTTGGAAGAGAGAGAGCGACTGGGGGGGGAAGAGAGAGAGCAACTGGGGGGGGGGGAAAGAGAGAGAGCGACTGGGGGGGAAGAGAGAGAGCGACTGGGGGGGAAGAGAGAGAGCGCGACTGGGGGGGAAGAGAGAGAGCGACTGGGGGGGGAAGAGAGAGAGCGACTGGGGGGGAAGAGAGAGAGCGACTGGGGGGGAAGAGAGAGAGCGACTGGGGGGGAAGAGAGAGAGCGACTGGGGGGGGAAGAGAGAGAGCGACTGGGGGGGAAGAGAGAGAGCGACTGGGGGGGGAAGAGAGAGAGCGACTGGGGGGGAAGAGAGAGAGCGACTGGGGGGGAAGAGAGAGAGCGACTGGGGGGGAAGAGAGAGAGCGACTGGGGGGGAAGAGAGAGAGCGACTGGGGGGGAAGAGAGAGAGCGACTGGGGGGGGAAGAGAGAGAGCGACTGGGGGGGAAGAGAGAGAGCGACTGGGGGGGAAGAGAGAGAGCGACTGGGGGGGAAGAGAGAGAGCGACTGGGGGGGAAGAGAGAGAGCGACTGGGGGGGAAGAGAGAGAGCGACTGGGGGGGAAGAGAGAGAGCGACTGGGGGGGAAGAGAGAGAGCGACTGGGGGGAAGAGAGAGAGCGACTGGGGGGGAAGAGAGAGAGCGACTGGGGGGGAGAGAGAGAGCGACTGGGGGGGAGAGAGAGAGCGACTGGGGGGGAGAGAGAGAGCGACTGGGGGGGGAGAGAGAGAGCGACTGGGGGGGAAGAGAGAGAGCGACTGGGGGGGAAGAGAGAGAGCGACTGGGGGGGAAGAGAGAGAGCGACTGGGGGGGAAGAGAGAGAGCGACTGGGGGGGAAGAGAGAGAGCGACTGGGGGGGAAGAGAGAGAGCGACTGGGGGGGAAGAGAAGAGAGCGACTGGGGGGGAAGAGAGAGAGCGACTGGGGGGGAAGAGAGAGAGCGACTGGGGGGGAAGAGAGAGAGCGACTGGGGGGGAAGAGAGAGAGCGACTGGGGGGGAAGAGAGAGAGCGACTGGGGGGGAAGAGAGAGAGCGACTGGGGGGAAGAGAGAGAGCGACTGGGGGGGAAGAGAGAGAGCGACTGGGGGGGGAAGAGAGAGTGCGACTGGGGGGGAAGAGAGAGAGCGACTGGGGGGGAAGAGAGAGAGCGACTGGGGGGAAGAGAGAGAGCGACTGGGGGGGAAGAGAGAGAGCGACTGGGGGGGAAGAGAGAGAGCGACTGGGGGGGAAGAGAGAGAGCGACTGGGGGGGAAGAGAGAGAGCGACTGGGGGGGAAGAGAGAGAGCGACTGGGGGGAAGAGAGAGAGCGACTGGGGGGGAAGAGAGAGAGCGACTGGGGGGGAAGAGAGAGAGCGACTGGGGGGGAAGAGAGAGAGCGACTGGGGGGGAAGAGAGAGAGCGACTGGGGGGGAAGAGAGAGAGCGACTGGGGGGAAGAGAGAGAGCGACTGGGGGGGAAGAGAGAGAGCGACTGGGGGGGAAGAGAGAGAGCGACTGGGGGGAAGAGAGAGAGCGACTGGGGGGAAGAGAGAGAGCGACTGGGGGGGAAGAGAGAGAGCGACTGGGGGGAAGAGAGAGAGCGACTGGGGGGCAAGAGAGAGAGCGACTGGGGGGAAGAGAGAGAGCGACTGGGGGGGAAGAGAGAGAGCGACTGGGGGGAAGAGAGAGAGCGACTGGGGGGGAAGAGAGAGAGCGACTGGGGGGAAGAGAGAGAGCGACTGGGGGGGGAAGAGAGAGAGCGACTGGGGGGGAAGAGAGAGAGCGACTGGGGGGGAAAGAGAGAGAGCGACTGGGGGGAAGAGAGAGAGCGACTGGGGGGAAGAGAGAGAGCGACTGGGGGGGAAGAGAGAGAGCGACTGGGGGGGAAGAGAGAGAGCGACTGGGGGGGAAGAGAGAGAGCGACTGGGGGGGAAGAGAGAGAGCGACTGGGGGGGGAAGAGAGAGAGCGACTGGGGGGGGAAGAGAGAGAGCGACTGGGGGGGGAAGAGAGAGAGCGACTGGGGGTGGGAAGAGAGAGCGCGACTGGGGGGGAAGAGAGAGCGCGACTGGGGGGAAGGGGGGGAGGGGGGAAAGGGGGGAGAGAGAGCGCGACGGGGGGGAGTGGGGAGGGGGGGAGGAGGGGGATGGGGAGGAAGGGGAGGGGGAGGAAGGGGAGGGGGGGAGGAAGGGGAAGGGGGAGGAAGGGGAGGGGAGGAGAGGGGAGGGGGGGAGAAAGGGGAGGGGTGGGGAGAAAGGGAGGGGGGAGCCAGCAGACCCTCTCCCCTCTGCCGGCGATGGCTCCGCTGAGCTCCGTGCCGCCCCACGCACCGACATGCCGAGCGCAGCGCCCCGGTGAGCCCGAGCCCCGCCCTCCCGAGGCCGGGCCTGAGACAGCCGATTGCGGCTGGCCGGGCCCGGTTGCCTTGGTAACCCTCCTCCCCTCTCCGCCTCCCGATCTCCGGGACCGGGCCTGGGCCTGAGCGGCTTGAGACGGCCGATTGCGGCTGGCGAGCCCGGTTGCCGGGGTAACCCTCTCCGCTCCCCCTCCCCTCCCGAGCCCCGCCCCCCCGAATGAAGCGCGAGGAGTTTGCAGTGAGCCCAGCCAGCCTTTACCAAGATAGCTGGCCGCTGGTTCGGAATCGGGCCCAGCGGGGTGGGGGGGCGGTTGTGGGGGGTGAGGGGTGGGAGGAGCTTGCCACAAAACAATTGCCTAGGGTCCAGCATGGCTGGCAACAGACACCCAGGCTTCGAGGCCTACCTGTAAAAACGGGGAAAGGTAGGAAAATTAATGAGATTAGATAAAAGATTTAGAAAGTAATTAACTTTTTAAAAAAACAATATGGCCTATAAATTCAGTTGCTTGCACCAGCCGGTAGCGCCTTAGGAGGAGGAGATGTTGGGCGCTAGGCGGCTAGCGGCCGGGCGCAGCGCAATCTGCGCCTCTCCCCAACTTCACTAGAGATTTAGCGTCGGCGCAAAGTCTTTGCGCGCGCTCAGCTGCGCGCGCAGATCCTGACGTCATTTCATCGTGCAACGCCCTTTGTGCGCCCCAAACCGGAACTTCAGTGGCGCCGCCCTTCTTTGCGCCTGGCGCCCCCAGCGACTGGTAGAGGGGAACGGTTCCCAGTCGCTGCGGGGTGCGGGGGGCGCTATTTAAAGGGGGCTCCTCCTGCATTATAAGTGACAGCCATTTTGTGCCAATCCTTCTGTGTGAGAGACAAAGGCAGAGAGCTTCTGCTTTGACTCAGCGCTCGCACAGGTACTTCTGGCTTCAGGCCAGAGCTTTGCACTGGATTTCACTTTCAGTGCCATAGCCTTGAGTCGCCACATATACTGTAATGGGGGCTACAATGGGTGGAAACGTTGGCTTTCTGCATTGCATTCAAAGGGATCAGAGACGCCGTGAGAGAGTGCCAGTCATGGCCAGACGGAGAAGGGCCAACAGGTGTCGGCACAGGAGGCCTTATCCACCCAGGGTATACCGCCAGCAGTTCTCATATCTGAACATGTCTGAGGAGCAGTGTGTTCGGAGGCTGCGATTCAGAAGGGAGGTGGTCACTGAGATCTGCCACCTGCTTCGCAGAGATCTGCAGCCACAGCTGAGGAGCAGGACGTCTCTGTCGGTGGCAGTGAAGGTGACGGTGGCTCTCAACTTCTATGCCACCGGCTCCTTCCAATCCGCTACTGGGGACATTGCCAACATCTCCCAGTTCGCGGTACATTGCTGCATCCGACAGGTGAACAATGCCCTTTTCAGAAGGAGACGTCAGTACATCTCCTTCCCCATGACCCTGGACAAGCAGCAAGAGCGTACAATGGGATTTGGAAAAATAGCGGGCTTCACCATGGTCCAGGGCGTAGAACTGATGAACCAGCATTGGTCAGGCCTTGCTTCAGGGCTGCAGTGCGCAGGGCATGGCAGCCAGACAAGTCCACCCTCCCCCTTTAAGAGCCGACCGGCGCCAGAGTGTCTGCCGTCAATCAGCAACTCGCCGCACCTGCGCTGCGCCCGCCCTCGGGGGTATCGCCCCAGACCGCCGGCTTAGCGCCTAATGATAGTCGTGCATCGCCTGTTTTAGCGCAGCAGCAACCTCTTGGGGCGATGCGACTGAATATCGGCGAAGGTGGCGCGAACTTGCGCCGGGCGCAAACTTTAGCGGCCGCCCGACTGTAGCGCCCCGAACGTGGCTATACTGAATTTCTAGGCCTATGTGTTTTAAAAGCAACTTTTTTTTTTTTAAAGACGCAGAAAGCGGGAAAAAGAAATGAAAAGTTTGGAATCAAGATGGCGGCGACTCACCTCGGTTCAGAACGATAAGGCCCGCCCACACACGCACCAATTGGTCAATCGTCCTGTCAACGAAGCGTAGGATTGGTCAATCGTCCTGTCACTCGATTCTAGGAGGGCCCGCCCCCGCCACGCAGCGATTGGTCGACCGTCGGGTCGCTCGACCGTACGGTTGGTCGACCTCGACGTCACTTGATGCTAATAAGCGGAATTTTGAACGTTTTTTGGATACAGTGGGCGCAATTTTTGTCTCGCCGAAACGTACATACGCTTACGACCGTTGTAAGCTTTCTTTTGATGTAACGCACGTGTAGGTACGCTCTATAACCTTAGAGTGTATAGCCGGAAAGACACACTGAAGGAAGGAAGGACGGACGGATCCTTTTATATATATATATATAAAATAAATAATATAGATAGAGCGACTGGGGGGGAAGAGAGAGAGCGACTGGGGGGGAAGAGAGAGAGCAACTGGGGGGGAGAGCGCGACTGGGGGGGGAAGAGAGAGCGCGACTAGGGGGAAGAGAGAGCACGACTGGGGGGGAAGAGAGAGTGCGACTGGGGGGAAGGGGGCGGAAGAAGGTGGGGGGAAAGGGGAAGGGGAAGGGGGGGAGAGTGCGACTGGGGGAAGGGAGGGGGCGGAGAGGGAGGGGGAGGAGGAGGAGGGGGGAGGGAGGGGGGAGGAAGGGGAGGGGGGAGGTTGGAAGGGGAGGGGGAAGGGGAGGGGGGAAGGGAGTGGGAGGGGGAGAGGGGAGTGGGAGAGGGGAGTGGGAGAGGAGGGGAGGGGGAGTGGAGGGGAGGTGTGGAGGAGGGAGGGGGGGAGAAAGGGAGTGGGGGAGCCAGCAGACCCTCTCCCCTCTGCCGGCGATGGCTCCGCTGAGCTCCGTGCCGCCCCACGCACTGACATGCCGAGCGCAGCGCCCCAGTGAGCCTGAGCCCCGCCCTCCCGAGGCTGGGCCTGAGACGGCCGATTGCGGCTGGCCGGGCCCTGTTGCCTTGGTAACCCTCCTCCCCTCTCCGCCTCCCGATCTCCGGGACCGGGCCTGAGCGGCTTGAGACGGCCGATTGCGGCTGGCGAGCCCGGTTGCCGGGGTAACCCTCTCCGCTCCCACTCCCCTCCCGAGCCCCCCCCCAACGTGCTCGCTTCCCTCTGGCCGCGCTCTGTGTGGAGGTGCGCGTGCGCCATGCAGCGCGAGCGCGAGGAGCTTGCAGTGAGCCCAGCCAGCCTTTACCAAGATGGCTGGCCGCTGGTTCGGAATCGGGCCCAGCGGGATGGCCGGTGCGTAGCTCGGGCGTGGCTGGGCAACAGACGCCCAGGCTTCGAGGCCTGCCTGGAAAAACGGTGAAAGGTAGGGAAATTATAGAGGTTAGAAAAAAGATTTACAAATGAATTAACTTTTTAAAAAACAATTTGTGTTTTAAAAGCAACTTTATTTTTGGTGGAAATGTAGATTTGAAAAGAAACACGCAGAAAGCGGGAAAAAGAAATGAAAAGTTTGGAATCAAGATGGCGGCGACTCACCTCGGTTCAGAACGATAAGGCCCGCCCACACACGCACCGATTGGTCGACCGTCAGGTCACCGACGCGTAGGATTGGTCAATCGTCCCGTCACTCGACTCTAGGAGGGCCCGCCTGAACGCGCCAGGAACCCGCCCCCGCCACGCAGCGATTGGTCGACCGTCGGGTCGCTCGACCGTACGATTGGTCGACCTCGACGTCACTCGATGCTAATGAGCAGATAATAAGCGGAATTTTGAAGGTTTTTTGGATACCGCGGGCACAATATTTGTCCGGCCGAAACGTAAATACGCTTATGACCGTTCTGGAATCGTAAGCTTTCTTTTGATGTAACGCACGTGTAGGTACGCTTTATAACTTTAGAGTGAAAAGCCGGACAGACACACTGAAGGACAGACAGACAGACAGATCTATCCTTTTTTTTATATATATATAAAATACTAGCTGAAGTGCCCGGCGGTGCCGAGGGTCTTTTGAGTGCATGTTGTTGTTGGAAGAGAGAGAGAGAGCGACTGGGGGGGGGGGGGAAAGAGAGAGTGCGACTAGGGGGGGGGGAGAAGAGAGAGAGCGACTGGGGGGGAAGAGAGAGAGCGACTGGGGGGAAGAGAGAGCGCGACTGGGGGGGAAGAGAGAGAGCGACTGGGGGGGAAGAGAGAGAGCGACTGGGGGGAAGAGAGAGAGCGACTGGGGGGAAGAGAGAGAGCGACTGGGGGGGAAGAGAGAGAGCGACTGGGGGGGAAGAGAGAGAGCGACTGGGGGGGAAGAGAGAGAGCGACTGGGGGGGAAGAGAGAGAGCGACTGGGGGAAGAGAGAGAGCGACTGGGGGGGAAGAGAGAGCGCGACTGGGGGGGAGGGGGGCTGAGTGGAGGGGGGAGGGGGAGGGGGGAGGAGTGGGGGGAGTGGGGAAAGGGGAAGTGGGGGAAGGGGAAGGGGGAGGAGTGGGGGAAGAGGGAGGAGTGGGGGAAGGGGGATGGAGGGGGAGGGAGGAGGGGGAGGGTGGGGGGGAAGGAGAGGGAGGAGGGGAGGGGGAGGGGAGTGGAGGGGGGAGGGGAGGGGAAGGGAGAGGAGGGGGAAGGGGGAGGGAAGGGGAGGGGAGGGAGGGGGAAGAGGAGGGGGGAAGGAGGAGGGGGAAGGGGGAGGGGAGGGGGGAAGGGGGTTTGGGGAGGGGAGGGGGAGGGGAGGGGGGGAGGGGTGGGGGGAAGGGGGGTGTGGGGGGAGGGGAAGGGGGGTAGGGGTGGGTGGAGAGGGGAAGGGGGTGGGAGGGGGAGGAGGGGGGGAAGGGGGTGACCAGGAGGGGTGGAAGGGGGGGTGGGGGGGGGGGAAGTGGGTGTGGGGGGAAGTGGGTGTGGGGGGAGGGGGTGGGGGCTGGGGAAGGGGGGTTGGGGCTGGGGAAGGGGGGTTGGGGGGAAGGGGGGGTGGGGGGGAGATAAACTTAAAGTACAGGAAACTTTGTGCTATCCGGCACCCACTTTTCAGAGTTAATGTTGAGAGATACGGAGATTCTTATCTCTGTATTTAACAAAAAACACTGTTGCTTAGCAACAGCTTCTAAACACTCAGGTGTGGCCCTGAAGCTCTGTAGCTAAAGCTGTTGCTATAGCGACAGACCTTGCACAGCTACACAGTCGACTGTCTGTCACAGACACAGATTTGGAGCACAGAAGCCCCACCCACTCTATGTTCCTGTACTAAGATGGCCGCGCATGCACTCTGTTACACACTGAATCAAAATGGCGTCGCACTGAAACTTTTCGCCCTCCTTGACAAAGATGGCTGCCGTTAACCTGGGCTGTCTGCAGAAGAAATTTCCTCAGCTGCAAACACAGGATCTTCAGATTAATATTCGGGGCTTGCAACCTACCCCAGTTGCTTATGAAGCCTCCCCACCTACTGACCCCGGGAATGGAGCTGAGGCAGCACACCCTCTGCCCTCTGCCAGTGTTTGTCTCTATCTAGGCCGGGAGCCTGGGTCTAGAGTTGCACTGCTGGCAGTTGGAGAAGCCTAGGCCCCGGGCCTGGAAAAACGGTGAAAGGTAGGAGAATTATAGAGGTTAGAGAAAAGATTTACAAATTAATTAACTTTTTTTAAAAACAATTTGTGTTTTAAAAGCAACTTTTCTTTTGCTGGAAATGTAGATTTGAAAAGAAACACACAGAAAGCGGGAAAAAGAAATGAAAAGTTTAGAATCAAGATGGCGGTGACTCACCTCGGTTCAGAACGATAAGGCCCGCCCACACACGCACCGATTGGTCGACCGTCAGGTGACCGAAGCGTAGGATTGGTCAATCGTCCCGTCACTCGACCGTAGGAGGGCCCAGCCGCACGCGCCAGCAACCCGGCGTATGATTGGTCGACCTCGAGGTCACTATCGCTAATGAGCGGATAATGAGATGCTAATGAGCGGAATGTTGAAGGTTTTTCGGATACCGCGGGCGCAATTTTTGTCCGGCCGAAACGTAAATACGCTTACCATCGTTTTGGAACGGTGAGCTTTCTTTCGACGTAACGCACGCGTAGGTGCGCTCTGTAACTTTCGAGCGCATAGCCAGACAGACGCACACCCGAGGACAGACAGAAGGACAGACAGAAGGAGACAGATAGACAGACAGAATGATCTGTTTATATATATAGATACAGACGCACACCCGAGGACAGACAGAAGGACAGACAGATAGACAGACAGATAGACAGACAGATAGACAGACAGACAGAACGATCCGTTTATATATATAGATATAAGAGAAGATTAAGGGCAAGAGGATAACCAGGGAAAGAGTAGGGCCCATTAGGGACCAGTGGCAATCTGTGTGTAGAGCCGGAAGATGTAGGTGAGGTTTTAAATGAATATTTTGCATCTGTGTTCACTATGGAGAAGGGTGATGTAGGCATAGAAATCAGGCAGGGGCGTTGTGATATACTTGAACAAATTAGTATTAAGAGGGAGGAGGTACTAGCGGTTTTAGCAGGCTTAAAAGTGGATAAATTCCCAGGCCCTGACGGGATGTATCCCAGGTTGCTGTGTGAGGCAAGGGAGGAGATTGCAGGGGCTCTGACACAAATTTTCAGAACCTCTCTGGCCACAGGGTAAGTGCCAGAGGACTGGAGGACAGCTAACGTAGTACCATTGTTCAAGAAGGGTAGTAGGGATAAACCAGGGAATTACAGGCCAATGAGCCTGTGGTAAACCACTGTTGTTAGTATTGTTGTACTTGTCTGTGCATGCCTCAGCTGACTCCGCCCCTGGCTCCACCCTCATGGCTGGGTATAAAGGTCGCTGCTCAGAAGCCTCCGGCCCTTTTGGATACCAGGCAACCCCAAGAGGCATGCTCTGTTCTTTGGTAATAAAAGCCTGTTTATTACTTACTCAATCTCCAGTCTTTTGTAGCAATTGATAGTGCATCAATTTTATTACCAAAGTTAAATGTTGGCTGCGGATGCTGATCAACCGATGGCGCAAAACGCTGAGCAGCAGGCGCTGCTGCGAGCCCTCAGACCAACATGCCTGGACCTAGACCCCCAAGAAGCGGGTTCGTCGACTAAATTCGCACAATGGCTGCGTTGCTTTGAGGCGTATCTGGAAGCCTCGACCGTGACTCTTGATGAAAATAAACTGAAAATCCTGGCCTCGAAGGTGAGCCACCAAGTCTATACTTTAATCCAAGATGCGACGACCTACGCGGCGGCTATCGACCTACTGAAAGGGCAGTATGCACGCCCGGTTAACACGGTCTATGCCAGGCACCTTTTAAGATCTCGCAGACAGCAGCCCGGGGAATCGGTGGAAGCCTTCCTACGGGCACTGCGGGTACTCGGACGCGGCTGCGACTGCAAGGAAGTATCGGCCGCGGCACATGCGGAGGGACTGATACGAGACGCTTTCGTTGCGGGTCTAAGGTCCGACTACTCCCGGCAGAGGCTGCTGGAGAAGGGTGAAATAGACCTGACAAAGGCAGTGTCCCTCGCGCTCTCGCTCGACGCGGCCCACAGAAATATGGACGCTTTCTCCCCTCATCACCCCGCGCCGTGGACGCCGCAATCTTGGGCCATGGGACCGCCACCTCCAACTGCTGCAGCGATGTCCAAGGCACAAAAATGCTATTTTTGTGGCCAAGCTAAACACCCTAGAGCACGCTGCCCCGCGAAGAATGCTACCTGCTCCGGCTGCGGGAAGAAAGGTCACTACGTTAGCGCCTGCAAAGGGAAGACCGCTAACGCCAGCAGCGCTGCGTGCGAACCGTGGGCGCAGCCATCTTGTCCGCCATCTTGGGCTCCCCCAGCCGCGTGGGGACCGTGGGCGCCGCCATTTTGTCCGCCATCTTGGACGCCTCCGACTTTGGTTACGGGGGACCCGGACTCCACCACCGCCTCATCGGACGACCGCATCGACACGCTTGAACATACGCTGGCTTCCGTGACGCTGGATCAATCTCTCCCGCATCAACTGTCCAGGTCCATGATGGACATTACGGTAAACGGCTGCGCCACTACCTGCCTTTTTGACAGCGGGAGCACGGAGAGTTTTATACACCCCGACACGGTGCGCAGTTACTCTCTCCCGGTCCTGCCGACGCGTCATCGCATCTCTATGGCTTCCAAAGCCCAGTCAGCGGACGTCGGTGGCTACTGTATGGTGACTCTTTCAGTGCGGGGTACTGAATACAAAAATTTTAAACTTCTGGTCCTGCCCCATCTCTGCGCTGCCGTCCTACTGGGGTTGGATTTTCAGTGCCACCTTAAGAGTGTCACTTTAGCGTATGGTGGACCCCTCCCCCCTCTCACAGTCTGCAGCCAGCAGTTTTTAAATCGCCCGCCGCGCGCCATTTGCAGCCTCTCCACCCTTAAAGTCTCCCCCCCCTCCTTGTTCGCTAACCTCACCCGCGACTGTAAGCCCATCGCTACCAAAAGTAGGCGTTACAGTGCCGGGGATAGGGGTTTCATTAAATCCGAGGTAGCGAGACTCCTGAAGGAAGGGATTATCGAGAGCAGCAATAGCCCATGGCAAGCACAAGTGGTGGTGGTGAAGGCTGGCGGCAAACAGCGCCTAGTTATTGACTACAGCCAGACGATCAACCGCTACACCCAGCTGGATGCATATCCACTCCCCCGCATATCTGACATGGTCAATCAGATAGCACAATACCGGGTGTTCTCGACGATTGATCTGAAGTCGGCATACCACCAGCTCCCCATCAGGGCTGAGGACCGCCAGTACACAGCTTTTGAAGCTGACGGTCGGCTCTATCACTTTCTCAGAGTTTCCCTTCGGCGTCACCAACGGAGTTTCTGTCTTCCAACGGGAGATGGACCGGATGGTTGACCAGAACGCGCTCCAGGCCACTTTCCATATCTAGACAACGTCACCATCTGCGGCCACGACCAGCAGGACCACGACGTTAATCTAGAGAAATTCCTCCGGACGGCCCAGCGGCTGAATCTCACATACAACAAAGACAAATGTATGTTTCGTACTACGCGCCTTGCTATTCTTGGCTGCGTAGTGGAGAACGGAGTCATCGGCCCAGACCCCGATAGAATGCGCCCCCTTATGGAGCTCCCCCTCCCCCACTGCCAGAAAGCACTGAAGAGATGCCTGGGGTTTTTCTCTTACTATGCGCAGTGGGTGCCCAACTATGCGGATAAAGCCCGACCCCTCATCAAGTCCGCCTCCTTCCCCCTGACAGCAGAGGCCTGTGCAGCCTTCACTCTCATAAAAGGAGACATTGCGAAGGCCACAATGCACGCTGTGGATGAGTCCCTTCCTTTTCAAGTGGAGAGCGACGCATCCGACTTTGCCCTAGCTGCAACCCTTAACCAGGCGGGGAGACCCGTGGCCTTTTCTCAAGGACCCTCCAGGGCCCCGAGATTCGACACTCCTCTGTCGAAAAGGAGGCCCAGGCCATTGTGGAAGCCGTGCGACATTGGCGGCATTACCTGGCCGGAAAACGATTTACCCTGCTCACTGACCAGCGTTCAGTGGCTTTTATGTTTCATAATAAGCAGCGGGGCAAAATCAAGAATGACAAGATCTTAAGGTGGAGAATCGAACTCTCCACCTACAATTACGATATCTTGTACCGGCCCGGGAAACTCAATGAGCCCCCAGATGCCCTATCACGTGGTACGTGCGCCAACGCGCAGGTTGATAGGCTACAGACCCTCCACAATGACCTCTGCCACCCGGGGTCACCAGGTTCTTCCATTTTATCAAATCCCGTAACCTGCCCTACTCCATCGAGGAGGTCAGGACCATGACCAGAACTGCCAGATCTGTGCCGAGTGCAAGCCGCATTTTTATAGGCCAGACAGAGCGAGCCTGATCAAAGCCACGCGCCCCTTCGAGCGGCTGAGCATCGATTTTAAAGGGCCCCTCCCCTCCTCTGACCGCAATGTGTACTTCCTCAATATAATTGATGAGTACTCCCGTTTCCCGTTTGCCATCCCTTGCTCGGACATGACCAGTACCACGGTCATTAAATGTCTGAATGACCTCTTCGCCTTGTTCGGTTTCCCTAGCTATATCCATAGCGACAGGGGCTCATCTTTTATGAGCGACGAACTTCGGCAGTACCTGCTCGCGAGAGGCATTGCTACAAGCAGGACCACCAGCTACAACCCCCGGGGTAACGGCCAGGTGGAAAGGGAGAATGCGACAGTCTGGAAGGCAGTCCTTTTAAACTTAAAATCTAAGGGCCTTCCGACCTCCCGCTGGCAGGAGGTCCTCCCTGCGGCGCTCCATTCCATTCGGTCGCTGCTCTGTACACCCACCAATGCCACTCCTCACGAGAGAATGTTCTCCTTCCCCAGGAAGTCCACGTCGGGGATTTCGCTACCAACATGGCTGACTTCTCCAGGTCCCGTCCTACTGCGGAAGCACGTGAGGACCCATAAGGCGGACCCCCTGGTCGAGAGGGTGAGCCTCCTCCACGCTAACCCGCAGTATGCTTACGTGGTGTACCCGGACGGGCGGGAGGACACAGTCTCCATTCGAGACCTCGCACCTGCAGGTGCTCCTGAAACACCCTCTTCGCCACCCACCGCTACTCCTGCCTACCCCCAGGACACAGTCCCCGCACGAGACCTCGCACCTTCGGGTGCCTCTGAGAGACCACCATCGCTACCTCCCATTACCCATGCTCTGACCCCTGTAGACGGCATGCAGCAGCCCCAGGGTCCGCCACCTGCTACACCTCCTCTGAACGAGACACCGGGTTCACCGTTGGATGCTGCACCATCACCGCCGCTGCTGCGACGCTCAGGACGGCTTACAAGGCCTCCTGATAGACTTCAGTACACAAATTTTTAGTGCACTTCACCCCGCCGGACTCAATTCTAAACAAGGGGTGAATGTGGTAAACCACTGTTGTTAGTATTGTTGTACTTGTCTGTGCATGCCTCAGCTGACTCCGCCCCTGGCTCCACCCTCATGGCTGGGTATAAAGGTCGCTGCTCAGAAGCCTCCGGCCCTTTTGGATACCAGGCAACCCCAAGAGGCATGCTCTGTTCTTTGGTAATAAAAGCCTGTTTATTACTTACTCAATCTCCAGTCTTTTGTAGCAATTGATAGTGCATCAGAGCCTAACATCAGTGGTAGGGAAATTATTGGAAAAAATTCTGAGCGACAGAATTAGTCTCCACTTGGAGAGGCAGGGATTAATCAGGGTTAGTCAGCATGGCTTTGTCAGGGGGAGATCATGTCTGACCAATTTGATTGAATTTTGAGAGGGGGTGACTAGGTGTGTGGATGAGGGTAGTGCAGTTGATGTAGTCTATATGGACTTCAGTAAGGTTTTTGACAAAGTCCCACATGGGAGACTGGTCAAGAAGGCAAGAGCCCATGGGATCCAGGGCAATTTGGCACACTCGATCCAAAATTGGCTTAGTGGCAGGAGGCAGAGGGTGATGGTCGAAGGTTGTTTTTGTGACTGGAAGCCTGTGTCCAGTGGTGTACCGCAGGGATCGGTGCTGGGTCCTTTGCTGTTTGTAGTGTACATTAATGATTTAGATATGAATGGAGGAGGTATGATCAGTAAGTTTGCAGATGACACGAAAATTGTTGGAGTGGTAAATAGTGAGGAGGGAAGCCTCAGGCTACAGGACGATGTAGACGGGATGGTTAGATGCGCAGAACAGTGGCAAATGGAATTTAACCCTGAAAAGTGTGAGGTGATGCATTTTGGGAGGACAAACAAGGCAAGGGAATACAAAATGAATGGTAGGATCCTAGGAAGGTCAGAGGATCAGAGGGACCTTGGTGAGCATGTACCAGACTGATACCTGAGATGGCAGGAATGATGTATGAGGAGAGAGTGGGTCGATTGGGCTTATACTCGCTGGAGTTTAGAAGAATGAGAGGGGATCCCTGAAGGCAGCAGGACAGGTAGATAAGGTGGTTAAAAAGGCATATGGGATACTTGCCTTCATTAGCCGAGGCATAGAATATAAGAGCAGGGAGGTTATGATGGAGCTGTACAAAGCACTAGTTAGGCCACAGCTGGAATACTGTGTGCAGTTCTGGTCGCCGCACGATAGGAAGGCTGTGATTGCATTGGAGAGGGTGCAGAGGAGATTCACCAGGATGTTACCTGGGCTGCAGCGCTTCAGCTATGAAGAGAGACTGGACAGGCTGGGGTTGTTTTCCTCAAGAGCAGAGAAGGCTGAGGGGGGACCTGATTGAGGTGTACAAAATAATATGGGGCATAGATAGGGTAGATAGACAGGAAACATAGAAACATAGAAGATAGGAGCAGGAGTAGGCCATTTGGTCCCTCGAGGCTGCTCCGCCATTCAATGAAATCATGGCTGATCGTCCAAATTCAGTACCCTGTCCCTGCCTTCTCCCCATACCCCTTGATCCCTTTAGCCTTAAGAAATATATCTAACTCCTTCTTGAATATATTTAATGAATTGGCCTCAACTGCCTTCTGTGGTAGAGAATTCCACAGGTTCACCACTCTTTGGGTGAAGAAATTCCTCCTCATCTCTGTCCTAAATGGCTTACCCCTTATCCTTAGACTGTGACCCCTGGTTCTGGACTCCCCGGCCATCGGGAACATCCTTCCTGCATCAAGTCTGTCTAGTCCTGTTAGAATTTTATAAGTTTCAATGAGATCCCCTCTCATTCATCTAAACTCCAGCGAGTATAAGCCCAATTGACACAATCTCTCCTTATACATCATTCCTGCTATCCCAGGTATCAGCCTGGTGAATCTTGCTGCACTCCCTCCATGGGAAGAACATCCTTCCTCAGATAAGGCGACCAAAACTGCACACAATACTAAAGATGTGGTCTCACCAAGGCCCTGTACAACTGCAGCAAGACATCCTTGTTCCTGTACTCGAACCCTCTCGCTACGAAGGCCAACATACCATTTGCCTCCTTAACCGCCTGCTACACCTGCATGCTTACCTTCAGCGACTGGTGCACCGAGGTCTCGTTGCACTTCCCCTTCTCCCAATCTATTGCCGTTCAGATAATAATCTGCCTTCCTGTTTTTGCCACCAAAGTGGATAACCTCGCATTTATCCACATTATACTGCATCTGCCATGCATCTGCCCAATCACCCAACCTGTCCAAATCATCCTGGAGTTTCTCGGCATCCTCCTCACAGCACACACACCCACCCAGCTTTGTGTTGTCTGCAAACTTGGAGACATTACATCTAGTTCCCTCGTCTAGATCATTAATATATATTGTGAATAGCTGGGGTCCTAGGACCGATCCCTGCGGTACCCCACTAGTCACTGCCCGCCACTCGGAAAAAGACCCATTTATTCCAACTCTTTGCTTCCTGTCTGCCAACCAGTTCTCTATCCAAGTCAGTACCTTGCCCCCAATCCCATGTGCCTTAACTTTACATGCTAATCTCTTATGCAGGAACTTATCAAAAGCCTTCTGAAAGTCCAAATACACCACATCCACTGGTTCTCCATTATCTATTTTACCAGTTACATCCTCAAAAAATTCCAGTAGATTAGTCAAGCACGATTTACCTTTTGTAAATCCATGTTGACTTTGTCCGATCCTGTCACTGCTTTCCAAGTGCTCTGCTATTACATCTTTTATAATGGACTCTAGCATTTTCCCCACTACTGATGTCAGGCTTACTGGTCTATAATTCCCCGTTTTCTCTCTACCACCTTTATTGAATAGTGGGGTAACATTAGCTACCCTCCAATCCATGGGAACTGTTCCAGAGCCTATAGAATTTTGGATGATCAGCAATGCATCTACTATTTCTGGGGCCACTTCCTTAAGTACCCTAGGATGTAGATTATCAGGCCCTGGGGATTTATCGGCCTTCAATCCCGTCAATTTCCCTAACACCATTTCCCTACAAATACTGATTTCTTTCAGTTCCTTCCTCTCATTAGACCCTATGTTCCCCGACATCTCTGGGAGGTTATTTGTGTCCTCCTTTGTGAAGACAGAACCAAAGTATGTATTTAATTGGTTTGCCATTTCTTTGTTCCCCATTATAAATTCCCCTGATTCTGACTGCAAGGGACCTACGCTTGACTTCACCAATCTTTTTCTCTTCACATATCTATAGAAGGTTTTACAGTCAGTTTTTATGTTCCCTACAAGCTTACTCTCATACTCTATTTTCCCCCTCTTAATTAATCCCTTTGTCCGCCTTTGTTGAATCCTAAACTGCTCCCAATCCTCAGGTTTGCTGCTTTTTCTGGCCAATTTATATGTCCTCTCCTTGGATCTTATGCTATCCCTAATTTCCCTTGTTAGCCACGGTTGATTCACCTTTTTTGTTTTATTTTTATGCCAAACAGGGATGAACAAATTCTGTAGTTCATCCATGCGATCTTTAAATGTTTGCCATTGCCTATCCACCGTCAACCCTTTGAGTAACATTCCCCAATCAATCCTTCCCAACTCGCGCCTCATACCATTGTAGTTTCCTTTATTTAAATTCAGGACCCTAGTCTCAGAGTCAAATACTTCACTCTCCATCTTAATGAAGAATTCTATCATATTATGATCGTTCCGCCCCAAGGGGCCTCGCACAAGATTGCTAATTATTCCTTTCTCATTACATAATATCCAGTCTAAGATGGCCTGATCTCTAGTTGGTTCCTCGACATATTGGTCCAGGAAACCATCCCGTATACACTCCAGGAATTCCTCCTCCACAGTATTGTTACTAATTTGGTTAGCGCAATCTATATGTAGATTAAAGTCACCCATGATAACTGCTATGCCCTTATTGCACGCGTCTCTAATTTCCCATTTAATGCCATCCCCAACCTCCGCATTACTGTTTGGGGGTCTGTATACAACTCCCACTAACGTTTTCTGTCCCTTGGTATTTCTCAGCTCTACCCATACAGATTCTACATCATCAGAGCTAATAACCTTCCTTACAATTGTGTTAATCTCCTCTTTAACCAGCAATGCTACCCCACCTCCTTTTCCTTTTTGCCTGTCTTTCCCCTTAGTAGAGGGGTCAATAACCAAGGGCCATAGTTTCAAGGTAAGGGGCAGGAGGTTTAGAGGGGATTTGAGGAAAAACTTTTTCACCCAGAGGGTGGTTGGAATCTGGAACTCACTGCCTGAAAGGGTGGTGGAGGCAGGAACCCTCAACATTCAAGAAGCATTTCGATGAGCACTTGAAACGCCATAGCATACAAGGCTACGGACCAAGTGCTGGAAAAAATGGGATTAGAATAGACAGGGATTGATGGCCGGCGCAGACACAATGGGCCTCTTTCTGTGCTGTATAACTATGACTCTATAATTCTGCTGCTGCTGATGGCCCACAGCGCCTCATGGATGCCCAGGTTTGAGCTGCTAGATCTGTCCCATTTAGCATGGTGATTGTGCCACACAACACGATGGAGGGTGTCCTCAGTGTGAAGACGGGACTTAGTCTCCACAATGACTTTGCTGTGGTCACTGCTACCAATACTGTCATGGACAGATGCATCTGCGACAGGTAGATTGGTGAGGACGAGGTCAAGTAGGTTTTCCCACTTGTGTTGGTTCTCTCACCACCTGTCGCAGGCCCAGACTGGCAGCTATGTCCTTCAGGACTCGGCCAGCTCGGTCAGTAGTGGTGCTACCGAGCCACTCTTGGTGATGGACATTGAAGTCCCCCACCCAGAGTACATTCTGTGCCCTTGCTACTCTCAGTGCTTCTTCCAAGTGGTGTTCAACATGGAGGAGTACTGATTCATCAGCTGAGGGAGGGCGGTAGGTGGTAATCAGCAGGAGGTTTCCTTGTCCTTGACCTGAAGCCATGAGACTTCATGGGGTCCGGAGTCAATGTTGAGGACTCCCAGGGCCACTCCTTCCCAACTGTATACTACTGTGCCGCCACCCCTGGTGGGTCTGTCCTGCCGATGGGACAGGACATACCCAGGGATGGTGATGGAGGAGTTTGGGACATTAGCTGAAAGGTATGATTCTGTGAGTATGACTATGTCAGGCTGTTGCTTGACTAGCCTGTGGGACAGCTCTCCCAATGTTGGCGAGGAGGACTTTGCAGGGTCGACTGGGTTGGGTGTGCCGTTGTCTTGTCCAGAGCCGGTGTCGAGTGGTCCGGTTTTATTCTTATTATTGTGTTTTGTAGCGGTTTGTTACAACTGAGTGGCTTGCTAGGCCATTTCAGAGGGCAGTTAAGAGTCAACCACATTGCTGTGGGTCTGGACAGCAGATTTCATTCCCTAAAGGACATTAGTGAACCGGATGGGTTTTTATGACAATCCGATAATGTCGTAGTCACCATTACTGATACTAGCTTTTTATTCCAGATTTATTTAAATAACTGAATTTAAATTCCACAGCTGCCGTGGTGGGATTTGAACTCACGTCTCTGGATCATTAGTCCAGGCCTCTGGATTACTAGTCCAGTAATATAACCACTATGCTACCGTTCCCATTATTACTCCCGCGCGAGTGAGTATAGAAATAGGAGGATAGAGCAGATGAATGCGTGGCTGGAGAGATGGTATAGGAGGGAGGGCTTCAGATACCTGGGGCATTGGAGCCGGTTCTGGGGGAGGTGGGACCTGTACAGGCCGGATGGGTTGCACCTCAACAGAGCCGGTACCAATATCCTCGCGGGGAGGTTTGCTAGTGCTGTTGGGGAGGGTTTAATCCAAGTTGGCAGGGGGATGGGCACCAGGATGTCGCATTAGAAAGGGGAAATAAAGTGCTCAAAGGATTGGGAGAGATGGATAGCACTAAAGTAAGAAATAGTAAGGTATTAGGTGGGGTCAGACTAAGAGAGAACACAGAATGGTCTAAGATAGATTTACAGTGTATGTATGTGAACGCACAAAGCATAGTAAACAAGGTTGGTGATCTGTAGGCGCAAATAGCCACATGGGAATATGATGTCGTGGCAATAACAGAGACCTGGCTCAAAAAAGGGCAGGATTGGGTATTAAATATTCCTGGATATAAGGTGTTCAGGAAAGAATGGGAAAAAAAGATAGGAGGTGGTGTGGCAGTATTGGTTAAGGAGAATGTTACAGTGCTGGAGAGAGAGGATGTCCTGGAGGGGTCAAGGACAGAATCTATATGGTTAGAGTTAAGAAATAATAGAGGTGCCATTACACTACTGGGTGTATTCTATAGGCCACTAACTAGTGGGAAAAATATGGAGGTGCAAATTTGCAGAGAGATTACAGAGAGATGCAAGAACTATAGAGTAGCGATAATGGGGGACTTGAACTATCCTAATATAGACTGGGATAGTAATAGTGTAAAGGGCAGAGAAGGGGAAGAATTTGTGAAGTGTGTTCAGGAGAACTTTCTTGATCAGTATGTTTCCAGCCCAACGAGGAAGGAGGCATTGCTGGATCTGGTTCTGGGGAATGAGGTATGTCAAGTGAAGCAAGTGTCAGTAGGTAAACATTTAGGGAACAGTGATCATAGTATCATAAGGTTTAGATTAGCTATGGAAAAGGACAGGGAGCAATCTAAAGTAAAAATACCAAAAATTGGAGGAAGGCCAATTTCAGTGGGATGAGAACGGATCTGGCCCAGGTAAATAGGAATCAAAGATTGGCAGGCAAAACTGTAATAGAGCAATGGGTTGCCTTTAAAGAGGAAATAGTTCGGGTACAGTTGAGGTACATTCCCACTAGGGGGAAAGGTAGGGCAACTAATGTCAGAGCTCCCTAGATGACGAAAGAGATAGCGAGAGTAAGATGAAGCAGAAAAAGAGCGCATATGACAGATGTCAGGTCAAGAATACATCTGAGAATCAGGCTAAATATAGAAAGTTCAGAGGGGAAGTGAAAAAGAAAATAAGAGGGGCAAAGCGAGGGTATGAGAATAGAATGGCAGCTAACATAAAAGGTAATCCAAAAGTCTTCTATAGGCATATAAATAGTAAAAAGGTAGTAAGAGGAGGGGTGAGGCCATTTAGGGGCCAAAATGGAGACCTACATATGGAGGTAGAGGGTATGGCTGAGGTGCTAAATTAGTAGTTTGCATTTGTCTTCACCGAGGAAGAAAATGCTGCCATAGACATAGTGAAGGAGGAGGTAAAGGAGATACTGGGTGGGATAGAAATTGATAAAGAGGAGGTACTAGATAGGATGGCTGTACTTAAAGTAGATAAGTTACCAGGACCAGATGGGGTGCATCCTAGGACATTGAGGGAAGTGAAGGAAGAAATCGCGGAGGTACTGGCCATAATCTTCCAATCCTTCTTAGAAATGGGGGTGGTGCCAGAGGACTGGAGAATTGCAAATGTTACACCCTTGTTCAAAAAAGGGTGTAAAGATAAACCCAGAAACTACAGGCCAGTCAGTTTAACCTCGGTTAGTGGAAGCTTTTAGAAACAATAATCAGGGATAAAATTAACAGTCACTTGGGCAAGTGTGGATTAATTAAGGAAAGTCAGCAAGGATTTGTTAAAGGCAAATCGTGTTTAACCAACTTGATTGAGTTTTTTGATGAGGTAGCAGAGAAGGTTGATGAGGGCAATGCGGTTGATGTGGTGTACATGGATTTCCAAAAGGCGTTCGACAAAGTGCCACATAATAGGCTTGCCAGCAAAGTTGAAGCCCATGGAATAAAAGGGACAGTGGCAGCATGGAAACAAAATTGGCTAAGTGACAGGAAACAGAGTAGTGGTGAACGGTTGTTTTTCAGACTGGAGGAAGGTATACAGTGGTGTTCTCCACAACTCGAGGGAAAGAAGGCAGATTTACAGACAGCTGAAGGCCGAGGTCCAACAAAAAACGCGTGACCTAAAGAACAGATGGTAGTTGGAAAGAGCGCAGGAGATCCAGCAACTAGCCGACAACCATGACATGCGTGGATTCTTTAGCGCAGTCAAGACCATCTACGGCCCAAGGACCTATCCCGCTGAGAGCTAAGAATGGTGAGGTGCTCATCAAGGACAGAGACGCAGTCAGTGCCCGCTGGAAGGAGCACTTCGAAGATCTCCTCATCCAAGACTCCGTCTTCGATGTGAGTGTCCTTGACTACATCCCACAGCATGCTATCCGCCACTACCTCAGCATAATCCCAACCTGGCATGAGGTTGAAAAGGCCATCTGACAGCTGAAAAACAACAAGGCTTCCGTAGCAGATGAAATCCCCACCGAAGTACTAAAGCATGGTGGAGAAGTAGTCTTGGCGCGAATCCATGACCTTATCTCCCTTATCTGAAAGGAGGAGAGCATGCCAGGGGATTTCAGAGATGCCGTAATTACGTTCATCTTCAAGAAAGGAGACAAGTCTGATTGCGGTAATTACAGAGGAGTTTCCCTGTTGTCTGCCACAGGGAAAGTCATTGCAAGAATCCTCCCAGTGGCTGAAGAGCTCCTCCCAGAGTCACAATGCGGATTCCACCCACTAAGAGGCACAATGGACATGATTTTCACTGTGCGACAAATCCAAGAAAAATGTATGGAGCAGCATCAACCACTGTACATGGCCTTTTTTGATCTCACAAAGGCCTTTGACTGTCAACCGAGAAGGATTATGGAGTGTCCTTCTCAAGTTTGGCTATCCTCAAAAATTCGTTACTATCCTCCGTTTGCTCCACGATGACATGCAAGCCGTGATCCTTACTAACGGATCCATCACAGACCCAATACAAGTGAAGACCGGGGTCAAGCAAGGCTGTGTCATTGCACCAATGCTCTTCTCAATCTTTCTCACTGCAATACTTCATCTCACCTCTAACAAGCTTCACGCCGGAGTTGAGCTAATTTACAGGACGAACGGGAAATTGTTCAATCTCCGTCACCTTCAGTCCAGAACCAAGATTGTCCCAACCCCTGTTACTGAATTACAGTATGCAGACGGCGTTTGCGTTTGTGCACACTCAGAGGCTGAACTCCAAACCACCATTAACTCCTTCACTGAAGCGTACGAGAGACTGGGCCTTACAATAAACAAAGGTTCTTTACCAACCTGCCCCCGCTGCACAACACTGCCCTCCGACTATCAAAATCCACGACGAGATCTTGGACAGTGTGAACCACTTTCCATACCTTGGGAGCCTTCTGTCAGTGAGGGCGGACATCGATGACGAAATTCATCACCGCCTTCAGTGTGCCAGTGCAGCCTTCGTCCGCCTGAGGAAAAGAGTGTTTGAAGATCAAGACCTCAAACCTGGCACCAGGCTCATGGCCTACAGAGCAGCAGTGATACCCGCCCTCCTGTATGCTTCAGAGACATGGACAAAGTACAGTAAGCACCTCAAAGCACTAGAGAAGTATCACCAATGCTGCCTCCACAAAATCCTGCAAATCCATTGACAGGATAGGTGTACAAATGTCAGTGTTCTCTCTCAGGCCAACATCCCCAGCATTGAGGCATGGATCATGCTCAATCAGCATTGTCTGCATGCCTGTTACAAGACTCCCGAAACAAGCACTCCAATCCGAGCTCCGTCACAGCAAGCGATTTCCAGGAGGGCAGAGAAAACGCTTCAAGGACGTCCTCAAAGCCTCCTTGAAAAAATGCAACATCCTCATCAACTCTTGGGAATCTCTGGCCCAAGACTGCTCAAATTGGAGGAGAAGCATTCAAGAAGGCGGAGAACACTTTGGCCTGTATTTTCCGATCGGAGGCTTCCTGAGTGCGGAGGCCTTCGATCTGTAAAAAATCTACGCCCTTACCTGAGGTCTGGACATTTCCGCTCCTGGGCCCCTCCACGACAATATGCGCAGGGCTCACGTATCCCAGGGGCGCATGCAGTTCGCAAGTGTCCCTGGGATCACGTGGGCCATGGGGAACCACTGAAAGAAAGGAATCCCCCTTCATACTTTTGACAGCTTAGACCTGTCAAAAGTATAGCTGTCAAAAGTATGAATGGGGATCACTCAAAAAACACTTCAAAACATTAAATACATTTTTTTTTAAATCAAGTTTTTAAAATGAGTTAAAATTACATTAAATTAAATATTTTAAACAAAAATTTAATTTTTTGAAAAAAAAATTCAAGTTTTTTATGGGGCTAAAAGTAAACTCAACTTTTTTTTTTAAAAAGTATTTTAAAATTATAAATGAGTGAATTTAAAAAAAAACTTTTTAAAAACTCTTATGCTGGTAAAAGCAGGCCTGATGCCTGAGGATTCTTGACAGATCGGAAATGCCGGTTTTCAGCGCATGCGCTTCGTATGCCTGAAACCGGCATTTCCGATGTCCCTACGGGTGTGAACACAGCTTGTACACACCCGTAGACATCGGAAAATATGGGCCTTTGAATTTCTTCATCGGGAGCACGCGGAGGCCAAGTACAAACAATGGAAGGAGTGAATGACAAACCAAGCACTCCACCCACTTGTCCCTTCAACCACTACCTGCCCCACCTGTGGCAGAGTCTGTAGATCCCGTATAGGACTCATTAGTTATCTTAGAACCCACAATATTGGGGGGAAAAATTTGGTTGATTTGCGCCTCCCGTTAGCGCCCCGGCTACGATCATCGGTAGCGCCCCCTGACTTACTGCCAGATGCTATGTCCGATGGGGTCAGGGGGGCCTACCTGCAGCTGGGGTGGCATAAATTCAAGGAAAGGTGCCGGGCGGCCATTCTTGTTGCTGGCCGCCTGCCAGCACTTCTGAGCAGTCCCCCCCCCCCGCCCCCGGTGGAGTGCCGGCTGTGCTCCGTGAGCCTGCTCTTTGCCGGCACTCCGATCCCTGGTGGCCAAGCTGGGCCCCGGGTTGCACTGCGCAAGGCCCCTCCCCTTTAATAAGGGGAGGAAAGCCTGCAGTACAGCGGCGCCGTGATATTCACTCGCAGCGCTCCAAGAGGGAGGCAGGGCACTTCCAGTAGCGCCCCGCCTCCCTCTTGGGGCGCTACCGGTGAATTTTGGGTGTGGGGGCGCTAACTTTTTCGGGGCGCTACTGCGAAGTCAGCGCCCCAAAGGGGGCGTGACCCAATTTTTCCCCAGTGGAGTGGAAGCAAGTCATCCTCGACTCCGGGGGACTGCGTAAGAAGAAGGCAGGGCACAATTCAACATTTGCAGCTCACACAGAAGTATAGTGAATAGTGAGGAGGATAGTGATAGACGTCAAGAGGACATAGACAGGTTGGTGGAATGGGCGGACACGTGGCAGATAAAATTTAACGCAGTAAAGTGCGAAGTGATACATTTTGGTAGAGAAGAAATATAAACTAAAGGGTACAATCCTAAAGAGTGTGCATGAACAGAGAGACCCAGGGGTATATGTGCACAAATTGTTGAAGGTGGCAGGGCAGGTTGAGAAAGCAGTTAAAAAAGCTTACGGGATCCTGGGGATCATGAATAGAGGTATAGAGTACAAAAGCCTGGAAATTATGAAGAATCTTTATAAAACACTGGTTCGGCCTCAACTGGAGTAGTGTGTCCAATTCTGGGCACCGCACTTTAGGAAGGATCTGAAGACCTCAGAGAGGGTGCAGAAAAGATTTACGAGAATGATTCCAGGAATGAGGGACTTCAGTTACATGGATAGACTGGAGAAGCTGGGGTTGTTCTCCTTAGAGCAGAGAAGATTGATAGGAGATTTGATAGAGATGTTCAAAATCATGAGGGGTCTGGACAGAGTAGATAGAGGGAAACTGTTCCCATTGGCAGAAGGGTCGAGAACCAGAGGACACAATTTAAGGTGATTGGCAAAAGAAAAAACTTGTTTATGCAGCGAGTGTTTAAGATCTTGAATGTACTGCCTGAAAGCGTGGTGGGGGCAGACTCAATCACAGCTTTCAAAAGGGAGTTGGAGAAGTACCTGAAGGAAAAAAAATTGCAGGGCTACGGGGAGAGGGCGGGGGAGTGGGACTAGTTGAAGTGCTCTTGCAGAGAGCAGATATGGGCTCGACGGGCCAAATGGCTTTCTTCCTTGCTGTAACCATTCTATGGGCAGGACTTCCAGCCACCAGACGACCTCACTGTGACCCAATCCCATTTTCCTGGGTGGGGTCCAATTATATATGCAGGGTGGGCTCCCAGCATTATCTATGCTCTCCATTGGGAGTCCGCCACTGTGGGGAGGAAAATAAAATGTTGCTGCAGCATTTCACTCACCTCAGCAACCGAAAGATGCAGGTCAATGACTTCATCAAACAGAGAAGCCTCAAAATCAAAATAACACTGCTTCCAATAATTATTCTGGCGAGGGGAGGGAAGAAACAGAACTGAATAGCCAATAAAGGATATTTTAGAAAGAAACCTGGTGGCCTTCACTATACATACCACCTGGCTTGCACCAACAAACAACTCCGAACACCTCTTCAAGATTGTTTCTAGCAGGTGAAGCTGCGGCAAACATAGAGGAAAATTAGATGTAGAGCCAAGCCCTGCCCACTCACCATCATTTACAGGTGGTGAGACGGACAATTAGTGTGTGGTGAGATATGCCCCTAAGGGGTTGCAGAGATAAATTCCAACAGCTACTTCTAGGGGCAGGATTCAGCGGAGACCCTGCTTGCCCGTTTTCATCCATTATCTGTGCTGGAATATCCCCAAAACAGGCAGTAATCAAGAGGTAAATCCAGGACTCGGTGTTCTAGGAGGAAATTTACCCCCGGGATGAGTATTCAGTAGCCTGAAATGTAAATTGAAATCTTAAACAATCTAAATCAGTAATAGTCTATTCTAATGTCAGATGGTAAGTTAAACCTTCCTCCTCCACCATTGTCCAGCTGGCTGGGACTGCACGGCTGGTTTCCACTCTTAGTTGTCCAGTCGTAGCCAGAGAATCACCTGCAATGGCTTCTCTTCCCGCTCCTGCACTGTTATCTCTGGTGTTCCCCAAGGATCTATCCTTGGCCCCCTCCTATTTCTCAACTACATGCTGCCCCTCGGCGACAACATCCGAAAACACAGCATCAGTTTCCACATGTACACCGACAACTCTACCTCACCACCACCTCTCTCAACCCCTCCACTGTCTTTAAATTATCAGACTGTTTATCTGACATTCCCATACTGGATGAGCAGAAATTTCCACCAACTAAATATTGGGAAGACGGAAGCCATTGTCTTCGGTCCCCGCCACAACCTCCGTTCCCTAACCACCAACTCTATTCCTTTCCCTGGCAACTGACTGAGGCTGAACCAGACTGTTTGCAACTTTGGTGTCGTATTTGCCCCGAGATGAGCTTCCGAACACATACGCACGCCATCACTAAGACCGCCTATTTCCACCTCTAACATCGCCCGACTCCGCCCCTGCCTCAGCTCATCTGTTGCTGAAACCCTCATCGATGCCTGTGCTACCTCTAGACTTGACTATTCCAACACACTGCTGGCCGGCCTCCCATCTTCCACCCTCCATAAATCTATGCTCATCCAAAACTCTGCTGCTCAAGTCCAATAGTCTTTCGTACAGAATCCAACAACACTTAACACGGGTGTACTGGGACATATAGAACATAAGGAATAATACAGGAGTAGGCCATATGGCCCCGCAAACCTGCTCCGTCATTCAATAAGATCCTGGCTGAACTTCTACATCAACTCCACTTTCCTGCCCTATCCCCATAGCCCTTGATGCCCAAAAATCTTTCTATCTCCGTCTTGAATATACTCATCGACTGAGCTCACTCACAGCTCTCAGGGTAGCAAATTCCAAAGAGAATTTCTGAGTGAAGAAATTTCTCCTCATCTCATGCCTAAATGGCCGACCCCTTATCCTGACTCTATAACTCCTAGTTCTAGCCAGGGGAAACAGCCTCTCAGCATCTACCCTGTCAAACCCTCTAAGAATTTTATATGCTTCAATGAGATCACCTCTCATTCTTCTAAACTCCAGAGAATATAGGCCCATCCTACTCAATCTCTCCTCATAGGACAACCGTCTCATCCTAGGAATCAATCTAGTGAACCTTCATTGCACCCCCTCTAAGGCAAGTATATCCTTCCTTAGGTAAGGAGACCAAAACTGTACACAGTACTCCAGGTGTGGTCTCACCAAAACCCTATATAAATTCAGCAAGGCTTCCTGGGGGAGAAATTCATGTTTGCCAGTAAAGTTGCCATTGTCACTGGCAACTGGAGTTAACAGCCGCTGAAAATTACCATAACGCTAACGGGGCAAAATTCATCTGGGGGGCTAGGGATTGGTGGCGCAGTGCTTACCTTCCATGCAACGCCGTCCTGGAGGTGTTGGTGGAGGCATCCAAGATGAAGTTTGTGTCCAGGTGCGGCATTCGTGCTTCGCACAGCCTCTGGATGCAAGGCTGTGGAACTTGCAAGGAATTGTGGGCAATGAAAAGGCCTGTGAATTAAAGGGGCCATGCACTCAGAAGTAATAAAAATTAAAATCCGGTGAAACAATGCAGTTTTAAGCCCTTTCCGCCTTTTCAAAAAAAAACATTAACATTAAAAAGAAGTCCCAAATGTGAATATTCAGCTCTTCAATTTGAATTCCCTTCCTAACCTCAAAAAATGGGAAAACTGCTTCAGCACCAACATAAATGGCTCAGCAAGCCAGGGAAGGGGCACCCAGGGTCTCACATGCAGCACTCCAGTTTTGTACAGGGGGTCAACACTGTAAGAGAGGTCCTCTACCCACAGGGGCCAGGAGTCCCTCCAGAAAGAACAACGTGGGAGTACATCACCGAGGCCGTCACTGCCAGCAGTGTCACCCCACCACCTGGCTCCAGTGCCCAAAGAAGCTTCATGACTTCAGACCACTGGTTAAAGTCAGTGAATGCATCTTCAAAAGTCGTCTCCTACCAACTGCACCACTAGCCTCACAAACTGCTCAATGTACGACCCCCAATCACTCACCTACCAACAATCTGCACCAATCACGAGGCACATCTCCCATTCATAAGAAACATAAGACGTAGGAGCAGGAGTAGGTCATTTGGTCCCTCGAGCCTGCTCCGCCATTCAATAAGATCATAGCTGATCTGATCTTGGCCTCAACTGCACTTCCCTGCCCGCTCACCATGACCCTTGACTCCCTTACCTTTCAAAAATCTGTCTATCTCCGCCTTAAATATATTCAATGACCCAGTCTCCACAGCTCTCTGGGGAAGAGAATTCCAAAGATTCACGACCCTCAGAAGAAATTCCTCCTCATTTCCAATTTAAAAGGGTGCCCCCTTATTCTGAAATGATGCCCCCTAGTTCTAGATTCCCCCACGAGGGGAAACATCCTCTCTGCATTTACCCTGTCAAGCCCCTTCAGAATTGTATATGTTTCAATAAGATCCCCTCTCATTCTTCTAAACTCCAATGAGTATAGGCCCAACCTGTTCAATCTTTCTTCATAAGACAACCCCTTCATCTCCGGAATCAACCTTGTGAACCTTCTCTGAACTGCCTCCAATGCAAGTATATCCTTCCTTAAATAAGGAGACCAAAACTGTACGCAGTACTGCAGGTCTGGTCTCACCAACGCCCTGTACAGTTGTAACAGGACTTCCCTACTTTTATACTCCATTCCCTTTGCAAAAAAGGCCAACATTCCATTTGCCTTCCTAATTACTTGCTGTACCTGCATGCTAACTTTTTGTGATTCATGTACAAGGACCCCCAGATCCCTCTGTACCTCAGCATTTTGTAATCTCTCCCCATTTAAATAATAATTTGCTTTTTTATTTTTCCTACCAAAGTGGATAACCTCACATTTTCCCACATTAAACTCCATCTGCCAGATTTTTGCCCACTCACTGAGCCTATCTATATCCCTTTGGAGATTCTTTGCATCCTCCACACAATTTGCTTTCCCACCTATCTTTGTATCATTAGCTACATTACACTCAGTCCCTTCATCCTAGCCTCAGCTCACCCCCTTGGAGGAGACGGTGCATGCCATTCTTGGCAGGGACATGGCTGAGCCCTTGGCCAGCGGCTGGGCTGAAAGGATACAAGATGCTGGTCGTCCCATATGTTAGCCTCCTTCTGGCATGTACCTCATGCTTTCCCGCCCTCCCATCACCACAACTCTACCCTTGTGCCTTCCTCATTTCACACACCCAAGAAATGCAGCCTGCCCAGACACTGGTGACCAAGAAGAGGGAGAGGAGAATGAAGAAGAACAAGAAGGTTGATTTGACACTCCCAAGCTCCTCAAGGTCAACCAACAAGGCCATTTGCAGTGTCCCCCACTGAAAGTCAGCAGCCTTTCACCAGCCATGCTGCAGCCACTGGGATGACACAGTGACATCAGTAGGATAGGCAAAGGCACGCACAAGACAGTCACTAAGAGAATGCATACAGGTGATGAGTTGATTTCTTGATGTCACATTGGATGGATAGATGTATATACAGTAAACTTTCGTATCCGGCACCTACGGGACCAGGATGGTGCCAGTTGATGAAAAATTCTGGCTAACAGAGCGGTATACCTACCGAGGCAATTTTTAACACAAACAAAAATAAAAAATCAAGAAATGTACTGTATACAGTAATTGGGTACTCACCTACAGAATGTTCCGTTAAATGGATGGTAGAAGATGCTTGATGAAGTACAGTACTGCCAGTTGAGGGTAATCCATTACTCTTAAATTACTTAACACTAAAACTAAACTTATAAACTACTGTATACTGTAGTTCACTGTACACTTATTCCAAGTCAGCTGGTTCATTAGGAATATCCATGCCAGCTGGGTCATCAGGATCATGCACTTGCACCTCAACAGATTCATCAGGCACTTCCACGGCTTCAACTCTTTTGGAAGCTTTCTTAAACATGTCCCGGATGTCTGCTTGCTTAGTGGACTCTTGCCTTTTTTGTAGAAAGGTGGAATGCAAAATATGGAGTTGCATAACTTCTTGGGCAGAGTAGCAAGGCTGCCTTTCAGCAAATTGGAGGATTAAAGCAAATCCATCTGCAGCTTTAGCTCAAGAAATCTTCTTCTCTTCATAAATCTCATTTTCCTTTTCTTTCTTTGGATGCAAAACAGTCTCAATTATTTCATCATCACTTAGCATATGCACAACAGCAACTTCTCTATCTGCATCAACCCACTGCTCAATATCATTTTCACTGAGGTTACGTAGAGGGTTTGCTGGGCCTACATTTTTCACCATGCCAACCATTTCCATTATTGTACTCTTCTTGGGACGAACATTAAATCCATGAAATTCCTCCTCTGAAGAAGAACCTTCGGCAAACATTACAGAAGGCCACAATTTGCACCAGCCTTGCCTCAAAGTGTGACCTTTCACCAAGTTCCAGGAACATGCAACATTAAAGATGGCATCTTTAAGATAGTATTCCTTCTGAAATGCTTGAATTTTGTCATCTTGGTTTATCAGTTTACGTAGGAAGTCTTTCTTGTAATGACACTTGAGATTTTGGAGAATGCCCTGGTCCATGGGTTGTATGATAGAAGTTACGTTTGCTGGCAAATAAATGGTGAAAATATTTCCTGAAACCAACTCGGATTCATGCGGATGGGCTCTACAATTATCAAGCAATAAAATGTATTTGCTAGCTTCAGGTTTCCTTATTTTACAGAAATGTTCCCTCACAGATGGAACAAAAATATAATGGAACCAATACAAAAATATTTCCTTATCAATCCAAGCATTTCTTTGAGCTTTATACTCAACAGGTAAGTGCCTCACATTTTTAAATGCACGGGGATTTTTATACTTCCCAATAACAAGAAGTTTAACCCGGTGTGATCCAGCAGCATTCGCACATGTTAGCACAGTTACACGATCTTTATTTTTCTTGTAACCTGAAGCACTAGCCTCACTGGCCCCAGCAAGTGTTGATTCTGGCAAAAACCTCCAAAATAAGCCAGTTTCATTGGCATTGTATATCTGTTCTGGCGACAAATCATGTTGCTGCACAATCCGATTGAAATAATCACAGTATTCTTCTGCGGCGTCGTGATCAGCTGATTTCTTCTCCCCGGAAACATCAAGTCGTCGTATCCCGTGCTGTAACTTGAAGCACGTTAGCCATCCCTCAGAGAAAGCACACTTGTCAGTGAGCTCCATCTTTGCGTAGAAATCCTTTGCTTTCTCAATTAGCATGGGTCCGGAAAGCGGAACACCCTCTGAACGCTTAAGAGAAAACCACTCATAAAGCACGGTATCCAGCTCTTCAAGCTTAGGCTTACGAAGCATACGCCGTTTCTCTACACTCTTAGATGTCTCCGAGCTTGAATAAAACGTGAGCTGCTTATCCTTCTGCGATTTGATGTCATAGATTGTTGACGAACCGATTTTGAATTCATTCATAATGTTCATACGCTTCTCTCCCTTTTCTAGTCTTTGGCATATCTCGATTTTCTGTTTTAAAGTTAACACCACGCTCTTCCTTTTGCTTTGACCAACTTTTTGGAATTCATAATGCAAGATGGGGGAGATAATCTACGAGAAAGATGGAGAGACACAATGTAAACACACAGAAAAATGGCGGATCGGAAGAGACTACCGGCAGCGCCAAGATGCCGAGTACTGGCGAGTTGGAAAACTACCCCCACGGTGCTGCTTTTCCACTTACCATCACCACTGACTAACTCAGCCACCGCGGGAGACTCAGACTTGGTTACTGAAGTGTTGTTTTCTGTATATCTATTTTGCTGGTTGTTAAAGTATTCCAGATGATTAAGTGCCGTTTAAACAAGAGTTTACTGTAGTTGGATTGGAAAGTTTGCTTTGTGGTGGCTTTTTTTTCAGCATCGTGGTCAAGAGGACGTTGTGATGGTCAGGTGGAGGACAAATGTTGAAAGAGGAATTGGGGTTGTGGTCACTGGGATCGCAGGCGGATGATTCCATCCCAGATATCCCTGCCACAAAGGGGCTGTCTGGGATGCATCCTTCCATCTGCTTCCTCCTCTTCGGCTTCCTCCTCTTCTGTGTCTTCCTCTTCCCTCTGCGAGCGCATGCTGTAAATGTGAAATGACAGCATAAAATGCTGGAAATACTCAGCAGTCAGGCAGCATCTCGACCTGAGACATGAACTCTGATTTTCTCTCCACGGATGTTGCCTGTCCTGCTGAGTATTTGCAGCATTTTCTCTCTTCTCAAAGGCTTTCATTTACCATCTGAGCCCTTGCAAGCATCCAGCAGCACTCCCTACACACTTAAAAAACTTTTCACATCTATTGTAGCAAACCACTACTTCAATAAAAAAAAAAGTCCAAAACTTAAATACAAATTTAGCTGAAAGATGTGCATGTCCCTTTAAGAGGAGCTGACCTTGCTGCTGTCAGCCTGCTTGCACGGCAGGTTAACCTGGCGTGCTTAGGACCCAGCGCTGAATTCAGCGCTAGGGTCGAAGTTCATGTTTGTGATGCTAAGTCGGCGTTGCACGCCGATTAATGTCACAATGCTGCCATTTTGTTCCAGATGGTGCTACCAGTTACGGGCAGTGCAAATGTAAGGACCAAAATGGCAGCCACCGCAGGACCCACCAGCAGCTGGCGAAAGAGCGGCAGCCGGTGTTTTAGTGACATTTAATGAGGCGGGATAGGCCCTTAAGGCCCTTAACAAGCACTAAATTGCCTCTATTATTCCATTTTGAAAGGCCTTGGTGATTTTAACCCTTTTCCGACGTGAAGCACACCTGCTCTGAAACACGACGGTGAAACCTGGCGGGAGCACAATTGTATTGCTGACTATTAGCTGCAGCTCCAGCATTAAATAGAAGATTTGATCAGCCATCATTTGCAGGTGGCAGGACTTTGTTTTCTCAGGTCTGGGGAAACTTTTAGAAGGCATAACCACAGCTGTGGAAGTTTGGAGCCTGACACCCATCTCCAGTGTGACCTCCTGGGAAACCCCTCTCGCCACCTTCACTGAGTGCTTCCTCAACTGAGGCATATACCAAGTAATCCTAAGCCCTCAATGTGGAAGTCCCATTAGCGAAATGACACACGCCACAACTGCAGCAGTAGCCATCAGATTTTTTATTTACAGTAACCATCTGATGGCTTTTTAATATTAAACATCAAATTTCACCCAAGTGACTACCCTTGTGACTATTTGTGCAGTATCTTTCTCTTACGTGTGCTCCTACGTGGTGCTTCCCCTGTGGCTTCAGCAGATGTGGAGGCCCCTTGCTCAGTTTCTTGCTGCTCCTGTCTCAACACCTTTGGCGGTAGCCCTCTGGGGTTGCGAACCTGTGAGGGCTTGCCAACAGTCTGCTGCTCCTGCGGCTGTGCAGGGGTTGAGACGCCGATCTCAGTTGGGTATGGGCTCTGGTGGGGCTCTGACCGAGGGCTCTGCAGTGGCACGGAAGTGTGAGTGCTTGAAGAAGAGCCCCCACTTCCTTGATGTCTGCCACCAACTTCCCTCTCATGGGTCAGGACCCCTCAGTGCTTACAAGTGGCTTGAGAGCACCTTGCTGCACATCAGGGGGGCCATGGGGACCCATATCTGCACTGGCAGTCCTACTCAGAAAGACATCCATGAAGGTCTGGTTTCTCTGTTCAATAGATGACCATCGCTCCTCCAGAGATGTCATTCTATTCAGAACACTCACCATGTTTTCTGCACTCTGGCGACTTATCACCTCCATGGAGGTTGCCATCCTTTCCATGGTGATGCGTTCATGCACCAATGACTCCACAAATGCTCTGCTCATGTTCGCAATGGACTCCTCCATTCGCTCCACACTCGCAGCGACCCTGGAGACAAAACCTGCCAGAGACTCCTGCATCTGTTCCTAGAGTTCCAGCACTGCTGATCTTGTGAATGCACCCAGAGGCAGAGGGTCGACATGCAGCTGAGCCGAGCTGGCAGAGTCCTGTGCCCTCCAACGAGGACTCTCCACTGCTGTCCCTGTCTCCACCATCTGCTGATGCTCATTTATGAGCTGTGATACACCAGGTGACAACACTACTCTATCTTGCAAAGGTCCCACCGAGGTGTGAGTGTCTGCGCTGGTGCTGGGTGCGCTGAATTCTGCTGACGCTGCTCACTCAGAGGTTGCAGCTTCCTCTGAGGAGTCTGGATGCTCAGGCTCTTCCTCCTGGCTAGTGGGGACGGGTGGGGGAGTAAAGGAAAGAGTCAGAGATGTGATGCCAAGGTTACATGCACATTGCATATTGCAGATGATCATAAGTCCATCTGTTAGAGCTTCAGAATCATTATCAGCGACTCATGCAATGTCAATGAGAGAGATGAAAAACTATTCTGTCACCAGCTTGCTGTGATGCACCTGTCTGTCCGTTCCCCACTTGCGCATCGTACTCCACTCCCACGATCTCCAGGACCGCCTCCTCGCAGGTGGTGAGCTGGGTTACTGAGGGTGGCCCTCCTCCTGTCCTCGCTCTTTCCCTCTTATTGTGAGCTCTCTTTTCCTGCAATGAGGGAGACAAGTGGAGTTTGAGTGAGAATGAAGGAGTGACCAATCCTCAATCCATGCTAATATATTACCCCAATCCCATGAGCCCTATCTGATGCCTCAACAGATGTTGAAATTCTGCTACAAACAGGATGGACTGTATCTATTGGTTGGTCATTTAAAAGTCATCACAAGGCTGGAGTGGTTGAAGGTAGTTAGGATTGTATTTTTATAGTTTGCTTAAAAATTCAAAATAAAATTAAAGTTTTCTAACATTTCTGCAAATGGGGCCAAGTTAAGACCTGCTTTAATGCTTATAACTGGTTTCCACAGCCTTATCAAGAGACCTCTACAAACACTTGCAGACCCACAATCAAAATAATGTGCAATGGACCATTTTTAGGTGAAGTAAATTGCCCTTTCATGTGCACAGAATATTCAGAAGTGACAGTTGCCCAGCGATGTTATCAAATAGACATTTCATTTTCAAATACATCTGTGCACACAGAGTTGGGAGGATAAGAACATAAGAAATAGGAGCGGGGTAGGCCATTCGGTCCTTCAAGCCTGCTCTGCCATTCAATGAGATCATGGCTGATCTTTTGCCTCAACTCCATTCACTGGCCCCATCGCCATATCCCTTGATGCCTATACTAGTCAGAAATCTATCGACTTCTGTTTTAAATATACCCAATGGCTGAGCCTCCACAGCCCTCGGGGTAGAGAATTCCAAAGATTCACCACCCGCTGTGTGAAGAAGTTTCTTCTCATCTCAGTCCTGAATGGCCTACCCTTTATCTTGAGGCTGTGGCCCCCGGTTCAAGACTCCCCAGCCAAGGGAAACATTCTCCCAGCATCCACCCTATCAAGCCCTGTAATAACTTTGTATGCTTCAATGAGATCCCCTCTCATTCTTCTGAATTCAAGAGAATACAGGCCTAGTTTACTTGATCTCTTCTCATACGACAGTCCCACCATCCCAGGAATCAATCTCGTGAACCTTCGTTGCACTCCCTCTATGGCAAGTATATCCTTCCTTAGGTAAGGAGACCAAAATTGTACACAGTACTCCAGGTGTGGTCTCACCAAGGCCCTATATAATTGGAGTAAGACTTCTTTACTCCTGTACTCAAATCTTCTTGTAATGAATGCCAGCATACCATTTGCCTTCCTAATGGCTTGCTGCACCTGTACATTCACTTTCAGTGACTCATGTACAAGGACACCCAGGTCCCTTTGAGTATCTGCATTCCCCAATCTTTCACCATTTAGGAAATATTCAGCCTTTCTGTTTTTTCTACCAAAGTGGATAACTTCACATTTATCCACATTATTATATTCCATCTGCCATGTTCTCGCCCACTCACTGAGCCTGTCGAGATCCCCTTGAAGCCTCTTCACATCCTCTTCACAACTGCCACTGCCACCTAGCTTTGTATCATCAGCAAGAAAACTACTAGGCACTTGGTCTGAGTATTAAACAAGGCTTTAATCAACTTTTTCAACATGGAGATCTAGTTGTGTCCTTCACTAGTTCCTGTTAAAGAATGTCCGGAGCAAGCTGGGCCCATGCCCGAGTATTTATACTCTCCCTGGACAGCGCCACCAGCAGGCCACCCAGTATTATTTCATAAGTCATTTCCACACGAATGACAAGATTCATGTCAGCCACCTCTTTCAAAACCCTAGGATGTAGGTCATCCAGTCCTTGGGATTTATCGACTTTAGTCCCATTAATTTTGCTAGTACTATTTTTTTTACTGATAATAATTTCTTTAAGTTCCTCATTCTCGCCACACCCTTGGTTTTCTCGTATTTCTGGGAGGTTTTTGTGTCTTCCTCCGCGAAGACAGAAACAAAGCATTTATTTAATTTCCACGCTCATTTCTTCATTCCCCATTATAAATTCTCCCATCTCTGACTGTAAAGGACCTACATTTACCTTTGCCAGTCTTTTCCTTTTCACATACCTATAGAAGCTTTTACAATCCGTTTTTATATTTTTTGCTAGTTTGTGCTCATATTCCATTTTCCCTTTCTTTATCAATTTCTTGGTCCCCCTTTGCTGATTTCTAAAACGATCCCAATCCTCAGGCTGACCGCTTTTTCTGGCAACTTTATAAGCTTCCTCCTTTGACTTAATACTAGCTTTAATTTCTTTTGTTAGCCATGGTTGGATCACTTTTCCTTTTGGGTTTTTATGCCTTAGAGGAATATATGTCTGCTAAATGGAATGGCTTGCTAAACAGAATGGCAACGGGAATTTGGTGAGAGTGGAAATTTGGTGCAGAGGGGGAAGGAGGTGCTAAGTGCGTTAAGCCAAGGGGGCAACAGTAAATATATAAATAATCAGAGTAATTCATTAGCTCTAAAGGGGTAAAAATTGAAATCAACTAAGTAGAGGATACCAACATTAAAGGCATCCAAATTGCATTAAATAAAAATCTGGTACACATAAATAATAAATAGGAGTAGGGGGATATGTATAACATAAGTAGATAGACTTTTAAGCCAAATGATGGGACAACTGAAACCCGTTGCCTGCAATTCCTGTGCCATGTGGGAACTCCAGGATGCTTCCTGTGTCCTGGATAACCATATGTGCATGAAGTGCCTCCAGTTGCTCAAACTCAAGCTCAGGCTTTCAGAGGAGCAGCTGGAGTCACTGCAGGGCCTATGGGAGGCTGAAAACTTCCTGGAGCGCAAGTTCTAGGAGATGGTCACCTGCAGCTACAGAGAGTTCAGAAGAATAGTAAGTGGATGGCCATTCGGCAGGGTAGGAAGTGGCAGGTAAAGCAGGAATCCTCCAGAAGTGTGGCACTCTTTAACCAGTTTTCATTGCTGAATACCGGTGAGGGTGACGACACTTCGGGGGAGTGCAGTCTAGAGCATATCCACGGCACTGTGGGGAAAATGGCTGCACGGGGGGGGGGGCACAACAAAGTGTAGAAATGCAGTGATCAGAGTATTCGATAGTCAGGGAGATGGACAGGCATTTCTGCAACCGCTGACGTGAGTCCCGCATGGTGTGTTGCCTCCCTGGTGCCCGGGTAAAGGACATTACTGAGAGGATGCAGAATATTTTGAGGAGGGAAGAGGAGCAGCCAGAAATCATGGTCCATGTTGGAACCAATGACGTAGGTAGGAAAAGGGTTGACATCCTGCAGTCACAGTTTCAAGAACTTAGGAGGAAATTAAAGAGCAGGACCTCAAAGGTAGTAATATCTGGATTACACCCAGTCCCACGTGCTAGTGAGTATAGGAATAGTAGGATAAGACATGTTAATGCTTGGCTGGAGAAATGGTCCAGGAGGGAGGACTTCAGATTCCTAGGACATTAGCACCTGTTCAAGGTGGACGGGTTGCACCTCAACAGAGCTGGCACCAATGTCCTTGCAGGACGGTTAAGTGGTGCTGTGGGGGAAGGGCTTAAACTAATTTAGCTGGGGGATAGGCACTAGGTTGAAACATTAGAGAGAAGAAACAAAGTGCACAGAGGATTGGGAGAGACAAATAGCACCAGAATAAAGAATAGTTCAGAATTAGGAGGGATCAGACAAGGGAAAATGCAAGGCAGTCTAAGGTGGGTTTGGAGTGAATGTGCATAAATGCATGTAGCGTGGTAAATAAGGTTGCTGAGCTGCAGGCACAAGTCTCCACATGGGATTATGATATAGTGGCAATAACAAAGACCTGGCTCAAAGAAGGGGAGGATTGGTAACTTAATATTCCTGGCTACAAGGTATTTAGGAAAGATAGGGAAAGAAAAAAAGGAGGGGGTGGCAATATTGATCAAAGAAACTATTATATCACTGGAGAGGGATGATGGAGTTGAGGGGTCAAAGACAGAATCTATTTGGTTAGAATTAAGGAACAATAGAGGAGCTATTATGTTACTGGATGTATTCTATAGGCCACCAAATAGTGGGAAGGAGATAGAGGAGCAAATTTGCAGGAAAATTACAGAAAGATGCAAGAACTACATAGGAGTGATAATGGGGGACTTCAATGATCCTAATATAGACCGGGATAGTAACAGTGTAAAGGGCAAAAAGGGGGAGGAATTCCTGAAATGTGTATCAAGAGAGCTTTCTTGATCAGTGTGTTTCCAGCACAACGAGGAAAGAAGCAGTGCTAGATCTAGTTCATTGGAATGAAGTGCGGCAAGTGGAGCATGTTTCAGTGGGAGAGCATTTCGGGAACAGTGATCATAATATCATCAAGTTTAGAATAGTTACAGAAAAGGACAACAACAACAATTTATATAGCAACTTTAATGTAATATACAATGTCTCAAGGCACTTCACAGGAGCGTTATCAAAAAAATTGACACCGAACCATATAAGGAGATATTAGGGTAGATGATCAAAAGAGGTAGGTTTTAAGGAGCCTCTTAAAGGAGGAAAGAATCGCGGAAAGGCGGAGAGATTTAGGGAATAATCAAGCCTAAAAATACTTAACTGAAGGAGGGCTAACTTCAGTGAGTTGAAAAGGGATCTGGTGACTTGGAATCAAAAATTGGCCTTCACAGAGGAAATAGTAACATAGTAACATAGAGATAGGAACAGGAGTAGGCCATTCGGCCCTTCGAGCCTGCTCCGCCATTCAATGAGATCATGGCTGATCCTCGTCTGAGATCATAGCTGATCTTATCAGTTCAGTACCCCGTCCCCGCCTTTTCTCCGTAACCCTTAATCCCCTTAGCCTTCAGAAATATATCCAATTCTCTCTTGAAAATATTTATTGAATTAGCCTTCACAGCCCTCTGTGGCAGGGAATTCCACAGGCTCACCACTCTTTGAGTGAAGAAATTCTTCCTCATCTCTGTTTTAAATGATTTGCCCGCTATTTTTAGACTGTGGCCCCTGGTTCTGTGCTCCCTGGCCATTGGAAACATTCTCTCTGAATTCAGCCTGTCCAGGCCTGCCATAATTTTATATGTTTCGATGAGATCCCCTCTCAATCTTCTAAACTCCAGTGAGTACAAGCCCAAACTATTTAATCTCTCTTCGTAGGTCATTCCCGCCATTCCAGGTATCAGCCTGGTGAATCGCCGTTGCACTCTTTCCATGGCAAGAACATCCTTCCGCAGATGGGGCGACCAAAACTGTACACAATACTCCAGATGCGGTCTCACCAGCACCTTGTACAGCTGTAGTAAGGTATCCCTATTCCTATACTCGAACCCCCTTGATATGAAGGCCAACATACCATTTGCCTTCTTAATCGCCTGTTGCACCTGCATGCTCTCCTTCAGTGACTGGTGCACAAGAACACCCAGGTCCCTCTGCACTTCCCCATCTCCCAATCTATTGCCATTTAGATAATAATCTACCCTCCTGTTTTTACCCCCAAAGTGGATAACCTCGCATTTATCCACATTATAGTGCATCTGCCACGTATCCGCCCATTCCCCCAACCTGTCCAAATCGCACTGTAGCCTCCTGACATCCTCATCAGAGCCCACCCCTCCTCCTAGTTTAGTGTCGTCAGCGAATTTGGAAATATTGCATCCAATTCCCTGATCCAGATCATTTATATATATTGTGAACAGCTGGGGTCCCAGGACAGATCCTTGCGGCACCCCGCTGGTCACTGCCTGCCACTCTGAAAACGAGCCGTTTATTCCAACTCTCTGTTTTCTATCCGCCAGCCAGTTCTCTATCCACGTTAATACTTTGCCCCCAATCCCATGAGCCTTAATTTTGCATGACAATCTTTTGTGTGGAACCTTATCGAAGGCTTTCTGGAAGTCAAGGTACACCACATCCACTGGCTCTCCCCCATCTATTTTACCAGTTACTTCCTCAAAAAATTCCAGCAGATTAGTCAAACACGATTTACCCTTTGTAAATCCATGTTGACTCTGTCCGATCCTTTCCCCATTTGTCAAGTGCTCCGCTATTTTATCCTTAATAATGGACTCTAGCATTTTGCCCACAACCGATGTAAGGCTTACTGGTCTATAATTCCCTGCTTTCTCTCTACCCCCCTTTTTAAATATTGGGGTAACATTAGCTACCCTCCAATCCACGGGTACTGTTCCCGAGTCAATGGAGTTCCGGAAGATGATCCTTAGAGCATCTGCTATCTCCAGGGCCACCTCCTTAAGTACCCTAGGATGTAGTTTATCAGGCCCCGGGGATTTGTCGGCCTTCAGTCCCCTCAACTTACCCAACACCATATCCCTAGAGATACTAATTTCTGTCAGCTCCTCCCTCTCATTAGTCCCTATGTTTGCCGATATTCCTGGGAGGTTATTTGTGTCCTCCTTTGTGAATACAGAACCAAAGTATGAGTTTAATTGGTCTGCCATTTCCTTATTCTCCATTATATATTCTCCCGAATCGGACTGCAGGGGACCGACTTGGGATTTTACCAGTCTTTTCCTCCTGATATACCGATAAAAGCTTTTGCAGTCTGTCTTTATTTTTGCTGCAAGTTTACTTTCGTATTCTATTTTCCCCTTCCTGATTAATCCCTTTGTCCTCTTCTGCTGTATCCTGTACTGCCCCCAATCTTCCGGTCTGGTGCTTTTTTTTGCCAGTTGATATGCCCTTTTTTTTGATTTTATGCTGTCCCTAATTTCCCTCGTTATCCACGGTTGAGTCACCTTTTTAGGTTTATTTTTATGCCAAACCGGTATAAACATGTTCTGGAATTCTTCCATTCTATCTTTGAATGCTTGCCATTGTCTATCCACTGTCAATCCCCCCAGAAACACCACCCAATCAATCTTACCCAATTCCCGTCTCATACCCTCGTAATTCCCTTTATTTAAGTTCTGGACCTTAGTCTCTGATTCAATTTCCTCACTCTCCATCTCGACTGAGAGCTCGATCATATTATGATCGCTCTGACCCAAGGGGCCTCGTACAAGAAGATTGGTGATAAGTCCCTTCTCATTGCACAATACCCAGTCTAAAATGGCCTGATCTCGAGTCGGCTCCTCGACATATTGGTCCAGATAACCGTCCCGAAAACATTCCAGGAATTCCTCCTCCTCAGAATTTTTACTAATTTGGGTAGTCCAATCAATATGTAAATTAAAGTCACCCATGATGACAGCTGTGCTCTTATCGCACGCTTCTCTAATTTCCCTTTTTATGCCTTCCCTCACCTCCATATTACTATTTGGAGGCCTATATATCACACCCACTAACGTTTTTCTCCCCTTGCTATTTCTCATTTCTACCCATACAGATTCCGTTTCATCCGAGTTAATATCCTTCCTTTCCATTGCATTAATCCCCTCCTTTACCAGCAATGCTACCCCACCTCCCCTACCTTTTTGCCGATCCTTCCTAAATATTGTATATCCCTGGATGTTAAGTTCCCAGCCTTGCCCACCCTGCAGCCACGTTTCTGTAATCCCAATCAAATCATACTTGTTTACCTCTATTTCCACAACTAATTCATCCACCTTGTTCCTAATGCTTCTAGCATTAAGATACAAAGCCTTCAGGCTTGCTTTTTTCACACTCTCATTATGAATTAGTTTGGCCCTTTGTGTTTCTCTCCTTTGCTTATTGCTTCTCACCTTTCTACCATCTATTTCTGACTTCATATGACTTCCCTCTTTTCCACTACCTAGGTTCCCATCCCCCTGCCAAATTAGTTTAAATCCTCCCGAACCGTCCTAGAAAATATTACCCCGAGGACATCGGCTCCCTCACAGTTCAGGTGTAGAGAGTACAGAGTAGACACCTCCGTTCAGTCCGTAAGGATGACCCCGAGCTTCCGGTCACCTGTCATTTTAATTCACCGCCCCATTCCCACTCAGACCTCACTGTACTCGGGCTCTTGCATTGTTCCACGGAAGCTCAGCGTAAGCTCAAGGAACAGCACCTCATCTTCCGATTAGGCACTTTACAGCCTTCCGGACTCAATATCGAGTTCAACAATTTCAGATCATAACCTCGGCCCCCATTACATTTTTACTTATTTTTTTATCCACATCTTTGTTTTGGCCCTTTTCTCCCCCCCCACTTTTTTTCTCTCCCACATGGCAGCTGTCTCCCATTCTGCCAGCGCATTTCGCACCTAATCTAGAGCCGTCTTTTGTCTCCACTAGTCCTATCACCATCTCGTCTCGTTTTGAATACCTCTTAATGTCTCTTCACTTCTCTTTTGTTCTCTCCCAGCTTGGCCTCTTAATCTATTTCATTTCCTGTGCTTTTCTAGTCTTGACAAAGGGTTTGACCCGAAACGTTGACTCTATTTTCTCTCCACGGATGTTGCCTGGCCTGCTGAGTTTTTCCAGCATTTTCTGTTGTTATCCCTTTAACTATCACTGGTGGGGTTCCTTGCTGCTGCTGAATGCACGTTCAGCTGTGCGAGGTTAAGAGAGGGCATTAGCTCCAGCGATGATGACGAAAATGGCTGCGCTAGTGTCAAGTCAGCGTTGCACGCTGATTGACATCACAATCTGTCTACTTGCTATACCTCCAACGCACGCTCCTAACAGCCGCCCTACTGACCTCACCAAGGTGGCATCCAGTGCGGCCCACACCAGATGTGTACGCGCACTGCTCAGACGCCATTTCAGTCCCAATTCGGCACCCGTAACACCCAAACAACGGGCACTACGCAACCAAATTTCTAGGCCATGAACTCTAAATTACACTGCTAATGATGTGATTTAAATATATTTGATTTCTTCAATTTGAAAGTGAATTTCTGATTGTCAGTACGATTGACTCAGCAGACTCATCAGCCCTGAAATTCCTTTCCTCCTTAGGTTGGAATTCTGGTAGGTTAGAGGCAGAACCTGATCGACTGGGTTTACTCCCTATTCACAAAGCAAAGACACATTCAATTCAAGGTGGGATGATGATGCATGTTCATTCACTGACACTCAGGTTGGCCTGCAGGTAGGGCACCTGTTATCCCCATGCTCTTTCAAGTTGTGGGGGAGAAATTGGCTAACACCTGAAAATGGGCCTGGGGATCGCGGTACGCGATTAACCTGTGCACGTTCTTTGCGTTGCAAGCAGCATGTTAAATTGGTGTTGCCTGCTCGTCTACATGTTTTCTGCATGCAGCCAGTGCTACTTGCGCTGGTTCATTGGCTGCATGCATCAGCAAGGGGCCCAACATCGCAAGTGGCTAGTGCTGCTTAAAGGCAGCCTGCACCTCTTAAAGAGGAGATGCATTGTGGCTACAAGAAGTGGTGGGAATTTTTTCAAAAGGCAATCTGGGCTCTGATACTTTGAGCAATGGCTGAACATGCGGGGGAGCGAGCACCAAGGTTTCCAGACAATGCACTGGAGGTCTTGGTGGAAGAGGTGGAAAGAAGAATCCGCAGGGGACAGGAGGCCCTCCAGACATATGCTCAGGAGGCAGTGGGAACAAGTAGTGGTGGTAGTCAATGCCAAGAGTGTTGCTCCAAAAACATGGATGCAATGCAGGAAGAAGTTTAATGATCTGACATGAATTGTCAAGGTGAGTGAGTTCATCTTCAAATGGCATATCCTACCAACTGCACCACTAGCCTCATCCACTGCTCAATTCACTACACCCCAATCACCCACTAACCAACAATCTCTATCAATCAGTACTAAACCCTAGAATTCATATGCTTTACCTCACCCTCACACACTACAGTAGTGTACTGGAGGAGGACAAGCGCGCCTGCATATTTTAACCCCCATGGAAGAGGCAGTGCTCCCCATCATGGGAAGGGGCATCACTGAGGGCGTTGACACTGGCGAGGCTGATCGATGACTAGGTTATCTGCTTACCTAATCCTCCTTCTCTCATCCCACTTCGCCCTCATTCCGCAATCTCTTCTGACTTAGAAGCTGCAGCAGATGGTGTAAGCAAGCACTTCTTACTTTCTCCTCTCCCCTCACCACAACCCAACCCTTGTCCCTTCTTCATTTCAGATACCAAGAACTGGAGCCTTCCCAGTCAGTGGAGGAAGAGGAAGAAGACAGTGAAGATGAAGAGACACTGTCATTCAATCTTACACTTGCAGCCACCAGCTCAGACACTGACACTGCACGTATTTTAGAGGTAGGATAGAGGATGGCTATGCACGTGGTGAGACACCGGGCACAAGTGCGCAGGAACCAGCTTGGGGGAAAAGGATAGCGCAGGTGCCAGCTTGCCAGAGGGCAAGGTCGCACACTAGTTCTGCTGCAGAGGAGTCAGATGAGGATTTTGATTGGCCAAGCTACAGAAGAAGGCTGATGGGTGTACATAAACAGATGCTTGATATACTGGAATGTCTGCAGAAAGCCTGTGCTCAATGTCAAGGAGCATGGAGGAGTCCAGCACCAACTTAGCACAGGAATTTGCGCATAGCTTGGAGCCCATCCTTTCCAACATGTCACCTCCATCAGCACATCTGTTGAACCCACCGCCATGATGCGGCGTCTGATGGCCGATGTCATAGCTTCCATTGCACCACAAACAGCTTCCATCAAAGGTCTGAGTGCTGCAGTGGAAGTCTTGCAAACTCAGACTGCTGTCATCATGGCTCTGGATACCACTGTTCAAAGGGACTTCCAGGCAGTCACAGCAGCCCATCAATCTGTTCTCCAACAGATCAGTAGGATTACTGAGGTGCTGCCCCGGGAGAGTAGCAGTGGCTGAATGGACCACGAACCTGCTGTCCTCTCTCAGGTTGACAACATTCCTGCTCCCACCCCTTGCCACTCCACCAGTGCCCTTGCTGTTGGCCGTCAGCCAGCCAGCCCAGACTGCTGCAGACCAGGCCGAGATGGTGCAGTCTGAAGCCGGGCCTTCTAGGCCCAGAGCTGCTCTATGTCACCCTCCAAGGCCACCTGCAGTCTCTCCAATTGAAGGTCAGCAGCCTTCAACCACCCATGTTGCAGCCATTGGGGAAGCTCCAGGAGCACTAGGAGAGGCAAAGGCACACAGAAGACAGGCACTATAGGAATGCACAAGGGTGTTAGTTTATTTTTGTATGCATTATGTCATGATTGAATTTATAAATTTGGATTGCAAAGTACCTTTTCTGGTGGTTTTTATTTTTGTGTTATTGGAAAGAGGACGATGTGATGGTCAGTGATAGAGGAAAGGTAAGGAGCATGGGACTATTGGTGAATGGGGAGGTATGGTTGAAGTTACTAGTATCACTCATTAACTATTTCATCATGTACAGTCCAGGCAGAAAGGGGCTGTCTCTACATTGTAGCCTCCCTTCTTCTTCCTGTTCCTCCACTTCCTCCTCTGCCTCTTCCTTGTGCTCCTGCTCCTCGCCTGATAGGTGGTGGCAAGGACTGTTCCCTCGTAATGGCGAGGTTGCGCAGCATGCAGCATACTACCACAAATCTTGATACTCGGTCAGCTGAGTACTGCAGGGCTCCACCAGAGTGGTTCAGGCAGCGGAAGCATTGCTTGAGGTCGCCGATGGTGTGCTCTAGAATGTTCCTTGCAGTAGCATGGCTCCTATTGTATGCCTGCTGTGCACGTGTGCGTGGGTTCCAGACCGGAGTCATGAGCCATGTCACGAATGGATAACCCTTGTCGCCCAGTAGCCAGCCTTTGACTTACCATGGTGGGTCAAATACAGGTGGCACAGAGGACTGCTGCAAAATGAAGGAATTGTGACTACTGCCAGAATAACGGGAATTCACCTGCATGATGTGCTGCCTGTGGTTGCACACCAGCTGCACATTGAGGGAGTAGAATCCCTTTTGGTTCATGAAAATGGCTGAGTTCAGATGAGGCACAAGCAAGGCAATGTGCACACAATCATTGGCATCCTGCACCATGGGGAAGCCTGCAATCCATGCAAACCCTTGTGCTTGCTCGTCTTTGGCAAGAGGGAATGAGATGAAGCTGACTCTGTGTATGCAACAGCTCTCTCCCTTATGCAGCAGTGTACTGCAAACTGTGAGATGTTGCTTATATCTCCAGCAGCAGCCTGGAAGGAGCCAGATGCATAAATGTTAAGACCCACGGTCACCTTGACAGCTACAGGCATTGCTGTCCTTGCCCTGCTTTGAAGTTGCAGTTGTGGCTGCAGGAGTTGCCAGATTTCAGTCACGACCCCTTTAGTGAAGTGAATACATCTCAAGCATTGGTCCTCACTGAAGTTGAGGTAAGAGAATTGCTCCCTACAGGCGCTCGGTGGATATGGCCTTCTGCTGAGAACCCTTCTCCCCCTCCTCCCTCTTCTAGCTGCATGGCTTCTCTTCATTCTCCCAGTCATGCTCAATTCCAAGAGGAAGGCCTACCAGGCCACCCATGTCTGGAAGCAACTTGTTTCAGCACAAGCTTTTAAATAAACAAAAAAGTACTTAAGCTCCAGCCAGACCACTCCCTGTAGACTATTCAAACTTTAGGCAAGTATTCTTCTTCTTCTTAGGCAGTCCCTCAGAACCGAGGATGACTTGCTTCCACACCAAAAATTAGTTCTCAGGTGACTGATTAGTCCAATGCGGAACCTACAGTCTCTGTCACAGGTGGGGCAGACGGTGGTTGAAGGGGTGGGTGGGGTGCTTGGGTTGACGTGCGCTCCTTCCGTTGTTTGCGCTTGGCTTCTGCTTGCTCCCGGCGAAGAGACTCAAGGTGTTCGGCGCCTTCCTGGATGCTTCTCCTCCACTTTGTGCGGTCTTGGGCCAGGGATTCCCAGGTGTCGGTAGGGATGTAGCACTTTTTCCAAGGAGGCTTTGAAGGTGTCCTTGAAGCGCTTCCACTGCCCACCTGGGGCTCTCTTGCCGCATCGGAGCTCCGAGTAGAGCGCTTGTTTTGGGAGTCTCGTATTGGGCATGCGGACAATGTAGCCCATCCATCGGAGCTGATCGAGCGTGATCAAAGTTTCGATGCTGGGGATGTTGGCCTGAGCGAGAACACGGACGTTGGTGTGCCTATCCTGCCAATGGATTTGCAGGCTCTTGCGGAGGCAGTGTTGGTGGTACAGGTAGACTACCCTTTATCCGGACTTCCGAAAACCGAAACCCTCTAAAAACCGAAGGTTTTTTCGTTCAGCATAAGTCGTGCGTACGACTTACGCTGAACGAAAAAACCTTCGGTTTTTAGAGGGTTCCGGTTGCGGAAGTTCGGATAAAGGGTAAGTCGTGCGCACGACCCCCCGCGGACCCCGCCAGCCGCCGACCCCGCCAGCACCGACAACCGCCGACCCCGCCAGCCCCGACAACCGCCGACCCCGACAACCGCCGACCCCCCCGCGGACCCCGCCGGCCCCGACAACCGCCGACCCCCCCGCGGACCCCGCCGGCCCCGACAACCGCCGACCCCGCCAGCCCCGACAACCGCCGACCCCCCCCCCGCGTACCCCGCCGGCCCCGACCCCCGCCGACCCCGACTGACTTACGCTGAGCATCAGCGTAAGTCGTGCGCACGACCCCCCGCGGACCCCCGCCGACCCACCTTCCGAAATCCGAAATTCTCCTTTATCCGAAACTCGGCTGGTCCCGAGGTTTTCGGATAAAGGATAGTCTACCTGTACCTCTCAAGTACAGGAAAGCTTCAAAAACGTGCAATTGCACCAGTAGCCAGAAGAAATAATCCAGCAACTAATCTGTAAATAGTTCATGATCCCTTTAAGTAGCGCTGGTGAGGGCTCCTTCATGCCGTTTAACTTTGTGTTCAGCTGTGCAAGATTAAGACAGGACGTAGGCTGGAACATGACATTCAAAAGTGGCCGTGCTGGCATCAAATTAGCGTTGCACACTGACGTCATAATCTGCCTCATCTGCATGCTGCCGGTGGTCGTTAGGTGCACGTGTACGTACCCCTTTACCAAGATAGCGTCTGGCACACTTCCCGTCAGAATCTCGAACGATATTTTCCACTGTTAGGAGGCCGCATAGCGCCTAAGAAATGGGCGCTACAGAGTCCAATTTCTCCCCCACCGAATTTGCTTGTATGACTAGATGGCACAAAAGCACCAATTCTACAGTTGGGGCAAAATTTGGCTTATTCTCACCGTGCTGATCTGCACACATAGGTCAAGATTTTCTTCATTGACGAGGTTACCACCGAAATAAAATTGTAATTGTCTTTCTGCCAGCGTTATACCACTGGCAACCAGACCAATTTTCCTCAGTGCACCTTCATTAAATATTCACGGTGGACTCCTGGCACGATTAGTGCCCGATATAGGGAGTGTGACTTAGGGGGAGAGGTGGTGGAAAGAAAACCTGATCCTGCAATAGCCAAAGGACAGTTTGGCTCACTCCAATGTCTGAAGCTGGTGGTTCTTCAGGGCACCAAGCCCCAAATTTAAGGACACTTAGCTGAGGTGTCACTGTAAAGGAGGACCCAGTTACTTGGCCCTGACGGAAGGAGGAACACAAAGGGCATGATTCAGGCCCAGTGGAAGGAAGTGGCTTTGGCAGTGATCACTATCTCCAGCTGCCCCCATGCAGCTATTCAATGCTAGCAGAAGTTAATTGACCTTTCCAAAGTAGTGAAGGTAACAGGGGGCAGTCAGACATTGCAACAGTGCACTGCAATAAACAGGTTTCCCAGTTATAGCCACCTTACCCTCACTGTGTTAAACAGCATCAATACTCCTGATATCCCTTGCTTCTCCTGCAAGAGTTCCTTTGTTTCTTCTTTCCATCACATCTTCTCACCGCCCATTGAGGAATGCTTTCTGATTCCTGGGTTGTATTTCAAAAGATGGCACACAGAGTGTCTTTACACTTTCTACTTTCTTCTTGAAGGGGGAACAACAGGCGATGCCAACTCAACCCCCACCCTCCCTCCCTCCCCACTCCTCCTGCTGGAGAGCATCAGTCTATCACCTCAAAAGTAGGAGGTTAAAACTGAAAGCGCATACAGCGGTAGGCACTAAAGGGTTTTGTGCCTTTTCACTATGATCATAAGCAGTAGGAAGGTAAGACGTTAGTTTTCATTAAAATGTTTTGGTCACAGACAGGATATGTGCGGAATGAGTTGGGCCAAGGTTGGGAACACCTGTGAGGAGAAAGAACAGAATGTTTTACAAATGGGAGTCTTGGTAGTTATGGAGGAGAGCTACTTGTCAGCAAGAGAATGAGTTTGTTGCCAAAGGAGGAACATTATGCCAAGACTCATTTGCCAGTGGGCTTAGATTTTACTTAGCTGAAGGTCTCCCTTATAAGCTCTGCTCACAGCTGGCGGGCAACTAGCATAACTTGGTTTTAAACTTGTGAGGGAAGCATAGCCTTCTGAAGCATTTTCGAGCAGTGAAACTGAAGTACTCTTGCATATGTATGTAGACATGGAGGCATCGGTACTGGGGGGAATTGAGCCAAAGGACATTTATGGTGCCTGAATAATCTGGCATCTCTGCAGTGGTTGTGCCGATCATCCATGAGTGAAGTAATACCTCCAGCAAATCGTGCCTCCTGCTGTCATTTGCATGCGGAGGAAATTGTGCTAACAGTTCTTGGGGTGGCAATTCAGCAAAAGGCCTCCCTGGCTTTTTATCCTCCATTAGCCATCTGGGACTGCCCAAAAACTGGCAAAATTGTGGAGGAAAGTCCTCCAATACACAGTAAGCATGGCGGGACATAACCAATAATATAAATGTGGTTCCCCCAATGCAAATCAGAATTTTTAAAATCTGGACTGAGGAAGAGTGCCAAGATAGAGAACACTAATGAATGTCAACTCAAAGCAAGAGGGTGCCTGTACTATGTATGCAGCCAAACACTCAGCCTACAGTATCTTTAGGGTTGCTGTTTCAACTAAAATTCCAGTTAATAACATAAGAAATAGGAGCAGGAGTAGGCCATACAGTCCGTCGAGCCTGCTCCACCATTCAATGTATTATGGCTGAACTTCTACATGAACTCCACTTTCCCGCCCTAGCCCCATATCCCTTGATTCCCTTAGTGCCCAAAAATCTATCGATCTCAGTCTTGATATATTCATCGATTCAGCATACACAGCCCTCTGGGGTAGAGAATTCCAAAGAAGTGAAGAAATTTCTCCTCATCTCAGTCCTAAATGGCCGACCCCTTATCCTGAGACTGTGACCCCTACTCCTATTGTTATAAAACTGCATACCCACTGACTTGCCATGATGGATTCACTAGTATATAAAAACCCACAGGACCTACTGCAATGAGAAGTGCACTGGTGTCACCTTTCTCAAAATAGCACAATCAGGTCATTTGCATTATTAGAATATGCTCCGACTCCAGGGGCTTGAGCACAAAAGCTAGGCTGACACTCCAGTGCAACACTGAGGGAGTGCTGCACTGTCGGAGGTGCTGTCTTTCGGATGAGACGTAAAACCGAGACTCCGTCTACCCTCTCAGGTGGACGTAAAAGATCCCATGGTACTATTTCGAATAAGAACAGAGGAGTTCTCCCGATTATCCTGGCCAATATTTATCCCTCGTCTAACGCCTAAAAGCAAATTATCTGGTCATTATCACAATGCTGTTTATGGGACCTTGCTGTGTGTAAATTGGCTGCCGCGTTTCCAACATTACAACAGTGACTACATTTCAAATATACTTCATTGGCTGTAAAGCACTTTGGGTCATCCTGAGGTCGTGAAAGGCATTATATAGATGCAAGTCTTTCTAATGTGCAAATTAGGCCAGGTGAAGCGAACATATTGGAGTGAGGTAAGAGGGTAAAAATAGTCCAACTTTCAGAAAAGCTGAATATAGTTATTAAATATTTGTCAGCATTTCCAAAGGGCATATTGGGGCATGGAGAGGTGGGAAAAAAATGGCAGGCAAAAAGCCAGGGAAAGTGAACCCAATGTTGAGGCACAAAATGGGGGTAAGTGGCAGAACATTGCAGTTCTGACTTCCTGTTTGATGGTTGATGAAGTGTACATGTTGCTGCATGAGCAGGATCCTGTTTGGCACTCTAGAGCACCCTTTCCATAAAACAGCAGTGTGTAATGCCTGGCAAGAGGTGATAGCCAGGCTACATACAGTATCTGAGACCCATAGAAAGAAATGCAGGATAATATGGCAAGGTAATACTACCCAACATTAATGTGCTAGGTTGATGGCCCAAGATTGTGCACCTCAAAATGTTGTCTGTCACTTTATTGCATATCTACTGATCACCCATGCCATGCCATGCCCATACACCTTACAGCTCTTTCATTGCATCTCAGCAAGCCACATATTCAAACTGCAACTTAGAATTGTTGAAAGCCTTGTCATGCTCATATCTTCCAAGGAATTCACACGTCAAATGATTGTAACACAATCATGGAAACTTACTGAAACCCTCAGGATGGGCTTGGGTTGGGCATATGGCAGCCATCTGCAATTCCTTGTATTCTGGAAAATGCAGCAGTGCAGTGACATTGGGAACCATTTAAGGCTATGCAATAAAAAAGATGGAAGTGTGAGCCATGGTGACTAATGCATCACACACCTGTTTGATTTATATGTGAGCAGTACATTAGCTGTTACAGCAGTGCTGGCCAGGAATGAGCCACAGGCATAACACAAAGGGGCATTACTCACCTTGCCAATCACACGGTGCTAACTGTATATTGCAACTTGGCTGAATGGTGTACTGGCTGCAGATGGCAAAGCTCTGCAAATGACTTCCTATTGACCCTGAGCAAGCTAAGCCACTTGTTGTTGATAATTGGCAGGGAAGTATGTTACGGTCTACAGATATAGTCTGGTGCCTGTAGATTTCTCTGGCACGTCTCCTTTCATCTTGTAACATCTCAACCATGAAATACTGTATTTTAGGCAAAACAGATTTACCCGGAGTAAAAATGAATTGGCTCCCCAAATTTTTCATACAATATAATAAAAATGTCAAAAATATGGTAAAATATCTAATAAAAACACTACTAAAAAACTACTGGAAATAAGGTTTGTAACGTAATGAAGACATTTCAAACTTTTTTTTTTACAGTGATTAAACGTACCAACACAAAGCCATTTTGTTTTTTTTTCCTGTTACTTCTTCCCCCACCCAACATATAACCTTTGGAATGGCTGAGAAATATTTAAAACTATTTTCAGCCTTTCAGGGGGATGGATGATTTTTCACCTCCCCAATCCCACCGCCTCCACCTGGTTCCCTACACCTGGGCCAATGTGTGCAGAGTGCATATTCTAATAATATAAATGGCCTGACTTTGCAAACTTGAACAAGGAGGTCAGTGCATTTTATGTGAAGAGTAGCATGCCTGCAACAATGTTTTTCATTAAAGCCTTGTGTCTGTTCGCTAAAGATACTGGGGGTGAAATGCCACACCGCTGAAAAACAGGCGTTGGCATATCAAGGAGCGCAGACAGCACGTCAACTTCGTGCTGCCTGCTAATTATAATGATTTGCAGAGTACAGCCTAGCGCTGAATGAGCTGCTGTGCGCTCAGTAAGGGGCCGAAGTTCCCAAGGTTCGAGTGAAGCTAGCTTTACATGTCTTAAAGGCAGTCTGCACTTCTTAAAGGTGAGCTGCCTACTGCTGATGAAACATGGTAGAAGTGCCTCAGCACTAACCCAAATGGCTAAACAGGCCAGGGAAAGGGTACCTTGGGTCTTGGACGCAGCACTCGAGCTTTGTGCAGGGAGTGAAGAGAGGAAAAGAGGTCCTCTACCCACAGGGGCCAGCAGACCCTCCAGAAAGAAGGATGTAGGACCAGATTGACGAGGTGGTCACTACCAGCAGCATTGCGCCTGGGATGTGGCTCCAGAGCCCAAAGAAGTTTCATAACCTCAGAGGCGTGGTCAAGATCAGTGAATGCATCTTCAAAAGCTGTCTCCTACCAACTGCACCACTAGCTTCACACACTGCTCAATGTACGACCTCAACACACCACACCCCCCATTACTCGCTTACCAATAATCTCTTCCAAACACGAGGAACACTTCACACGCTTGGAGGAGACAATGCTGGCCATTCTTGGCAAGGGCACGGCTGTGCCCTTGGCCAGCGGTGGAGCTGAAAGAATACAAGATGCCTGTATCCTCATACGTTATCCTCCTTCTCACATCCCACTTCCCCCTCATCCCATAATATCTTTTGATTTACAATCTGCACATTGTGTCAGCATGCACCTCTTGCTTTACCCGCCTCCCCTCATCACAACCCTACCATTGTGCCTTCCTCATTTCAGACACCCAAGAAATCAAGCCTGCCCAGCCAGTGGGTCAACAAGAGGGAGAGGAGAGTGAAGAAGAAGAAGAAACACCGTCACTTGATTTCACACTCCCAGAAATCAGCTCCTCAAAGTCCTTCTGCAAGGTCACCTGCAGTCTCCACCACTGAAACTCAGTAGCTTTCCACCAGCCATGCTGCAGCCACTGGGGTAGCACTGCGTAAGTGCACTAGGATAGGAAAATGTACATGCAAGACACTTACTAAGGGAATACATAAGGGTGATTAGTTGATTTTTTTAATGTAATATTGGTTGCATATATGGATAAAGTTGGATTGGAAAGTTTGCTTTGTGGTGGCTTTTATTTCAGCATTGTGGCCAAGAGGATGCTGTGTAAGGTGTGGGACAAATGTTGAAAAGGGAATTGGGGTTGTGTTCACTGGTACCACAGGCAGATGATGCGATCCTGGATATCCCGACCAGAAAGGGGCCGTCTGGGTTATCTGCTCCTCCTCCTCCACCTTTTCTTCCTCCTCCTCCGCTATATCCTCCTCCTCCTCCCTCTGTGAGCAGCTTGTCCCCTTTGCTGCATCTGTTCCATCTCCATGTCATGCTGCAGCCCAAGGGGGACTGGAACTAGAGCCCCCAGGACTTGGAGCAAGTGGTATTCTGAGGCCTTCCTTTAAGAGCCAAAGCCTTGCAAATGTCCAGCAGCACTCCCTGCACACTTTAACTTTTTAAATGTATTACACCAAGCCACTACAATAAAATGTAAAGAAACCAGTACAAAAGCAAAAATCTAAACTTACCTGAAAGTTGCGAGTGTCCCTTTAAGAAGCGCTGGTAGGGGGGTCCATTGTACAGCTGCACGTATGTTCTGCTATGCGTGCTGTGGAGAGGGCGTTAAAAGGAGCGGCGACTTCCAAAATACCAGATCGTGCATCAATTCAGTGTTGCACGCTGATTGACGTCACAATCTGCCTTATTTCCATATCTAGAGCGAGTGCAGGCAACGGCAGCACTGCCGACCTGCCCAAAATGGCGGCTGCCATGTTCCACGCTGGAAGTGAGCAGAAGCGAGGCGGCCACCACTTTTTCATCCAAACCAGCCTTATTGGCCAGCGCAAAGAGGCCGAATTTTACGGCCACTCACTCTAACATGCAACTTTTATAAAGTTTTACGATTGACAGCAAGAATAAAAATGCTAGGAAACTATTCTTAGGAGTAATATAATTTTTCTGTACAACACCAGTACAACCTAAAAGTAGGCAAACCTAAAAGTAGAAGATGAGGCGAAAGAGGAAGGAGAAATGGCACCAGCTGATGTATGGCCAAGTAAACTGGTACAGCAAGGACTGATTATTTTTTTAAGAAGGTGAGAGACTAGTACAGGAAACTTTTGTTTAACCGGCACCTAAATATCCAGAATTCTCTAATAACCGGCACAATTCTCACTCCGAAAACTACAGTATACAGTCGTTTATAAGTTTTGTTTTACTGTTAAGTAATTAAAGAGTTATGGATTACCCTCAACTGGCATTACTGTACTTAATCAAGCATCTTCCACCATCCATTTAACACAACATTCTGTAGGTGAGTACCCAATTATACTGCACATTTCTTGATTTTTTTATTTTTGTTTGTTAAAAATAGCCTCGGTAGATAACCCTCTCCGTTATCCAGAATTTTTTTATCAACCGGCAATACGCCGGTCCCGTCGATGCCGGATACCAAAGAGTTTCCTGTAAATGTTAGCATTCAGAGGGATTTGGGGGTCCTTGTACACGAATCACAGAAAGTTAACATGCAGGTACAGCAAGCAATTAGGAAGGCAAATGGTATATTGGTCTTTATTGCAAGGGGTTTGAAGTATAAGAGTAAGGAAATTTTGCTAAAATTGCACAGGGCTTTGGTGACACCACACCTGGAGTACTGTGTACATTTTCACAACTTGTTCTTTCAATTCCTTCCTCCCCTCCTAAACCCACCCCCCCCCCCTGTCTCTGCACCTGCTTAATATCTGTTTCATTTCCAGCTTTTTCCAGTTCTGATGAAGGGTCCCAGACCTGAAACATTAACTGTTTCTCTCTCCACGGATGCTGCCTGGCCTGCTGAGTATTTCCAGCATTTTCTGTTGTTATTACAGTTTTGGTCTTGTTACCTAAGGAAGGATATACTTGCCTTAGTGGGGGCGCAATGAAGGTTCACTAGATTGATTCCCGAGATGAAAGGGCTGTCCTATGAGGAGAGATTGAGTAGAATAGGCCTATATTCTCTGGAGTTTAGAAGAATGGGAGGTGATCTAATTGAAGTGTATAAAATTCTTAGATAGCTTGACAGGGTGGATGCTGAGAAGCTGTTTCCCCAGGCCATTTAGGACTGAGATGAGGACTAATTTCTTCACTCAGAGGGTTGCGAATCTTTGAAATTCTCTATCCCAGAGGGCTGTCGATGCTCAGTCGATGAGTATATTCAAGACGGAGATCAATAGATTTTTAGGCACTAAGGGATTCAATGGATATGGAGATCGAGCAGGAAAGTGGAGTTGATGTAGAAGTTCAGCCATGATCTTATTGAATGGCGGAGCAGGCTCGAGGGGCTGTATGGTTTACTCCTGCTCCTATTTCTTATGTTATGTCTATTAAAATTAATGGACAGAAAATCACAGGCTGGGATGTGTAATTTCCTGATTTTCACTCTCCCCATGTGCACAAGTGCTGAAGCATGAAATCCTGAAACAAGTTTTTATCTTTTTTCCTTTTTATACCCCAGAATACACAGCAAGAAGTTGGCAAGATCTACCAAGTTGTGGATAGATAGCTGTGTTGAATTTTTTTGAGAAATGATAGGGCATTCAAACACCAGGTACTGCCCTCAATTTTCTGCCCATTGAAATCAGTACTGAGAGAACCCAGGGTATGGCAGCAATGTGGGAGGGGGTCTCAATGCTGGTCAGCAGAAGGACAGAGTCATAGGGCTGGATTGTGCCAGGCCTGAGGAGGCGGGAATGGAGGCGTGTGGGGTGTTAAAATTGCAAAAAGTGGCGGGCGGGCCTGACCCCGCCTCCAAGCAATTTTCCCAAATGCGTGGTTTCTGATCCCGTCTCGATAGGCCCTTAACAACCACTAAATTGCCTCTATAATCCCATTTTGAGAGGCCTTTCCAATTTTAACACGTTTCCCACGTGATTCAGGTCTCCTCTGAAACACGGTGGTGAAACCTGTCGGGAGCACAATTGGTTTGCTGACTATCAGCTGCAGCTCCACCATTAAAGAGGAGATTTGATCAGCCATCATTTGCAGGTGGCAGGGCTTTATTTTCTCAGGTCTGGGGGAACTTTTAGCAGGCATAACCATAGCTGTGGAAGTTTGGAGCCTGACACCCATCTCCAGTGTGACCTCCTGGGAAACCCCTCTCGCCACCTTCACTGAGTGCTTCCTCAACTGAGGCATCTACCAGAAGCATGGGAACCATTTATTTCCTTTCCTCCTGGACATCAGATTCAGACGAAGACCAGCCGCGGCAACAGCAGAACCATGAACAACAGCAGCACCAACAGCAGTGGCAACAACAGGAGCGCCAAGCTGCTGCTCACCCACCTGAAGCTGCACAGGCCAGGAGGCGCCAGCCCATGGAAGCCCGTCAGCGCAGGAGCTACCCCCCAAACAGGGTCGACAGACAGAGGATCAGCTACCTCAACATGAGTGAGCAGCAGTGCCAAAGGCGGCTCCGACTTTCGCGAGAGGTAGTGGGTGACATCTGCGCAATGGTGCAGCAAGACCTGGAGCCCAGAGGAGCACGTGGACACCCATTACCAGTGGCCGTCAAAGTCACCACTGCACTCAACTTTTTTTGCCTCAGGCTCATTCCAGGGATCAGCAGCAGACATCAGCGGCATCTCCTAGGCGGCCGCACACACTTGCATCACGCAGGTAACCGATGCCTTCTTTGCCATCGTGCACAATCACATCCATTTCTCCAAGGATCAAGCAAGTGTCACGGCGCGTGCGGTTGGATTAGTTAATCTGGCAGGCTTTCCAAGGGTGCAGGGCGTCGTTGACTGCACACATGTGGCCCTTAAGGCACCCCATCATAATCCAGGTATTTTTGTCAACCGCAAGGCCTTCCACTCCCTCAACGTGCAGCTGCTGTGTGACCACAAGAAGGAAATTTTGCATGTTTGTGCCAAGTACCCTGGCAGTTGCCATGACTCTTTCATACTGCGCCAGTCTAGTGTGCCTCCGCTCTTCAGTCCGCCAGACCAACTTAACGGATGGCTACTTGGAGACAAGGGCTATCCCCTGAAGAAGTGGCTAATGACGCCGTTGAGTATTTTATAATGGGGAACAAAGAAATGGCAGACCAATTAAATACATACTTTGGTTCTGTCTTCAAAAAGGAGGACACAAATAACCTCCCAAAGATGTCGGGGAACATAGGGTCTAATGACAGGGAGGAACTGATAGAAATCAGTATTTGTAGGGAAATTAATGGGATTGAGGGCTGATAAATCCCCAGGGCATGATAATCTACATCCTAGGGTATTTAAGGAAGTGGCCCTAGAAATAGTAGATGCATTGCGGGTCATCTTCCAAAGTTCGGTAATACTCTGGAACAGTACCCATGGATTGGCGGATAGCTAATGTTACCCCACTGTTCAAAAAGGGTGGTAGAGAGAAAACGGGGAATTACAGACCGGTAAGCCTGACGTCGGTAGTGGGGAAAATGCTAGAGTCCATTATAAAGGATGTAATAGCAGAGCACTTGGCAAAAAGTGACCGGATCGGACAAAGTCAACATGGATTTACAAAAGATAAATCATGCTTGACTAATCTACTGGAATTTTTTGAGGATGTAACTGGTAAAATAGATAAGGGAGAACCAGTGGATGTGGTGTACTTGGATTTTCAAAAGGCTTTCGATAAGGTCCCGCATAAGAGATTAGCGTGTAAAATTAAGGCACATGGGATTGGGGGCAAGGTATTGACTTGGATAGAGAACTGGTTGGCAGACAGAAAGCAAAGAGTTGGAATAAACGGCTCTTTTTCTGAGTGGCAGGCAGTGACTAGTGGGGTACCGCAGGGATCGGTCCTTGGACCCCAGCTATTCACAATATACATTAATGATCTGGATGAGGGAACTAGATGTAATATCTCCAAGTTTGCAGACGACACAAAGCTGAGTGGGCGTGTGTGCTGTGAGGAGGATACCGAGAAACTCCAATATGATTTGGACAGGTTGGGTGATTGGGCAGAAGCATGGCAGCTGCAATATAACGTGGATAAATGTGAGGTTGTAGGAATAGGCGTATTCCTAACCAAATCACTGAGGTCGACTCAGAAGAAACAATCCAACAGGTCTTTAATGAAGGATTTGGCGAAGTACAGAAAACAACAAGGATCGATGCAGGAGAGCCTTGGAACAGGTCTTACCCGAACGGGGACGCCACGAGGACTGACTCGGCAGTCCCGTGGATTGCGTCGTGACGTCATCGCATTTTCCCGCGCTTGGGGCGGTCACGTGATGTGCAACGTGACGTCATCGCGTTTGCCCGCGCTTAGGGCGGTCACGTGCTGTGCAATGTGACATCATCGCGTTAGGTCACGTTCTTAAAGGGCAACACCCCGTACACGTTCTTAAAGGGGCAACGCCCCGTACATGCATACTCTATACAAACATAGTTAAAGGGAATTATGCACAGTAAGTAAGAGACACTCGGTGGTACTGCTACAAGGTTATCCACTTTGGTGTCAAAAACAGGAAGGCAGATTATTATCTGAATGGCAATAGATTGGGAGAAGGGGAAGTGCAATGAGACCTGGGTGTCCTTGTGCACCAGTCGCTGAAAGTAAGCATGCAGGTGCAGCAGGCAGTTAAGGCGGCAAATGGTATGTTGGCCTTCGTAGCGAGAGGGTTTGAGTACAGGAACAAGGATGTCTTGCTGCAGTTGTACAGGGCCTTGGTGAGACCACATCTGGAGTATTGTGTGCCGTTTTGGTCGCCTTATCTGAGGAAGGATGTTCTTGCCATGGAGGGAGCGCAGCGAAGATTCACCAGGCTGATACCTGGGATGGCAGGAATGACATATGAGGAGAGATTGGGTTGATTGGGCTTGTACTCGCTGGAGTTTAGAAGAATGAGAGGGGAGCTCATCGAAACTTATAAAATTCTAACAGGACTAGACAGACTAGATGCTGGAAGGATGTTCCCGATGGTCGTGGAGTCCAGAACCAGGGGTCACAGTCTAAGGATAAGGGGTAAGCCATTTAGGACAGAGATGAGGAGGCATTTCTTCACCCAGAGAGTGGTGAACCTGTGGAATTCTCTACCAAAGAAGGCAGTAGAGGCCAATTCATTAAATATATTCAAGAAGGAGTTGGATATATTTCTTAAGGCTAAAGGGATCAAGGGATATGGAGAGAAGGCAGGAACAGGGTACTGAATTTGGACGATCAGCCATGATCTCATTGAATGGCGGAGCAGGCTCGAGGGGCCGAATGGCCTACTCCTGCTCCTATCTTCTATGTTTCTATGTTTCTATGAGCCCATCCAACGAAGCTGAGGTGAGCTACAACTACAGCCACATTTCCACCAGATCCATAATTGAGCAAACCATCGGCATGCTGAAGATGCACTTCAGATGCCTGGATAGATCAGGTGGACCTTTAATGTGTGTACCTTTAAGGGGGGGAACTACTTTTTACAGCTCATGTATACTGTAGTACCGGCAGTGACCACACCTGTATATAATGCTGAGTAGTAATCTGTACAGATCAGTTGCAGTCTGAGCCACGTTGAGTAAACACCTATTATACCGTTCTCCGCAGTCTGTGTCTTCTTATACACGGGCGTAACATTGGCGACGAGGCAGGTTCGAACCTACCTGCAACTCTGCATCACCTCCCGGGGATTCGTTCCTGGAGATCAGTGGATTGGAGGTCAAGGCCAGAGACTCGGGCGTCGACCACGGGCAACCGCCCAGTCATCCAGCAGAGACTCGAGAATTGCGGGGGAGGCTGTCAAGAACCAGGCTTGGCTTTCCAGTCGAGGTGGTCCAGCGAAACGGGCTGGCAACAGGTAGTGCGCAGACTCTTCCCGGACAGCGGCGTGCAAGAGCCCGACCGAGCGGCACAGCAAAGGGCCGAGCAGCGTCGACGGGGGGAGAGAGAGAGAGAGGGCAGAGCGCACCCGGTGTTCAGGGGCCGAGCAGCGTCGGAGAGAGGGAGAGAGAGAAGCGCGCAAAACCTACAGGGTGCCGCCATTGCCGCGAGAACCTCTGGGAGCGGCGTCGGCAGCAGCGGGGGAGGAAGGAAAGCGCGGGAGACGCCATTTTAAGCCATTGGGAGACGCCATTTTAAACCACACCCAAAATGCCGAAGAGTGGCAGTATCACCGCATTTGACAATGAAGTCGAAGATTGGACTACATGTGTCGAACGAATAGAGGTGTCAGATGACAAGAAAGCGTTGGTACAGGTAGACTACCCTTTATCTGGACTTCCGAAAACCGAAACCCTCTAAAAACCGAAGGTTTTTTCGTTCAGCGTAAGTCGTGCGTACGACTTACGCTGAACGAAAAAACCTTCGGTTTTTAGAGGGTTCCAGTTGCGGAAGTTCGGATAAAGGGTAAGTCGTGCGCACGACCCCCCGGCCGACCCCGCCAGCCCCGACAACCGCCGACCCCGCCAGCCCCGACAACCGCCAGCCCCGACAACCGCCGACCCCCCCGCGGACCCCGCCGGCCGCGACAACCGTCGACCCCGCCAGCCCCGACAACCGCCGACCCCCCCGCGGACCCCGCCAGCCCCGACAACCCCGCCAGCCGCGACAACCGCCGACCCCCCCGCGGACCCCTCCAGCCCAGACAACCGCCAACCCCCCCCGCCGGTCCCGACCCCCGCCGACCCCGACTGACTTACGCTGAGCGTCAGCGTAAGTCGTGCGCACGACCCCCCGCCGACCCCCCCCCGCGGACCCCCGCCGACCCACCTTCCGAAATCCGAAATTCTCCTTTATCCGAAACTCGGCTGGTCCCGAGGTTTTCGGATAAAGGATAGTCTACCTGTATTGTTAAATTTAATGGGTGCAAAGACATATGGTTTATTACGAAATCTAGTAACCCCAGGGAAGCCAATGGAAAAGAGTTTTGAAGACATAGTAACGATACTAAAGGAACATTTAAACCCCACACCGCTGCTGATAGCAGAAAGATTCAAGTTTCACAAACGGAACCAGCATAAGGATGAAAGCAATGCTGATTATTTAACAGAACTGCGCAAACTATCGAAACACTGCCAGTTTGGAGCGGGACTGACAGATGCCTTAAGGGACAAGTTTGTGTGTGGGCTTCAAAGTGAAGGAACCCAGAAACGGCTTTTATCTGAAAAGGACCTTACGCTAGAAAAGGCTTTCAGCATTGCGGTATCATATGAAGCAGCAGCACGGGGCGCTGCAGAGATACAACAGAGACCGCAAGAATATGGCACAAATGAAATGTCATATGGAACAGAGAAGTGCTATCGCTGCGGCAGAACAACACACAACCAGAATGATTGCTGGTTCAAAGGCAAAGTGTGCAGACAGTGTGGAGAAGTAGGACACATAGCACGAGTCTGCAGGTCGGGAAAGAAAACCAGCAATAAGAAACCTACCAAAGGAAAGTACCAAAAAGGTACTTAAGATGACGGAGAGTAGTTCAGACGAACAAAAGAGTGATAACGACTCCGAAAGCAGGGAACTGAGTTGTCTGAAACTACATAATGTGATCACAACGGAGGATCACCGAACCATTTGGGTCACTCTCAAGATAGCAGGAGTCCAGGTAAAGATGGAATTGGACACAGGATCAGCCCTAACAGTCATAAACCGACGGGACTACGAGCGGCTATTCTCACACATACCCTTGAGAGACACAAAATTTATTTTGAAGACGTACACGGGGCAAAAAGTCTACCCCAAAGGAAAAATAAGGGTGACCGTTATATATAACGGTAAGGAAACACCAAAACTAGACCTGTATGTATTGCAAGATGGAGGACCACCATTACTGGGACGTGAATGGATCCGGAAAATACAATTGGATTGGCATTCCATACAGGCACTGACTGTGGCTGACAAAAAGGATGATGACGTCACACCTGGGCGACTGTCAAAGATCCTAACTGACGCGAAAGAAGTGTTCCAGCAAGGACTCGGAACACTAAAAGACATGACAGCGACGATTAAAATTGAAGAAAACGCAAGCCCAAAATTTTTAAAGGCCAGACCGGTACCTTATGCGATCCGCCCAGCCGTCGAAGCAGGAGAGTCTGGAACATTCAGGTGTACTGTCCAAGGTAGACTGGAGCGGGTGGGCTACACCCATCGTCCCTGTGATGAAAAAGTCGTTGAGCAGCACGCCTGGGGAACCAAAGAAGGTTCGCATCTGTGGGGACTTTAAGGTAACAGTGAACCCGGTCCTTCACTCCATACAATATCCACTTCCGCGGATTGAAGATATTTTCGCCTCGCTATCTGGAGGGAAACACTTCACTAAGATTGATCTAGCCCAGGCGTATCTGCAAATGGAGGTAGAAGCAGCATCAAAAAAATACCTCACAATCAACACCCATAAAGGTCTCTACCAATACAACCGGCTGGTATTCGGGGTAGCATCAGCTCCGGCTATTTGGCAGAGGGCAATGGAACAAGTCCTGCAAGGGATCCCAGGGACCCAGTGTTATTTGGACGACATCCTGGTCACGGGCGAAAATGACAGTGATCACCTTGCCAACCTGGAGCAGGTGCTCACTAGATTGCAGGAATATGGGCTCCGAGCTAACCGCCCCACATGCGAGTTTTTTAGAAAACAGATCTCGTATTGTGGCCACGTTATCGATAAAGAGGGGTTACATAAGTCCCCAGAGAAGATTGAGGCAGTAGTCAAGGCTCCAGCACCGGAAAATGTGTCACAACTGAGGTCGTTCCTCGGGCTGGTAAACTACTACCATAAGTTCTTGCCAAATTTGTCTACAATACTACACCCACTGAACACCCTACTGCAAACTGGGGTGCCATGGAAGTGGAGTGACGAATGTAGACAAGCTTTCCAGAAGAGCAAAACATTAATCACATCGAAAGAGGTATTGGCCCATTACAACCCGGCATTACCAATTCGGTTGGCATGTGATGCATCACCCTAAGGCATTGGAGCGGTGCTGTTGCACAAATTCTCAGACGGCTCAGAGAGGCCAATAGCCTTTGCGTCACGATCACTAACCTCAGCCGAGCGTAACTACGCCCAGATTGACAGGGAGGCCCTCAGCCTAGTGTGGGGAGTGAAAAAGTTCAATCACTATCTGCACGGGCAGAAATTCACCTTGCTGACTGATCACCAGCCTCTTGTCTCCATTTTTAATCCAAAGAAGGGCGTTCCGGTGATGACTGCGCAACGACTACAAAGATGGTCACTTTTTCTAGGGGCGCACCACTATGACATTGAATATAAGGGCACGAAACAGCATGGAAATGCTGATGGGCTATCACGCCTGCCATTGCCTACTGCGGAGGAAGCACCAGCAGTGGATCCTGTCGAAATATTTCATTCGACTATAGTTGAATACCTACCGGTAACTAACGCTTGTATCGAAAAGGAAACCCGAAATGACCCGACACTGTCTCGGGTATATAATTTGACGGTGAAGGGATGGCCAGCACATGGCGACTCACTGTTGCCAGCATTCTCGACAAGGAGAGAACAGCTGTCAGTGTGCCGGGGGACCTTGATGTGTGGATCCCGAGTGGTAATTCCACCCAAGTTAAGGGATAGAGTGCTCAATGAGCTTTAGGAGGGTCATCTGGGAGGGGTAAAAATGAAAAGCCTAGCCAGGGCTTATGTGTGGTGGCCGGGAATCGATAAACAAATCGAGGACCTGACCAAGAGCTGCTCAGGATGCCAGAAAGTCCAAAATGCACCACCACAGGCCCCTCTACACCTATGGGAGTGGCCCTCATCTCCATGGCAACGGGTGCATATTGATTTTGCTGGTCCATTCATGGACTCAATGTTTTTAATAGCTGTGGATGCGCACTCGAAATGGCCTGAGGTCATCAAAATGTCCTCCACCACCACGGAGAAAACTATTGCAGTCCTACGGACCATTTTTGCCAGGAATGGCTTGCCAGAACAGATTTGCTCCGACAACGGACCACAGTTTGTGTCCGAAGAGTTCCGGAGGTTCTTGAAAAAGAATGTGGTAAGGCATTACACATCCGCCCCGTATCATCCAGCCACAAATGGATTGGCTGAGAGGTTCGTACAAACCTTTAAGAAGGCAATAAAGGCTATGTACAATGACAACATTCCGCTGCAGCACAAGATGGACAATTTCCTGTTCGCCTACTGGAATGCGGCACATGCAGTCACCAACCAGGCCCCAGCCATGATGTTCTTTAACCGAAGGTTAAGATCTCGCCTGGATTTGCTCAGACCAAACGTACGAAGAGATGTTGAGAGCAAGCAATTCCAGCACATCCATGAGAAGCCAACAAGGAGCTTCAATGTAGGGCAACCAGTCTTGGCCCGCGACTACCGAACAGAAAAATGGCAGCCAGGAACGATATGCACATGGCAAGGCCCACTAATGTACACAGTGGGCATTGGGGAGAGCATCGTGAGACGCCATGCTGACCAGATCCTAGTCACAGGAACAAGTCAACCCCATGCCTCGCCCATACGTACCTGGTGATGAACCCGACGTACAGGTAGCATCTACCCCAGAAACAGTAGCATCGGAAGCTGATGAACCAACCGACGACAGGGGGCCAGAATCGCCTCCGCACCAAGAGCAAGACACTCGGGAAAGACGCTATCCAGAAAGGATCAGGAAGCCTCCCCAAAGACTGAATTTATAAATAGACTATTTTCAGCTAATGTTGCATGTTAAAAGTGTTAATTGTAATTAGTTTGATATTTAATTGTTAAATGAGTGTTATGGTACTGTTAATCTAAAAGGGGAGGAATTGTAATGTATGTACCTTTAAGGGGGGAACTACTTTTTACAGCTCATGTATACTGTAGTACCGGCAGTGACCACAGCTGTATATAATGCTGAGTAGTAATCTGTACAGATCAGTTGCAGTCTGAGCCACATTGAGTAAACACCTATTATACCGTTCTCCGCAGTCTGTGTCTTCTTATACACGGACGCAACAGAGCCCTGCAGTACTCAGCAGCCAGGGTCTCCAGAATCGTCGTGGTTTGCTGTGCACTTCACAACGTCGTGGCTTGTAGATTCCTGAGGACCAAGTGGCTCCTCACATATCCTCCTCAGATGAGGAGGAGGAGGAAGAGGAGGAGGAGAGCGAAAATGAACTTCTTGCAGAGGCCCATCAACCAGCGGCAGCAGTACGTGAGAACATTGCTGCCCGGGATGCAAGGAACGCACTCATCTTGGCCAGAGTTGCTTAGCCTAGCCAATCAAGCACTTTTGCCTTGAAGCTTCTTACCAGAGCATTGGCAATGGCCAAGAACCAGCGGATTCCTAGCACTCTGACCGCCATACTGACAACTACAAGTAATCCTAAGCCCTCAATGTGGAAGTCCCATTTACGAAATGACACACGTCACAACTGCAACAGTTGCCATAAGAATTTTTATTTACAATAACCAACTGATGGCATTTTAAAAATAAACATAACATTTCACCCAAGTGACTACCCTTATGACTATTTGTGCAGTATCTTTCTCTTACACGTGCTCCTACATGGTGCTTCCCCTGTGGCTTCAGCAGATGTGGAGGCCCCTTGCTCACTTTCTTGCTGTTCCTGTCTCGACACCTTTGGCAGGCGTCCTCTGGGGTTGCGAACCTGTGAGGGCTGACCAACAGTCTGCTGCTCCTGCGGCTGTGCAGGGGTTGAGACGCCGATCTCAGTTGGGTGGGGACTCTGGTGGAGCTCTGATCGAGGACTTGGCAGTGGCATGGAAGTGTGAGCGCTTGCAGAGGAGCCCCCACTTCCTTGTTCTCTGCCACCAACATCCCTCTCATGGGTCAGGTCCATCTCAGCGCTTGCAAGTGGCTTGAGAGCACCTTGCTGCACATCAGGGGGGCCATGGGGACCCGTATCTGCACTGGCAGTCCTACTCAGAAGGACTTCCATGAAGGTCTGGTTTCTATGTTCAATAGCTGACCATCACTCCTCCAGAGATGTCAGTCTATTCTGAACACTCACCATGTTTTCTACACTCTGGCAACTTAGCTCCTCCATGGCCATAGCCATCCTCTCGTCTACTGTAGCCATCCTTTCCACAGAGGTTGCCATCCTTTCTGTGGTGCTGCGTTCATGCGCCAATGACTCCACAAAGGCTCTGCTCATGTTCGCGCTGGACTCCTCCATTCGCTCCACACTCGCAGCGACCCTGGAGACAAACCTGCCAGAGACTGCTGCACCTGTTCCTGGAATTCCAGCACCACTGTTCTTCTGGATGGACCCAGAGGCAGAGGGTCGGGTCGACATGCAGCTGAGCCGAGCTGGGAGAGTCCTGCGCCCTCCGACTAGGTCTGTCCACTGCTGTCCCTGTCTCCACAATCTGCTGATGCTCACTTGTGAGCTGTGATACACCAGGTGACAACACTACTCTATCTCGCGATGGTCCAACTGAGGTGTGATTGTCTGCGCTGGTGCTGGGTTGGCTGAATTCTGCTGACGCTGCACCCTCAGAGGTTGCAGCTTCCTCTGAGGAGCCTGGAGGCTCAGGCTGTTCCTCCTGGATAGTGGGGACGGGTGCTTGCGATGGTCCTGTGGGGGAGTAAAGGAAAGAGTCAGAGATGTGAGGCCAAGGTTACATGCACGTTGCATATTGCAGATGATCATAAGGACATCTGTTAGAGCTTCAGAATCATTATCAGCGACTCATGCAATGTCAATGAGAGAGATGAAAAACTATTATGTCGCCAGCTTTCTCTGATGCACCCGTCTATCCATCCCCCACTTGCGCATCGTCCTCAAGTCCCACGATCTCCAGGACCGCCTCCTCCCAAGGGGTGAGGTAGGCCACTGAGGGTGGCCCTCCTCCTGTCCTCGCTCTTTCCCTCTTATTGTGAGCTCTCTTTTCCTGCAATGAAGGAGACAAGTGGAGTTTGAGTGAGAATGAAGGAGTGAGTGTAGAGAATCCATAGCATAGATGCTTAGAAGGAGACAAAGATGGAGTGAGTTGGCAAGACCAAGGGCCCTCCCTGTGTTTTGTAAGTTGTTTTCATAGCATCACAGTGATAGGGAGTGTGAGGGCTGCATAGTCGAATAGTTAGGTGAATGTGACCATAGAGAGGGAATGGGTAAGGGTGCAGGGATGTCAGTGTCAAGTGGGATGTGGAGGAAGAGGTTGCTAAAGCTGAGTGCTGGTGAGGAGAGGCAATGGGGATCAGATTGAGGGTGATGGGAAAGTCATACTCACTTTTCCAGTGCGCAGAAGGTCATGAAACCTCTTCCTGCACTGAAGCCAGGTTCTGCGGATCATCGACAACGAGTTGACCTCCTGGGCCACCTGGATCCACACAGCCTTCATCTGCTGGGGAGGCTTCTTCCTCCCTGAAGAAGGGAAAAGCACCTCCTTACTAGCTCTTGCTCCCTCCACCAAAGCTGGCAGGGCGACGTCATCAAATCTGGGAGCAGACTTAGGTCTCCCGCTGCTCATTCTGCCTCCAGGTCCCTCTCACTGCAAAGGCCAAAAGGTTGGCAGTCTGCAGAAGAAGCAAGGCTTCTTGCAGACCTTAAATGCAGCAGCAATGATGACATCATCGGAGGCGAGTTTCAGACTGAAAAAACAAATTGGGCCAATGGATTCCCACACGCTGGAACTCAATTGCCCAATTATGTGAAAATCGCATCAATATCCCACATCGATTTGGAATCAGGTGGATAACACAAAAAGCGGATGACACAACCCCAACCCACCCCATGACAAAATCCAGCGCATAGGGTCTGGCAGCACTGTGGCTGGTCCTGAGCTATGGCAGCACTAGGTGGGAGGTCCTGAGGTAGGGCTGCATTGGGTTGGCAGTTTTCCGGCAACATTAAGACCTAAGTTTGCAGATGATACTAAGATGGGAGGGAAAGTAGTGAGTGAGGAGGACATAAAAAACCTGCAAGGGGACATAGACAGGCTAAGTAAGTGGGCAGAGATTTGGCAGATGGAATACAATACTGGAAAGTGTGAGGTTATGCACTTTGGCAGGAAAAATCATAGAGCAAGTTATTATCTTAATGGCAAGAAACTGGAAAGTACTGAAGTACAAAGGGATCTGGGGGTCCTGGTGCACGAAACTCAAAAGGTTAGTATGCAGGTGCAGCAAGTGATTAAGAAGGCCAATGGAATGTTGGCTTTCATTGCTAGGGGGATAGAATATAAAAATAGGGAGGTATTGCTTCAGTTGTACAAGGTATTGGTGAGACTGCACCTGGAATGCTGCGTACAGTTTTGGTGTCCATACTTAAGAAAGGACATACTTGCTCTCGAGTCAGTACAAAGAAGGTTCACTCAGTTAATCCCGGGGATGAGGGGATGGACATATGAGGAGAGGTTGAGTAGATTGGGACTCTACTCATTGGAGTTCAGAAGAATGAGAGGCGATCTTATTGAAACATATAAGATTGTGAAGGGGTTGGATCGGGTGGATGCGGGGAGGATGTTCCCGATGATGGGTGAAACTAGAACTAGGGGGCATAGTCTTAGAATAAGGGGCTGCTCTTTCAAAACTGAGATGAGGAGGAACTACTTCACTCAGAGGGTGGTAGGTCCATGGAATATGCTGCCCCAAAAAGCTGTAGAAGCTACATCATTACATAAATTTAAAACAGAAATAGACAGTTTCCTAGAAGTAAAGGGAATTAAGGGCTATGGGGAGCAGGCAGGAATTTGGACATGAGTCTAGGTTCGGATCGGTCATGGCCCTATGGGTAGTGGAGCGGGCCCAGGGGCCGTGTAGCCTGATCCTGCTCCTATTTCGTGTGTCTAATTCTGTTAGATTCAGGAGATGGTTCTGTGATAGTGGATTGGCAGTTGGGATCAGATCAGCCATGATCTTATTGAATGGCGGAGCAGGCTCGAGGGGCCGATTGGCCTACTCCTGCTCCTATTTCTTATGTTCTTATGTAAGGTAAGGGGTCAGAGCAATGGTGAGTGAGTCCTGGGGTCTGGCAACACTGGGTGGCTGTCCTTGGCCCTAAGCATTTGATAATAACTTACCTCTTGAAACTTTACCTCAAAATGTTTTTAACGTTCATCTTCTAACTTATTTTTAAATTATTTGGAGAAATAAACAATCCTATAAATAATGTTATAGTCTAAGGAAAGGCACTCAGAAAAATAAGTTAACCTTGCTATAAACAATTTTTTTGTATCTCCAATATAAACAAAAGAAAACAGGGATACTCAAATCACCTGGTGTCTCTGAATGTCTGTCCCTCTCTGCAAATAATTTAATTCCATCATTATTAATTCAGACACCCTCCCCCCCTACACACACACATTTAGAACATTTTTTGGAACATGATGTAAAAGCCGTTATTACCACTGCTATAATTCCTATATTAAAACCTGTATGATCTGGAGAGACAAAGTCCATACCACGTGCAAAGCTGTTTGTTCATTGATTGTAAGACCAGACTGAACACCACAAAGAGGAAAAATCTGAACAGCCGGTAAAAATACGTTGGAAACCCAAACGAGACAGTGTAGAATTGTCTGCATTTTATTCTGTTCTTGTCAAAATAATTGCATCGCAATATTTTGATCTCGGCCAACAACAGTAATTAAACATGCTTTGATGTAACAAAAAATATCCGCCTTGCATTAATCTCTAATGGAGAAAAGGTAGTGACTGTTGAGCTAAGCATATAATGAAGCGTGCAGCAAATACAAACACAATTTCGGTTTTAAAATTCATTTGGCTACCCACAATTCAGTTGGCTTATTGCACTTTATTTAAACGGTTTAGACATTATTTGAACAGAAACTTATATTTCCTTTCACTTCACTGTTGGGTAATCTAACATGAGGTTTCAGTTCTGACGAAAGGTCATCGACCTGAAACGTTAACTCCGTTTCTCTCTCTCCAAAGATGCATTTTGACCTGCTGAGTATTTCCAGCATTTTCAGCTTATATTTCCGATTTCCAGCATCCGCAGTTTTGATTTTGTTGTAACATGAGGTTTTCATGGCAGCTCAATCCCAGTGAAGGGATACCTGCCTGGACGCTGGACTATCTGCATAGTCTCAAAGGACAGAGTCTTGATCTAAAAGATGTATGGCTAGTATAATTAAAACACCGGGTGGTTAAAAAAAACCGTCAACAAAATTCAGGATGCGCGGTACTTGTGCCTGCATTGCAAGTGTCGATTACATCATAACAACCCCAGCCTCTAACCGTTTACGGAAACAGTAACCATTTGGTAGGATTAAAGGGATTTGTGTCAATTTATTAGTCAACGCGGATTTCAGGAATTCTTGTTTAGTTTGGAAAACAATATTAGATTAAATTTTATAAGTACCTTGCAACTTCAATGCTAATATGTACCACATAACCAAAAGTATGCCATCTTCCGGATCATTTTAGCAGGGCATGTCAATCGTTCTTTTATACCCAAAAAAAGGAAGCATTAATGGGGTACTGCATTTAGATTTATGTTCTTAATGTAAAGTGTAGGATATGGTAATCTTTCACAGTAAATATTGTAGTGTATGTACCTTTAAGGGGAGAACTACTTTTTACAGCTCCTGTACACTGTAGTACCGGCAGTGACCACACCTGTAATATAAACCCTGAGTTGGGATCTGTACTATTAGTTTTAGAGTAACCCTCATCCAGTAAACACCTGTTGATTGTTCCTCTGCAGTCTCTGTCTATTTCTTGAAGGACACCATACATCAAGATTCACGGATTTAACATTGGCGACGAGGCGATTCGAACCTACCTGCAACTCTGCAGAGGAAGGCCGATTCCAGAGACACGGGCGTCGACCATCCGGCAGAGACTCCAGCGAGGCGCAGACCCTTCCCGCACAGCGGCGGCTAGAGCCGACCGACGGCACAGGAAAAGGCCAAGCAGCGTCGACGGGAGCAGAGAGAGAGGGTAAAGCGCACAGGGCGCAGCCGGGGTTCAGGACCGAGCGGCGTCAACGAGAGAGGCGCGCAGGAAAACGCGCAGAACGTGGCCGGTGTTCAAGGGCTGAGCAGCGTCCGCGGGGGAAGAAAGGAAAGCGCGGGAGACGCCATTTGAGCCGCAGCAGAGAAGAAGGGAGAGCGCGGGAGACGCCATTTTTGAGCCGCAGCGGAGAAGAAGGGAGAACGCGGGAGACGCCATTTTGAGCCACAGCGGAGAAGAAGGGACAGCGCGGGAGACGCCATTTTTAGCCAGTCTAACCACACCCAGGGATGCCGAAGAGTGGCAGTGTCACAGCGTTCGACAATGAAGTCGAAGATTGGGTGACATATGTAGAACGCATAGAAGTGTACTGCAAGGCGAATGAAGTGCCAGATGCCAGGAAAGCACTGGTATTGTTGAATTCCATGGGTGCAAAAACATATGGCTTACTGCGAAACCTAGTAACCCCAGAGAAGCCAGTGGAAAAGCATTTTGAAAGCATAGTGGCAATCCTACAGGACCACTTAAACCCCACACCGCCGCTGATAGCAGAAAGATTTAAGTTTCACAAAAGGAACCAGCATAAAGACGAAAGTAATGCTGAGTATTTAACGGAACTGCGCAAGCTATCGAAACACTGCCAGTTTGGAACGGGACTAGCAGATACTTTAAGGGACAAGTTTGTGTGTGGGCTTCAAAGTGAAGGAACCCAGAAACGGCTTCTATCAGAAAAGGATCTTACGCTGGACAAGGCTTTCAGCATGGCAGTATCACACGAAGCAGCCGCACGGGGCGCTGCAGAGATACAACGGAGACCGCAAGAATATGGCACAAATGAAATGTCATATGGAGCAGTGAAGTGTTACCGCTGCGGCAGAACAACACACGACCATAAGGATTGTTGGTTCAAGGACCAAGTGTGCAGACAGTGTGGAAAAGTAGGACACATAGCAAGAGTCTGCAGGTCGGGAAAGGAAACCAGCAGCAAGAAATCTCCACAGGAGAAGTACAAAAAGGTACATAAGGTGACGGAGAGTAGTTCAGACGAACAGAAAAGTGATACAGACTCCGGAAGCAAGGAGCTGGGTTGTCTGAAACTACATAATGTAATCAAAATGGAGGATCACCAAACTATCTGGGTCACGCTCAAGATAGACGGAGTCCAAGTGAAAATGGAATTGGACACAGGATCAGCCCTAACAGTCATAAACCGAAGGGACTACAAGCGGCTATTCTCACATATACCCTTGAGAGATAGAGATTGTCTTGAAGACGTACACGGGGCAAAAAGTCTACCCCAAAGGAAAAATAAGGGTGAACGTTATATATAACGGCAAGGAAACACCAAAAATGGACCTATATGTATTGCCAGATGGAGGACCACCACTACTAGGACGTGAATGGATCCGGAAGATACAGCTAGATTGGCATTCCATACAAGCACTGACTGTAGATGCCAAAAAGGATGACGACGTCACACCTGGACGACTGTCAAAAATGCTAACTGACGCACAAGAAGTGTTCCAGGAGGGACTCGGAACACTAAAAGGCATAACAGCGATGATCAAAATAGAGGAAAATTCAAGCCCAAAGTTTTTTTTAAGGCCAGACCGGTGCCTTATGCGATCCGCCCAGCCGTCGAAGCAAAGCTGGAAGGTTTGGAACGTTCTGGAGTGCTGTCCAAAGTGGACTGGAGCGAGTGGGCTACACCCATCGTTCCTGTAATGAAGAGGTCGTTGAATAATACGCCTGGGGAACCAAAGAAGGTTCGCATCTGTGGGGACTTTAAGGTGACAGTGAACCCAGTCCTTCACACGGTACAATATCCACTTCCGCGGATTGAGGATATTTTCGCCTCGCTATCTGGAGGAAAACGCTTCACTAAGATTGCTCTGGCCCAGGCGTACCTGCAAATGGAGGTAGAAGAAGCCTCGAAATAGTACCTCACGATCAACACTCATAAAGGTCTCTACCAATACAACCGGCTGGTGTTCGGGGTAGCATCAGCTCCGGCTATTTGGCAAAGGGCAATGGATCAAGTCCTGCAAGGGATTCCAGGGACCCAGTGTTATTTGGACGACATCCTGGTCACGGGCGAAAATGACAGTGATCACCTCGCCAACCTGGAGCAGGTGCTCACTAGATTGAAGGAATATGGGCTCCGAGCTAATCGCCACAAATGCGAGTTTTTCCAGAAGCAGATCTCGTATTGTGGCCACGTTATTGATGAAAAGGGGTTACATAAGTCCCCTGAAAAGATTGAGGCAGTAGTCAAGGCTCCAGCACCGGAAAATGTGTCACAACTGAGGTCGTTCCTCGGGCTGGTGAACTACTACCATAAGTTCTTGCCGAATTTGTCTACAGTACTACACCCACTGAACACCCTACTGCAAACGGGGGTACCATGGAAGTGGAATGACGAATGTAAACGAGCTTTCCAGAAGTGCAAAGAATTGATCACATCAAAAGAGGTGTTGGCTCATTTCAACCCAGCACTACCAATTCGGTTGGCGTGTGATGCATCACCCTATGGTATTGGAGCGGTGCTGTCACACAAATTCCCAGACAGCTCGGAGAGGCCAGTAGCCTTTGCGTCTTGGTCACTAACCTCAGCCGAGCGTAACTACGCCCAGATTGACAGGGAGGCCCTCAGCCTAGTGTGGGGAGTGAAAAAGTTCAACCACTATCTGCACGGGCAGAAGTTCACCTTGCTGACTGACCACCAACCACTTGTCTCCATCTTTAATCCAAAGAAAGGCGTTCCGGTGATGACTGCGCAACAGCTACAAAGATGGTCCCTTTTTCTAAGGGCGAACCAATATGAAATAGAGTATAAGGGCACGAAACAGCATGGAAACGCTGATGGGCTATCACGCCTGCCACTGCCTACGGCGGAGCAAGCACCAGCAATGGACCCTGTCGAAATATTTTATTTGACTATAATTGAACGCTTGCCAGTAACTAACGCGGATATAGAGGAGACCCGAAATGACCCGACACTGTCTGTTATATGACTTGACGGTGAAGGGAAGGCCAACACATGGCGACTCACTGTTGCCAGCATTCTCATCCAGAAGAGAACAGCTGTCAGTATGCCAGGGGACCTTGATGTGTGGATCCCGAGTGGTAATTCCACCCAAGTTAAGGGAGAGAGTGATCAATGAGCTTCACAAAGGCCATCTGGGAGGGGTGAAAATGAAAAGCCTTGCTAGGGCTTATGTGTGGTGGCCGGGGATCGATCAGCAAATCGAGGACCTGACAAAGAGCTGCTCAGGATGCCAGAAGGTCCAAAATGCACCACCACATGCCCCTCTACACCCATGGGAGTGGCCCTCCTCTCCATGGCAACGGGTGCATATTGATTTTGCTGGTCCATTCATGGACTCAATGTTTTTAATAGCCGTGGATGCGCACTCGAAATGGCCTGAGGTGATCAAAATGTCCTCCACCACCACGGAGAAAACGATTGCAGTCCTACGGACCATATTTGCCAGGAACGGCTTGCCAGAGCAGATTTGCTCTGATAACGGACCACAGTTTGTGTCCGAAGAGTTTCGGAAATTTATGAGAAGGAATGGGGTAAGGCATTACACATCCGCCCCGTATCATCCAGCCACAAATGGATTGGCTGAGAGGTTTGTACAAATCTTTAAAAAGGCAGTAAGGGCCATGTGCGATGACGACACTCCACTGCAGCATAAGGTGGACAATTTCCTGTTAGCCTACAGAAATGCGACACATGCAGTCACCAACCAGACCCCGGCCATGATGTTCTTTAACCGAAGGTTGAGATCTCGTCTGGATTTGCTCAGACCAAATGTACGAAGAGATGTTGAGAATAAGCAATTCCAGCACATCAATGAGAAGCCGACAAGGAGCTTCAATGTAGGGCAACCACTCTTGGCCCGCGACTACCGAACAGAGAAATGGCAACCAGAAACGATATGCACACGACAGGGGCCACTAATGTACACAGTGGATGTTGGGGAGAACATTGTGAGACACCATGTCGACCAGATCCTAGAGTCACAGGAACGAGTCAACCCCATGTCTCGCGTACCTGGTGATGAACCCGATATACAGGTAGCATCTACCCCAGAAACAGTAGCATCGGAAGCTGATGAACCAACCGACGACAGGGGGCCAGAATCGCCTCCGCACCAAGAGCAAGACACTCAGGAAAGGCGCTATCCAGGAAGGATCAGGAAGCCGCCCCAAAGACTGAATTTATAAATAGACTGTTTTCAGTTAATGTTGCATGTTAAAAGTGTTAATTGTTAAATGAATGTTACGGTACTGTCAATCTAAAAGGGGAGGAATTGTAGTGTATGTACCTTTAAGGGGAGAACTACTTTTTACAGCTCCTGTATACTGTAGTACCGGCAGTGACCACACCTGTATATAAACCCTGAGTAGGGATCTGTACTGTTAGTTTTAGAGTAACCCTCATCCAGTAAACACCTGTTGATTGTTCCTCTGCAGTCTCTGTCTATTTCTTGAAGGACACCATACATCAAGATTCACGGATTTAACACATAATACTTTGCAAAAGCTCTTAGAAGTAATCTGTGCAATCTTCCAGGCATAATTGCTGGGAGCTCACTGGATTTTTGAACATAAATAACATAGTTTCCAGTTTCCTGGCCCCAACCGCCTCCTTTTCACCATGGACGTACAATCCCTCTACACCTCCATCCCCCACCAGGATGGCCTGAGGGCGCTCCGCTTCTTCCTTGAACAGAGGCCCGACCAGTCCCCATCCACCACTACCCTCCTCCGCCTGGCTGAACTTGTTCTCACATTGAACAACTTCTCCTTTAACTCCACTCATTTCCTCCAAATCAAAGGTGTTGCTATGGGTACCCGCATGGGTCCTAGCTATGCCTGCCTTTTTGTGGGATATGTGGAACACTCTTTGTTCCATTCCTACTCAGGTCCCCTCCCTCACCTCTTTTTCCGATACATTGATGACTGTATCGGTGCCGTTTCCTGCTCTCGCCCCGAACTAGACAATTTCATTCACTTTGCCTCCAATTTCCACCCTTCCCTCACCTTCACATGGTCCATCTCTGACTCTTCCCTTCCCTTCGTCGACTTCTCCGTCTCCATCTCTGGGGATAGGTTATTGACCAATATTCACCACAAGCCCACTGACTACACTTCCTCCCACCCCACCTCCTGTAAGGACTCTATTCCATTCTCCCAGTTTCTCCGTCTCCGCCGCATCTGCTCCGACGATGCCACCTTCCACACCAGTGCTTCCGACATGTCTTCCTTTTTCCTCAACCGAGGATTCCCCTCTACCGTGGTTGACACGGCCCTCGACCGTGTCCGTTCTATCTCCCGCACTTCTGCCCTCACCCCTGCCCCTCCCTCCCATAAGCACAATAGGGTTCCCCTTGTCCTCACCTTTCACCCCTCCAGCCTCCACATTCAACGGATCATCCTCCGCCATTTCCGCTACCTCCAAAGTGATCCCACCACCAAATGCATCTTCCCCTCCCCTCCCCTTTCAGCTATCCGTAGGGACCGCTCCCTCCGAGACACCCTAGTCCACTCCTCTATCACCCCTTCCCCTGGCACCTTCCCGTGCAAGCGCAGGAGATGTAACACCTGCCCCTATACCTCCCCCCTTCCCACTGTCCAGGGCTCCAAACACCCCTTCCAGGTAAAACAGCGATTTACTTGTACTTCTTGCAATCTAGTATACTGTATTCGCTGCTCACGATGCGGTCTCCTCTACATTGGGGAGACCAAACGCAAATTGGGTGACCACTTTGCGGAACACCTCCGTTCAGTCCGTAAGGGTGACCCCGAGCTTCCGGTCGCCTGTCATTTTAATTCACCGCTCCATTCCCACTCGGACCTCACCGTCCTCGGCCTCTTGCATTGTTCCACGGAAGCTCAACGTAAACTTGAGGAACAGCACCTCATCTTCCGATTAGGCACTTTGCAGCCTTCCGGACTCAATATCGGGTTCAACAATTTCAGATCATAACCATGGCCCCTATCACATTTTTACTTATTTTTTTTTCCCACCCCTTTGTTTTGGGTTTCCCGCCCCCCCCCTCCTCTTGTTTTACATGGCAGCTGTCTCTCATTCTGCCAGTACATTTCACACCTAATCTGAGTCGTCTTTTGTCTCTTTCCTAGTCCTATCACCATCTCATCTCGTTTTGAATACCTCTTAATGTCTATTCACTTCTTTTGTTCCCTCCCCAGCCCTGCCTTTCGATCTATTTCATTTCCTTTCCAGTTTTGAAAAAGGGTTAGACCCAAAACGTCGATTCTAAATTCTCTCCACGGATGTTGCCTGGCCTGCTGAGTTTTTCCAGCATTTTCTGTTGTTATTATAGATTATTTGTATGCATTTTGGTGTTTTTTTTTGGCTGGGGTCCGAAATGTTGTTCCACCACCTTATATAACATAGGCTGCGTGAGACGCACGACTCCCAGCTTCAGCGTCCCTGGCAATGAGTCAACACAGCAGTATCCAGACAGCGCCTCGCATCCTACCTTGCTGGAGCCTCACGCCGGCTGATTGACAGCAAACGCCACTGCGCGCGACGCCCTTCAAGGCTAGCAACATTCCAAAATAGAATCCCAGTGACGTCAGCGGACCAATGGGAGGCGGGGATAGGCTGGGCCGGAGAACCAGGTTCGGTTGAGCGGCGGATTCTGGGGTTCTCTGCGCCTTGATTGGTTGCCTCTCCCAGACAGGGACTTTGAGTTGATTATTAATGCAGAGTAAGCAGTCTGGCTTTGCAGCAGCACCACTAACCACCACTGAAGGGTTGGATTAATGCCAGCAAGCTACAGAATTAGCTCATTGTTCGATACACTCCAACTACGGGCACTAGGGTAGACAGTAAACCAGCTTTTTTTGGGAGCTTTTCAAAAGCTGACTGTACTTCATTTTTGGAGTGCAGTCATTATTGCATTTTTGAAAAAAATTGCTCCCCATTTTGGGAGCTACATGCAAATCTGTATGTAGGTAGAAGGTGGAGCGGGCAAAGGGCTTTGTCTGTAAGTATTGTACCGTGAAGCAATCTGTTCTGCAGTTCAATCTTTAAAAAAAATAATTATATTTAAGAATATCGATTTTGTTTCTGGTCAGCTAGTACTGTAGTAGCTGGCGTGGTAAGCGTTGTGCAGAGCTATCCATACAAGCATTCTTTTGTTCTTTCAGTCTTACAGTCTTAGAACCTAATACTCCGACTTAATTTTCTTTCAGCCTTTGCAGATTTAGAAAGTGGTTTTATATTGGGTAACTGGCACATTTAAGTTGTCTAAAATTACAGCTAATTTACTTGGTATTGCAGATATTAAAATTGTGAAGTTAACAATGTGCTTGAAAAATCATTTGTTACGTACATCGCAAATAATTATAAATAAAAGTTATGCATGTTCTTTCCCTTATAGTTTGCTCTCCTTTTAGGAACTGGGGAGACCTGCCTACAGTCCCGCCTCTGCCAGAAAACCATGCAGATAAGGGTAAGGATTGACCGTCTCAGACAAAAATGTGTAGTTATGATTCAGTGGGTTCGTGGTTAATAAATCACCAAAACGAGTAACATGCTTCTTTGTACACTGGTGTAAACCAATGCCGTAGATTGTACATCTTAATGGAAACATGTATGCGTTTAATTACAGTTTAAAATATTCATGTGCAGTTTTAGATTTATATTATCTAAACTCCTTTAGAAAGTAGGAAAATAATTTCAGACAAAGAGCTGAGGTAAAACATCTAGTGTTAATTTGTCTTTTCTGAAACAATAAATTTTGAAATCATAATCTTTTTGAAAATCTACATGATTGTTTTTCAATACAACAAATATATCATTGCAGTTTTCCAAACAAATGGACCTATTGGGTCATTTCCCAGTAATTTGATCCAATGTCTCTGTATATATTTAGTAAAATATCATGGATTTTGGACCTTACAATGGTGTGAATGCCTTATGCAGTATCTGTATTCAGTAGAGGCTTTAATGTTGTTAAATTTAACTCTTTTACATCTTAAATTACATAGATTATACAGCACAGAAACAGGCCATTCGGCCCAAATAGTCTGTGCTGGTGTTTGTAGTCCACACGAGTCTCCTCCCATTCCATCTACCTCATCTCAGCCTTTAAGCACATCTTTCTAAACTTCTCCATATAAGGTTCTTATTTACATTTATAATATTTAAAAGGTGCTACCTGAATCATTTTTGTTTCTTGTTTATTTTTTCATTGTGTTTTCATATTCCATTTACAATACAAAATTCTATAACTTTGAATAGTCAGTAAATTGTACAGTATTATTTTTTAACTTTTAACTCTTATCAATTTGTAAAGTGTAAATAAAGTCTAATGACTAATTGATTAATTAAACTGAAAACTATTAAGTATTAAAGTTTAAGTATTAAAGTAATTCCACTGTAATATACTGTACTTGGTGTCCTTTCACAAATTCTGAACTTGGCATGGATATTTTTTTCGAGTCTGCTATTTCACTAATGGTGTCAAAAATCTGTAATGATTTGTTCCTTTAAAATCAAAAGCTATAGGCATTTGTAGCTTACACTTTATGGGTGGAAATTGTTTTGTTACTTAGAATAAATGGGAATACAACAACAACTTGCATTTATAAAGCATCTTTAACAGAGTAATATGTTCCAAGGTGCTTCACAGGAGCAATATTAAACAATATTTGACACTGAGCAATATAAGGAGATTTTAGGACAGGTTGGTCAAAGAGGTAGGTTTTAAGGAATGTCTTAAAGGAGGAAAGAGAGGCGGAGAGATCTAGGGAGGGAATTCCAGAGTTTAGAGCCTAGGCAGATGAAGACACCGCTGCCAATATAGTTTTGCTTGTAATGAAAGATATAATCTGAGTGATATAAAGTGCAAAACAATGCTGCTTTTTACTCTTAAATGTAAACCTCTCTTGAAATGGACCATCCTTTTCATAAATTAATTTTAATTCACATCCAATTAAGATAGCACTTGCCCTAGATCATAATCACTCTGTCAAAAAAGTTTCATCCTGGGACCAGAGGTAACACTGGAAGTTGATGCCAACTGGTGCCTGTAATAGTGAATGATTTGAATTTACTGCCGCCAACTTTGCGCGCAGCATTTGTTGATGGCCAACTCAAAAATTTTTAATTGGATAACCGGGAACCAATGTAGGTCAGAAAGGACAGGGTGAGTGGGACTTGGTATGGGATAGAATATGGCAGCAGAGTTTTTGATGAGCTAAAGGGGCTGGCCAGGAGAGCATTGGAGTAGTTGAGTCTGGAGGTGATAAAGGCACAGATGATGATTTCAGCAACAGATGGATTGAGATAGGGGTGGAGATGGGCATTGTTACAGAGGAAGTAAGTGGTCTATGACAGAGGGGATATGGGGTCGGAAGTTCAGCTTGGGATTGAATAGGACACAGAGGTTGCAAAAAATCTGGTTCAACCTGAGATAGTGGCCGGGGAGGGGGTTGACTCGATGGCGAGGGTACAGAGTTTGTAGTGTGGGCCAAAGACAATGGCTTCAGTCTTCCCAATGCTAAACCTGTTTAGAGAGATTCAGACATGGAGTGGTGGGAAAGATGCTCATGGATTTGGTTGATGACAGTGCATTCAAGAACCTTGGAGAGGAAAGAGAGGTTGGAGATGGGGTAGTAGTTTTCAGGGACAGAGGAGTCAAGGTTGTCTTTTTTTCAGAAATGAGGTGATGACAGCGGTTTTGAAAGATAGAGGAAACCAATTACGATATCATCTAACATGGGGGCCAGGATGAGAAGTTGAGTGGTCAGCATTTTAGTAGGAATGGGGTTTAAGGGAGCAGCAGGTGGGTCTCGGGCCTCTCCACGCTCCCCTTATCCATGAGGGGAAATAGGAGCGAAACGAGAAAGATGCAGGTTCAGGGCTAGGATAGCTGGGGAGGAGGTTTGGAATGGTGGAGAAGCACCAGCAGCAGCTGAACAGATGGTCTTAATTTTAATGACAAAGAAGTCCATGAGCACCTTGGACTTGGTAGTGAGGGTGCAGGGGAGATGGATTTAAGGAGATGGTTGGTGGTAGAATAAAGAAGCTGGATTTAGCTTGGCTCTCCAGGCTCTTCTGGAGTAGTGGGTAGTTTTCCAATGGAGAGTGAGGCTTGGTAGCGCTTGATGTGGTCCAGCCAGTCTCGTGATGGATGGCTGAACTAGTTCTGGACCAGATATGCTTATGCCTGAGGCCCTTGGACTCGAAGGAACCTTACCAGTGGGAATGATAAATGGTAGAGTAGCCTAAATCCAGTGGCCTATGTTTTCCTCCTGGTGTAATCTCTTGGGGAAAAAGGTGCATTGTGTAAACTGTTGAAGAAAGCTATTTTTATAAATTCCCTTAAAAATGGATTCTTAGGCCACAATTTTGCCATCGGAGGCGGGATTGCAGTGGGAAAGGTTGTTGGTGGGTCCCGGTCCAGCTTCCAGCTCCAGCCACTCTGTGGAAAGGATTTCCCCCTGATTAGGCTTGTTAAGCCCGCCCTGCAAGGTTCCCGGCCAATTAAAAGGAAGCGGCTCTAATGATGTCATTTGATGACATGTCATCAGCCGGTTTCCCTAAAGGGATCATGGCCACATTCATTTTGACAGTCATTCTGTCAGTGTTCTACAGCATTGAGGTGCTATAAAGCACTGCACAAAGGTGCACAGCTGTACCCAGGCTCCGGCATGACTCCCTCCATATGCTTATGGAGGGAGTCACAGCATGCAGGGAGGTTCTCTTCCCTTTCAAGGGTGGAAGAGACCTCCCCACGAGACCAACACAGTCTGGTTGCACATTGCACAGGAGGGCACAAGCAGGGATGTGGTCAGGAGGACCTGGCTGCAGTGGCGCAAACCTTTCATTGATCTCGGTAGACCACGAAACGTTACTGCAAATCCACACCCAACCTCATCCTGCTGTGCCACTCATCACATCCCCATCATTCTGGCTCCCCTACCATACTCCTGCACATCCTTATTCACACCAACTTACCTTGCACCTCCACCCATCCCTCTCTATCTACATTATCAATTCCCCATCTCAGTAGCCACCCCTCGCACACACCCTCATCCTAGTGCAATCATACCAACTAACAACACACAAGGGTAGGCACTTGGGTGTTTTATGCAATGTTCATGTAAAATTTCTGTTAATGTGTTGTCAAACATTGAAATCTATATTTTCAACACTTTACCTTATTGGAAGGACATGTGCTCACCTTTGGAAGTGAGTTCCAGTGGATGTTGAGACATAATTTTGCCCCTCTTCCCCCCCCCCCCCCCCCCCCAATTGTGTTGAGTGTGCAATGAATGGCTTGCCCATTATAGGGATGCTTTATGGTGCTGGTGTGGGGTGGTGTCAACCTGGCGCATCATGTGGCAGCCAGGGTGTACAGCGTCAAGTGAAGTAAATCTGGCCATGGTGAGGCCATCGCTGGCCTCCCGAGCAGCAATGTGGTCGGGTGCTGATGCCCTGTGTCCTGTGCAGCATCAGGTGAGTGCGGAGAAGGTTGGTGTTGTTGGTGTGCCTGGTGATGTTGGTATTGGGGCTGATCGTGGAGGGATTCAGAGGACCAAGGTGAGATTTTTTCAAGAGCACTGATGTTGCTGGAATAGATGGCAGCTGAAGTTGAGATGACAGAAGCGATCTGTCAATGGTGAGATAGCTTGCTCCAAGGAGGTGACAGTGGATAGAGAGTTTACTCCAAACACTTCCAAACTGCATACAACTCAAAAGTGTCTTCTAAGTCCTGAAGGCTCAAGCTTCTGACATTGGAAAGTGACCAGCTGTAAAATGGTAGCTTTCATGCCATTTTTGCAGCTGTCCCTATTCACAGCAATGGGGAGACACAGAGAACCCGACCTACTTACCTTACGTGATCTCCGAGTGATGGGAACCTCGTTAAGAAAGTGGTAAAATAGAAACAGGCTGGCAAAATAGTAGTTAACAAGCGTTTAACAAGCATTTAACTGTCTTAAATGCCTCCCCCGCAACTTGGTGTCTGGTCTGTTCTGAAATTGCAGACCCGACACTTTGGAAACTTTTATATGGAGGCAGGTTCGGAGCCCACTCCCAACCCGCTGTCAATCATCTCAATTTTGACAACGGACCTGCCTCCAAACCCGCACTCTGAACACTGGCAAAATTCAACCCTTAGCCTCTGTTTGCGAAGTGCTGCGAATGTAAATAATGAAAAAAGATTTTTAAAAACTCATTAAGGGCTTGTTCACTACTTCTTATTATCAGGAATGTGCTTGTTGAATCTTTTCGCATCGAAACAGGTGGTACTTTTCTCAACTTTGAAACAGTTTGAAAAGGGTAATATTCTTCCTCAGTCAGACCTGGTAATCTACTCCCAGAGGTGAAGCTATCCATGGATATTCTTTTCTCTTGTGTAAAGTTAAAGCAACATTCTTTGATTAAACTGCCAGTATAAGTTCAACACAGATAAATGTGAAGTATTACATTTTGGTAGGAACAATAGGGAAGTCACTTATTACTTGGAGGGTGCGAGTCTAGGGGGGTAGAGGAACAAAGGGATCTCTGAGTACAAATACACAAATCACTAAAAGTTGTGACACAGGTTAGCAAGGCCATAAAAAAAGCAAACCAAGCACTAGGGTTTATTTCTAGAAGTATAGAACTGAAAAGTAGGGAAGTTATGCTAAACCTGTATCGAACCATGGTTGGACCACACTTCGAGTACTGTGTACAGTTCTGGTCGCCATATTATAAAAAGGATATAGAGGCACTGGAGAGGGTACAGAGAAGATTTACAAGGATGATACCAGAAATGCGAGGGTATACATATCAGGAAAGGATGAACAGGCTGGGTCTCTTTTCTGTTGAAAAAAGGCAGAGGGGTGATCTAATAGAGGTCTTTAAAATTATGAAAGGTTTTGATAGAGTGGATACAGAGAGAATGCTTCCACTTGTGGGGAAGAGCAAAACTAGAGGCCATCAATATAAGATAGTCACCAAGAAATCCAATAGGGAATTCAGAAGAAACTTCTTTACCCAAAGAGTGGTGAGAATGTGGAACTCGCTACCACAGGGAGTGGTTGAAGCGAATAGTATAGATGCATTTAAGGGGAGGCTAGATAAGCATATGAGGGAGAAGGGAATAGAGGGTTATGCTGATAGATTTAGATGAGGAAAGCTGGAAGGAGGCTCGAGTGGAGCATAAACGCCGGCATGGACTAGTTGGGCTGAATGGCCTGTGTAATCCTATGTAAATGGCATTTTAGATAAACAATTTTTCTTTGCTTTTACATACAAAGGAAAATGTACACTTCATGTCTGGAGTTACATATAGGCCAGCCTGGGTAAATATGGCAGGTTTCCTTCCCTAAAGGACATTATTGAGCCAGTTGGGTTTTTATGGCTTCTCCTGTGCCTGTACCCAATGATGTGTAACAGCATTGAGTCATTCATGTTAATTACTTCGCAAATCTGGAGAGGTAGAATGAATTTGGAGCATATCAGCTGGTGTGTGTCTCCCTCCCACTTCCTCAGTAGGAGTGTCATCCATTGTCTCCATATCAATCTAGGTCAGCATCCATATTTAAGATGTTCTTGGGGGCAGTGCCACAGTGAGTCTTGCTGTTGGACAGCACCTTTTTCTGCAAAAGTGACAGGTGTAGATGTTATTGGCAAACTTCATTCAGCAAGGCTAAGGTCTGCCACATTGGCTTTCCTGTATTCTCATGGTATATGAAAATATTGTGAATCCCCTTTTTAAAAAAAAAAATCTTAATTGTGATGTTTTTACAAAATTACCAGTCTGTACAGGATTAAATATGGTTTCTCATAACAATTTATGCATTTCCATAAGCTAACAGATTGAAAAATTTGAAATGTAAAGTAAAGGCTGCAATATTTGTATTTTAATTTCTGCATAAAGAAAGATTGACCTCGGGACGCCCCAAGGCATTTTACAATCAATGAAGTACTTTTGAAATGTATTCACTGTTGTAATGTAGGAAACATGGCTGCCAATTAGCGCACAGCAAGCTCCCACAAACAGTGATGAAATAAATGAGCAGATAATCTGTTTTAGCAATGTTGGTTGAGGGATAAATGTTGGCCAGGACACCAGGAGAATTCCCCTGCTGTTCTTCGAATAGTGCCATGGGATCTTTTATGTCTGACTGCATTTTTTCAGATTCTGCCAGAAATTCAAGGGAAATTCAAATAGAAACGGCCCCAGTGACCTCTAGAACAAATAAAATCAAGAATTGTTGATGGATATCTGTCATTGGGTCCAGCCCAAGAAGCATTGAGGGGTTTTCAACATCTTCATCTTCCCTAATCCCACAAGGGAAAACCAATAAAAATGTCATTTGGAGGAAATTGATCTGGCTTGATGCACTAAGCATTTTTTTCTCTCCATGTTCAGGTTCAAAGGCATAAAATTATGCAAAAATACACAATGCATAAGAGACTTGTTGTCATGCTAAATTTATGGTGCAGGAAGAGAAAATTGATTTTTCCCTCCAATCCTCAATAGCAATCCAGCAAAAGCTCCTGAAATTCATCTAATGTTTGTATCCTACATTACTTAAGTTGCACAGATGACATTCCCATGGTTCCAATAGGGCTGGAGCCACAGTATTCATGACCATATACAGTAGGAACAGGACTAGGCCATTCAGCCCCTAGAGCCTGTTCTGTCATTCAGTGAGATCATGGCTGATCTGTATCCTATCTACATCCACCTGCCTTGGCTCCATATCCCTTAATTACCTTGGCTAGCTAAAATCTATTGATCTCAGATTTTAAATGATTAATTGAGCTAGCATCTACTGCTTTGTGTGGGAGAGAGTTCCACATTATTACCACCCTTTGTGTGAAGAAATGTCTCCTAACTTCTCCCCTGAATGGCCTGGCTCTGATTTTAAGGTTATGTTCCCTTGTTCTAGACTCCCCCGCTCCCCACCCCCCATCAGCTGATAGGGTAGTTAGAGAGAAACTTTATCAATTCCTTTCAAATCCTAAAAACCTTAATCAACACCCCATAAGCTAGGTGAGACAGTAAGCTGTGAGGAGAACACAAAGAGTCTGCAAAGGGATATAGATAGACTAAGTGAGTGGGCAGTAAGGTGGCAGATGGAATATAATGTGGGGAAATGTGAGGTTATTCACTTCGGTGGGAAGAATAGAAAAACAATATTTTTAAAATGGTGAGAAACTTTCACATGTTGGTGTTCAGAGAGATTTGGGTGTCCTCGTGCAAGAAACACAGAAAGCTAGCATGCAGGTACAGCAAGCAATAAGAAAGGCAAATGGCATGTTGGCCTTTGTTGCAAGGGAGTTGGAGTATAAGAGTAAGGAAGTCTTGCTACAACTGTACAGGGCCTTGGTGAGACCACACCTGGAGTACCGTGCACAGTTTTGGTCTCCTTATCTAAGGAAGGATATACTTGCCTTGGAGGCGGTGCAACGAAGGTTCACTAGATTGATTCCTGGGATGAGAGGGCTGTCCTATGATGAGAGATTGTGTAGAATGGGCCCGTACTCTCTGGAGATTAGAAGAATGAGAGATGATCTCATTGAAACTTATAAGATTCTGAAGGGGATTGACAGGGTAGATGCTGAGAGGTTGTTTTCCCCTGGCTGGAGTGTCTAGAACTAGGGGCATAGTCTCAGGATAAGGGGTAGGCCATTTAAGACTGAGATGAGGAAGAATTTCTTCACTCAGAGGGTTGTGAATCTTTGGAATTCTCTGCCCCAGAGGGATGTGAATGCTGAGTCTTTGAGTGTATTCAAGGCTGAGATAGATAGATTTTTGGACTCTAGGGGAATCAAGGGATACGGAGATCGGGCGGGAAAGTGAAGTTGAGGTCGATGATCTGCCATGATCTTATTGAATGGCGGAGCAGGCTTGAGGGGCCGTATGGCCTACTCCTGCTCTTATACTACTTATATGTTCTTATAACATTCTATATTCCAGGGAATACAAGCCTAGTTTATGTAATCTCTCCTCATAATTTAACCCTTGTAGTCCTGGTAACATTCTGGTGAATCTGCGCTGCACTCATTCCAAGGCCAGTATATCCTTTCTAAGGTGTGGTGCCCAGAACTGTACACAGTACTCCAGATGTGGTCTAACCAGGGCTTTGTTTAGCTGTAGCAAAACTTCCTCCCCTTTTATATTCTAGCCCTTTTATATTCTAGCCCTCTAGCCCATTAGTCTTTTTGATTATTTTTTGCACCTGACCACTATATTTTAGTGATCCAAGATAGAGATCGTAGTCCAGTCAACTATAACTCGGAATCTCAGGGATTAGGGAAGCATATTGGCAAAGGCAAAAAAAAAGTTTCTTTACAAGAGACCCTCAGGTGATACTTTTTGGCCACAATCCCAGGCAAATCTTCTTTGAGTTTAATGCCAGGCTAAAAGTGGAAATGCCAGAGTAACTTGCAGTAGGTAGGAGGTGGTGGTGTTAATACCTTCACGAGATCCTCCAGCCAGAGCTTTCCTGAAGTCCTCTCATTCTTCTGCACTCCAGAGAGCACCAGCCCAATCTACTCAATCTCTCCTCCTAAGACAACCCTTTTATCCCAGGGATCAATCTTGTGAACCTTCGTTGCACTGCCTCTGTATGTCCTTTCTCAGATAAGGAGACCAAAACTGTGCACATTATTCCAGGTGTGGTCTCACCAAAGCCCTGTACAATTGTAGTACTCCAACCCCCTTGCAATAAAGGCCAACATGCCATCTGCCTTCCTAATTGCTTGCTGTACCTGCATACCAACTTTCTGTGTTTCCTGTATGAGGACACCTAAATCTCTCTGAACACCAACATTTAATAGTTCCTCACCATTTAAAAAACATTGGGGGGAAAATTTGGTTGATTTGTGCCTCCCTAAGAGGACGCTAATGGGGCACAAAGCAACTAGCACCTGGGCGCGGCGCTGCCAATGCCTCCCGCGAAATTCAGTGGGAGGTTAGCGGCGGCGGTGGTAATCGTTAGTGCCCCACGGCGCTGCGCCGCTGGCGATGACGTCATCGCCGTGTGCAGCGCCCCGTTCGTGCCCCGGCTGCGATCTTCGGTAGCACCCCCTGACTTACCGCCGTACGTTATGTCCGACAGGGTCGGGGGGCCTACCTGCAGCCAGGGCGGTGCAAAGTAAAGGGGAGGTGCCGGGCGGCCACTTTTGTTGCTGGCCGCCTGCCAGCACCTGCCCCCGTTGCTGTCCCCGGCCTCCTCTACAGCCCCCCCGCGGGGTGCCGGCTGTGCTCCGTGAGCCCAGCACTTCTCTTGAGTGCCGGGCTCTTTTGCCGGCCCTCTGATCCCTGGTGGCACAGCTGGGCCCCGGATTGCGCTGCACTAGTCCCCTCCCTTTTAATAAGGGAGGAAGGCCTGCACTACCGTGTCGTGCTGCAGCACGTAGCGCCATTATATTCACTCGCAACGCCCCAAGAGGGAGGCGGGGTGCTTCCAGTAGCGCCCCGCATCCCTCTTGGGGCGCTACCAGTGAATTTCGGGTGCGGGGGCGCTAATTGTTTCGGGGCGCTACTCCCCAAAGGGGACGTGACCCAATTTTTCCCCCATTCTCTTTTTCTATTCTTCCTACCAAGGTGAATAACCTCACATTTCCTCACATTATACTCCATCTGCCACCTTATGCCCACTCACTTAACCTGTCCATATCCCTTTGCAGGCTCTGTGTTCTCCTCACAGCTTGCTTTCCTAATGTAGCTTTGTATTGTCAGCAAACTTGGATACATTGCACTCGGTCCCTTCATTTAAGTCAGTAATATAGATTGTAAATAGCTGAGGCCCAAGCACTGATCCTTGTGGCACCCCACTAGTTATAGCCTGCCAACCTGAAAATGACCCATTTATCCCTACTCTCCATTTTCTGTCCGTTAACCAATCCTCTATCCTAGCTAATATATTACCCCAACCCCATGAGCGCTAATCTTGCGTAGCAACCTTTTATGTGGCAACTCACTGAATGCCTTTTGGAAATCCAAATATACTACATCCACTGGTTCCCCTTTATCTACCCTACCCTGCTAGTTACATCCTCCGGAGGCACCCCAAATATTAGGCCTTTCAGTGCAGCCGGTGTGGCCAAGATCGCGCTGCTGCTAGCTTGGGGGTAGGGGGGGCTGGTGTGGAGAGGGAGATTGGAGCCCAGTGGGGGGAATCTTTAAATGTGGGGTCAGAACACTCGCGCTCCTCCTGGCTCCACATTCAAGTAAGTATATTTCAAAAACTTACTTTACATAAGAACATAAGAAATAGGAGCAGGAGTAGGCCAATCGGCCCCTCGAGCCTGCTCCGCCATTCAATAAGATTATGGCTGATCTGATCCTAACCGCCAATCCACTATCACAGAACCATCTCCTGAATCTAACAGAATTAGACACACGAAATAGGAGCAGGATCAGGCTACATGGCCCCTGGGCCCGCTCCACTACCCACAGGGCCATGACCGATCCAAACCTAGACTCATGTCCAAATTCCTGCCCGCTCCCCGTAACCCTTAATTCCCTTTACTTCTAGGAAACTGTCTATTTCTGTTTTAAATTTATGTAATGATGTAGCTTCTACAGCTTTTTGGGGCAGCATATTCCATGGACCTACCACCCTCTGAGTGAAGTAGTTCCTCCTCATCTCAGTTTTGAAAGAGCAGCCCCTTATTCTAAGACTATGCCCCCTAGTTCTAGTTTCACCCATCATCGGGAACATCTTCCCCGCATCCACCCGATCCAACCCCTTCACAATCTTATATGTTTCAATAAGATCGCCTCTCATTCTTCTGAACTCCAATGAGTAGAGTCCCAATCTACTCAACCTCTCCTCATATGTCCATCCCCTCATCCCCGGGATTAACCGAGTGAACCTTCTTTGTACTGACTCGAGAGCAAGTATGTCCTTTCTTAAATATGGACACCAAAACTGTACGAAGTATTCCAGGTGCGGTCTCACCAATACCTTGTACACCTTGTTGGCAACAGGCAGTCCTATGGCATGGTTTTCCTTAGCGCAGCTTGCTGTCTCGGGCAAACCAATTCTGCAGTGGGGGCCTCCGCCGTTAGACTCCTTATTTGTATATGCAAGAGGCCTAACGCCTGTTTCAGGCGGGGGCACTGCAAGACAATTTTTTTCCCATTATGGTATGGGACACACTTCCAGCCGGAAATCTGTGCGCGCCTCCCGCCTGTCATATTGGGGGCTTAGTACGCCAGTTAACCTCAGAAAAACGGGTGCTGTGCAGCTGAATTTATAGTCCATGCAGTTTTCCTCAGCTATATATGTCTGATAGTAGCGCACCTGCACCTGAACAGAATACTTGATTATGAATACCTAGACAATACTGTGAATATACTCCCTTGCAGGAAGAACCATATAATAAAGTGACTAATTGCTAATGGTACATAACAAATAAACAGCAATTTAGTTAAATTCAAAAATGCTTACTATTTTCTAAAAGAACAAACAGAGAAATGCACCTGAACCTCTGGCAGGCCTACCATCTTGGCACTAAGCCAGATTGAGGAGCTGCATCTGAATGTTCCCTGCCACCTGCAGCCTGAATCCATTACCCATGGTGCTTGGATGTATTGGATAGATTCACGTCTGTTCTTGTACTTGTCCTTGGATGACCTCAGAGGCTGACAGACCGCCCTTTGAAAGGAGTGCTGTGCGCAAAAATGTACATTCTTTATGCCCTCCACAGGAATGAGGGTGGGCTAAATATGATACAGTATAATGTCTTGCACAACATTCTTTTATATGATTAAATTTGCACTGCAAAAATAGTATATTTTATAGGTTCAGGATTATCTTGTTAATAAGTATGTGAGGAAGCTTTAAATTTTTTCAGAAACGGTAGAAGGCTTTTTTTAATGCAACTCAAGATTTTTGATTTTTCTTAACCTTAAAGCAATGCACAGTAGACAATCACTTTAAAATGTGTTAATTCCGTACATGCCCCGAGACGGCAAGCTGCTAAATGGCAGAATTTGAATAAAGTAAAACATCTAGTCAGGCACTAATTAATTCCACATTTTAATGTAAAAACTAGCAGACAAAATTTACATTGGACTACTGCTTTAAAACCAGTGTTTGACAAAGCTTTAACTTGCAGACATGAAGCAGTAGACCATATTGTTTAATACAGTTGGTGAACTGGATTCACTATTTGCAAAATTGTACATTTGAACCAGATGGACTTAACAGTGAGGAAATCATGACGGTGAAATTCTTTGTTCATTGATGTTAGTGGAAAAAGCTGGCATTATAAAGCCAGGAACAGATTTATATTCATACTAGCTGCAGTGCCCGGCGGTGCCGAGGCATTTTCGAGGGCATGTTATTGTTGGAAGAGAGAGAGAGAGCGACTGGGGGGGAAGAGAGAGAGCGACTGGGGGGGGAAGAGAGAGAGCGACTGGGGGGGGGGAAGAGAGAGAGCGACTGGGGGGGGAAGAGAGAGAGCGACTGGGGGGAAGAGAGAGCGCGACTGGGGGGAAGAGAGAGCGCGACTGGGGGGAAGAGAGATCGCGACTGGGGGGAAGAGAGAGCGCGACTGGGGGGGAAGAGGGGGGGGGAAGGGGAGGAGGGGGGAGAGGAGGCAGAGGGGAGGGGAGAGGGAGCGGGGAGGGGGGGAGGGGAGGGGGAGGGGAGAGGGAGCGGGGGGGAGGGGTGGGGGGGGGGGGAGTCCCCGAGCCCCGCCCCCCCTGATCTCCCGAGGCTCCTCCCGCCCCCCCGATCTCCCGAGCCCCGCCCCCCCGATCTCCCGAGCCCCGCCCCCCCGATCTATCGAGCCCCGCCCCCCCGATCTCCCGAGGCTCGCCCCCCCCCCGATCTCCCGAGGCTCGCCCCCCCCCCCGATCTCCTGAAGCTCGCCCCCCCCCCCGATCTCCCGAGGCTCGCCCCCCCCCGATCTCCCGAGGCTCGCCTCCCCCCCCCCCCCCCCCAACCCGCCGATCTCCGGAGGCCCGATCTCTGGAGCCCCGCCCCCCCCGCCCGAGCTCCGGTTGCCTTGGTAACCCTCCTCCCCTCTCCGCCTCCCGATCTCTGGGCCTGAGCGGCCGATTGCGTGAACAAAGACCCTCCTCACCTGTCACGGAGTTGAAGTCTCCGAAAGCGGCCACGCTGCCCCGGGCCTCTTCCCCCGCGCATTCAGGAGGCGCGGGGAAGAGAGAGAGAGACAGACTGGCGGGGGGCGAGTTAGACGCCGCCGCGCACCTGCTCCGCGGAGCTCCGTGACGCCACCGCCGCACCAGCCTTTACTAAGATGGCGGCGCTCGGCTGAGGCCCGCCCCTCCAGCCTTCACAAAGATGGCGGCGATCGGGAGCCGCTTGTTGACAGGGGCCGGGAGGTGCCTAGCTGGGGCATGGGTGTGGAGGAGAGGCCGAGGCTTCGAGGCCTACCTGGAAAAACAGGGAAAGGTAGGAAAATTAATGAGATTAGATAAAAGATTTAGAAAGTAATTAACTTTTTTAAAAAAGAATGTGTTTTAAAAGCAACTTTTTTTTTTAAAGCCGCAGAAAGCGGGAAAAAGAAAGGAAAAGTTTGGAATCAAGATGGCGGCGACTCACCTCGGTTCAGAACGATAAGGCCCGCCCACACACGCACCGATTGGTCAACCATCAGGTGACCGAAGCGTAGGATTGGTCAATCGTCCCGTCACTCGACTGTAGGAGGGCCCGGCCGCACGCGCCAGGAACCCGGCATACGATTGGTCGACCTCGAGGTCACTCTATCGCTAATGAGCGGATAATGAGATGCTAATGAGCGGAATTTTGAACGTTTTTCGGATACCGCGGGCGCGATTTTCGTCCGGCCGAAACGTAAATACGCTTACGACCGTTTTGGAACGGTAAGCTTTCTTTCGACGTAACGCACGCGTAGGTACGCCCTATAACTTTCGAGTGCATAGCCGGACAGACGCACACGTGAGGACAGACAGACAGAACGATCCGTTTATATATAGAGATATACTGTTAAGCACATTGGTAGAGTAATAGCAACACATCCATATGTTACAAATTCCCAAATATCCCCAATATAAAAAGAATGTGAAATGGTTAATAAACCCTAGGCCATCTGTAGCAAGCTCCCAATGTTCCTAACAAATAAAAAGCAGGGGGCTTCTTGTTGCCTGTTTTTTGTGCGTGATATTAAAGGAGCAATAAAAACTGAAGTACTCCATATGGAATGACTGCATTGTTATTAAGGTTATGGAAAAATATTGCCCCTGTCATTCTGCAGGGGTTCTCCCGGTGTCCTGCTACAACTTGGATGGGAGACCAGCAGAACCCCCAGGGTAATAGCAGTTTGTGCTGTTCCCTGAAGATTCTGCTGGTTTCCCACTGAATTTATGGTGAGAGAGCAGGAGTGCTCCACCCGGCCCCTTGAGCAAATCCTTTGCCAATCACGGCCTCTCCTCACTGCCGCGATCACTCGCCCCCACCACCACCAAGCCCCAATCTTTGCCCCACTCCCTCCCGATTGCCGTGCGCCAACCCACCTCACTATGCCCCGATCTTTTCCCCCTCCCTCCCAATTGTCGTGCTCCAACCCGCCCACCAAATCCCAATCTTTGCCCCCCTCCCTCCCGATTGCCGTGCTCCAACCCACCCCACCATGCCCCAATCTTTGCCCTCTCCCTCCTGATTGCCGTGCTCCAACCCACCCCACCAAACCCCAATCTTTCCTGATTGCTGGGGACTGTCACCAGCGGTCCCCAGCTGCAGCCTTCTATCGCTGGTTTTAGCAGAGATGTGTTTAATCATACTTGTTATCTATTAACTGCTAACCCAGGATCCCCATCTTTTGACAGTCACTGCATTACTTACAGCTGAGAGGGTAACATGAATTTCTATGCTGCAGGTTCCTTCTAAGCACCAAGAAATAATGAGACTGCTATTCCTTAGCACATGATGTCCGATTGCATCCAGGAAGTCACAGACACACTTTATCTACCTGTCTAAATGCATTAAAATTTCCATGGTCTCTAGGTGCACACATGAAAATTTGTGCAGCATTGTGCAACGCCATGCCAGATTTAAATTACCTAAAGACCATCATGGAAATTGAATGCAATGTCCAAAATATGATAGTGTGCAATTGCCAATTTATTGGAATCAACCTAAAATAACTTTTCAGCCGATGCACACTGCTATCTGTAATTTTGGCTGGCTCCTATGTGACCACAGGTATGTTCCAATATCCTTGATCACGGCACCAACTTATAATGCACTAAATGGAGTAGAGCATTGGTAGAATGAGACATGTATATCTGTAAAGGCTACTGTAGAAATAATATTCTGGAACTTGGACAGACTGGGAGGTGGCATGCAGTATGCATCATAATAAGGTATTCAATATATTTGTGGTCAAACTGGCTGGCTGTCGGGTGGGGAACAATTTAAAAAATGATAACGAGTTCCTGCCGTTAAATTTGGCAGGACCTTCGCGTTTGCGGGATTTCCAGATTCATTCTCTTTTCCCCGACTCCCCCCCCCCCCCCCGGCAACCGTGCTCCCTCCCTGCTTCCCCATAAATATCAGGGCCAAAATGTCTCCATTCAGAAGGTAATCAGTTATCTCTAGATCAATATAGCTTTGCATTTATCCATTTCTGGGGTCTTTACAAGGCCTACAACACAAACCATGCCTGCTCAAAGCAGTTGTGGATTCTGCTGGGCCTAATAAGGTTGTGCTACCCAGAATTCCTGGGGCAGGCCAAGACCCTCAGACATATCCCCAAAGCTGACAGTGGACTTGGGTAAGTGCCGGCAGAAACCATGCCAGCTCCCCTACCCCTCACTGGAATTTGGGACACTTTTTAACATGGAATGGAAACCCTGCCCACCCAAATTCTCGGCACCATGTAGGTGATCTGCTCAGGTTCTTCCCTCTCCTGCCACAGAACTTTTGGCCCCTTTGATTTATCTTTATGAAAGCCATTCTGATACATGATCGAATCGAAGTATAATAAATTTGGCTGTGAGTCTATTGATAATACAATTTTAAAAAGCTGCTTCTTTAATGCCCTTGCTTCTTCTTGGAACCATACTTGCTTATCTAACCGGTGTAGGGAAGTCTGAAGCACCACCAAAAATGTTCTCTGATTAAGAAATGAAAGGTGTATATTTACAGGAGAGGAGTTTCTTTTTCCAGAGATGTGAGTGCTCTTCTGTTCCAAGGTGCTTTATTTAGCAAAACTGAGAAATAGCAATAAGTATATAGTGACCACCATGTGTATGAATGTCAGTTGAGGCTAGGATTAGAACTAGTGGTGATTTGCCCCATTCCCTCACCTCCATCTTCAATGTCTTTGTTACGAGTAAAGCCTTTATCATTTTGTATCCTCGTTGTTCCCCTGTAACGGCTTCCATCTTTGCTCCCTCAAGTCCAAGAGGCACAAACTTGAGCATACCTGGCCCCATCAATCATCAGATCTGGCTCAAGCACATAAAGTTCCACTGGGCCTCTCTCTCTTCTGCCAAAACTACCTTGACTCCAGGAATATCCTCGAGGTTAAAGATAACCCCAAGTTCCTTTGTTCCACTACCAACTACCTCATTAAACACCTCTATGCTGCACCCGGAACCCTCATTGCTATTAATAAGTGCAAGGAGCTCATGAACTTCTTTGTTACCAAGATAGCGTTCATCCATTCTGCTGCTTTCCCACTTTCCACTTGCACATCAAACCAAAACCTCCCCCTAGCCTAGCCATGAACCCCTCTCTCTAGTTTTTCCCCCTTCTCCCCACATGCCCTTACCAAGCTCATCCTGTACATGAAGTGGGGTGGCGTGTGTGATAATATCGAGGCCATGGAGTCAGAAACTTAACTCGGGGTCAAACAGTGCGCCAAGTTTGCAAACAGTATGGTTCAACCTGAGACAGTGGTCAAGGTAGGGAATGGAGCAGCTCGTGAGGGTGCAAAGTTTGTGCTAAGGATCAAAAACAATGGCTTTGGTCTTAGCAATGTTTAACTGGAGGAAATTATACCTCATACAAGAATGTATGAGAATTGTCGGACTAGCAGTCTGATAGTACAGAGGCAGTGGAGAGGTTCAGAGAGATGCTGGAGAGGTAGAGCTGGGTGTCAGTAGCTTACATGTCAAAGTTGACCCCATGTTGCAGAGGATATCGGCAAGTGGCAACATGTAGATGAGGAAGGTAGGGGCAAGAATGGATTCTTGGAAGTGACAGTGCAGTGGTTATGAAGGGAAACCATTACTAGAGATGCTCTGGCTACAATCAGATAGGCAAGCGAGGAACCAAGTGAGGGCAGTGCTGCCATGCTGCACAACAGATAAAAAGCATTATAGGGGGATGGTGTGTCAACCGGGTTGAATGCTGCAGAGCGGTAGAGGGGGACAAAGAGGCAGAATGCACCATGGATATAACAGACAATGCACATTTGTGACTTTGGTCAGGGCTTTTTCAATGCTGTGGAAAGGGAAGTTGGGGGGGAGAGGTGGGCATGAATCTGGGTTGCGATAACTGGCTTAAAGACCTTGGAGAGGAAATGGGGCAGTAGTTGGTGCGGACAGAGTGGTTGAAGGTGGGTTTTTTTGAGGAGTGGGGTATGCTGGCAGTTTTGAATAGGAGGGGGAATAGTGCCCGAGGAGACAGAACTATTTACAATATCAGCTAACATGGGGCCCAAGTGGAAAGTTGAGTGATCAGCAGTCTAATGGGGATGGGTTGAGGAAGTAGAAACCCCCCACGACCGGTCCCCCCCACGACGGGTGAGAAAGGTTCAGTGGAGGGCGGTTAAAATGAAAAACAGGGAATGCGACCCCAAACCACCGCCTACATTTTTATGCCGTCACGTTCCATGGAGAGGTGGGATACCTCATTAACATATTGAAGTCGGGCTCCCACAGTGCAATTGGGAGGCTGATTTAAATTTTACAGATGCTGTGTGAATTGCCAAAGGATCGGGAAACCCAGCATTGAAAGAGAAGTGGGGGCTGCTGTCTCCACAAGGTAAGTGCTTTTTTCAGCACTCTTTGTGGGCCAGGAGAAACATTTGGCCTCCCCTCTGCCAATCGCGGCCTCTCTCTTCCCCGCTCTCCACCACCCCCCCACCCCACCCCACCGCATTTGCTGACCTCTGCATCCACTCACAGCCCCGAATGGCCTCTCCCTCCAGCCAGTCCCACCCCCAAGCCCTGATCGCTGACCTCTCTATGCTGCGATTGTGGCCAACATCCCCAAAGCCCTGAACGCCAACTCCCCCCACCACACCCCCCCACCTCTCGAATGCCGTGGACTGTCCCCGGCTGCAGTCTCCTACAGCTGGTTTTCCCGCCGCTGTCAACTTGGCCGGCTGCCGGGCAGGAAACGGAAGTTATAAAGATAATGAGGATCTGCCGTTAAGTTGTGCCACGTCCCTGGCCTTGCCGGGTTCTTCGGCCGTTTTCGGCCTCATTTACACCCTCCCTGTAAATATCGGGACCCATATCTTCTCCCTCACAAGGACTGCCTAGTTCCATCATTGCCAACTTCTGCCCATCTGCCACTAAAACCTTTGTACGTTCCTTTTTCACCTCCAGACTCAACTACTTAAATGCTTTCCTGGCCGACCTCCCATACTCCACCCTCCGCAAACATCAGCTCATTCAAAACTCTGCTGCCCATGTCCTATTCGGTACCAAACCCCACCCACCTATCATACCTGTCAATGACCAACATTGACTCCCGTATCCCCAGAACCTCAAATTTAAAATTCTCGTCCTTGTGTTTGGAAGATTTTTAAAAACGATAGTGAGGCTCTTTTCTCTAGAAAAGAGAATGCTGACGGGTGACCTATTAGCGGTCTTTAAGATTATGAAAGGGATTGATAGGGTAAACATAGAGAAGATGTTTCCACTTGTGGGGAAGATCAAAACTAGGGGCCATAAATATGAGATAGTCATTAATAAATCCTAGGAGAGTGACTGCCCTTGACATCAAGGCAGCATTTGACTGAGTGTGGCATCAAAGACCCTGAGTAAAATTGAAGTCAATGGGAATCGGGGGGAAAACCCTCCACTGGCTGGAGTCATACCTAACACAAAGGAAGATGGTTGTGGTTGTTGGAGGCCAGTCATCTTAGTCCCAGGACATCACTGTAGGAGTTAATCAGGGCAGTGTTCTACACCCAACCATCTTCAGCTGCTTCACCAATGACCTTCCCTCCATCATAAGGTCAGAAGTGGGGATGTTCGCTGATGTTTGCACAGTGTTCAGTTCCATTTGCAACTCCTCAGATACTGAAGCAGTCCGTGCCTGCATGTTACAAGACCTGGTCAACATTCTGGCTTGGGCTGATAAGTGGCAAGTAACACTTTCGACACACAAATGCCAGGCAATGACCATCTCCAACAAGAGAGAGTCTCGCCACCTCCCCTTGACATGCAATGGACTTATCATCGCTAAATCCCCCAACATCAACATCCTGGGGGGTCACCATTGACCAGAAACTTAACTGGACCAGCCAAATAAATATTATGGCTTAAAGAGTTGGATATTCTGTGGCGATTGACACACCTTCAAAGCCTTTCCACCATCTATAAGGCACAAGTCAGGAGTGTGATGGAATATTCTCCACTTGCCTAGATGAGTGCAGCTCCAACAACACTCAAGAGCACAACACCATCCAGGACAAAGCAGCCTGCTTAATTGGCACCCCTTCCACTACCTTAAACATTCACTCCCTCCTCCACTGGTGTACCATGGCTGCAGTGTGTACCATCTACAAGATGCACTGCAGCAACTCGCCAAGGCTTCTTCGACTACACCTCCCAAACCCATGACCTCTGCCACGTAGAAGGACAAGGGCAACAGGTGCTTGGGAACACCACCACCTGCAAGATCACTTCCAAGTCACACACTATTCTGACTTGGAAGTATATCGCCATTTCTTCATCGTCGCTGGGTCAAAATCCTGGAACTCCCTCCCTTATAGCACTGTGGGAGTACCTTCACCTCACGAACTGCAGCGGTTCAAGAAGGCGGCTCACCATCACCTTCTTAAGGGCAACGAGGGATGGGCAATAAATGCTGGCATTGCCAGTGACGACCACATCCCATGAATGAATTTTAAAAAATTCAGGAGAAACTTCTTTACCCAGAGAGCGGTAAGAATGTGGAACTCGCTACCACATGGAGTAGTTGAGGCAAATAGCATAGATGCATTTTAAGTGGAGGCTAGATAAGCTTATGAGGGAGAAGGGAATAGAAGGATATATTGATAGGGTTAGATGAAGAGGGGTGGGAGGAGGCTTGTGTGGAGCATAAACGCCAGCATAGACCAGTTGGGCCGAATGGCCTGTTTCTGTGCTGTACATTTTATGTAACCGCCATAGCCTTGTCCCTCCCTATCCAGCCTGACAACTTCTCCTCTCCCCAAATTTCTTCTTTTCATTGAGTTCATCCACTTGTGCATCCCCCCCCTTTTGCCCAATTATTTATGTTAAAGCTGCAATATAAGTGCACATTGTTCTTGTTGTTTTCTGGCTTGGATGTCAGGGCTGTGTGTAAGATTGTGATGCCCAGACTTCTGGAAATTTAGCTTTCCATTTTTGTCGATATTGGGTATAGCTTTGAATGCAAATTTTTAAATCCAGCTATCCATGATGTTGGCATTAGTTTAAAAAAATTAATCTTTCCTCTCCTTGAAAACCGGGCACACCTAAATTGTACAACAGTAATAAAGGAGTAACTGCACTGTTGCCTTTTCAGCCGTGCTGTACAACCACCTTTAAACTTAGAAGTATGCTTTGATATTTCTGTGTAAAACCGGACAAGTTGGGATGAAATGACTACAGATTATACCTAGTGATACTATCATAGTCCTGGAGTTCTACTGCTGTAAGTAACATCCTTCTCCATATGGGATGGATTTCATTGCAGCTGCACTCTTCCTCTTTACTATGCTCTCCCTGTACTCCATCTAACAAAATGCCAACACTCTGCATATTTTTACTTCCTCAGTGCTCCCCTGATATCATCCAGGCCTGGAGTAAATTTTAGAATTACGTCAGTGAAGTTTGCTGCAGCTAACTGGCTGGGCTGCTGTCGCTATATTCTGGAATGAATCCTTATGGAACAGTAATGTACCTTTTTTCTTCTCAAGAATAACTACTGTACTGAGATAAGTGTTGCATGCTTCATTTTCTCAGTGTAAAAAAAGAAAACTCAGCTGATTTAAACAGAAAGTTGCTGTTATGTAATTCTTTTGCAGATGCATCATCTTTGCCATGTGCTGTGTTGGCGCCACTCCAGTTTTTTAGGCAAATGCCCTTACCACCAACTGCATTTGTAGCAAAACGTTTGTGGAAAGTCCTTCACAACTAGTTCAGGAGGCTCGCTTTTTAGCTAAGTGGGTGTGATGTGGTATTCCATAATGGAACTTTGAGTGTTATAATACACTTTAGTACACTATTACTCAATTTTGGGTCTATTAAGTTAATTCCATTCATGATGCATTCCATAAGTTTTGGCTACACAATATGAGAAGACTTGATTTCTTTTTTATATTAAGTGGCATAACAGGTGTCGCCAAGGTAACTATGAGGAGGGGTGTTTTATGAATTTGACCTTTGTTGTTTCTAGAAGTATAGAAATACTTGAAGGCATTGTACTGGGTGCCAGAGGTCAAGCATGAGATTTTTTTGTAGCCTAATGCTTGCTCCAACTACCAGCTTAAATGGCACGTTGTTATTTATTGGCCTCTTTTCTGTTGTAAAGGACTATTTTGGCTAGAAATGCTTTGGTGAAAGTGTCACCAAAATGAATCTCAAAATGGAAGTGAAAAATGCTTAATGCACTACTTGGAGCCCTTTACTTGAAACCACAGAGCAACATCCCTTATTGTTGGGTAAATCATAAGTTGTTTTCATTTGTTTATAATGACTTTTTTGATATTCTTACATTAGGTTTGAAACGTTGTTACTTCATGGTACCCTATCGCTGATTGTATTATCCCATCGCACAACGTATTCCCTACAACTCTGAATGCTCAAACAAACAGCGCAAAGTTTCAAAGCCCACAAAGTGATGCATCTCTATTGTGTGCTGTAACAGCCGCTAAAGTTTGCATGTTATTAAATTGTATTCAATAAATGTTTTATATATCTGCTCTTTTCAGTCATGTAAAATTGATTAAGTTTATGTCTTTTTGTTATTATATTAATACTTAAAAAATAATACGTTTGTCTTCTCTTTTTTTTGCAAAGCCTGGCAAGGTTTTGACCTGGTGTCACCCATGTCACCTAGAGACTGCTGAAGACCAGCTACAAGGATGGAAGTGTTCCTTCGGTAAGAAATTTAAGTGTGAGTGTAATATATTGTAGCTGTCACCTTTTAGAGGCTCCCTTGATTTGTTCAAAGTGCTTCGTTCACATGCTGCCAAACAAGGCACTGCTCCAAAGTTAACAAACCTTGGCCTGGACATTTATGCAGGGAACCACAGACTACAAATAAATGCATTCAAAATAAAATCCTTGAGGACTTGCATTCTATTTACTGTTCTCCCATTTCTGTTAGTGGTCAAGTTTACTTTATTGAACCAATTTATTTGGCCAACAAATTATCTGTTCAGTTGAGGCTTCAGTTAACCCAATCCATTTAGTCAAGTCAAAATCAATAATATTAACAGTACATAATAGAAACACAGAAGATAGGAGCAGGAGTAGGCCATTCGGCCCCTCGAGCCTGCTCCGCCATTCAATGAGATCATGGCTGATCATCCAAACTCAGTACCCTGTCCCTGCCTTCTCCCCATATCCCTTGATCCCTTTAGCCTTAAGAAATATATCTAACTCCTTCTTGAATATATTTAATGAATTGGCCTCAACTGCCTTCTGTGGTAGAGAATTCCACAGGTTCACCACTCTCTGGGTGAAGAAATTCCTCCTCATCTCTGTTCTAAACGGCTTACCCCTTATCTTTAGACCGTGACCCCTGGTTCTGGACTCCCCCACCATCGGGAACATCCTTCCTGCATCCTGTTAGAATGTTATAAGTTTCAATGAGATCCCCTCTCATTCTTCTAAACTCCAGCGAGTATAAGCCCAATCGACCCAATCTCTCCTCATACGTCATTCCTGCCATCCCAGGTATCAGCCTGGTGAATCTTCGCTGCACTCCTTCCATGGCAAGAACATCCTTCCTCAGATAAGGCGACCAAAACTGCACACAATACTCAAGGTGTGGTCTCACCAAGGCCCTGTACAACTGCAGCAAGACATCCTTGTTCCTGTACTCGAATCCTCTTGCTACGAAGGCCAACATACCATTTGCCTTCTTAACCGCCTGCTGCACCTGCATGCTTACCTTCAGCGACTGGTGCACAAGGACACCCAGGTCTCATTGCACTTCCCCTTCTCCCAATCTATTGCCGTTCAGATAATAATCTGCCTTCCTGTTTTTGCCACCAAAGTGGATAACCTTGCATTTATCCACATTATACTGCATCTGCCATGCATCTGCCCAATCACCCAACCTGTCCAAATCATACTGGAGTTTCTCGGCATCCTCCTCACAGCACACACGCCCACCTAGCTTTGTGTCGTCTGCAAACTTGGAGATATTACATCTAGTTCCCTCGTCTAGATCATTTATATATATTGTGAATAGCTGGGGTCCTAGCACCGATCCCTGCGGTACCCCACTAGTCACTGCCTGCCACTCAGAAAAAGACCCGTTTATTCCAACTCTTTGCTTCCTGTCTGCCAACCAGTTCTCTATCCAAGTCAGTACCTTGCCCCCAATCACTTGTACTTTAATTTTACATGCTAATCTCTTATGCGGGACCTTATCGAAAGCCTTCTGAAAGTCCAAATACACCACATCCACTGGTTCTTCCTTCTCTATTCTATCAGTTACATCCTCAAAAAATTCCAGTAGATTAGTCAAGCACGATTTACCTTTTGTAAATCCATAATATGAAGGCTGCATTCTTACTTGCTTGCATGTGCTTCCTGTGCTACTAGTTGAGAAATTCAGCAGTCCTCTTCATTCACTGGGGTTAATTTTGACTTTAGGCAATAGTGTAAAACGAGCGATATCAAATCAGCCACCTGTTATACGTCTATCCCGATTTTCATTTCCATTGACTTCAATTGTAACACAATGTTCTAATCAGCATCTGGAACCAGGAAGGATGCTTATCAAGAAGGATGAGGTCCTGCAGGCAGAGTTTAGGGAGCTAGGAGAGAGATTAAAAAGCATAACTTCAAAGATAGTAATCTCCCGATTACTCCCAGTGCCACGTGCTAGTGAGCACAGGAATAGGAGGATAGAAGAGATGAATGCGTGGCTGGAGAGATGGTACAGGAGGGAGGGCTTTAGATTCCTGAGGCATTGGGACCATTTCTGGGAAAGGTGGGACCGGTACAAGTCGGACGGGTTACAATTCAACAGAGCCGGGACCAATATTCTCGCAGGGAGGTTTGCTAGTGCTGTTGGGGAGGGTTTAACCTAACTTGGCAGGGGGATGGGCACCAGCATATCGGAGTAGAAAAGAGGAATAAGGTGCATAAAAGAGTGAGTATGTTGGATAGTACTAGAGAAGAAAGTACTACTAGAGGCAGAAGTAGTACCATATTGGATAGGAGCAGACAAAGAAAGACTACAAAAATTCAAAAATGGGTTTAGAATGCATGTACGTAAATGCACAAAGTGTGGCAAATAAGGTTGGTGAGCTACAAGCACAATTTGCCATGTGGCAATATGATGTGGCAATAACCGAAACATGGCTTAAAAACGGTGAGGACTGGGCACTTAATATTCATGGGTACAAGGTTCAAAAAAAATAGGGAAGGAAAAAAGGGAGGTGGGGTGGCAGTGCTGATTAAGGTAGACGTAGTGTTGGGAAGGGAGGATGTTCTTGAGAGGACAAGGACAGAATCTATTTGGTTAGAGTTGAGGAGCAAAAAGGGTATGATCACGTTATTGGGGGTATTTTGCAGGCCTCCAAATAGTGAGAGGGAGGTAGAGGAACAAATCTGCAGGGAAATCGCAGAGATATGCAAGAGCTATAGAGTGGTGCTATTGGGGGACTTTAATTACCCAAATATTGATTGGGACAATGCTAGGGTAAAGGGAAAGGAAGGGGAGGAATTTCTGAAATGTCTTCAGGAGAATTTCCTTGACCGGTATGTTCTTGGCCCAACTAGGAAGAAGGCATTGCTGGATCTGGTGCTGGGGAATGAGGTGGGCCAGGTCGAGGCCAAGTGTCTGTGGGAGAACACTTGGGTATGAGTGATCATCATATCATAAGATTTAGATTAGCAAAGGAGAGGAGCAAGGAACAATCTAGAGTGGAAATTCTAAACTGGAATAGGGCTAACTTCAGTGGGATGCGAAAGGATCTAGCCAGGGTAAAATGGAACCAAAGACTGACAGGAAAAACTGTAATGGAACAATGGGTGATCTTTAAGGAGGAGATGTTCCAAGTACAGGCTAGGTACATTCCAACAAGAGGGAAGTGTAAGGGAACCAACGGAAGGGCTCCTTGGATGACGAGGAGAGATAGAGAAGATGATGAAACAAAAGAGAGGGTGTATGATGCATGTCGGGTGAATTCTTCAAGGGAGAACCAGACCAAATACAATAAGTTGAGAGGGGAAGTGAAGATGAAAATAAGATTGGCAAAGAGAGAATATGGGAGTAGAATGGAGGTTAACATGAACCCAAAAGTCTTCTAGCGGCATGTAAACAGTAAGCGGGTTGTAAGAGGCGGGATGGGGCCTATTAACGACAAAGAAGGTGATATATGTTTAGAGGCACAGGGCAAGGCTAGAATACGCAATGAGTACTTTGTATCAGTGTTTACTGAGGAGGTTGATGCTGACAAAATATCGGTAGAAGTGGAAAAGGTAGAAGCAATGGAAGGGGTGAAAATTGATAGACAGGATGTACTAGAAAGGCTGGGTATGCTTCGAGTGGAAAAGTCACCTGGACCAGATGGCTTGCATCCCAGATTGCAAAGGGAATTGGGGATGAGATAGCGGAAGGGCTTGCCCTAATTTTCCAATCTTCCCTAGATGCGGGGGAGGCACCTGAGGATTGGAAAGTGGCAAATGTGACACCATTTTTCAAGAAAGGGTGTAAGGACAATCCTAGTAACTAGTTTAACATCAGTGGTGGGTAAAGTTTTAGAAACAATAATCAAAGAAAAAATTAACGGGCACTTGGAGAGGTTTAAGCTAATTAAGGAGAGCCAACACTGATTTGTAAAAGGCAGATTATGTTTGACTAATCTAATTGAATTTTTTGATGAAGTAACAGGGAGGATCAATGAAGGGAATGCAATGGATGTTGTCTACATGGATTTTCGGAAGGCATTTGACAAAGTACCAAATAAAAGGCTGGTTAACAAAATTGAGGCTCATGGAATAGGCGGATCAGTGGCAGCTTGGATAAGGAATTGGCTTAAGGACAGAAAACAGCGAGTTATGGTAAATGACTGTTTTTCAGACTGGAGGATGGTAGACAGTGGTGCTCCCTAAGGGTCAGTGCTGAGGCCACTGCTTTTTTTGATATATCTAAATAACCTGGATATTGGAATACAAAGTAGAATTTCTAAATTTGTCAATGACACCAAACTTGTGGGTGTGGCAAACAGTGAGGATGATACCAATCAACTGCAACAGGACATAGAAAGGCTAGCAGAATGGGCAGACAAGTGGCAGATAGAATTTAATACAGAGAAGTGTGAGGTGATGCATTTTGGCAGTAGGAACAGGGAGAGGCAATATACACTTAATGGCATAGTTTTAAAGAGTGTGCAGGGACAGAGGGACCTGGGAGTTAATGTGCATAGGTCCCTGAAGGTGGCAGGACATATTGAGAGGGTGGTTAGCAAAGCACATGGGATCTTGGGCTTCATAAATAAAGGTATTGAGTACAAAAGTAGAGAGGTTATGCTGAACCTTTATAAAACACTAGTTAGGCCACAACTGGAGTATTGCATCCAGTTCTGGTCACCACACTTTAGGAAGGATGTGAAAGCCCTTGAGAGGGTGCAGAGGAGATTTACCAGAATGGTTCCAGGGGACGGGGGATCTTAGCTACAGGGACAGGTTGGAGAAGCTGGATTTGTTTTCATTAGAGCAAAGGAGGTTGAGGGGTGATTTGATAGAGGTGTACAAGATTATGAAGGGTTTGGATAGGCTAGACGGGGAAAGGCTGTTCCCACTAGTTGATGGTACAAGGACTAGGGGACACAGATTTAAGGTTTTGGGCAAGAGATATCCTTTTTACACAGCGAGTAGTGAGGACCTGGAACTCGCTGCCGACAGAAGTGGTTGAAGCGGACAATGTTTTCAAGGGAAGACTGGATAGATACTTGAGGGAAATAAACTTGTAGGGCTACGGGGATAGAACGGGGGAATGGGACTGACTGGATTGCTCTACAGAGAGCCGGCACGGACTCAATGGGCTGAATGGCCTCCTGTGCTGTTAGGAATCAATGTTCAGTTTAACCCTGGAAAGGCGAAGTAAATATTGCTTACGCAATTTTTCAAGGTTTCTGCGGCTCACTCACCGAGGTTATGGCAGATGAGCGAAAGCTAGAAAGAAAGACTTGCATTTATATAGTGCCTTTCACAACCACTGGATGTCCCAAAGCGCTTTACAGTCAATGAAGTGCTTTTGAAGTGTAGTCACTGTAGTAATGTAGGAAAGGCACTGAGTACGAGAACACCTGTGGAAATTCACTCCGTGCATTTAACATAGAAGAATGTCCCAAAGCATTTTACAGAGGCATATGGGGAAACAATGGCTGCCGAACCAAACAAAAAGATATTAGGACAGGTGACCAAAAAAATGACTGGTTTTAATTTTTGTAACTGTCTTTTAACGGCATGCTTTAGCTTCCTCCAGAAACTTGTTCTCTTTTGGGGCAGAGTAGAGGGAATTTTATTTTGCATCTGTTCAGTGACCTTCAATTAGCATAATGTTCACCCAAAATAAAACTAAGATTATTAAAAACTCATTTGTACAGATATTTAGAACCTGTATAATGTTACACACTTGTGTTCTTCGTGTGCTATGACACAAAGGGTCACAGTTAATTTAATAAAACTCTTGACTTCCATATGTGAAATGTCTGCTGTTGAGGACAAGGCTCCTCCAAATGCATCTTCCCTAAACAAACTGATCTTTGTCTTTCTAGTACTGAAAAGTAGCACTGTACCACTGTAACAAGCTGTACTTCCTGTCCTTCAGAGGAATCAATAATCTCTGACCATATGGGATTTTAAACCCTCTTTACGATGGAAAGCATTCAAGAAAAAAATGTTTTTGCAGCTGGAAGGAACTGCACAGCACAATGCCTTTTGGATGTTAGCCCAGATTTTAGCCTGCCCCTCACAACATCATTTGATTATTCAGAGTCATAAATTAGCTTCAAACCCGAGACTTCTCTTTCATAGAATTAGATGATTATCGAATTAGGCACATTTTCACTGTGCTCTTTGTTACTTTTCATGCAGGCGTTAGTTTTCATTCAGGCATTGTCATGAGATGGTCAAAGGACAGAGGTTGAAAAGGAATGGAACAGTTCTGGTGTATGAATGTTTTCAAATGCATTTTTAGAAAAGCATGAAATATTTGGAAACCAGTTCCAGGAAATTGTTTCCCATTTTATATACAGCTTGTTCCTCTCCCTCCAACTCACTTCACTGTCTTTATTAAATCAACATTACCAGAGACTAGAGCCCAGATTTTCCACTTTTGGCATGGTTTAAACCCATATCTCAAAGTTCTTTGGGTAAAGAAGTAACCAAAAAATGTAAAAAAGTTGCATAATATTGGGTTGTTAGGAAGGGTACGATAAGGCATAGAAACATAGAAGATAGGAGCAGGAGTAGGCCATTCGGCCCTTCGAGCCTGCTCCGCCATTCAATGACATCATGGCTGATCATCCAAATTCAGTACCCTGTCCCTGCCTTCTCCCCATATCCCTTGATCCCTTTAGCCTTAAGAAATATATCCAACTCTTTTTTGAATATATTTAATGAACTGGCCTCCACCGCCCTCTGTGGCAGAGAATTCCACAGGTTCACCACTCTCTGGGTGAAGAAATTCCTCCTCATTTCAGTCCTAAATGGCTTACCCCTTATCCTTAGACTATGACCACTGGTTCTGGACTCCCCGGCCATCATAAACATCCTTCCTGCATCTAGTCTGTCCAGGCCTGACAGAATTTTATAAGTTTCGATGAGATCCCCTCTCAATCTTCTAAACTCCAGTGAGTATAAGCCCAATCGACACAATCTCTCCTCATACGTCATTCCTGCCATCCCAGGTATCAGCCTGGTGAATCTTCGCTGCACTCCTTCCTAAATACATCTAGGAAATTCAGAATACTTGAAACTGAGAGTGACGTTTGACCAGTTTCTGAAGTTCCCATAAACTCATAGATGAAATTACTGGCCTAGGCTTTCCACCTCACATCCCCACAATGATTTTCAGCTGTTCTGGGGCTGGTGGAGGTGGACAGCTACTCGGGGATGTGCTTCCCCTCTGTTTTCTGGGGCCCGGTTCTGTCAGGTAACAATACACCCACCCATATGAAAATTAGCAAAACACTGCAGGAATGCTGTTAGACCCCAGTGTCCAGCAGAGGCCCTAGGAACATGAAGCAAAGCAAGACCTATGCGGTTGCTGTCAGAACCTTATTGAAATTTTAAAAATTCTGTGGAAAATAAAAATTAAAAGAGAATTCACCTCTTCCTCTTCCTGTTACAGGACACCTACCTCTTCTCAGCATAGTTCAAACAAGGAGAAAATACTATGGCCGCGAGCTGTACTCTTACATTCAAGGCTTCCTTTTGAAGCATTATTTTACTCCTTGCTTTAACAGCAAGTATTCATACCCTAGTGAAGGCTGAGGAGCCTGCATGTAAATGACTACAGTACTGGAAATATTGCTGGGGTCATTGATCTATCTCAAGGGCATGTGGAAATTCCACCCCCTGGAAATGAGCCCAATCAAAGGGGGAGAGCAAAAGACTCCGCGCAAAAGACTCACTACCTGGCAAATGATACTCGATATACATTAGTGAATTATTCTTATATCTAGTGGCAAATGGGAGAAGAATCATCAGAAAACCTTGAGTAATTTGCTTCCATTTGCTGCTAGAAATATTGCAAACTTCCAGAATTGTGAATAAGCAGGTGATCCACTTAAGGTTTTGTTCATTCTGCATTTTCTAATACAGGAAACTCTCGTTTAAACGGCACCTAAATATCCGGAATTCTCTATTAACCGGCAAAAATCCCACTCCGAAAACAACACCTCAATAACCGGCAATGTTGCCGAGTCCGAGTCTCCCACGGTGGCCGAGTTAGTTAATGGGGGTAGTTCTCCAAACTGCCACTACTCGGCTTCTTAGCGCTGTCGGAAGCCGGAACACCTTAATACCCCTGTAACAGGAGTCTGACTCTCCCGTGCTGCCGGTAGTCTCTTCTGATCCGCCATTTTACAGGGGTACTGTGTGTCTCTCACGCTGCTGGTAGTCATTGCATTGCATTACCCTCAACTGGCAATACTGTACTTAATCAAGCATCTTCCGCCATCCATTTAACACAACATTCTGTAGGTGAGTACCCAATTACTGTATACTGCACATTTCTTGATTTTTAAAAAAAATTTCTTTGTTAAAAATAGCCTCGGTAGATAACCCTCTCCATCATCCGGAATCTTTGATCAACTGGCAACGCGCCGGTCCCGTCGGTGCCAGATATCAAAGAGTTTCCTGTATTCAGCTCCAGCCAGTATACAGCAACTAGTTGCTGCTGTGCTCCATGCTTAAATTTATGGCAATGAATTAACATGGCAACAAGCCTCCCTTCCACATTTCCATTCAAGTGATCTCGGTGGAATCTACTTCATGTGTAGCCTCTGTTGGCGTTGTTACAGCAAGGTGTATCAAAAAGCTTCAAAAGGAAGCTGTGCCTGTGCTAGTAGAGCTTGTATCCATAGTATTTTCTCCTTGTATGAACTATGCTAAAAAGAGGCAAGTTCCAGTGAAACTGCATGACACTCAGCCAGGATACAAGTAGGAGGTTGGGAGATAGATGGGGTGGTGGCAGTAATGTTTTTGTTTTGACACTACCACCATGTTTTTCAGTCTTCTATAGGTGAGACTTTGCCACAGCACAGACTGAGTGGTTTCATCACTAGGAGAAAGTCTAAAATGTTGGACCACATTGAGGGCATTGCATGTTGTGTTAACTTTAGTATGTATTACTTATCTTAACTGTAATATTTTCTAAAAAAAGTAACCAAAAGATATTGTTCTGGAATATTAGATGTCAGGGAGGGATTGAAAAATAAGTAAATCTATCTATGGATATCAGTTTATCTGAAACTGAGTGAAATTTGAGTGGTTTCTGAACATGTCCTAAACCCTGAGATACCTTTAACTTACTTTCTAGCATTTCATAATCTATACATTTGAGTTATTCCATCATTTGCTGAAGTTAATTTTTATCCAGGGCCACTGCTGCTTCTGGCATATGTTGCTCATGGTGATCAGTTTGTCTGCTGCATGCTTTGAACAGTTGAAAATGGAAGTGGAATTTTTATGAGAAACAGTTATTTCAATGACACACTTGACAACACCTAAGTTCCAATATTGTTTTCTGCGTTTAAAGTCAACTACTTTGTGGAAGTTTTGAAGGATGAACAGAGTGCAGAAATCAGTGTAAGAGTATAACGACAAGTAATGATGTTGATTGACATTTGAAGTTGGCATACTCCTAAAGTAAAATATAAGTCGATTCTTGACTGATGTTAAATAGGTCTGTCACAGTGGTGGAGTGTTCCAGTTTAGTTGGTGGGAGAGAATGAAAGTTTATCAGACAAACCTATCAAACTGCTGTTGTCCAATAAGGAGTGATATTACCAGAAGCCTAGGCAAAGCATCTCAGATATCTCCATTCTTGGAAAATAAGATGCATGGAGGTTGAAGGCAGCAAAAAAAGAAAGAAATAGTATTTATATAGCCTTTTTCACAACCTCAAGATGTCCCAAAGAGAATTGTTAAAAGCAAGGTATTTAATAAGGATATTGGGGAGCAGGTGAATCTTGAAATAGCTGAGAGGAAATGAGCAATATTATGATGGATGAGTTAGTTAAGCCAAAGAAAATGCAGTGGATGTCCTGACATGAACTAATGGGTTAAAAAGTGGCAGACAGAATTCAATATCAGTAAGTGTGATGTGATGCATTTTGGGGGGAAAAAATAACAGCAGTAATTATATTCTGAATGGAAGTAGACTTGGGCCTAGAAATTCAGTGGCCTGCGCCACCTGTTAGCACCCTAAGAGGGCACTTAGTGGGTTTTGTGCCACTGGCCACGCCTCCCGCTAAATTTAGCGGGTCGCTAATGGTGGCGCTAGCCGTTAGCGCTGCGCCGCTACCGATGACGTCATTGGTGTGTGCAGCGCCCCGCTACCGCCCCGAACGTGAAATTTAGTAGCGCCCCCTGCTTTAACGTTGCGACCGGTTCAGGGGGGCCTACCTGCGGTTGTAGAGGTGCGGGGTGGCCATTTTTATTTGCTGGCCGCCTGCCAGCACCTCCCCGTGCCGCCGTCCCCGGCCTCCTGAGCCCCCCGCCCGCCCCCCAGCGGAGTGCCGGCTGTGTCCCAAGAGCCCGGCACTTCTCCTCGGTTCCGGGCTCTTTTGCCGGCACTCGCGCTCTTCGAGCGCGCTGCAGCAGGCCCCTCCCCTTTAAGAAGGGGAGGAAGGCCTGCAGTACTGCAGTGCGCCGTGCCGCAGCGTGTGGCGCTGTGGCACGTTGCGCTGCAATTTTCAGTTGCAGCGCCCCAAGAGGGATGTGGGGTGCCTCGAGTAGTGCCGCGCTTCCGTCTGGGGTGCTGAAAGTGAATTTGCGGCGGGCGGCTGCGACTCCTTCCGGGGCAGTACTTCCGGCGCCCTGGCGAGTTTCTAGGCCCTGGTGCTGTGAAAGAGCAGAGTGATTTGGGGGTACATGTTCATAGGCAGTATTGAGCTCCACATTATAGGAAGGATATTAAAGCTTTAGAGAGGGTATAACATTCTGCATATTATGAGGAAACACAAATACAAAGAAAGACTTGATAATTAAGTTTTTTTTATTGGGATAACAGATTATGGGACGATATGATAGCAATGTTTAAAATTATGAAAGGATGGGAAAGGGTAGATAGAAGCAAACATTCCAGTAACAGGGATCTAAAGTGAGGGCCCATAGAGACGAGATTAAATGTAAGAGATTTAGAACAGGTGCAGGAGAAATTTCTGTGCACAGAGAGTTATGAGGCTATGGAATTTACTTCCAGGGTTAGTTATTGAGGCAGAAACTTATGTCAACATTCAAGAGTACATTAGACAGATGTATGAAGGAAAAGGGGTTGAAGTTCTATGGGAATGAGGTGAGTAAATGTCATTAGAACTATTTCCTTGTGTAGAGGGTAAACACCAATACAAATTGGTTGGGCTGAATGGCCTGTTTCCATGTTGTAACATCTGTGTATTTCAAAGCACTTCACAGCCAAGGAAGTACTTCGGTCACGAATTTAATTCAGCTGAGAGGGCAGGTTTGGAGGCGGGTTGGCAGCGAAAATCGGAAAAATTGTCAGCGGGATGCGAACCCACCTCCGTCCCACCTCCACGCTACTTTCGCAAGTGTCTGGTCAGTTCAGCAGTTAACAGCTTGTTAACTGCCTTTCTAATCCTATTTTAATAGGGATTTACGATTTTGGTGCATTTTTTCCATGTTTCCCGTCTTCCGAGAAACACGCCAGCTGCAATGAGTCGGGTTTCTCGAGGTCATGAATAGTTGTCAGTTGCTGCAGCAGCTTAAAAGCACTCCTGCAACATAGCTGACATTCAAATGCCACAACTTTGTTGTCTGTTGTTTGGAAAAGATTTTGCAACTCTACTGAACTTGAATGTTCAAGCTGAGAGCCATCTGCAGGGTCACCTGTTTGGAATATCCTCAGGCCACTTTGACTGCGCTTACAAGCTTCTTTCCTCAACTGAAATCTATAGCAACGGTATGGGAACCATTTACACCCTCTCATTCTGGTCGTCAGATTCTGAGGAAAAGCAGCCGCATCAGCAGCACAACCAGCCACAACACCAGCACCAGGAGCACCAACCTCCTCCTCAACCACCTGATGCTGCACCTCGCTGTAGAAGATACCTCCAACACAGGGTTTACAGGCAGAGGATCAGCTTCCTCAGCATGACTGAGCAGCAGTGCCAAAGGAGACTGAGACTTTTGAGAGAGGTAGTCACTGACATCTGCGCAATGCTGCACCAACACCTGGAGCCCAGAGGAGCGTGTGGACACTCCTTACCAGTGGCTGTCAAAGTCACCACCGCAATAAACTTCTTTGCTTTGGGCTCCTTCCAGGGATCAGCTGCAGACATCAGCGGCATCTCCCAGTCGGTCGCACACACCTGCATCATGCAGGTCACCGATGCCCTCTTGCAATGTCGCACACTTACATGCACTTCTCCTCGGATGGCCCGAGTGTGACCCCACATGCGGTTGACTTTGCAAATATGGCAGGCCTGCCGATGGTGCAAGGCGTCATAGACTGCCCCCTTTCACAACCCAGCTGTTTTTGTTAACCGCAAGGGATTCCACTCCGAACGTCCAGCTGGTGTGTAACCACAGAAAGATCATTATGCACGTTTGCGCAAAGTACCCTGGCAGTTGCCATGACTCCTTCATCCTGCGGCAGTCTACTGTGCCTCAGCTCTTCCGTCCGCCAACCCAACTTTCTGGATGGCTACTTGGCGACAAGGGCTATCCCCTGAAAAAGTGGCTCATGACACCAATGAGGAGGCCATCAAACGAAGCTGAGGAACGGTACAATGTGAGCCACATTTCCACCAGAAGCATCATAGAGCAAACCATCGGCTTGCTCAAAATGCGATTCCGATGCCTGGACAGATCTGGTGGAGCCCTGCAGTGTGCAGTAGCCAGGGTCTCCAGAATCATTGTGGTCTGCTGTGCCCGGCACAACATCGCACAGCAGCATGGCTTAGTGCTTCCGGCCGACCAAGTGGCTCAGTGCACACACTCCTCAGAGGAGGAAGACGAGGAGCCATGCCTTGCAGATCCGGATGTGGCCAATGCAGCGGCACGCCACCACATTGCTGGCCGTCAGGCAAGGGATGCACTCATCCATGCCAGGTTCGTGTGAGCTCACGCTTCAAACACAGGTGGCTGGCAGATGGAGATGAATATAAGGTCGAGATTCTTAACAATATCAATAAACAATGCTTTCCGATCACTATCAACACCATCATTATAAATGGAATTAGCCCTGAGCCCTCACTGTGCAACTTCCATTTTCCAGAACACATAGACCAGAACCTCAACTCTTTGCCATCACTTTTGTTGAGTGACATCACAAAAGGAGGATACGCGATACTTTACAACACAATAAAACACCCAAGTGACTACCCTTGTGACTATTTGTGTGTTAACTTCCTCTTGGGCGTGCTTCTACGTGGTGCTTCCCCTGTGGTTTCAGCAGATGTAGAGGCACCTTGCTCACTTTGATGCTGCGCCTGCTTAGACGCCTTTGGCGGGTGTCCTCTGGGTTTGGGAGCCTGGGAGGGCTCCTCCACAGTCTGCTCTTACTACGGCTATGGAGGGGCTGAGACGGCCATCTCAGTTTGGTCTGCAATGTGGGTCTCTGACCGAGGGCTTCACAATGGCATGGTCGTGTGAGCGCTTGAAGAGGAGCCCACACTTCCTTGTTGCCTGCCACCAACATCCCTCTCATGGGTCAGCCGCACTTCAGTGCTAGCAAGTGGCTGGAGAGCACCTTGCTGCACGTCAGGGGGGCCATGAGGACCTGTCTCTGTACTGACCTCATAACAAGGACGTCCATGAAGCTCTGGTGTCTCTCCTCAATAGATGCCCATCTCTCCCCATAGCAAACAATCTATTTTGAAGAGTCACCATGTTTTCATGAGTCTGGCGACTTATGTCCTCCATGGCAGAATGTTCATGCGCCATTGCCTCCACGAAGGCAGTGCTCATGTTAGAGATGGACTCCTCCATTCTCTGCACACTCACAGTTACCCTAGATGCAAACCCTGTCAGAGATTCCTGCACTTCTTCCTGGAGTTCCAGCACAGCTCTCTTTCTGGATGGCCCCAGAGGCACAGCATCTGCATGCAGCTGAGCAGAGCTAGGAGAGTCCTGCGACCTCCGACTCTCCACTGCTGTCCCTGTCTCCACCATCTGCTGATGCTCACTTGTCACCTGGTGTATCACAGCTCACAGCACTACTCTATTTCGTGAATTTATGCCATATTTATTCCAATGTTGGAGGACTCGTAAAAATCAACATTTCATTGTGCAGTACACACGTCTGCTGCATATATGACAAATAAAAAATTGAATTGAAGGACCCCCGAGATGTGCGTTTCTGCACTGGTGCTGGGTGCGCTGAGTCCTGGTGACGCTGCTTCCCCAGAGGCTGCAGGTTCCTCTGAGAAGTTGTCTGGCTCTTTCGCCTGAACAGTGGGGAGGGGGGCGCTCGATGGTCCTGTGAGAGAGTAAAGGCATGAGCTAGACATCATGGCCCAGAAATTCGGGTCGGAGGCTTCCCGCGGGTGCAAGCCTCTGACCTGCAATTACCTAGCGCGCCGGCCGTTGAGCTGTGGGCCCGCATGGGATTCCGATCCTGGGCCTCCTCCAACTGCCGGCGCGCAGTACTTGCGTATCCCAGGGGCGCAGTTAGTTCGATGCGTCCCCTGGGATCACGTGGGCCATGGAGAGCCAATGGTAGCAGGGAATGCTTCATTCATAAGTTTGACAGGAAGAGCTGTCATACTCTAAGCCCCAAAACATCACTAAAACTTCAAATAAATTTTTTTTTTAATCACATTTTTAAAATAACTAGAAATTACATGAAATAACTATTTTAAACAATAATTTAAATTTTTGAAAAATTAATTACATTTTCTAACGGGGCTAAAAATAAACTTACCTTTCTTTAAAGTATTTAAAAATAATAAACCTGTGGAAAAAATGTTTTAATTTTAATTAATTCACCACTTACCTTGTTAAAAGTGGGCCTTGCGCCTGCTTTTTAAAAGTGTAACTGCTGGAGACTTACCCTCCCGGAGAACCCTGCAAAAAAAACGTAAGTTCAATGCGCACGCACTGCCTCTCCGGCGCACGCGTTCCATCTGTCAACCCCTTCTTTCAGGGGAGCGGAAGTGCCGGTTTCCCGCACATGCGCAGTGCATGCACAAAACCAGCACTTTCGTTGGGCCTACGCGTGAGTACCCCGTGCGCACTCGCACGTTGGGACCCGAATTTCTGGGCCCATATTTTCAGGTAGCAGACGTATCCTTTTGTGCAGATGATCAGAAGTCAATCTCTATGAGCATCATCTGCCATTGCAGTCAATCATGAATTGTAAATGCGAAGGATGAAAATCTATTCTGTCACTAGCTTCCTCAACTGCGCCCGTCTCTCCGTCCCCCACTTCCAGCTCCTCGCCACCTCCTATGATGTCGTGAGCAGCCTCCTCAGCATTTGTTAATGTGGCCAGGGATGGTGTGCCTCCTCCTATCTTTGCTCTCTCCCTGTTATTGTGGGCTAGCTTTTCCTGCAAGGAGGGACAGAAGTGGAATTTCAGCAAGAGTGATGGAGTGAGTGTGAAGAATCTAAAACCTAGAAGCTTAGAGGGAGACCAAGATGGAGTGAGGTGGCAAGAAGAAGCTGCCTCCCTGTACATTGTTAGTTGTTGTCATTGCGTAACAGTAAGAGCAAGTGTGAGGGGTGCTGAAGTGATTCAGTAGAGAGAGAGAGAGATGGATAGGTAAGGGTGCAAGGGAAGTAAGGGTAAGGTGGGATGTGGAGGAGCAGGCTTACAAAGCAGAGTGCTGCTGATGAGAAGAGACGGGAAGCAGATTGAAGGGAAGTGTGATGTGAAACTCACTTTTGATGTTCGCAGCAGATCATTGAAGCGTTTTCGGCACTGGACCCAGGTGCGTGTATATAGCGACCTTGCGCTGACCTCCTCAGCAATGCGCAGCCAGGCTGCCTTTGTCTGCTGAGGAGGCTTCCTCCGGCCATCAGGAGGTAACAGAATCTCCCTGCGTCCTCTTACTCCCTGCACAAGAGTTTGCAGGGACTCCTCAGTGAATCGGGGAGCAGCCTTGGCTTTCACAGCACTCATGGTCACCTTGGCCCATTCCAGCTGCAGCAGTAATGAGAAATGAGAGGCTGAGGCTACATGGAGCCCTTAAAAACAAGTGCAGCAATGACCTCATCAGTGCAGACCAACAGACCTGCTCCCACACATTGCAGCAGGCAGCGCGCACGACTGGACTAATTGGTCCAGTTAAACTAAAATGGGACATCGGGAGGAGCTGAAACCGGCAGCGGGTCCGAAACCCATCCACCAGGCAACCCAACTCCATCCCGCCTCCTCCATTAAAATCGAGGCCGTAGTAACTGTTGTAATGTTGGGAAACACAGCATCTAATTTGCATACAGCAAGGTCCCACAAACAGCAATGAAATAAATGACTTCAGTATATGGTTTTCATGGTACTGGTTGAGAGAAGTGTTGGCCAATGGAGAATTCCCCAGCTCGTCTTGAAATAGTGCCATGATTCTTTTCTGTTCATCTAAAAGGGAAGACAGGGCCTCAGTTCAACATCTTATCTGAAAGACAGCACCGCCAACAGTGCATCACTTCCTCAGTATGGATTGAAGTGTCAGCCTAGATTATGTGCTCAAGTCTCTAGAGTGGGCTTGAATCCATATCCTTCTGACTCAGAGGTAAAAGTGCTACTATTAAGTCAAGACTAACAAGGGAATGAAATAAAAACAAAATGCTGGAAATACTCAGCAGGTTAGGCAGGATCTGTGGAGCGAGAAACAGAATTAACATTTCAGGTCGATGATCTTTCGTCAGACGAAAGGCCATCGACCTGAAACGTTGGCCGAAATTTTCCCATTAAGAATGGGTGGGTTTGGAGCGTGGGGGCAGTTAAAGATTTTAAAGTGGGATTCCCATGCTGATCCCGCCCGCTTCCGGTTTTGCTAGAAGCAGACAGGGGGCGGGCACCTTCCCACTCCCAGGGGCGGAATGTCAAGTTAAATATAATGAGGCTGGAAGCCTCTTTTTCCCCATCCAATTTGAATTTAACTGCCTGGGGGCAGGTTTCACAATTTGTGAAACCTAGCAGCTAAACCGAGGTGGAGGCTGCTGTATCCAGGAGGTAAGTGGATGTATATCAACCTCCTGGACCCAGGGTCTCACCCATACCCACCCCCGCGATCAGAGATCCCCACCCACCATGTGGCCTCCGATCGCATTCCCAGGCCCCCTTGCCCCCAACAATGACGATGAGGCCGGCCACGATCCCCCGGTGGTCAGCCCTGATTCTCCGGTCCCCTGCCGATCCCTGGCTGGATCCCTGATCCGGCCCCTATCCCTGATTTCTCCCCGATTTTTCCCCCCCGCGATCACCGCTTGCCTGTCGATCCACTCCGGCCTTCCAATCCCCTGCTGATCCTGCAATCCCCCCGCCAATCCCTCCCCCTCCTAATTCCAGACCGACCCCTCTCAACTAAGGCCTACCTGCCCGCAACCAGCCAGCCTCTCAATTTGACTGGCTGCAGGTGGGAAAACCGAGGCCTCGTGTACAAATTAGGCCCTGCCGGTAAAGTCAGCAGGGTCTGTGGGAAACCTGGCCTCCCGCCCGCCTCTCTGAAGAAAATTCCGTCCGTTATCTCTGTTTCTCTCTCCACAGATGCTGCCTGACCGGCTGAGTATTTTCAGCATTTTCTGTTTTTATTTCAAATTTCCAGCATCTGCAGTATTTTGCTTTTGAACAAGGGAATGAAGCAGTAATATGAAAAGAAAGCCACTGATTTGTAAGGCTTCTTTTTATCAAATGTTGAATAAACTAGGTTTCTGGACTTCACTCAAAGGAGAAATACATTCTATGCTGTTCTTCTGTAGTGGAAGCAAAATGCTGCCTTTTAAGACTTGAGGGGCTGGGAAGATTCTTGTGGTAAAGGCCATATTCATCAAAAAATCTATTTGTTGATGCAGTTAGTTTCAACTAAATTTCTTGTACTGGCAGTGATTCATTATTGGATGGTTTGTGCACTTTCTGTGTTGTGATGAATGTGAAAGTAAAGGTCCATCTTTAATTAATGCTTTAATTTGTGTTCTTTCACTTGCATTGGAGGCAGTTCAGAGACGATTCACTCGGTTGATTCCTGAGATGAGGTTGACTTATGAAGAAAGGTTGAGCAGGTTGGGCCTATACTCATTAGAATTTAGAAGAATGAGAGGTGATCTTATTGAAACATATAAGGTACAGGAAAAGTTCCGACGGGACTGGCGTGTTGCCGATCTATCAAAAGTGCCGGACATGCAAAGTCAACGTTGAAGACAACAAACACTGTTGCTCAGCAACAGCTCGTAAACACTCAGCCCGTACCTTGAAGCATCTCTGAAGCTGTTGCGAAGCTCCAAAGACGCTTTCCAGAGCCTGCCTGTTAACAGAATGCTAGGAGAAGAAAAAAAAACTAACTAAAACGGCTGCTGATTTCTGCCGTTAGAGCAAAGTTTCCGGCCATACAACCTCCGGATAAACCAAAGTTTCCTGTACTGAGAGGGCTCGATAAGGTAGATGCAGAGAGGATGTTTCCCCTCGTGGGGAAATCTAGAACTCGGGGGCATAGTTTCGGAATAAAGGGTCGCCCTTTTAGAACTGAGATGAGGAGGAATTTCTTCTCTCAGAGGGTCATAAATCTGTGGAATTCTCTGCCCGAGAGCCGTGGAGGCTGGGTCATTAAATACATTTAAGGTGGAGATAGACAGATTTTTGCAAGATAAGGGAGTGAAGGGTTATGGGGAACGGGCAGGGAAGTGGCTTTGAGCCCAAGATCAGCCATGATCTTATTGAATCGAGGGTCGAGGGGCCAAGTGGCCTATTCCTGCTCCTATTTCTTATGTTCTTTTCTGATGTATAATTTTTTGTTTAGTTTTTAATGTAATACAGAAATTGATTCTGAGGAACTATGGTATACATAAACAGTTTGAGTTTAATTTAATGTTGTGTTTTCATTAAAGGGAATGCTTCATATCTCCCACCAGAAGAAAGAAAACTGGCTTCAAGAAGGGGAAAATAAGACCAAAGTCTTGGTCCTGACTCCTTCAATGGAGGCAGATTCATGTTTTGCTGAAAGAAGATGGAGTCCCTCTATATTCAATCATTATTCTTCCATGTGTATTGACTTGGTGTATGGGTTTTGATGAAGTGGCACGGTTTCAGAGTTTGTGTTTTTTTTTAATTTTTAGATAAAACAAATTGAGGGGACTCTGAAGCTGGCTGATTTGTACCATGGACAATATTACCACAAAACAACAAATAGCAGTTTTACTAAACTGGAAACACTAAAATATACACACTGTGAACAACAATTTTTACAACCAATACAGGTGGGCCTTCAGGCCTGGTCGTACCATGCAACACATTGTCTTCCATTATTCCATTGAAAGTGTACAACCAAAGAGTTTCCTCTTTTACATGTCATTTTCTCATTGTTAACTAATAGAATACAAAGGCTGAGAGTCCCTTACATTTTATTTTAATGTATTAAGCTTGTTTGTTTATAACGTATGTCTGAAATCTTCAATTGCCTATGTAACCTCATATTTTAGCCATGTAAATTTTATGTATAGAAATACTGTAATAGTATGTAATGCATTGTTTCCTTGTGGTAAGTGATTGAGGTGCTGCCACGGGATTTGAGACACTGATGAATGGTGCTATTTTGGATTTTAAACATGCTCCTTGGCAAGGTAGCTCTGATGGATTTTTATTTTTATTTTCCCTGTTCTGTGAGGGTATTGATGCTTTTCTGATTGCTTTCATTTTTGGACTGGAGTGACTTGTTTCTGAATGTTCGGTGGCTTTCATATTGGATCTGTTAGGCTAGGAGCAGTACCTGTTGACTGGAGTGTTGAGTTGCAGCAAACTGGGTGCACGACTGTGCCTGAGAGAAAAAGGGACAATTGCAGCATTGCAACCGTACCTTTTTTAATTACTTTCTCCCTTTTAAGTACTTCTTTCATAGATTTAAGAAATCTTTAAAAATAATTTTTTTAATACTCCGCTGTAGGTTGAGACAGGCATTTTGTTGTTTTGAATGACGTCCTTAATGGATAAAATGCACTAAACGTGACTAAAGTAAGCTACAGTATTTTGCATGTTTCAATAATTTCAAAATGAGGTGATTGAAAGTAAGGTGGTGATTGGGGGGAAAGGCTATTGGCTTCAAGAGCCAAGCAGATGAACTCCCACCAAGTCAATAGAATATGATTCCTGTTGCCAACTTCCTTTTGTCTATGCCAATCTCTGATAGGTTTTCCTCTTTGACAGGTAAGCAATTATTGTTGTAAATGACATGTAATAACAAATTAGCTGACACCTTTATAGTCTTAGTACCAATTATGACCGTGTAACATTTGCCAATCTACAAGAAAATACTTTAGAGCTGATCGGTAAATGCAATTGACTGCATAGCTCATTTTTGGAATCGAAGATGGTGTAGCATCCATTTTATCCCAGATTTGGTTTAATTTTCCCAAAGAAGCTATCCTTCATTTTTGCTGAGGAACAAAAGATCTAAATGCTCATTGTGAACAATGGGGAAAGTGGAGAGAAAAGGATGTTTGCTGTTTTGTGTTTGCTCCCTTTTAAACAAAATCATATAGAACCACCAAGTATGAGATGCTGCTGTGTATGATATGGTCTGAAAGCCCACCTTAAGAAATATTTTAATGTCTTTGTAGCTCTTACTTCCATGCAGGCCTTCCTGCTTGTTCTGAACTATTCCAGTTTCTGACTGTTAAATGCTGATGCATGTATTCATTATTTACTGTGTTTAAATTTTATGTTTGATTAGAATTTAGTTGTGTAACTAGTAAAGTAGTACTTTAGTGGCATTTTGCAGATGTATAAAGATTATGCTTTATGATAAAAGTACATGTCTTATTGAAAATGTGACCTTCAACTGTTTTACTGTTATACCCCATATACTCAGTGTAACACTATTTTGTGCTTATTTTAGTAGGAATTCTTCAATAAATATTCAAAGTCAAAATTGAGTATATTTTGGTAAAAGTGTATTTATTCACACTACATTTACAAATGAATGTGCATCATGGATCTGATAAGATCAGTTGAGTTGTGCTAACTTTTACCTTAATGGAGAAAATTAAGCTTCCCAAATTATTAGGTGGTAAATGTACCATGTAGCTCGATACAAAGCCAAACAGACCAGAAAGTCTGAGATTTGATCTCTGGTCAGTGATGCTAACTAATCTCAGTTGCCACAGCAGTAGGGGTGCTAACATTGCTCTTAGTGTCCCTGGGCTAAGTTGAGGGTAGATCAGCCAGTGTTCTGTGTATATTTGTGAGCTTTCTCACTGCAGTTCATACCTTCTGTTGCCACCAACGGCTTTTGCCTTATGGGAGCATAGCTTCTTTTCTCCACTTTATTTATCTGGATTTGGTATGTTCATCTTTTCCTGTTGCAAGTTATGACCATATCACAGCAAAGAACACCACCACCTCCAAGTTCCCCTCCAAGTCACACACCATCCTAACTTAGAAGTATATCGCCGATCCTTCATCGTCGCTGGGTCAAAATCCTGGAACTCCCTCCCTAACAGCACTGTGGGAGTACCTTCACCACACAGACTGCAGCGGTTCAAGGTGGCGGCTCACCACTACCTTCTCAAGGGCAATTAAGGATGGGCAATAAATGCTGGCCTTGCCAGTGACACCCACATCCCATAAACGAATTTTTAAAAAAAAGGGTTACTGTGTATTATATGTTGTAAAACAGTTGTATTACAGGAAGGGACAGTAATGTTACCATGATTTAATGTAAAATATATAAGTAAAATTTTTCATAGACTTCTCAACATTATCCTGTATAACAAGTATAGCAATTTTTTTTAATGATGTATGCCATATTTTGAGTTTTTTACACTAGATAGGTTCTTGGGTTCAATGTCACTATCCACACATAAGCAGCCCTCCTGTCCTTTTACAATGAGTGTACCTTTTATGCCCAATGTCCAGGTAAGCCAAGAATCCTAACGGAAAACTGTCACTTTAATCAACTATTGTAAGTGTCAGCCGTCGCTCTCTTGCCTCTGAGTCAGAAGGTTGTGGGTTCAAGTCCCACTCCAGAGACTTGAGCACAAAAAATCCAGGCTGATACTCCAATGCATTACTGCGGGATTGCTGCACTGTTGTAAGTGCCGTCTTTCGGATGAGACATTAAACCGAAGCTGCGTCTGCTCTCAGGTGGATGTAAAAGATCTCATGGCACTATTTCGAAGGAGAGGAGGGGAGTTATCCCCGGTGTCCTGGCCAATATTTATCCCTCAATCTGGTCATTAGTGCTGTTTGTGGGAGCTTGCTATGTGCAAATTGGCTGCCACATTTCCTACATTGCAACAGTGACTACACTTCAAAAGTACTTAATTGGCTGTAAAGTGCTTTGGGACGTCCTGAGGTTGTGAAATGCATGTCTTTTTACTGTAATGTATCATGTATCGCTGCATGATTTTCCTCTCCACAGTTATCAGACCAAGACTCTGGGCTGGATTTTGTGGGGGGGTCAGCGGTCGCAATTGGTGGCGGGTCGGGTCGGAAAGTGTTTTTATTCCCAGCGGGTCAGGATCCCGCTGTGAACCCGCCACCATGCGCCTTTACCATATGTTGGGTCGGTCAGTGCTGAGCAGACCGGACGCAGCGGCAGGGGAGGCAATTAAAATCATTAGTGGCTTGTTTACAGCCACTTATCAATGGCTTTTTTTCCCAGCTTTTTAGATTTGACAGGTTGCCCACCGGTTTCCTGCTGTGCCGAGATCTCGTCTGTGAAGCTGAGGTGGGAGTTCAGTGGCCATTGAATCAGCTGTTGAGTTGACAGCTTCAAATGTCAAGTGAAAGCTCCCAACTGATTGAGAAATGTTCCCTTAACCACTAGCTTCTCTAAACTGCATTTCCACTACAGATTCAGGATGCTGCAAGTCTTTACACAAGTCTCCATCCAGTCTGACCTCATTACCTCTCCCACCATTGATAGATCGCTTCTGTCATCTCTACTTCACCTGCCATCTATTCCATCAAAATTGGTGCCCTTTATACTCTCTCACCTTGGTCCTCAGAATCCCAACATAATCAGCCCCAACACCAGCAGCACCAACAACAACACCAACTTTCTCCGCAATCAACTGATGCTGCACAGGGCAGAGGGCATCAGCACCCGACCACATTGCTGCCCTGGCTTTACTTCACTTGACGCTGTACACCCTGGTTGCCACATGATGCGGCAAATTGGCACCACCCCACACCAACAAAATAAAACATCCCTACACTGCCTAAGCCATTCCTTTCGCACTCATCACCATTGTGGGGGGTACAGTTAAGACTCCCCATTCACTGCAACTCACTAAGCCACTTCCAAAGATGCACACAAATCTGTCCAAGAACACAAAGGGCTCGATTTTCATTGAGCCGTGGAGGTGGGCTTGGAGGCGTGCGGGGGGTTAAAATCGCAAAAACTGGCAGGCGGGACCCACCACCCCCCCCCCCCCCCCCCCCCCCCAGGCCTGGTTCCTGACTCCGAGCAATTTTAACTCAGTCGTGTCTGATGGTCCCGACTTCATCCCGCATCCAACAGGCGGGACTGGTCGTTAAGGCCCTTAACAACCACTAAATGGCCTCTATAATCCTATTTTGAAAGGCCCTTGCGAATTTAACCCTATTCCCACATGAAACACGCCTGGTGAGAATCACGAATGTGAAACCTGGCGGGAGCACTATTGGATTGCTGACTATCAACTGCAGGTCAACCATTAAAGAGGAGATTTGATCAGCCATGATTTGCAGGTGTCACGGGTGTGGGGAGCCACGGGGCCGTGTAGATACAGGGCCGTGCTCTCCAGGCAAGGTAGGTTCTGGATCCAAGTGCAGAAACCAGGCTAGAGGCAGGTAGACAATCTTTAAGGTACTTTACTAGATTCACACATAACTAGATTCATACAAGGAACACAACATCATACATAGAACTCGAGACCAGTTACAAAACAGCTAGTCAAGATAGGAACTCAGGACAGCTTCCATGAGGCAACCTACTTGTCCATACTGAGCTGGGATAAGCTTACCACAAGCGCAACCAGCTTGCCGAGACGAGACTCGAGACAAGCTATCACAAGGGGCTACCACAGGGGTAAAGGCTTATCAATACAGAGCTCAAGACAAGCGCCAGCATGGCAACACGCTAGTCCAGCCCAGCACCTTATCAAGACTAAGAACAACAAGAACACAGACTTAGATACATCTTAAATACAGAGCTCGAGAACCATGGCAGCCAGCTAGTCAAAGCCAGCAGCCACAGAGCAAAGGCTAGTCCCCGGTTAGGACTGAGCACAGAGGAAAGCAACCACAGAACTTATATACCAAGAAAACCAGGTGAAACCCATGAACAGCTAACAGGCCGTTAAGAATTAACACAGGAGGCTAGGAACAATTAACAAAGGGCTAGAAACAAACAAGTGAAGGTGCCATCTAGAGGTTACAGAAGGAACTGACTGGCACCCTCACAACCTCATTGCAGGCCTTGCTCTCTGTAGTGCAGGTTGTGCTGCTGCTGAGCTGCTGAGTGGAGAGTGTGTGGTCGCCTTGGCCTGCGAGTGGAGGGGAAGGAGTGACCCCAGGCCACCACTACCAGCAACCTACCATCTACAACTTCAACCATCTTCATCTACCGAGGTGCCTGGGGAGGGAGGAGGAGAGGACAGAGGAGGCCAGCATTACAACTGGAGAGGCCTTCCATCACTGCCTCCCCAAATTGGCCTCCAGTCCAGGAGGGGGAGAGAGGGGAGAGGAACACCACTCAGCTCCAACTTGGAAGGAGGGGAGGAGCTGCATCCTTCAACATCTGCAGGTGGGTGTCTTTTGTGCATTCCCCTAAAGACTTTGTATTCTAGGCGGGGGGAGGAAAGAAGACGGGCCGGAAAGCCTGGCCTGGGTCGGCTGGAGCTGCCCAGGTGAAGCTTTTTCCCTTACATTGAGAAGACCTGGTGTGGGGCTGAGCCTGGGCTTTCTCCAGCCTACCCAGGCGAAGACATCTTCTCCCCCTGCCCGAAGACCATCTGCATAAGACTTTGTTTTTCCATCGGGGAGTGCACCCTGCCGACACCCACCCACCAAATACCACCTTGAGTGGGGACCCTGCCTTTGCGGCCCCCCCCTTCCCACCCCCCCTCTCTCTCTTTGCCTCTCTGAAAAGGCACATCCTTTTAAATCTATTAATTGCCACTTGAGCAGAGGGAAGGAAGGCCCCTCTCCCAATTAATTCCATCAAGGGGAGAGGCGGGCCAGTTACTTTAAACTCCCTCTGCTCAAGGGAAGACTTTTTACCTTACCAAGGCCATTAACACCGTAGGGCCTGTGACTTGGGGTGTGTGTAGCTCTTTAAAGAACCACCCCATTATGGCTTGCACATCTTCGGCGGTGACGGGGCCGACAATGACCTATGCGGCAGCGACGGCCAAAGCCACGGCTGCTCCCGCTTCTGCTGCTGCCCCTTCGCCGTTCCGACTTATAACAAAGAAGCTTGGGGTGAAGAGCTACACCCACCCCAACATGACGATCGAGGCGTGCGTGAAGGCCATGGCTGGGGTTGTCGGCCCTCCAGCCATACTCACCGCCTCAAAAATGTACGGGAAGGCTGTGTTCTTCCTGGAGTTGGAGCGGGCGGTGGCCCTGGCCATCACCAAGGGGCTCACCGTGGGCGGGACCTTCCTGCCGGTGGACCCTCTGGAGGCCACCGCGCAGAGTGTCGTATTATCGAACATCCCGCCCTACATCTCGAGTGAGCTCCTCCTCCCCCACTTGCTCCAACTTGGGGAGGTGAGGTCGGGGATCACGCCGATCCCGCTCGGATTCCGGGAAGCCAGCCTTCGCCATGTCTTCGCCTTCCGGCGCCAGGCCTTCGTTCAGCTGGCGCGGGAGTGGGAGACTGACGGGGCTTTTTCGGTCCTCCACGAGGGGACCCTTCACCGCGTCTTCTGGACGACGGACGGCATGCGGTGCCACGCCTGCAAGGAGGTGGGGCATATACGAAAAAACTGCCCTGCCTCCAAGGCCGCCAGGTCGTCTGGCGTGGCCGAGGCTGGCGCCGCCGCCGCTCCTCCCCCCGGGTCTGGCCGCGCCACCCCCCAAACAAATACTACCAAGGTGCGGTCGTCGTCGGAGGTCGATGCCATCCAGGCCTCCGGCGAGGGGGAGGAAGTGCGTCCGGTCGGGAAGAGGGCGCGGAAAATAAACACCGTGGGGTGGGTCCCCCCGTGGTGGGCGTGCCCCTGGACTTGGCGCTCCTGTCACCCAAAAGCATCGCAGAGTTGATCAGGGAAGGCGAGAGCGGGGGGGGGGCCCCGTGCCCGAGCCTGTGGCCGCGACCGCCGAGGCGGGAGCATCAAAACCTGCAGCCGGGCTCGGGCCCGGGGGACCCGACAAACCTGCTCCACCGGAGGGAGTGGGGGAGGCCCCTGTGGAAATGGAGTTCTCCCACTATCCCTCCGCTCTAAAAAGAAGGCGCGACCCCCAGGACGAGGAGGAGGACCAGGAGGAGGAAGGTCCCTCCGGACAGGGGGAGTCATCGCCTGCCGCGGGTGCTGCGCCCCTCCCCACCGCTGTCACCATCGTGGGCGATCGGCAGGGGTCGCCTGTCCCTAGGGAGGCTCAGGCAGAGGTGTCTGTCCAGCTCGTGCCTCCCGGGGATGGGGACGAGACCCTGCCCGTGGGGGGGGGTCACGGAACAACCCGCGGACGTAATCGATCCCCTTTCGGTGGTGTTACCCCTCGACGAGTCGGGCGGCCTGGAGTCTGGGTTGGGCGAGCTCGCGGATAATGAGCTCGCCCAAAGCGGCCCGGACATTTCCCAGGTGTTGCTCGACCTCGTCGAGGATATCGCAAGAAATACCCCTTCTGCTGGGTCGGAGGCCGGTGGCGCGGTAGCGGAAGGCCCTCTGTCTGTGTCTCCGGCGCCGGGCGACTTGGAGGAGCTCGGTTTTACATATTCTCCGGTCTCTCCGGTCTCTCCGGTCGTTCCGGCGCCTGGGGCGGAGGGCGGCTCCGAACCGCTGCCGTCTTCTGGCCCGGCGCCCCTAGAGGAGCCCAGGGAGGAATCCTCCGCCACCGATCCTGGGGGTGGGCTCCGGGCGAAGGCGGGGCCGGCCGTCGCGGCCAAGCCATTCACTGCGCATTGCGTGACGAATGGGTCGGCCGCCGGTGGCGACCCCCCAGAGGAGGACGGGGACTTGGTGGAGGGGGCGGAGGACGACTGGGAATCCATCGCCGATCAGGCGACGGATGACCTCGCGCCCCTCGCCGGGACGCACCTCATTTCCATCGGGGAACTCCGGGACTTTGTGGCCACGTGCCAGGGTCGTCACAGGACCCGGTAGGCCCTCGAAAGATGGTCGGGACTGGCGCTGCTCATCGGGTCGGCCCGCGCCGCCGTCAGAACCGCAGGCGCGGACGCGGCCGTAAGCCCGCTCGGGCGGCGTCAGCTCCGGTCATTCCTCACTGGGCTGCTAAGGGAGTGGCGGTTGACCAGCGGCCGCCCTCTCCCTTCCCCCGTTAGTCTTAAGTAGAAGGTGAATTATGCTTCTGAAATGAAGATAACCATAGCCAGCCTCAACATCAACGGCAGCAGGGAAGCTAGCCGCAGATTTAATAACTTTTCGGTCCTTCGGGACGGGAAGTATGCGGTGTGCTTCCTGCAAGAAACCCACACCGTTCCGGGAGACGAGGCCACGTGGCTCCTGGAGTGGCAAGGAGGGGTCAGCATGAGTCACCTCTCCAGTGCTTCCAGTGGGGTGGCTATCTTGCTGGCCCCGCATTTTCAGCCGGAGATCTTGGGGGTCAAGGAGCTCGTGCCGGGCCGCTTCCTCCAGGTCACTGTTCGCCTGGGGGGCGTGCCGCTCCACCTAGTGAACGTGTACGCCCCTGGGGCCGGTGCGCAGCTAGTGTGCTTCTTCGAAGAAGTATCCACTCTTCTGGGCTCCATCGACGCGGGCGAGTGCGTCATCCTCGGGGGGGATTTTAATTGTACCCTCGAGGCGAGGGACCGCACGGGCACCCTGCCATGCCCGGCGGCGATGGAGAAGTTGAGGGACCTGGTCGGGTCCCTCGACTTGGTGGAAGTCTGGCGAAATCTCCATCCCGACTCCAGCGCCTTCACTTGCGTGAGGTCTGGGAGAGGAGCGTCCAGAATCGACTGCCTCTACATTTCCCGGGCATACGTCTCCTGCGTTCCGGCGGCTTCCATGCGGCCGGTGCCGTGCACGGACCACCACCTGGTGTGGGCGGAGCTCGTTCCGCTGCGCGCACGGCGGGGGGGGTCCGCATATTGGCACTTTAACAACCTGCTGCTGGAGGACGCACGGTTCCGGGATTCGTTTAGTCGGTTCTGGGCCGGCTGGAGAAGGAAGCGGGGGGGCTTCCCCTCCTTGAGGCTATGGTGGGATGTGGGCAAGGCTCACATCCGTCTCTTCTGTCAGGAGTACGCGAAGGGGTCGACCAAGAGGCGGGAGGCCCGGGTCGGGCAGTTGGAGAAGGAGGTGCTCGACCTGGAGTCCCGTCTCGGTCAAGTCTTCGAGGACCCGGTGTACGAAGAGAAGAAGGGCGTGCTGAAGGACCTGCAGCTTGTCGGGTCCCGAGGCGCGTACGTGAGGTCGCGGATCCAGTTCCTGCGGGACCTGGACCGCGGCTCCCCCTTCTTCTACTCGCTGGAAAAAAGACGGGGGGTCCGTAAGCAGCTCTTGGAGCTGCTGGCTGACGACGGATCTCTGGTCTCGGATCCGGAGGGAATCCGCGCGGAGACCCGCGCCTATTACGGGGCTCTGTTCTCTCCGGATCCGTCCAGCGAGGATGCGCGCGGAGTTTTGTGGGAGGACCTGCCGAAGGTCGGCCTGGAGGACGCCGAAAAATTGGACGCTCCTCTGAGTCTGGAGGAGCTGACCGGCGCCCTCCGCCAGCTCTCTAGGGGAAAGTCCCCGGGGCTGGACGGGCTGACCGTGGAGTTCCACAGGGCGTTCTGGGACGTCTTGGGGGGCGACTACGCGCGGGTCCTGGGGGAAAGTTCGGCAACCGGGGAGATGCCCCTCTCTTGGCGCAGGGCGGTTATTGTCCTGCTGCCTAAGAGGGGTGATCTCCGCCTCCTTAAAAACTGGCGCCCGGTCTCCCTCCTCAGCACGGACTATAAAATTTTTGCCAGGGCTATGTCTGCTCGCCTAGGCGCCGTGCTGGCCCACATGATCCACCCCGACCAGTCCTACACGGTCCCGGGCCGGACCATCCATGATAACATCCATCTGGTCCGGGACCTGGTCCACCATTCCCAGAGGGCTGGTCTGTCGGTCGCCTTCCTTTCCCTGGATCAGGAGAAGGCGTTCGACAGGGTGGATCACGAGTATCTCTTCGGGACTCTGCGCGCATTCGGGTTTGGGACGCATTTTGTCGCCCGCATCCGACTTCTGTACGCTGCCGCGGAGTGTCTGATTAAAGTTAACGGGTCCTTGACGGCGCCCCTTCGCTTCGGGAGTGGGGTGCGTCAGGGATGCCCCATGTCCGGCCAGTTATATGCCGTTTGCGTAGAGCCTTTCCTGCGCCTCTTGCGGAAGAGGTTGACGGGACTGGCTCTGCAAGGGCCGGGCGTGGAGGTGGTCCTCTCGGCTTACGCCGATGACGAGCTCCTCACGGTCACGGATCCCGCTGACTTGCGGAGGATGCGGGAATGCCAGCAGATTTACTCGGACGCATCCTCCGCCAAGATCAACTGGGAGAAATGTTCTGGACTCCTGGTGGGTCAGTGGCGGGTGGACTCCCTGCCGGAGGAGTTCAGGCCCTTCGCCTGGAGCACCACGCACCTCCTCTACTTGGGAGTCTACCTCCGCCCTGCCGAGGACGCCTGGCTGGCGAACTGGCAAGAGTTGGAGGCCAAAGTCACCACTCGCTTAGGACGCTGGACAGGATTGCTCCGAGTGTTGTCCTACAGGGGTCGAGCGATGGTCATAAACCAACTGGTGGCCGCCATGTTGTGGTACCGGTTCGTCACTTTGATCCCTCCCCCTGCGTTTGTCGCCAAGATACAGAAGAAGCTCGTCGACTTCTTCTGGGACAAAAGGAAGCACTGGGTCTCTGCCGCGGTTCTGAGTCTCCCGCTTAGGGAGGGCGGTCAGGCGTTGGTGTGCCTCCGCACCCAGGCTGCGACTTTCCGTCTTCAGATGCTGCAGAGATACCTGTACGTCGAGCATCCTCCGAGATGGTGTGCGCTGGTGACATATTTTTTCCGCCAGCTGCACGGCCTCAATTACGACACGCAGCTCCTGTTTTTGGAAGTGGGCGGCAGGCGTGCCAGCCTGCGGGTGCTGCCTGTCTTCTACCAGGAACTGCTATGGGTTTGGAACTACGTCGCCTCCAGGCGGAGCTCTCCCCCGTCAGGAATGGCGGCTGTCGTCCGGGAGCCGCTGTTCAGGAATCCGCACCTCCACGTCCGCGAGTTCGGGTGGCTGGCGGAACGCAGGGCTGTGCCTGGCAGGGTGACTAGAGTCGGGGACCTACTCAATGGTGGAGGAGTGGGCTGGATGGCACCGGAGGAGTTGGCGCGGCGCATGTCTTGGGACAACGTCCGGCTCGCGGTCGATGCCATTGAGGCAGGGAAAGCGACGCTGCACCCCGGCGCCACGAGGTGTATCGAGGTGGCTCAAGCCCGTGGGGCGATCCCGTCTGAGCTTTCCCCCGTTCGGATGGAATTCCTTATCGGTGCCCTGCCCCGAAACCCCCCTCGGGTACCGGCGCCTCACAACTTGAGCCGTCTCGAGGAGATGCCCTCCATGCCTTTTCATTCCGCACGGAGGGGTTTCCTGTACGGGCAGCTCCTGCACACCTTCCACTTTGTCATCTTCGCCTGCCGTCCGGAGACGCCGTGGCGTGCCGTTTTGCCTTCCGGCGGAGGCGGAGGTCCCCAATGGAGGGCTCTCTATGCAGGAGTCCTCCCTTGTTCTATTGGGGACTTGGCCTGGAGGGTGTTGCACGGAGCAGTCCCGTGCAATATATTGTTAAATAGATTCACGGACACCCAGACCGTCTGTTTGTTCTGCGGTCTGGAGGAGTCCGTTTTCCATGTTTATGTTCAGTGTGTGAGGTTGCAGCCCCTCTTCCATTATTTGAAGGGGCTGCTCCTGGATTTTTGGTTGCACTTCAGTCCCACGCTCTTGATCTACGGTCACCCGGTGCAGAGGGGAGCGGGCAGGTTGGAGGACCTCCTCGTGGGTCTGCTCCTGGGCCTGGCGAAAAAAGCCATCAATTGGTCCAGGCAGCGGGCAGTCGAGGGGGTCATCCAGCCAGATTGCCTCCCTCTCTTCCGTGGCCATTTTCGCGCCCGGGTGGCCCTGGAGATGGAGCACACGGTGTCCGCCGGCGCGCTCGAGCACTTCCATGACCGGTGGGCGCCGCGGGGACTGGAGTGCATAATTGGATTAAACGACCAAATTTTAATTTGATTTGTTAAGGTTTATTTAAAGATTTTTTACTGGTTTAGTTACAGTTTACTTGTTTAATTTATTTGGCCCACCAAAAGAGAACAAACAAGTGAAGGTGCCATCTAGAGGTTACAGAAGGAACTGACTGGCACCCTCACAGCAGGTGGCAGGACTTAGTGGTCTCAGGTCTGGGGCAACTTTTAGAAGGCTTAACCACACCTATGGAAGGTTGGAGCCTGAAACTCATCTCCAGTGTGACCTCCTGGGAAACCCCTCTCGCCACCTTCACTCAGCGCTTCTTCAGCTGAGGCATATTCCAGAAGCATGGCAAACATTTAATTCCTTTCCTCCTGGACATCAGATTCGGATGCAGACCAGCTGCGGCAGCAGCAGAACCATGAGCAACAGCAGCACCAACAGCAGGAGCATCAACAGGAGCGGCAAGCTACTAGTCACCCACCTGAAGATGCACAGGCCAGAAGGCGCCAGCACGTGACAACATTGCTGCCCGGAATGCAAGGGACGCACTCATCCTGGCCAGATTTGCTTAGCCTAGTCAAACAAACACTTTTGCCTCGCAGCTTCTTACCAGAGCATTGACAATGGCCAAGAACCAGAAGATTCCTAGTACTCTGACCACCATACTGACAGTTGCAAGTATGTCTAAGCCCTCAATGTGGAAGTCCCACTAGCGAAATAACAGACGATACAAGTTGCCATCAGAAATTTTATGTACATTACCGAAGTGATGGCATTTTTGCAGTAAACACAAAATTGCACCCAAGTGACTACACTTGTGACTATTTGTGCAGAATTTTCCTCTTACGCGTGTTCCTACGTGGTGCCTCCCCTGTGGCTTCAGCAGATGTGGAGGCCCCTTGCACACTTTGCTGCTGCTCCTGTCTCGACACCTTTGGCGGGCGTCCTCTGGGGTGGCGAGCCTGTGAATGCTCGTCAACAGTCTGCTGCTCCTGCAGCTGTGCAGGGGTTGAGACGCCTATCTTACTTGGGTGTGGACTCTGGTGGGGCTCTGACCGAGGGCTCTGCAGTGGCATGGAAGTGTGAGCGCTTGGAGAGGAGCCTCCACTCCCTTGAGGTCTGCCACCAACCTCCTTCTCATGGGTCAGGTCCCCCTCAGCGCCTGCAAGTGGCTGGAGAGCACCTTGCTGCACATCAGGGGGCCCATGGGGTCCCGTATCTGCAATGGCAGTCCTACTCAGAAGGACTTCCATGAAGTCTGGTTTCTCTGTTCAATAGATGCCCATCGCTCTTCAAGAGATATCATTCTATTCTGAACAATGACCATGTTTTCCATACCCAGGCGACTAAGCTCCTCCATGGCCGTAGCCATCCTCTCCTCTACCGTAGCCATCCTCTCCTCTATGGTAGCCATCCTTTCCATGGAAGTTGCCATCCTTTCCGTGGTGATGTGTTCATGCACCAATGACTCCACAAAGGCTCTGGTCATGGTCGCTATGGACTCCTCCATTCGCTCCACACTCGCAGCAACCCTAGAGACAAAACCTGCCAGAGACTCCTGCATCTGTGCCTGGAGTTCCATCATCGCTGATCTTATGGATGGACCCAGAGGCAGAGGGTCGACATGCTGCGGAGCCGAGCTGACAGAGTCCTGCGCCCTCCGACTAGGACTCTCCACTGCTGTCCCTGTCTCCACAATCTGCTGATGCTCACTTGTGAGCTGTGATACACCAAGTGACAACACTACTGTATGCCACGATGGTCCCACCGAGTTGTGAGTGTCTGCGCTGGTGCTGGATGCGCAGATTTCTGGTGACGCTGCGCCCTCAGAGGTTGCAGCTTCCTCTGAGGAGTCTGGCTGCTCAGCCTCTTCTTCCTGGCTAGGGGGGAAGGATGCTTGTGATGGTCCTGTGGGGGTGTAAAGGAAAGAGTCAGAGATGTGATGCCAAGGCTACATGCACATTGCTTTTTGCAGATGCTCATAAGTCCATCTGTTAGAGCTTCACAATCATTATCAGCGACTCATGCAATGTCAAAGAGAGAGATGGGAAACTTTTCTGTCACCAGCTTGCTGTGTTGCACCCATCTGTCCGTCCCCCACATGCGCATCATCCTCCAGTCCCACTATTTCGAGTGCCGCCTCCTCCCAGGGGGTCAGGTGGACTATTGAGGCTGTCCCTCCTCCTGTCCTCGTTCGCTCTCTTTTGTTGTGAGCTCTCTTTTCCTGCAATGAGGGAGACAAGTGGAGGTTGAGTGAGAATGAAGGAGTGAGTGTAGAGATTGCATAGCATACATACTTAGAAGGAGACAAAGATGGAGTGAGGTGGCAAGACCAAGGGCCCTCCCTGTGTGTTCTCAGTTGTTTTCATAACATCAGAGTGATAGGGAGTGTGAGGACTGCATAGTCAAATAGTTATGTGAATGTGAGCATAGAGAGAGAGGGAATGGGTAAGGGTGCATGGATGTCAGTGTCAAGTGGGATGTGGAGGTAGAGATTGCTAAAGCTGAGTGCTGGTGAGGAAAGGCAATGGGGGTCAGATTGAGGGTGATGGGAAATTCATACTCACTTTTCCAGTGCGCTGAAGGTCATGAAATCTTTTCTGGCACTGAATCCAGGTTCTTCGTGTGACTCCCAAGGAGTTGACCTCCTCAACCACCTGCATCCACACTGCCTTAGTGTGCTTGGGAGGCCTCTTCCTCCCTGAGGAAGGGAAGAGCACCTCCCTGTTGGCCCTAGCCCCATTCACCAATGCCTGCAGGGCCACCTCGTCGAAACGAGGAGCTGATCTGGGCCTCCCACTTGTCATCTTTCCTGCAGGTCCCTCTGACACCAAATGGAGAAAGCTTGGAAGCCTGCAAAAGAAGCAAGGCTTGCTGTAGACCTTAAATGCAGCAGCAATGATGACATCATCGGAGGGGACTTTCAGTCATGAAAAACCCATTTGCAAAGGCTTCCCACACGTTGGAAATGAATTGGCCACTTAAGTTAAAATTGCATCAATCTCCCACATCCATTTAGATTCGTGTGGGAAATACGAAATTCGGATAACACGACACCATCCCGCACCTGAGTTAAAATCCTGCCCAAAGTGTTGAAAATAAAGGTTTCAATGTTTGATACATAAAACACCCAAGTGCCTCCCTTTGTGTGTTGTTAGTTGGTATGATGGCACTAGGATGAGGGTGAGTGTGAGGGGTGGCTAGTGAGATGGGGATGTTATAATGTAGATAGGGAGGGATGGGTGGAATAAGTTGGTATGAGTAAGGATGTGCAGGAGTAGGGTAGGGAGGGCAGAAGGGTGTGATGAGAGGTACATCAGGATGAGGTTGTGTGTGGCTTTGTATTAACGTTTCGTGATCTACTGAGATAATTGAAACGTTTGCGGCACTGCACCCAGGCCCTCCTGACCACATCCCTGCTTGTGTCCTCCTTTGCAATGTGCAACCAGGCTGTATTGATCTCCTAGGGCGGTCGCTAAAGCATAAGGATATGGAGGGAGTCGTGGGAGAGCCTGGCTGCAGCCCTGCACCTCTGTGCAGTGCTTGTCAGTGTTTGCAGCACCTCAATGCTGTAGAACACTGACAGCACAAATGTCAAAATAAATTTGGTCATGGTCCCTTTAAGGAAACCGCCTGATGACACGTCATCAAATGATGTCACCAGACCCGTTTCCTCTAATTGGCGTGGAAATGCGCTGGGCGGGCTTAACAAGCCCAATCAGGGGAAATTCATTTCAGAGGCCGAGATGGAGACAGCAGCAGGGTCGTGACCCGCCACCAACATGGCCTGCCACGTACCTGCCAAGGTTCGTAAAATCGCGGCCACAGACTCTGAACCAACAAATGATTTTATTTAAATAAAACAGGTGAATGAACGGTATACATAAACATATAAAACAATGAAACATACAATCCACTGCCCTCCTGATACATAAAATAATAAAGATGGCATTTGCTTTCTTTCCAAACGTCTATTTTAAGCTGGAGTTTACTTGCTGTAGCGTTAGTCTGGCCTACCTTCCTTTCTAGACCAGCTGCTAGCTACAAAACTGATACTTATTGCATACTTGCTTTTCTTGGGCGAGCTTACCTACAGAAACATGATCTAAACTCCTTTGAAGTTTTACAGAAACAAAAGGCAATAGATGACTGCATTTCTCATAATTACATTAATCAACAGCCATCCATCAATATTGAATGGATAGCCAATATTTGACAATTCCAAAGAAACTAGCAATTGTATAGCGTGGTTCTGGCCATGCAAACAGTTAACACCATGGACTCCCTATTGTGCATTCACCTAAGACTTCGCACCTTGTGAAGCCCTTGCAGGCAGCCTGTCAGGACTCTGAGCTGATTGCTTTTCTGTTCAAAATGTGTGACCTTGGGTGTTAACCCTTTACATGGTGTTTCTAGCCATACAAAATGCAAGTAAAAAAATCCAACATAGGCAGAAACTCATTGTTGTCACAATGGAATAAGTTTTGATGAAGTTGTTATCCCTGCCTTAACATAGGAACAGGAGTAAGCCATTCAGCCCTTCAGCCGGTTCAATTAGATCACAGCTGATCTCAGGAGTCACTGAGGACCCCTGTGAGTACAGGTGGTCATGATACTTGCTGCCACATAGTTCCAGCTCCAATGGAGCCAGGACTTTCTTGCCAAAAATATCAAAGTCCAGCCCTTCCTGATTGGTGACGTTGTGATGGCCACAACAGGCTATAACTATTTGTGACACACGATGTGGAGCATACTGCAGAGCCCCTTCCAACCTATCCAGGCAACAAAGCATGCCTTAAATACTTCAATGGTTGTCTCAAAGGTCCTCTCAAATAACCAATCTTGTAGGCCGCGATTTTGCCGGCGCTCAGAGGGCGGGTTCGGAGGTAGGTCAGCTGTTAAATTCAAAATGATTGACGGCGGGTTGTCAACCCGCCTCGACCCCGCCTCCGTGTGAGTTTCAAGAGTGTCGGGTCTGCAATTTCAGAACAGACCTGACACCAAGCGGCGGGTGAGGGATTTAAGACACTTAACTCCTTGTTAAGTGCTTGTTAATTGCTATTTGGACAGCCCTTTCCTATTTTTCCACATTTTAAATGGGTTTCACGAATTCCGAGATCACGTCAGGTAAGTATGTCGGGAGTAGCAGCGAGCTACATAGTTCACAGCTGCATCTGCAGTATAAAAGTTGAACTCTCACATCTGGTCACTTTCCAGTTCCAGAGGTATCTGATTTCAGAATTTGGATGACACGTTTGATCTGTCTGGAGGCTGTAAGTGTGTGGTGTTAACTCTATATGCACTGTCACCTTCTTGGAGCAAGCTCTCTCACCATTGACAGATCGCTTCTGCCAACTCAACTTCAGCTGCATTCTATTCCAGCAACATCGGTGCCCTTGAAAAAATCTCACCTTGGTCCTCTGAATCCCTCCATGATCAGCCCCAACACCAACATCATAAAGCATCCCTACAATGCCCAAGCCATTCCTTTCACACTCAGCACCATTGCAGGGGGTACCGTTATGTCTCACCATTCACTGCAACTCACTAAATCACTTCCAAAGGTGCACACAAATCTGTTCAAGAACGCAAAGGGCTGGATTTTGTCAATGAGAGGCTTTTGGAGGTAAGAGTGCTGCTTGCCGGCTTTCAATCCCGCCTCCATCAGCCTCTGGCCAACCAACGGGACTTTCCCCTGATTGACCTTGTTAAGCCCACCCAGCGGGCTCAGCAGGCCTATTAGGGGGAAGTCACTGACAGAGCACGTCAACGTCTGATGTGCCATATGTCAAGATTTCTTGAAAGAAGAAATGTTAGCGTTTGACAGCTCTGTGAAGCTGTCAAACACTGACATTCTGTGTAGTTTGATGAGTCCTTGTGTTCAGGACTCATTAAACCTTTCAACGTTGCAGAAATCACCTGGCTGTTGGTTTGGAGGATCCAACAGCCAGTTTGTAAAATCTACAATGAAGATGTCGGGACTCCGGATCCACAGCGGCTGAAGGCTGTTGGCAGAAACAAAGGTAAGTGAACATTGTATAACACTTAACACTCACCTTACATACTAACCCGCCACACTTGCACCCATCACTCACCTCTACATCTCACTTTCAGACCTCTCCGATCCCCGCAGACCTCCTTCTCGTCTCCTACACCCTGGCGGGGTTCTCTGAGGTCAGGAAGTCTGCACTTCGGAGCTAAAAATAGGGATAATCCTATTTTCTGCCTGTTAATTACCTGTTTACAGGCAGTTAATAGGATTTAATCCCTTTCCTGCCTCGAGGAGACGGGACCCAGGGCAGGACAGCTTCCTGCCTCCTGGCAAGAGGGCACAGAGGCGGGTTGGGGGCGGGTTTGCCACCCACCCCCAAATTCTGCAACTTTACCGGCAGTCCCGCCTTCATACCCACCTCCTCAGGACTGACAAAATCCAGCCTAAAATGTTAAAAATTAAGGTTTCAATGTTTGACACCACATTAACAGAAACTTTACATGAACATTGCACAAAACACCCAAGTGCTACCCTTGTGTGTTGTTAGTTGGTATGATTGCACTAGGATGAGGGTGAGGGTGAGGGGTGGCTGGTGAGATGGGGTTATGATAATACAGATAGAGAGGGATGGGTGGAGGTGCAAGGTAAGTTGGTGTGAGTAAGGATGTACAGGAGTAGGGTAGAGAAGGCAGAGTGATGGGGATGTGATGAGTGGCACAGCAGGATGAGGTTGAGTATGGCTTTGCAATAACATTTCGTGATTGCTGAGACCATTGAAAAGTTTGCGCCACTGCAGCCTGGTCCTCCTGACAACATCCCTGCTTTTGCCCTCCTGTGCAATGTGCAAGCAGGCTGCATTGGTGTCCTGGGGAGGTCTCTTCCGCCCATGGGAAGGGAAGAGAACCTCCCTGCGTGAGTCTGGGTGCAGATGTGCACCTTTGTGCAGTGCTTGTCAGTGTTGTAGATGTTGTAGAACACTGACAGCACAACTGTCAAAATCAATGTGGCCGTGGTCCGTTTAAGGCAACCGGCTGATGACGCGTCATCAAATGATGTCATCAGACCTGTTTCCTATTAATTGGCCTGGAACCCTGTCGGGCGGGCTTAACAAGGCCAATCTATGGAAAATCATTCTCAGAGAGCGGCTGCAGACAGGAGCGGGACCAGAACCCACCAACCGGCTCTCCCGCCGCCATTCCGCCTCCGCAGGGAAATTCCTGCCCGTAGTGTTCCTCGGCTGCTTTTTGAGGCACTCTTAGTAGGGTATTTATTGATGGCAGCAGGCGATAGGCTTTGTCATCCAGAAGTCATCCATTGCTTTTATGCTACATCAATAGATCAATACACCTGCATCTTCTTTATAAAGCGCTCAGTTACAACAATGCCTTAGCTATTGCAAAACTACTGAGCTTTGGCTCACAACAGTTTTGTGCAGTGTTTAATGCTTTATAATTGTACCATGCATCTCACAGTAATATTCAAAATGATTGTCAACTTTATTATATGATCCTTGAAAAACAATCTATTTGTATATATTTATATAGCAAATCATGCACAATAATCTAATTAAATTAACCATACAAAAAAATCTTAATTCAAGCCTGTCTTATCTCCACAGAGATTCAGGAGTCTGGTTGAGGCTCCTAAGTGAGGGAAGGTTGAACTTATCCACCCCCCTGCCTCTTCAATATTCCCCTGCATTGTATATTTGAAACTTAGAAGTTGGAATTTACATAGTGAGACAGAGATGAATCATTTGAATAAGTACAAATTTAGTAAGTGTGGGTGTACAACCTACCAGCTATAATAGTCATATGCTGAATTCTCAACTATTCTCATCTGGACTGACATTTCACCCTTTGGTTTCACCTAGAAAATGAGTTTTGTCAGTCTCAGACAAACTGTGCAAGAGAAAGAGAGAAGGCTGGCCAGGTTTATTCATCCACTATTTAACTAAGTCTCCTGGCAAGTCACTCGACAAGCATTATTACTGGCATCCATGGAAATGTGCAAACACTTAGATAGTATTTTCCTGAAATAGTGGAACCATAAGGCCTTAAAATCATTACTTGGTACTTGTTATTCCATTATAATACATGATTTAATTTTTGTCAGATTTTAGTCATTTCTTATTTCATTTTTGTGAAAAGAGTTGCTATAAGTCCCAATACAAACTGTTGGTGCATTTATTGATACATGACCACATTTACACTGCAAGATATCAATAAGTAATTTTTATTTGGTTCAAGCCCATGTATCCGATAGTGACGCATCTTTTAAGTAGAACATGTTTGAATAACACTTGAAATATTTAAAGGTCTTTAATTAGCCTGTAAGTCATCAGAGTTAAATGTTTGAACTGTGACTCATACTCGAGCTTCAATGGGGCAGTCCCTTGGTTAAAATATACATATAGATTGACTCAGCATATCTGGTACCCACAAATACTATTCAGAAGCTTTTACTTAAAAAACTTTAAAGTTGTTCCAGCTGTTCTTCGTAGAAGAAAATAGCAGAACTCAACCCCTTAAAATAGCTTAAAAGTGAAGAACTGAATTACAGAAGTATAAGAGAACTTTAATCTGTGGAGGGGCATACAGGAAGAGTAAATAATTCATGGCAAATTACACTCTCATAGGAACTGAAGCCATCATAGGACTCAGGATGTCTTTGTTAAAGCTTTTGCTACATAGCCCTGCTTCAATATCTGCCTCTTTTGTAGTGAGTAGCTCTATCTCTCAAAGGAGGAACCAGCACCAACTGCCTATGTAAATGGCCAAATAAATGCTTTGCCCTTTAAAACTCCAGAAACAACAATGAATCATCAATGAGTTACATCAATGAATTCATAAAGGTTCAAAAAAGATGGGCAGAATAAAGAGAATGAGAATTTGTTTAGTTGAAGTTATATTATAATGGGCCAGAATTTTCTGTAGCAGGGCATCGAATGGCATCTGCTGTTCGTTAGCCTTGCCCCTCCCTGCACCTTTCAGCTCACAAGATTGTTGCCCACAAAGTCATATGAAAGTGCGAGCTGATACGGCACAGTTTGGGAAACGGGGCATCTGGGACCTGAGTGAACAGGGCAACCAACAGGGTATCTCCTTAACCAAAGAGATTTAGGGATTGGGAAATAAGGAGGGTGAAATAAAAGGGATGAATTCAATGTCAAATCAGGTACAGAAAGAGAAATAAAGAAAGGGATAGAAAGATTGAATTAAGAGAGAGAGAAAAAAGAGACAGAAAGGAAATGTAAACTCGCCCCTAAAAATTCAAAACCTGAAGGAATGAGACTCCACACTCATAATAGTTAATTTTTAGTGCTAGATCAATTGATTAGCAGTCATTAACACTTATCACGTCATAAAACGGGTACTTACGCTTTAAATGACAAGATTTAGCTTTCTGTGGCGAGTTTAATGAGCAAATACAGCAAGTTCCTAAAAAAACAGAGACTAAGAGTGAGATGCCGTTTTCACAAAGCTAACTGCAGAGTGGCGCAACTTGGACAGCAACTGTTAGATGTTCACATTTAACTGTGCATCTGCTCCTTGCCTGAAGTTGCTGTACCATTTACCCCTAAATAACGGCCAGCGCCATTAGTTAGACTTGCTATTATTTGGACAGAAAATTCTGGCCCAATGCTTTCAAAATGTTCAGGGTATGGGAGTGTAGTGGTTATGTTGCTGTACTTGTAATCCAGAGACCTGGACTAATAATCCAGAGATTGTGAGTTCACATCCCACCATGGCAGTTTGAGAATTTGATTTCAGTTTTCTTTTAAATCTTGAAATAAAAAGCTGGCATCAGTAAAAGTAACCATGTGGCTGTCAGATTTTTGGAAAAACCCAACTGGTTGACTAATGTCCTTTAGGGAAAGAAATCTGCCAGCTTTACCTGGTCTGGCCTATAAGTGAATCCAGTCCCACACCAATGTGGTTGACTCTGAACTCCCTTCTAAAATGGCTTAGTAAGCTACTTAGTTGTATCACCACCTTCTCAGAGCAACTAGAGATTAAATGCGAGTTTTCCCACATCCCAAGAATGAATAATAAAAAAAACATTGAAAATTACAGCATGATTTTTCAGGTTTATTTTTTGTTCTTACCAGAAATGATTGAATAGTGCTATGGAACTTTGATGACCAGCATTGCAAGCTCATGAAATTCAGTCATACCCAATTGCTCAGACACATGCTTTCCAGAACTAGATGACTCACCTCGGTGTGTCGTGTAAGTGGAATACCAATTAATCTAACCAGATTGCACCCACACAATATTTCTAAAAAGTGATTACAACTTTATTCTGGTCCTAAAAGTGAAGCACCTAATGGAACAATGTAATGTTCTACACTCGGGTAAGCTCTAAATATTAAAAAAGCAGAGGAACAGAACATCTAAATTGTCAGATATATAGATAAAGTAATTTCCATCATTTAGAGTGTAAACTTCTAAGCATTTTCTATATAATTTTGGGACATAGTCAACATAGTAAATGACATATCTTTGAAATCTTTGTGATGCTAGCATTTTAATCTTTTTATTGCAGTGTCATACAAATAAAGAACAAATTGTTGTGAGTAACTGTGATGCAGTATAATGCCCTTTCAGTTTTGGGACTAAGATGATATCGGGTATGAGACTTTCATTATGAGTAGACACTAGAAAACTGGGTCTTTTTTCACTAGAATAGAGAAGGTCAAGAGGAAATTTGATAGAAGTGTTCAGCTTTATGAGGGTTTAATAAGGTAAATAGGAAAAGATTATTTTCACTAGTCAGTGAATCAGTAACTGGAGAACATAAACTTAAGAGCACCAAAAGAATGAAGGGAAAGGTTAGGAGCATTGCCCCAGATGTTGTGGTCAGCAGTGAAGTACCGGTGCTCACCATTCACTATGCTGACAGCTGCCTATAGAGTTTTTGTAGGCTTTTGAGCGGAGGCTTGCTGTCATCGGGCATCTGATCCAGTGTACGGCTTCAACAGAGGATCTGTGGTGTCTGTGGGCAGGTCAAGCAACAGTGAGGCTCTTCAACCAATCAGATGAAAGAATCCTCACTGAGCCACACAGAGTTTAAACCAGGGAGTATAAACCAGGAAGTATAAATTAGATTTAAATCATGTACAGAAAGCAAAATAAAGATTGGGAAAGAAAGGTGGGATTAAAAGAGAGAGATAAAAGAGACAGACAGAAAAAGTTAAAAAAAAAGTATATTTTTAAAAATCTCCAACACTAATTAAATTCTGAAGAAATGAGACATAACACTTGTAAAATTAAATTTTCAGGGCCAGATAGGTTATTTGGCAGTAATTATGACTTATAACGCTGTTAAAAAAAAATCATTTATTCCTGAATGTACCAGACCTAACTTTTTCTGCTGTGTTTAGTGGGTAACTAGTGGGTAAGTACCCCACCTTCACGCCGTTGCATGTATTTCAATGCCGAGTTTACTGGCGAGGTACTGTTATAGTGCAGCTTGTGGAGGAGCAGGGTAAATTGGACCGCAACTTCCAGATGTCCACGTTTAACTGCGCATATGCATACTTTGGAAGTTGCTGTCCAATTTACTCCATAATAATGGTGAGCACTGTTAACTTCACCGTTATTCTCAACACAAAATCCGGGCCAACATGTTTTTGCAAAGGGTTATTAAGACAAGGAATGACCTACAGAAACAATGGTGGAAGCAGAATCCGTAATAACTTTAAAAACCAAAGCGGATAAATTTATGAGAAAGAAAAATGTGTAAGGGTACATGGAAAGAGCAGGAGAATGGGACTAAATGGATAGCTCTTTCAGAGAACCAGCACAGGAGAGATGCTGGAAAAATCTATGGGACCTATTTTGTTCTCTTCACTGTGTTGTTTGCACCCAAAATTGGAGCATTAGCCATTGGGAAATCCAGCAGGATTTGGTCCTGCTCACTTAACACTGGTTTCTGGTCCTGCCCCATTTTCTGAGGGGTTGGGGGTTTCTGGCATATAGTTCCTGCCTGAAACAAGCAGAAGCCTCATGGATGGATGCAAATTGGAGTTGTGTGATAGCTTCAAGGCTCAGATGCATTTTCCTGATCTGTCTGCTTCAATAATGCCACTTCCTGGTCCCACTTATTAATCACAGGTGGTAGAAAATCTCAGGCAAGTGTTTCAAATGGTGTTTAAAGGGATCAAGAGCTGCTCTCAGATACATGCTTTATATAGCTTGGGGATAACTTTTCCTTACAGTTCCTGTATATTATAGGCTCTGCATTGAGAAGGGGCTTTTGGCATTCAAGTTGCTATTTTATATCTTTTACTGTGTGATGAGACAGGGTTAATTAGTAATCTCATAGTAAAGGATCTTCTGGGGAAGAGTGATCATAATATGATAGACTTTCATATTGAGCTTGAGAGTGAAATAAGTACGAAGTTAGAGTCTTAAACTTAAGTAAAGCCAATTACATAGGTATGAGGGGCAAGTTAGCTGAGGTAGATTGGGAAATTAGATTAAAAGGTATGACGGTAGATAAGCAGTGGCAAATATTTAAAGAGATATTCCACAATTCTCAATGAATATACATTCCATTGAGAAGTAAAAACTCCATCGGAAAAGTGATCCATCTGTGGCTAATTAAAGAAGGTGAGGATAGTATTTGATTAAAAGAAGAGGCTTATAATGTTGCAAAGAATAGTAGTAAGCCTGGGGATTGGGAGAGCTTTTTGGGGCAGCAAAGGATGACCAAAAAATTAATAAAAAGGGAGAAAATAGAATGAAAGTAAACTAGTAAGAAATATAAAAACAGATTGTAAGAGCTTCTACAAGTATGTAAAAAGGAAGAGAGTAGCAAAAGTAAGCGTTGGTCCCTTGGAGACTGAGACAGGATAAATTATAATGGGGAATAAGAAAATAGCAAAGACTTTAAACAAATATTTTGTATCTGTCTTCACATAGTGCTCTTATACTTCTTTGTAGTGATTTGGTACAACTGAGTGGCTTGCTAGGCCATTTCAGAGGGCAATTAGGAGTCAACCATATTGCTGTGGGTCTGGAGTCACATATAGGCCAGACCGGGTAAGGACAATAGATTTCCTTCCCTAAAGGCAACTAGGCACGGGCAATAAATGCTGGCCTTGCCAGCGCCGCCCGCATCCCATAAACACATTTTAAAAAAGAATGTTAGTGAACCAGTTGTGTTTTTATGACAATCTGGTAGTTTCATGGTCACCATTACTGAGGATCAGTGCTTGGGCCTCAGGTATTTAAAATCTATATTAATGACTTAGATGAAGGGAGGTTGGGGATGGCATTAAAAGGGAAATTAAAGAAGCGTGCAAAAAGGCACAGTAGTCATCATGGGTGACTTTAATCTACATATAGATTGGGCCAACCAAATTAGTAACAATACTGTGGAGGAGGAATTCCTGGAGTGTTTACGGGATGGTTTCCTGGACCAATATGTCGAGGAACCAACCAGAGATCAGGCCATCTTAGACTGGGTATTATGTAATGAGAAAGGATTAATTAGCAATCTTGTTGTCCGAGGCCCCTTGGGTCTGAGCGATCATAATATGATCGAATTCTTCATTAAGATGGAGAATGAAGTAGTTGACTCAGAGACTAGGGTCCTCAATTTAAATAAAGGAAACTACGATGGTCTGAGGAGCGAGTTGGGTAGGATTGATTGAGGAATGGCACTCAAAGGGTTGACGGTGGATAGGCAATGGCAAACATTCAAAGACCGAATGGATGAGCTACAGAATTTGTTCATCCCAGTTTGGCATAAAAATAAAACAAAAAAGGTGACTCAACCATGGCTAACAAGGGAAATTAGGGATAGCATAAGATCCAAGGAGAGGACATATAAATTGGCCAGAAAAAGCAATAATCTTGAGGATTGGGAGCAGTTTAGGATTCAACAAAGGAGGACAAAGGGATTAATTAAGAAAGGGAAAATAGAATATGAGAGTAAGCTTGCAAGGAACATAAAAACTGACTGTAAAAGCTTTTATAGATATGTGAAGAGAAAAAGATTGGTGAAGTCAAGCGTAGGTCCCTTACAGTCAGAATCAGGGGAATTTATAATGGGAAACAAAGAAATGGCAGACCAACTAAATTCATACTTTGGTTCTGTCTTCACAAAGGAGGACACAAATAACCTCCCAGAGATGCCGGGGAACATAGGGCCTGATGAAAGGGTGGAACTGAAAGAAATCAGTATTTGTAGGGAAATGGTGTTAGGAAAATTGATGGGACTGAAGGCCGATAAATCCCCAGGACCTGATAATCTACATCCCAGGGTACTTAAGGAAGTGGCCCTAGAAATAGTAGATGCATTGCTGGTCATCTTCCAAAACTCGATAGACTCTGGAACAGTACCCATGGATTGGAGGGTAGCTAATGTTACCCCACTATTCAAAAAAGGTGGTCGAGAAAAAGCGGGGAATTATAGACCGGTAAGCCTGACATCGGTAGTGGGGAAAATGCTAGAATCTATTATAAAAGATGTAATAGCAGAGCACTTGGTAAGCAGTGACAGGATCGGACAAAGTCAACATGGGTTTACAAAAGGTAAATCATGCTTGACTAATCTACTGGAATTTTTTGAGGATGTAACTGGTAAAATAGATAAGGGAGAACCAGTGGATGTGGTGCATTTGGACTTTCAGAATGCTTTCGATAAGGTCCCACATAAGAGATTAGCGTGCAAAATTAAGGCACATGGGATTGGGGGCAAGGTATTGACTTGGATAGAGAACTGGTTGGCGGACAGAAAGCAAAGAGTTGGAATAAATGGGTCGTTTTCCGAGTGGCAGGCAGTGACTAGTGGGGTACCGCAAGGATCGGTCCTAGGACCCCAGCTGTTCACAATATATATTAATGATCTAGACGTGGGAATTGGATGTAATATCTCCAAGTTTGCAGACGACACAAAGCTGGGTGGGAGGGTAAGCTGTGAGGAGGATGTCGTGAAACTCCAGTACGATTTGGACAGATTGGGTGATTGGGCAGAAACATGGCAAATGCACTATAATGTGGATAAATGTGAGGTTATCCACTTTGGTGGCAAAAACAGGAAGGCAGATTATTATTTGAATGGCAATAGATTGGGAGAAGGGGAAGTGCAAAGAGACCTGGGTGTTCTTGTGCACCAGTCGCTGAAGGTAAGCATGCAGGCGCAGCAGGCAGTTAAGAAGGCAAATGGTATGTTGGCCTTCGTAGCAAGAGGGTTCGAGTACAGGAACAAGGATGTCTTGCTACAGTTGTACAGGGCCTTGGTGAGACCGCACCTTGAGTATTGTGTGCAGTTTTGGTCGCCTTACCTGAGGAAGGACGTTCTTGCCATGGAAGGAGTGCAGCGAAGATTCACCAGGCTGATACCTGGGATGGCAGGAATGACGTATGAGGAGAGATTGTGTTGGTTGGGCTTATACTTACTGGAGTTTAGAAGATTGAGAGGGGATCTCATCGAAACCTATAAAATTCTGTCAGGCCTGGACAGACTAGATGCAGGAAGGATGTTTATGATGGCCGGGGAGTCCAGAACCAGGGGTCATAGTCTAAGGATAAGGGGTAAGCCATTTAGGACTGAAATGAGGAGGAATTTCTTCACCCAGAGAGTGGTGAACCTGTGGAATTCTCTGCCACAGAGGGCGGTGGAGGCCAGTTCATTAAATATATTCAAAAAAGAGTTGGATATATTTCTTAAGGCTAAAGGGATCAAGGGATATGGGGAGAAGACAGGGACAGGGTACTGAATTTGAATGGTCAGCCATGATCTCATTGAATGGCGGAGCAGGCTCGAAGGGCCGAATGGCCTACTCCTGCTCCTATCTTCTATGTTTCTATGTTTCTATGACTAAATGTAATGTATCCAAGTTTGCTGATGATACAAAGCTAGGTGGGAAAGTAAGAGGAGGATTCAAAGAGCCTGCAAAGGGATATAGACAGGTTAAATGAGTGGGCAATAAGGTGGCAGATGGAGTATAATGTGGGGAAATGTGAGGTTATTCACTTTGGTAGGAAGAATTGAAAATCAGAGAGATTTAGGTGTTCTTGTACAGGAAACACAGCGCACTAGATTTTGCGGGGGGTCAGCAGGTGCGATCAGTGGTGGGTTGGGTGGGAATTTTTTTCCCCCAGTGGGTCGGGACCCTGCTGTCAACCCGCCACCACGCACCTTTCCCCGATGTCGGGTCTGTCAGTGATGAGCAGACCAGACATGCAGCGGCAGGTTCACAGCGAGCGACCCAATTCAGGTAATTAGTGGCTTGTTTGGAGCCACTTAAGAATGAATTTCAGCTCACCTTCTGTATTTGGCAGCTCGCCCACGGGGTCCATGCTGGTCGTGGACCACGTCTGTTAAGCTGAGGCGGGAGGTCAGTGGCCATTGAATCAGCTGTTGAGTTGACAGCTTCAAATGTACAGTAAAAGCTCCCACCTTACAGAGATATCTTCCCTCAGCCACAAGCTCTTCCTCACTGCATTTCCACAACAGATTCACCATGCCATAAGTCTTTATATAAGTCTCCATCCAGTCGGACCTCATTACCTCTCTTACCATTGACAGATCGCTTCTGTCATCTCTACTTCACCTGCCATGTATTCCATTAACATAGGTGCCCTTTATACTGTCTCACCTTGGTTCTCAGAATCCCACCATGATCAGCTCTAACACCAGCAGCACCAGGCACACCGGCAGCACCAACAACAACACCACCACCCTTCTCTGCAATCACCTGACGCTGCACAGGACAGAGGGCATCAGCACCCAACCACATTGCTGCCCGGGAGGCCAAGGGTGGCCTCACCATGGCCAGATTTACTTCACTTGACGCTGTACACCCTGGCTGCCACATGATGCGCCAGGTTGGCACCACCCCACACCAACACCATAAAGCATCCCTACAATGCCCAAGCCATTCCCTTCACACTCAGAACCATTGTGGGGGGTACTGTTATGTCTCTCCATTCACTGCAACTCACTAAGCCACTTCCAAAGGTGCACACAAATCTGTCCAAGAATGCAAAGTGTTGAAAATAAAGGTTTCAATGTTTGATACCACATTAACAGAAACTTTACATGAACATTGTATAAAACACCCAAGTGCCTACCTTTGTGTGTTGTTAGTTGGTATGATTGCACTAGGATGAGGGTGAGTGTGAGGGGTGGCTAGTGAGATGGGGATGTGATAATATAGATAGAGAGGGATGGGTGGAGGTGCAAGGTAAGTTGGTGTGAGTAAGTATGTACAGGAGTAGGGTAGAGAAGGCAGAGTGATGGGGATTGTTATAAATCTCATCATCATGAAGAAACGACTTATGAAATAACACTGGACGGCCAGCTGGTGGCGCCAGCCAAGGAGTATAAATACTCGGGCGTGGGCCCAGCTTGCCCAGGGACATTTTGTAAGACAGGAACTAGTGAACGACAACTAGACCTCCATGTTCCGAAACAAGTTGATTAAAGCCTTGCTTTATACTCGAACCAAGTGCGTAGTGAGTTTTATTACGCCAGGGATGTGATGAGTGGCACAGCAGGATGCGGTTGAGTGTGGCTTTGTACTAACGTTTCGTGATCTGCTGAGATCATTGAAACATTTGTGGCACGTCACCCAGGTCCTCCTGACAACATCCATGCTTGTGACCTCCTGTGCAATGTGCAACCAGGTTGTGTTGATCTCCTGGGGAGATCTCTTCCACCCATGAGAAGGGAAGTGGACATCCCTGCGTGCTATGACTCCCTCCATAAGCATATGGAGGGAGTCATGGGAGAGCCTGGGTGCAGCCCTGCACCTCTGTGCAGTGCTTGTCAGTGTTTGCAGCACCTCAATGCTGTAGAACACTGGCAGCACAAATGTCAAACAAAGGGCATGATCCCTTTAAAGAAATCAGCTGATGACACGTCATCAAATTATGTCACCAGACCCGCTTCCTATAATTGGCCGGGAGATGCGCTGGGGAATCAGGGGAAATTCATTTTAGAGGCTGGGATGGAGACAGCAGCAGGGTTGGGACCCGCCACCGACGTCGCCCGCTATGGACCCGCCAAGGTTAGTAAAATCGCAGCCAGAGAGTTAGCATGCTACAATTGTACAGGGCCTTGGTGAGACCACACCTGGAGTACTGTGCACAGTTTTGGTCTCCTTATCTGAGGAAGGATATACTTGCCTTAGATGCGGTGCAATGAAGGTTCGCTAGATTGATCCCTGGGATGAGAGGGTTGTCTTATGAAGAGAGATTGAGTAGATTGGGCCTATACACTCTGGAGTTTAGAAGAATGAGAGGTGGTCTCATTGAAACATACAAGGTTCTGAGAGGGATTGCTGAGAGGTTGTTTCCCCTGGCTGGAGAGTCTAAAACTAGGGGGCATAGTCTCAGGATAACGGGTCAGCCATTTAAAACTGAGATGAGGAGGAATTTCTTCACTCAGAGGGTTGTGAATCTTTGGAATTCTCTATCCCAAAGGGCTGTGGGTGGTCAGTTGTTGAGTATATTCAGGGCTGAGATAGATAGACTTTTGGACTCTTGGGGAATCAAGGGATATGGAGATCGGGCGGGAAAGTGGAGTTGAGAACGAAGATCAGCCATGATCTTATTGAATGGCGGAGCAGGCTTGATTGGCCATATGGCCTACTCCTGCTCCTAATTCATATACTCTTATGTTCTTTAGAAACTTGCTTAGCTGAGCCTTTATTTTCAAGCGGATACTTCTTGGAATCGCACTGGGAGGAAGCGGAGGAGGAAATAGCTGCAGCTGGAAGGTGAGCAACTAGAAAGTGGCGAACTCACAGAAACCTTTACATTCCCAACTGTGTACAAGCCCAGGAGAACCTGCAGTTCTCTGAGAAACAATATAAGGGTAGGCTTGGCTACTCCAGAGAGTCAATGAAAGTTGGGTCGCATTCTGTAAAAAGACCTGCAGCCAAGTGCCAGAGCAAGCACAGTACTGCTGTTGCAATCAAGGTAACTTCAGTCCTGAATTTTTTTTCCTCTATCCCCATTCAAGCTGCCACAAGTGTTACCATCAGTGGCAGCCAATCGGCAGTTCCTGCTTGTATGAAACAGGTGACTGATGCCTTGTTTGCTGGGGTAAACAGATTAATCACTTTCTCCATGGACATCCAGATGCAGTGGGATAGGGCACTAGGATTCGCTGAGACTGCAGGATTCCTCCAAGTCCAGAGCATCACTGACTGCATGCACATCGCCCTATGTGCTCCTGACCACCGTGCGGCAACCTTCTTAAATCACAAACAGTACCCCTTGATAAATGTTGTTGTGTGCCTGCTTTCCTAGCAGCTGCCATGATGCATTTATATTGCATCAGTCACCTGTTCCCCCACTGTTCAACCTTGCATACAAGTTGAAGCCTTGCTGTTTGGAGACCAAAGTTATCCTCTGCACATCTGGCTATGACAGCTTTTAGAAATCAGCAGCGAACTCAGATATAATTAGAGTAACTAAATGGTACAATTTTAAAGGGGGTGCAGGAACAGAGAGACTTGGGGGGTACGTACACAAATCTTTGAATGTGGCAGAACAAGTTGCGTGCAATTCTGGGCACACTTTAGGAAGGAGGTCAAGACTTTAGAGAGGGTGCTGATGAGATTTACTCGAATGGTACCAGGGATATGCAACTTCAGTTATGTGGAGAGACTGGAGAAGCTGGGGTTGTTCTCTGTAGAGCACAGAAAGTTAAGGGGAGATTTAAGAGGGGCGTTCAAAATCATGAAGGGTTTTGATAGAGTAAATAAGGAGAAACTGTTTCCAGTGGCAGAAGTGCCAATAACCAGAGGACACTGATTTAAGGTAATTGGCAAAAAAAACAATGGGGAGATGAGAATTTTTTTTAAGCAGCAATTTCTTATGATGTGGAATGCCCTGCCTGAAAAGGTGGTGGAGGCAGATGCAATAATAACTTTCAAAAGGGAATTGGATAAATACTTGAAGTGGAAACATTTTCAGGGCTATAGGGAAAGGGCAGGGAAGTGGGAATAATTGGGTAGCTCTTTCAAAGAGCCGGGACAGGTACGATGGGCCAAATGCCCTTCTGTGCTGTATCATTTTATGATTCTAATATGTTGTGTCTGTACCTTTCTACCTAGACAGAATTAGGACTCAGAACTCAGAGATTCAAACATGAGGCTTTATTCAAAAGAAAGTTCTGTAGAGTACCGAACAAAGAGAGCTAAAGCTTAACCAAGAGAACACCCCAACCATTTATCTGCTGTGACAGCGCCACCGCAGGTGGGAGAACACCCAATACATAACATATTCCTCCCCTCTTAAATGAAAGGTCCACATTATTCCTCAACAGGTAAGTTACTTTCAATGCACTCAACTAACCAAGGGTAGAGGTAGACTGCCTCAAACCCTAACTTTACCCTGGGGTTTATTCTGCCCCAGTCTTGTGGGTAAGTCACTAAGCCTACAGATCCAAGCGTCTTGGAGGCCGCCGCTCTCTGACAGGATACCGGCGGTCATCGCTGGCTTCCACAGCAGTAGGCATTGACACAGGCCTAGATAGAGAAGGTGCCTGTGTCAGTCGAAAGTCAGGAGTTTGCACAGGTGGAACAGTCTCTTTGACTTCCTGTGTTGGAGAAGAGCACTGTGACACAGGATGCTGGTTTGTGGTATCATCTGGAAACAGTTCAGGCCAACCAGCCGTTGGAGCCTCTGTGGCTGTCTCTGCTCCTAGCAACAGTTGATCTGTGTGTCTTCTCCAGACGACGTCCTCGGCAGTCTCAACCGTGTAAGACATAGGGCCCGTCTGCGCGATCACCGTAGCAGGAACCCATTTCGGGCCAGTGTTGTAGTTTCATAAGAACATAAGAACATAAGAAATAGGAGCAGGAGTAGGCCATACGGCCCCTCGGGCCTGCTCCGCCATTCAATAGGATCATAGCTGATCTGAATCTAGACTCACGTCCACTTCCCTGCCCTCTCCCCATAACCCCTAATTCCCTTATCTGCTCGGAAAATGTCTATCTCCATTTTAAATTTATTTAATGTTGCAGCTTCCACAGCTCTCTGGGATAGCAAATTCCATAGATTTACTACCCTCTGAGTGAAGAAGTTTCTCCTCATCTCAGTTTTGAAAGGGCAGCCCTTTATTCTAAGATTATGCCCCCTAGTTCTAGTCTCACCCATCAGTGGAAACATCCTCACTGCATCCACCCGATCAAGCCCCCTCACAATCTTATATGTTTCGATAAGATCGCCTCTCATTCTTCTGAACTCCAATGAGTAGAGTCCCAACCTACTCAACCTTTCCTCATACGTCAACCCCCTCATCTCTGGAATCAACCGAGTGAACCTTCTCTGAACCGTCTCGAGAGCAAGTATATGTCACGGGTGTGGGGAGCCACGGGGCCGTGTAGATACGGGGCCGTGCTCTCCGGGTAATGTAGGTTCTGGACCCAAGTGCAGAAACCAGGCTAGAGGCAGGTATACAATCTTTAAGGTACTTTACTAGATTCACACATAACTAGATTCATACAAGGAACACAACAATATACATAGAACTCGAGACAAGTTACAAAACGGCTAGTCAAGAATAGGAACTCAGGACAGCTTCCATGAGGCAACCTACTTGTCCATACTGAGCTGGGATAAGCTTACCACAAGCGCAACCAGCTTGCCGAGACGAGACTCGAGACAAGCTATCACGAGGGGCTGCCACAGGGGTAACAGGCTTATCAATACAGAGCTCAAGACAAGCGCCAACATGGCAACACGCTAGTCCAGCCCAGCACCTTATCAAGACTAAGAACAACAAGAACACAGACTTAGATACATCTTAAATACAGAGCTCGAGAACCATGGCAGCCAGCTAGTTAAAGCCAGCAGCCACAGAGCAAAGGCTAGTCCCCGGTTAGGACTGAGCACAGAGGAAAGCAACCACAGAACTTATATACCAAGAAAAACCAGGTGAAACCCATGAACAGCTAACAGGCCGTTAAGAATTAACACAGGAGGCTAGGAACAATTAACAAAGGGCTAGAAACAAACAAGTGAAGGTGCCATCTAGAGGTTACAGAAGGAACTGACTGGCACCCTCACAGAACCTCATTGCAGACCTTGCTCTCTGAAGAGCAGGTTGTGCTGCTGCTGCTGCTGTGTGGAGAATGTGTGGTCGCTTTGGCCTGGGAGTGGAGGGGAAGGAGTGACCCCAGGCCACCACTACCAGCAACCTACCATCTACAACTTCAACCATCTTCATCTACCGAGGTGCCTGGGGAGAGAGGAGGAGAGGACAGAGGAGGCCAGCATTACAACTGGAGAGGCCTTCCATCACTGCCTCCCCAAATTGGCCTCCAGTCCAGGAGGGGGAGAGAGGGGAGAGGAACACCACTCAGCTCCAACTTGGAAGGAGGGGAGGAGCTGCATCCTTCAACATCTGCAGGTGGGTGTCTTTTGTGCATTCCCCTAAAGACTTTGTATTCTAGGCGGGGGGAGGAAAGAAGACGGGCCGGAAAGCCTGGCCTGGGTCGGCTGGAGCTGCCCAGGTGAAGCTTTTTCCCTTACATTGAGAAGACCTGGTGTGGGGCTGAGCCTGGGCTTTCTCCAGCCTACCCAGGCGAAGACATCTTCTCCCCCTGCCTGAAGACCACCCACAGAGACTTTATCTATTTTTCCATCGGGGAGTGCACCCCTGCTGACACCCACCCACCCACCTGCCATCCTGTGTGGCGCCCCTGCCTTTGCGGCCTCCCTCCATCCCACCCTCGCCCCCTCCCTCTCTTTGTCTTTCTCTCTCTCCCTGTCTCTCAGGAGGCACCTCTTTCTAAATCTTCCAACTAATTGCCAATTGAGCAGAGGGGAGTAGGCCCCTCTCCCAATTACTTCCATCAAGGGGAGAGGTGGGCCTTTAGTTCAACAGCTCCCTCTGCTCAAGGGAAGACTCAAAACAAAAAAACCTACCTGAGGCCTTTTAACACCTTCAGGCCTGTGACTTGGGGTGTGTGTAGCTCTTTAAAGAACCACCCCATTATGGCTTGCACATCTTCGGTGGTGACGGGGCCAGCAAGAACCTATGCAGTGGTGGCAGCCAAGGCCACGGCTGCTCCCGCTTCTTCTGCTGCCCCGTCGCCGTTCCGACTTATAACAAAGAAGCTTGGGGTGAAGAGCTACACCCACCCCAACATGACCATCCAGGCGTGCGTGAAGGCCATGGCTGGGGTTGTCGGCCCTCCAGTCATACTCGCCGCCTCGAAAATGTACGGGAAGGCTGTGTTCTTCTTGGAGTTGGAGCGGGCGGTGGCCCTGGCCATCGCCAAGGGGCTCACCGTGGGCGGGACCTTCCTGCCGGTGGACCCTCTAGAGACCGCCGCGCAGAGGGTCGTATTATCGAACGTCCCGCCCTACATCTTGAGTGAGCTCCTCCTCCCCCACTTGCTCCAACTTGGGGAGGTGAGGTCGGGGATCACGCCGATCCCGCTCGGATTCCGGGAAGCCAGCCTTCGCCATGTCTTCTCCTTCCGGCGCCAGGCCTTCGTCCAGCTGGCGCGGGAGGGGGAGACCGACGGGGTTTTTTCGGTCCTCCATGAGGGGACCCTTCACCGCGTCTTCTGGACGACGGACGGCGTGCGGTGCCACGCCTGCAAGGAGGTGGGGCATATACGAAAAAATTGCCCCGCCTCCAAGGCCGCCAGGTCGTCTGGCGTGGCCGAGGCTGGCGCCACCGCCGCTCATCCCCCCGGGTCTGGCCGCGCCCCCCCCCAAACAAATACTACTGAGGTGCGGTCGTCGTCGGAGGTCGATGCCATCCAGGCCTCCGGCAAGGGGGAGGAAGTGCATCCGGTCGGAAAGAGGGCGCGGAAAAATAAACACCGTGGGGTGGGACCCCCATGGAGGGCGAACCCCTGGACTTATCGCCCCTGTCACTCGAAAGCATCGCCGAGTTGATCAGGGAGGGCGTGAGCGGGGGGGACCCCGTGCCGGAGACCGCCGAGGCGGGAGCATCAAAACCTGGGGCCGGGCTCGGGCCCGGGGGACCCGACAAACCTGCTCCACCGGAGGGAGCAGGGGAGGCCCCTGCGGAAATGGAGTTCTCCCACTATCCCTCCGCTCTAAAAACAAGGCGCGACCCCCAGGACGAGGAGGAGGACCAGGAGGAGGAAGGTCCCTCCGGACAGGGGGAGTCGTCGCCTGCCGCGGGTGCTGCGCCCCTCCCCACCGCTGTCACCATCGTGGGCAATCGGCAAGGGTCACCTGTCCCTAGGGAGGCTGAGGCAGAGGTGTCTGTCCAGCTCGTGCCTTCCGGGGATGGGGATGAGACCCTGCCCGTGGGGGGGGTCGCGGAACAACCCGCGGACGTAATCGATCCCCTTTCGGTGGCGTTACCCCTCGATGAGTCGGGCGGCCTGGAGTCTGGGTCGGGCGAGCTCGCGGAAGATGAGCTCGCCCAAAGCGGCCCGGACTTATCCCAGGTGCTGCTCGACCTCGTCGAGGATTTCGCAAGAAATACCCCTTCTGCTGGGTCGGAGGCCGGTGGCGCGGTAGCGGAAGGCCCTCTGTCTGTGTCTCCGGTGCCGGGCGACTTGGAGGAGCTCGGTTTTACATTCTCTCCGGTCTCTCCGGTCGTTCCGGTGCCTGGGGCGGAGGGGGGCTCCGAACCGCCGCTGTCTTCTGGCCCGGCGCCCCTAGAGGAGCCCAGGGAGGAATCCTCCGCCACCGATCCTGGGGGTGGGATCCGGGCGGAGGCGGGGCCGGCCGTCGCGGCCGAGCCGTTCACTGCGCATTGCGTGACGGACGGGTCGGCCGCTGGTGGCGACCCCCCGGAGGAGGACGGGGACTCGGTGGAGGGGGCGGAGGACGACTGGGAATCCATCGCCGATCAGGCGATGGATGACCTCGCGCCCCTCGCCGGGACCCACCTCATTTCCATCGGGGAACTCCGGGACTTTGTGGCCACGTGCCAGGGTCGTCACAGGACCCGGCTGGCCCTCGAAAGATGGTCGGGACTGGCGCTGCTCATCGAGTCGGCCCGCGCCGCCGTCAGAACCTCGGCCGCGGACGCGGCCGTAAGCCCGCTCGGGCGGCGGCAGCTCCGGTCGTTCCTCACTGGGCTGCTAAGGGAGTGGCGGTTGACCAGCGGCCGCCCTCTCCCTTCCCCCGTTAGTCTTAAGTAGAGGGTGAATTATGCTTCTGAAATGAAGATAACCATAGCCAGCCTCAACATCAACGACAGCAGGGAAGCTAGCCGCAGATTTAATAACTTTTCGGTCCTTCGGGACGGGAAGTATGCGGTGTGCTTCCTGCAAGAAACCCACACCGTTCCGGGAGACGAGGCCACGTGGCTCCTGGAGTGGCAAGGAGGGGTCAGCATGAGTCACCTCTCCAGTGCTTCCAGTGGGGTGGCTATCTTGCTGGCCCCACATTTTCAGCCGGAGATCTTGGGGGTCGAGGAGCTCGTGCCGGGACGCTTGCTCCAGGTCACTGTTCGACTGGGGGGCGTGCCGCTCCATCTAGTGAACGTGTACGCCCCTGGGGCCGGTGCGCAGCAAGCGCGCTTCTTTGAAGAAGTGTCCACTCTTCTGGGCTCCATCGACGCGGGCGAGTGCGTCATCCTCGGGGGAGATTTTAATTGTACCCTCGAGGCGAGGGACCGCACGGGCACCCTGCCATGCCCGGCGGCGATGGAGAAGTTGAGGGACCTTGTCGGGTCCCTCGACTTGGTGGACGTCTGGCGAAATCTCCATCCCGACTCCAGCGCCTTCACTTGCGTGAGGTCTGGGAGAGGAGCGTCCAGAATCGACCGCCTCTACATTTCCCGGGCATACGTCTCCTGCGTTCCGGCGGCTTCCATGCGGCCGGTACCGTGCACGGACCACCACCTGGTGTGGGCGGAGCTCGTTCCGCTGCGCGCACGGGGGGGGGTCCGCATATTGGCACTTTAACAACCTGCTGCTGGAGGACGCACGGTTCCGGGATTCGTTTAGTCGGTTCTGGGCCGGCTGGAGAAGGAAGCGGGGGGGCTTCCCCTCCTTGAGGCTATAGTGGGATGTGGGCAAGGCTCGCATCTGTCTCTTCTGTCAGGAGTACGCGAAGGGGTCGACCAAGAGGCGGGAGGCCCGGGTCGGGCAGTTGGAGAAGGAGGTGCTCGACCTGGAGTCCCGTCTCGGTCAAGTCTTCGAGGACCCGGCCCTGCGGATGGTGTACGAAGAGAAGAAGGGCGCGCTGAAGGACCTGCAGCTTGTCGGGTCCCGAGGCGCGTACGTGAGGTCGTGGATCCAGTTCCTGCGGGACCTGGACCGCGGCTCCCCCTTCTTCTACTCGCTGGAAAAAAGACGGGGGGTCCGTAAGCAGCTCTTGGAGCTGCTGGCCGACGACGGATCTCTGGTCTCGGATCCGGAGGGAATCCGCGCGGAGACCCGCGCCTATTACGGGGCTCTGTTCTCTCCGGATCCGTCCAGCGAGGATGCGCGCGGAGTTTTGTGGGAGGACCTGCCGAAGGTCGGCCTGGAGGACGCCGAAAAATTGGACGCTCCTCTGAGTCTGGAGGAGCTGACCGGCGCCCTCCGCCAGCTCTCTAGGGGAAAGTCCCCGGGGCTGGACGGGCTGACCGTGGAGTTCCACAGGGCGTTCTGGGACGTCTTGGGGGGCGACTACGCGCGGGTCCTGGGGGAAAGTTCGGCGACCGGGGAGATGCCCCTCTCTTGGCGCAGGGCGGTTATTGTCCTGCTGCCTAAGAGGGGTGATCTTCGCCTCCTTAAAAACTGGCGCCCGGTCTCCCTCCTCAGCACGGACTATAACATTTTTGCCAGGGCTATGTCTGTTTGCCTAGGCGCCGTGCTGGCCCACATGATCCACCCCGACCAGCCCTACACGGTCCCAGGCCGGACCATCCATGATAACACCCATCTGGTCCGGGACCTGGTCCACCATTCCCAGAGGGCTGGTCTGTCGGTCGCCTTCCTTTCCCTGGATCAGGAGAAGGCGTTCGACAGGGTGGATCACGAGTATCTCTTCGGGACTCTGCGCGCATTCGGGTTCGGGACGCATTTTGTTGCCCGGATCCGACTTCTGTACGCTGCCGCGGAGTGTCTGATTAAAGTTAACGGGTCCTTGACGGCGCCCCTTCGCTTCGGGAGTGGGGTGCGTCAGGGATGCCCCATGTCCGGCCAGTTATATGCCGTTTGCGTAGAGCCTTTCCTGCGCCTCTTGCGGAAGAGGTTGACGGGACTGGCTCTGCAAGGGCCGGGCGTGGAGGTGGTCCTCTCGGCTTACGACGATTACGTGCTCCTCACGGTCACGGATCCCGCTGACTTGCGGAGGATGCGGGAATGCCAGCAGATTTACTCGGACGCATCCTCCGCCAAGATCAACTGGGAGAAATGTTCTGGACTCCTGGTGGGTCAGTGGCGGGTGGACTCCCTGCCGGAGGAGTTCAGGCCCTTCGCCTGGAGCACCACGCACCTCCTCTACTTGGGAGTCTACCTCAGCCCTGCCGAGGACGCCTGGCCGGCGAACTGGCAAGAGTTGGAGGCCAAAGTCACCACTCGCTTAGGACGCTGGACAGGATTGCTCCGAGTGGTGTCCTACAGGGGTCGAGCGATGGTCATAAACCAACTGGTGGCCGCCATGTTGTGGTACCGGTTCGTCACTTTGATCCCTCCCCCTGCGTTTGTCGCCAAGATACAGAAGAAGCTCGTCGACTTCTTCTGGGACAAAAGGAAGCACTGGGTCTCTGCCGCGGTTCTGAGTCTCCCGCTTAGGGAGGGCGGTCAGGCGTTGGTGTGCCTCCGCACCCAGACTGCGACTTTCCGCCTTCAGACGCTGCAGAGATACCTGTACGTCGAGAATCCTCCGAGATGGTGTGCGCTGGCGACGTATTTTTTCCGCCAGCTGCACGGCCTCAATTACGACATGCAGCTCCTGTTTTTGGAAGTGGGCGGCAGGCGTGCCAGCCTGCAGGAGCTGCCTGTCTTCTACCAGGAACTGCTATGGGTTTGGAACTACGTCGCCTCCAGGCGGAGCTCTCCCCCGTCAGGAATGGCGGCTGTCCTCTGGGAGCCGCTGTTCAGGAATCCGCACCTCCACGTCCGCGAGTTCGGGTGGCTGGTGGAACACAGGGCTGTGCCTGGCAGGGTGACTAGAGTCGGGGACCTACTCGATGGCGGAGGAGCGGGCTGGATGGCGCCGGAGGAGTTGGCGCGGTGCATGTCTTGGGACAACGTCCGGCTCGCGGTCGATGCCATCGAGGCGGTGAAAGCGACGCTGCTCCCCGGTGCCACGAGGTGTATCGAGGCGGCTCAAGCATGTGGGGCGATCCCGTCCGAGCTTTCGCCCGTTCGGACGGAATTCCTTATCGGCGCCCTGCCCCGAAACCCCCCTCGGGTACCGGCGCCTCACAACTTGAGCCGTCTCGAGGAGATGCCCTCTGTGCCTTTTCATTCCGCACGGAGTGGTTTCCTGTACAGGCTGCTCCTGCACACCTTCCACTTTATAATCTTCGCCTGCCGTCTGGACACGCCGTGGCGTGCTGTTTTGCCTTCCGGCGGAGGCGGAGGTCCCCAATGGAGGGCTCTCTATGCGGGAGTCCTCCCTTGTTCTATTGGGGACTTGGCCTGGAGGGTGTTGCACGGAGCAGTCCCGTGCAATATATTGTTAAATAGGTTCACGGACACCCAGACCGCCTGTTTGTTCTGCGGTCTGTAGGAGTCCGTTTTCCATGTTTATGTTCAATGTGTGAGGTTGCAGCCCCTCTTCCATTATTTGAAGGGGCTGCTCCTCGATTTTTGGTTGCACTTCAGTCCCATGCTCTTGATCTACGGTCACCCGGTGTGGAGGGGAGCGGGCAGGTTGGAGGACCTCCTCGTGGGTCTGCTCCTGGGCCTGGTGAAAAAAGCCATCAATTGGTCCAGGCAGCGGGCGGTCGAGGGGGTCATCCAGCCAGATTGCCTCCCTCTCTTCCGTGGCCATGTTCGCGCCCGGGTGGCCCTGGGGATGGAGCACGCGGTGTCCGCCGGCGCGCTCGAGCACTTCCGTGACCGGTGGGCGCAGCGGGGACTGGAGTGCATAATTGGACTAAACGACCAAATTTTAATTTGATTTGTTAAGGTTTGTTTAAAGATTTTTTACTGGTTTAGTTGCAGTTTACTTGTTTAATTTATTTGGCCCACCAAAAGAGAACAAACAAGTGAAGGTGCCATCTAGAGGTTACAGAAGGAACTGACTGGCACCCTCACAGTATATCTTTTCTTAAATATGGAAACCAAAACTGCACGCAGTATTCCAGATGTGGCCTCACCAATACCCTGTATAACTGCAGCAAGACTTCCCTGTTTTTATACTCCATCCCCCTTGCAATAAAAGCCAAGATTCCATTGGCCTTCCTGCTGCACCTGCATACTGACTTTTTGTGTTTCATGCACCAGGACCCCCAGATCCCTTTGTACTGTAGCACTTTGCAGTTTCTCTCCATTTAGATAATAAATTGCTCTTTGATTTTTTCTGCCAAAATGCATAACCTCACACTTTCCAACATTATATTGCATCTGCCAAATCTCTGCCCACTCACTTAGCCTGTCTATGTCCTTTTGCAGGTTTTTTATGTCCTCCTCACTCACTGCTTTCCCTCCCATCTTTGTATCGTCGGCAAACTTGGATATGTTGCACTCGGTCCCTTCCTCCAAATCGTTAATATAGATTGTAAAGAGTTGGGGTCCCAGCACTGACCCCTGCGGAACACCACTAGTTACTGATTACCAGCCCAAGAACGAACCATTTATCCCAACTCTTTGTTTTCTGTTAGATAGCCAATCTTCCACCCATGCCAGTATATTACCCCCAATCCCGTGATTTTTTATCTTGATCAGCAATCTTTTGTGTGGAACCTTGTCAAATGCCTTTTGGAAGTCCAAATACACTACATCCACTCGTTCCCCTTTATCCACCCTGTATGTTACATCCTCAAAGAATTCGAGCGAATTTGTCAAACATGACTTCCCCTTCGTAAAACCATGCTGACTCTGTCCTATTAAATTATGTTTATCCAAATGCTCTGTTACTGTTTCCTTAATAATGGACTCCAACATTTTGCCAACCACAGATGTTAGGCTAACTGGTCTATAGTTTCCAGCTTTTTGTCTACTTCCCTTCTTAAATAAGGGTGTTACATTAGCAGTTTTCCAGTCTGCCAGGACCTTTCCTGAGTCCAGGGAGTTCTGGAAAATGATCACCAATGCATCCACAATCCCTACCGCCACTTTTCTCAAGACCCTAGGATGTAGGCCATCAGGTCTGGGAGATTTATCCGCCTTAAGTCCCATTATTTTACTGAGTACCATCTCCTTAGTGATTTTAATCGTGTTTAGCTCCCCCCCCCCATTGCCCCCTGTTTGTCCAGTGTTGGGATATTTTTAGTGTCCTCTACTGTAAAGACTGATACAAAATATTTGTTCAGCATCTTTGCCATCTCCATGTTCCCCACCACTAGTTTCCCGGTCCCATCCTCTAAGGGACCAGTGTTCACTTTAGCCACCCTTTTTCTTTTTATATAGCTGTAGAAACTCTTGCTATCTGTTTTTATATTTTTTGCTTGTTTACTTTCATAATCTATCTTCCCTTTCTTAATTAATCTTTTAGTTATTGTTTGCTGGCTTTTAAATGCTTCCCAATCTTCTATCCTCCCACTAGATTTGGCTAATTTATATGCCCTTGTTTTCAGTCAAATACTATCCTTTATTACTTTACTAAGCCACGGATGGCTGTCTTTTCTTTTACTCCCCTTTTTCCTCAGTGGAATATATTTATCTTGAAAGATGTGAAATATCTCCTTGAATGTAGACCACTGCTCTTGTACCGTCTTACACTTTAATCTGTTTTCCCAGTCCACTTTAGTCAATTCTACTCTCATACCTTCACAGTCTCCTTTATTTAAGCTTAGTACGCTGGTTTGAGATCCAACTCTCTCACCCTCAAACTGAATTTGGAATTCAACCATATTATGGTTACTCATTCCAAGGGGATCCTTTACTAGGACATTTTTTATTAATCCTGTCTCATTACACAGGACCAGATCTAAGATTGCCTGCCCCCTGGTTGGCTCAAGGAACCCATCCCTAATACACTCTATGAACTCTTCCTCAATGCTGCCATGCCCAATTTGATTAGTCCAGTCAATATGAAAGTTAAAATCCCCCATGATTATAGCTGTTCCCTTATTACAAGCCCCAACTATTTCCCGATTTATACTCCGACCAACAGAGTTGCAACTGTTAGGAGGCCTATAGACTATGCCCACTAGTGACTTTTTCCCCTTATTATTCCTTATCTCCACCCAAACTGTTTCACTATCCTGATCCTTTGACCCAATATCATTTCTGACTATTGCAGTGATTCCATGCTTGATTAACATCTCTCCTTGGCTCTTTTCTCTCTCCTTTCAACTTGAGCTTGTTGTTGACGATGGACAACCTGCTCTGCCCTTGGAGGTTTGAGTAAGTCAAAACTTGTCCGCAACTGCCTCTTCATCATGAACGAAGCGGGGGAAGTTTTGGTTGTGGCATGCGGCTCGTTCCTGTAGGACAACAGGAAGCTGTTCAGACGTTGGTGGATTGAGACCTGACCTTGCGATGCCTTCAAGGCGTGCTTCAAAGTTTGCATGAACCTTTCTGCTAGGCTGTTAGTAGAGGGATGATAGGGCGCAGACCTGATGTGTTGGACACCATTCACATGCAGGAAGGTTGCAAACTCCTGTGATACAAATTGTGGACCGTTGTCATTTACGAGTTGTTCCGGTGAGCCATAACGGCTGAACATCTCACCCAGTTTCTCAATTGTTTTCTCTGCCGTGGTAGACCTCATCACAGCAACCTCCGGCCACTTGCTATGAGCGTCCACAACCACTATAAACATCTTCTCTTCGAAAGGACCGGCGAAGTCCACATGTACTCGCTGCCACACTTCTTCAGGCCAATCCCAGGGGTGTAGGGTTGCCAGCTGTGGAACATTCCGGACCCTTTGACATGGGGAACATGTTTTGGCTTTCTCCTCAATATTTCCATCGAGACCTGGCCACCAGAAGTAGCTTCTTGCCATTTCCTTCATCCGAACCATCCCACTGTGGCCTGTATGAAGTTGTTGCAGTATAGGTTCCCTCAGAGGTGGCGGAATGATGACACGGCGTCCCCAAAGAAGACAACCTGCCTGGACGGAGAGCTCATTTCTTTTTGAAACGTAAGGTTTCAAACTAGGAGAATCTCCTATAGCTCTCCCTCGAATGACATTGTCCATTACCTCAGACAGGACTGGATTATTGCGGGTGTACCTTCGCACCTGAACTGCAGTGACAGGTGCTCCCTCCACTTGTCTAAAGTAGAAGATGTCTATCTGACGAGGCTCTGGGGGAGTAACAGGCAAGGGCAGCCTCGAGAGACCATCTGCATTGCCGTGCAAGTCTGATTTGCGATATTTGATGTCGTATGTGTGTCCTGACAACAGTAAAGCCCACCTTTGCATCCTGCTTGCAGCAAGAGATGGAATTCCGGTGTGGGGCCCGAAGATTGAAGTCAATGGACGGTGGTCCGTCAGGAGTGTGAACCTTCTCCCAAACAGGTACTGATGAAGTTTTCGAATTCCAAAAATGATTCCCAAGGCCTCGCGCTCAATCTGCGCATAGTTACTCTCGGTCTTGTTCAAGGTGCGTGATGCGAAGGCCAGAAGGCATGATGTGGGATATGACTGCTCCCACACCATATGGTGATGCATCACATGCTAGCTGCACGGGTAGCTTTGGGTCGAAGTGTGTCAGGACCTCCGACTTCAGCAATGCTTTCTTTGCTTGGGCGAAAGCTTCGTTGCACAGTTCAGTCCATTTTCATGTTTTGCCTTGACATAGCAACTGGTGTAGCGGCTTCAGCAATGTTGCTAAGTCTGGAATAAACTTCCCATAGTAGTTAAGTAGCCCCAGAAATGAACGTAACTGGCTCACATTTTGGGGTGCTGGGGCCTCCATGATCGCCTTGACCTTTGACGGCGCCTTATGCAGGCCAGTAGCGTCAATCACATGCCCCAGGTACTCAACTGAAGACTGAAAGAATTCACATTTGTCCTTATGAACTCTGAGTCCGTACTCTTTCAGTCGCTGTAGTGTCGCATCCAAGTTCAGAGGATGATCCTCCTCATTTGTCCCAGTGACAAGGATGTCGTCCAGGTAGCACTGGACTTCTGGCAGTCCACTCAAGATCTGATCCATTGCCCTTTGGAATAGAGCAGGGGCCGACGTAATTCCAAAACGGAAGGCGGCAGTACCTGTATAGCCCCTTGTGTGTCACAATTGTCAACAGCTCCTTTGATTTGTCATCGACATGCATTTGTAGATAAGCCTGGCATAAGTCTATTTTGCTGAACTTTTGCCCTCCGGCCAGGCCCGTAAAAAGATCACCAATGAGGGGAAGAGGGTACTGTTCCGCAGACAGCACCGGGTTAATAGTCACTTTAAAATCCCCGCAGATTCGAACAGATCCATCCTTTTTCAGGACAGGAACAATGGGTGTGGCCCATTTGCTCACGCTCACAGGCTCCAGGACTCCATTCTCGACTAAGGCCTCCAAGTTAGCCTCAACTTTTGGCCTAATTGCATAGGGTACAGGTCGGGCTTTGTGAAACTTCGGCTTGCTGTCAGGTTTAATGTCCAGTCTCACGCTGATCTTTTTCATGCTCCCAAGTTCACCATTGAAGAGTTCTGCATGTTTGTTTAAAACTGCAGTCAGACCTGACTCCCCTTTTGACATCATGCAGACTGCAGGCCAGTCCAGCGTGATTTTCTCTAGCCACGCACGTCCCAGTAGAGGTGGGTAATTTCCCTTTACCACATATAGTGGCAGTTTCGCAGTCTGTCCGTTCAATTTAACTGTCACCTCAATGGCGCCTCTCATGGCCACAGGTTCGCCGGTATACGTCTTTAGCACAATGTTTGTTGGCTGAAGGGTAAGATGCTTTAGCATTTTGTTGTAGACAGTGTCTGAAACAAGTGACACAGCCGCGCCTGTGTCCACCTCCATCCGCACTGATTGTCCCTCCACCAGTGACGACACCCAGTAGCCATTTGGACCACCTGCAACCGTCAGTATGTGCACCTCTTCCTCCTCAGGGGTGTCGCTCCCCTCTGTTTTGCTTGTTCCATCATACTGCACTGAATGAACACTCTTTTTCTTCTCTTGTCCAAATACAGACATTTTGCTTTCATGCTTTCCAGCTCTGTCTGTTCGTTTTTTACCTCTACAGGCACGTTCAATGTGACCTTTTTTGCCACAATTTTGGCATTCCAGCTCCGTACACCAGCAGTCATTAGCGTGATGGCCCGTTTTCCCACAATGGTAACATGTGCCGTTCCGCGCACCTTTAGGCTCAGACGACACCTTGTGAACTCTCCCTGTTGAACTCAACTGGTGAGCCTCCTTTTCCGCCATCTCCATGGAGACACTAACTTCAATGGCCTTTTCAAGAGTAAGGTTGTCCTCAGTACGAAGGCGCTTCTGTGTGGCTGCATTTAGCAGACCACACACAAGTCTGCCTCTCATGGTGTCATTCAGCACCTCCTTGAACTCGCAGTGTTCTGACAACCTTTTTAAAGCAGCAATAAACATCATCACTGATTCCTCCTCCTCTTGATTCCGTTTGTGAAATCTAAATCTCTCAGCAATAACCAGAGGTTTTGGTGAAAAATGTGCTCCAAGAATTTCCACTAGTTGTTTATATGTTTTAGTTCCTGGCTTATCTGGCAGTACAAGGCTGCGAAGTAAATTGAATGTCTTTGCCCCCGTTATACTCAAAAAGGTAGGCACGAACTTTTCGTTTGCCACCGCATTCGCCAAAACAAAATAGTCAAAACGTTCCGTATAAGCGCTCCATTGCTCCACATTTTCATCAAAATCACCTATGTTTCCTAATATAGTAGCCATCTCACGTTTCAAATTTTAATTTCTGTTTACTCACTGCACCTGTAACGTTAATGTGATGCTGCAATCTCTGTTCCGAGTGTTTTGTAGTCGAAAACAAGAACGTTCCCACAACGCAGATTCATCCGATCCTCGTCGCCACTTTGTTGTGTCTGTACCTTTCTACCTAGACAGAATTAGGACTCAGAACTCAGAGATTCAAACATGAGGCTTTATTCAAAAGAAAGTTCTGGAGAGTACCGAACAAAGAGAGCTAAAGCTTAACCAAGAGAACACCCCAACCATTTATCTGCTGTGACAGCGCCACCGCAGGTGGGAGGAGAACACCCAATACATAACATAATAAATCAGAGCTTGGGCTTGAGAGGACTCAGTTCAGGCTGCAACAATTTGTTGTCTGCCAGGGCAAACTGGCCAGCTTGTTTTCAGGCACCAGGGCAAGCATTGGTTAAGGGTATTATTATTGTGAAAGAGAGCATCATCCATAATTCCCATTGCACAACTAGTTACTTGTCTGCATCTAAGAACTGACACTGATCTAAGGGAGAGCAGACTCAAGGAGATTATTGAGCTGAGTATCCCTATCCATTGGATCTCCCAGTCTGTCAAGGTGAAAGAGATGGTTAAGCCCAGTGAAATGATATCAGCAAATAGTGATATAATTTGCCTGTTTGATTATCATGCCTTACCAGCATAATTGCATGTATTGATTGCTTGTGCCTGACCAGCAGAGGGCATGTGACTGAGACAAGCAAGGCAGTTTGGGTTTGGTTTCAGTTTCATTCTAGATGGATCACTAGCATCATGTCTCCTGTAAAAGCTGTATAAAGAGTTGAACAAGCTTTAGATTAAAAGTCATTCTCTTTCATAAATGTCTCGTCATTGAACCCACAAAGAAATCAATACATGGCGTCAGAAGTGATTGAAAGAGATGAAGAGAAAAAATCTGAAGTTAAATCAGCTCTCCACAGATTAGCAAGCCAAAAGAGAACATCGTTACTTACCATTAGAGAATAGCTAACGAAGTGAAAAATGGAAGGTTTACTCCCACCGGCGACGCTTCAGTTGACAGGTAATGTGGCCGAAAATTGGAGAAGGTTCAAACAACGTGTGGGGTTGTATTTATCAGCAATCGGAGCTGACGAGAAAAGTAATAAAAGGAAATCGTCACTGTTCTTACATGTCGTGGGTGATGAAGCGCTGGAGGTGTATAATAACTTCACATTCGCTGTTGATGGAGACAAAATGAAACTAGATAAAATAATGGAACGGTTTGAGGCCTACTGCATACCTAAACGTAACGTGACGTTTGAGAGGCACAGATTTTTCACATGTGTTCAGAAAACGGGTGAGACTATTGATCAGTATGTGACTGAACTGAGAAACAGAAGCAAATCGTGTGAATTTGGGGGACTGACAGACTCGCTGATAAAAGACAGACTGGTGTGTGGTATTCCAGATAATGGTCTAAGGGAAAGACTGCTAAGAGAGCAAGATCTAGACCTGGGAAAAGCCATAGCACTGTGTAGGGCTACAGAGACTGTGAAGTTGCAGGCAAAGGAGCTGTTCAGTGATAGTAGCTGCAACGTGGATGCAGTGAGTAAGAACGGACACAAACCGTTTAACAAAAAGAGCGCCAATGTGAAAAAAGAGGCGTGGCCAGCGAACAAAAATGAAAGGGGCAATCGAAAGACATGTAGTCAATGCGGTACACAGCATCCACCAAAAAAGTGTCCAGCATATGGTAAAAAATGCAATAGTTGCAACAAAAACAACCATTATGCCCGTTGCTGCAAGAACCAAGTGCAACAAAGCAAGGTCCATGCAGTAGATGAAAGCGACATAGAGGAGTTCTATGTAGATGTTGTGTCTGAAAACAAAAAAGAAGAAAGAAACTGGATGTTGACACTAAAAGTGAATGACATACACATTCCATTTAAATTGGATACTGGAGTACAAGTTAATGTGATATCAGAGACTGATTTTAAGAAAATTAGACCCAGACCAAAGATACATGGAATCAAAGTGAAAGTGACAGGATACTCAGGTACTGATATACCAGTGAAAGGAAGATGCATTGTCAAAGTAACACACAAGGACAGAGAGCACACGTTAGCATTAATCGTGGTGCCAAAGGATGTGCAAGCTATACTAGGTTTAAAAGCCTGTGAGAGACTGAACCTGGTAAAGAGAGTCCTCATTGTGGAAAGCGAAGGAGAGACAGTCTATGATGAACTGAATGTTGCGTACACACCGGGTAAGCTGATGTATACAGCAGACACGTTGTCCAGAGCTGTTGGCCCAGGAGAGCCCGCAAACACAGTGAAAAGACTGATGTACAAGGCAAAAGACAGTGGAACTGACTTCTACCAGAGCATGCTTGTATACCGCACAATGCCGCTCGAGTGTAGTAAGTCACCAGCCCAACTCCTGATGGGACGTCGGCTAAGGTCAAACCTACCCATCCCGGAGAACCTCCTGAAAACAAAAGAGGGGGAGAAAGTGAGGAAGTTCAAAGAACAACAGAAAGAAAAGCAAAAGTACTACTATGACAGAGGAACACAAAACCTACCTGAACTCCACAGTGGTGACCAAGTAAGGTTCAAAGACAAAACAAACATATGGACTCAGAAGGGAACTGTCCTGAGTGAAGTTCAACCAAGATCATACACCATTCAGACAGATGAGGGTGCTGTTCTGAGACGAAATCATCGAGATCTTCTCATGGGACCAGCCACAGCAGGTCAAGAGACTGATACTGTTGAACAACCTGATCACACAGCTGAGAACACATCATCTGAGGCAACAACTCAGATTCAAGGGCAATCAATCAGAAAATCCTCAAGACACGTGAAGCCTCCTGAGAGACTCATTGAGCAAATTTAAGGACTATTGTTATAGAAGGAAGTAATGTTATCTTATTCTTTCTTCAAGTTCTAGTGTATTGACATATTTCATGTGAACACACAAAGCAAGGTTAAAAAACCTTGATCATGATAATGATAATGTAAGTTCATTAAGTGTTACAGTTAAAATGCAGATTAATACAAAGAAAACATGTTGTTAGTTAAAAGTAAAATACTTTTGTTTTAAGAAAGGGAGATGAAATGATATCAGCAAATAGTGATATAATTTGCCTGTTTGATTATCATGCCTTACCAGCATAATTGCATGTATTGATTGCTTGTGCCTGGCCAGCAGAGGGCATGTGACTGAGACAAGCAAGGCAGTTTGGGTTTGGTTTCAGTTTCATTCTAGATGGATCACTAGCATCGTGTCTCCTGTAAAAGCTGTATAAAGAGTTGAACAAGCTTTAGATTAAAAGTCATTCTCTTTCATAAATGTCTCGTCATTGAACCCACAAAGAAATCAATACACCCATGGCCTGCACGGCTCCGGTATGATCATCCCTGACAAGATGCCATTACTGGTGTCATAGATTCAGGTGGAGGGGAGGAGGGTTCAGCTGTAAAAGGCTCCAAATCAACATGGTTGACTGCAGGGTTTCAACATTATATATAAGAACCCCCACACTGTGTTAAAGGCCCAGAAATTCACCTTGGGCGTGGCACAAAATGGGCAGTATCGGATCGGGCGCCCATTATACACAGCGCCTGATAATTCAGTTCCATTGTAGTTAATGGAACGGAATGTCAGGTGTTGCATATAACGGGCGGCCGACCCAATATTGCCCATTTTGCGCCACCGCCCAAGATGAATTTCTAGTCCAAAGGATGTAGTCTTGATGGCAAGCACATGTCAGATCACTGTCAGCGCTAGCCACAGCAGGTTGTCATGTTCAGGAGTTAAGCAGCAAGAGGTAGAGTCGATGGCTACAAACCTTGCTGTGAGACACCTCCAGCTTCCCCATCTCTGATTCTGACTGTCATGTTTCTCCCTAAAATGTCAGTGGTGGCCTCTTCCATAGGGGTGAGTGTCTGTAGAATGGCAGGACTGCCCCTTGTGTTGCATGTCTCTTTACTGTTGTGGGGAAGCTTCTCCTGTGAGAAGAGTGGAAGTTGGTGAATAACTGGCCCAGAAATTAGGATCGGGGGCTTGCCACGCGTGCAAGCCCCCAATGTGCACTTACCCGGTGCGCCGACAGCTGAAGCCTGGGACTGCTTGGAATTCCTGTCACTGGCCCGGTTCAGCTGTCGGCGCGATGTGCTTGCCTGATCCAGCGGCGTAGTTAGTGTGATGTGCCGGCTGGGATCAGGTGAGCACTGGGCAGCCAATCAGGGGAGGGGAAACTTCATTCATGAGTTTGATAGTAAGAACTGTCAAACTCATGAAAACTACGGGCGCCCAAAACACTACTTAAACTTTAAATAAATTTTTTTAAAACATCCCACTAATTAAATGAACTATAAATAACTTTGAAAAACTATTTTAAACAATTAATCAAATTTTTGAAAAAAATAATTTTTTAAGAAATCTGGTCTAAAAATAAACTGTAAAGTCCTTAAAAACAATAAAGCTGTGGAAAAAAATGTTATAATTTTAAATAATAGACCACTTACCTTAAAGAATCAGGTCCTTACATCTCCTTTTTACATTTCTACAAAGTTCAGGCCCTTACACACGGGCAAACCTGTCAAAATGAAGGAAGTTCAACGTGTGCGCGCAGAGTCCTGCTCGCACGCGTTGGACCTCTGAACCCCTTGGAGGAAATGCCAGTTTCCCATGCATGCGCTGTGCATGCTGAAATCCGGCACTTCCAACGGGCCCACGCGTGAGTACCCCGTCCGTACTCACGCGTTGGGACCGGAATTACTGGCCCTATGTCTTGGGAGAGGGCTTTCAACCCTTGTCATGTATAAGACAGATTATCATACTGTGCACGTGATGACAGGAAGAAGCAGCAAGTTTGGCCAAGAAGGAAAGGTAATTGTGAAGGTTTTTTTAGCAGCTTTTTATTTTGTGAATGATATCAGAAAGGAGGTACAGTGAGCTGTCATTCCTAATGACTTAGGGACAACAATGGGAAGCAAAAAGAGAAAAGATTGATGGTGTCGAGGCAAGGTAGTGTCATCTATAGCTAAATAGAAGGAATGAAAGATATGACAGGTGTAGTGTATGTACCTTTAAGAGGAACTATGTTTTTGAAGCCCCTGTATACTGATGGGGTACAGAGTGGAGCTATAGTAGGGGGTGATTTACAGCCAAATACAGAGGGAAAAACAAGTCAGCTGGGAAGGCAAAGCAAATATGTGAAGGCAAAAGAGAATATGGCAGGGCTGGAAGGCATTTATTTTAATGCAAGGAGTCTTGCAAATAAGGTGGATGAGCTGAAGTTGTTGTTGAACACATGGGAGTACGATATTGTTGCTATCACGGAGACATGGTTGAGGGAGGGTCAGGACTGGCAGCTCAATATTCCGGGGTATAGAATCTTCAGGCGAGACAGAGGGGGGTGTAAAAGGGGAGGGGGTGTTGCAATATTAATTAAGGAGTCAATTACTGCTGTAAGGAGGGATGATATATTAGCGGGTTCCTCTAATGAGGCCATATGGGTAGAACTTAAAAACAAAAAGGGGGCAAGCACTTTGCTGGGAGTGTACTATAGGCCCCCAAACAGTCAGGGGGAGATAGAGGAACAGATATGTAGGCAAATCTCAGAAAAGTGCGAAAATAATAGGGTAATAATAGTGGGGGATTTCAACTTCCCCAATATAAATTGGGATAGTCAGAGTGTGAAAGGCTGAGAGGGTGCAGAATTCTTAAAGTGCATCCAGGAGAGCTTTTTGAGCCAACATGTAGAAAGTCCTACAAGAGAGGGGGCGGTACTGGACCTAATTCTGGGGAATGTAGCCGGGCAAGTGGTGGAAGTGTCAGTAGGAGAGCATTTTGGCGACAGTGACCACAATTCGGTGAGATTTAAGGTGGTCATGGAAAAAGACAAAGACGGCCCGGAAATAAGGGTTCTAAATTGGGGGAAGGCCGATTTTAATATGATAAGGCAGGATCTGGCCAAATTGGACTGGGAGCAGCTACTTCTAGGAAAATCCGCATCAAAACAGTGGGAGACTTTCAGAAGGGAAATAGAGAGAGTACAACGCCAACATGTTCCTGTAAAGGTCAAGGGTGGGACCAACAAGCAAAGGGAACCTTGGATGACAAGGGATATACAAAAATGCATTAGAAATAAAAGGGGGGCTTTTGGCAGTTACAAAAGACTAAAGACGGAAGAAGCCCTAGAGGAGTATAAAAAATGCAGGGGCATACTTAAAAAAGAAATTAGGAGGGCGAGGAGGGGCCATGAAATAACACTGGCGAGCAAAATAAAGGAAAATCCTAAGATGTTTTATAAGTATATTAAGGGCAAGAGGATAACCAGGGAAAGGGTAGGGCCCATTAGGGACCAAAGTGGCAATCTGTGTGTAGAGCCAGATGATGTAGGCGGGGTTTTAAATGAATTTTTTGCATCTGTGTTCACTATGGAGAAAGACGATGCAGACATAGAAATCGGGCAAGGGGGCTGTGACATACTTGAACATATTAGCATCGAGAGGGAGGAGGTGCTAGCGGTTTTAGCAGGCCAAAAAGTGGATAAATCTCCAGGCCCGGACGAGATGTATCCCAGGCTGCTGTGGGAGGCAAAGGAGGAGCTTGCAGGGGCTCTGACACAAATTTTCAGAACCTCTCTGGCCACAGGGGATGTACCAGAGGACTGGAGAACAGCTAACGTAGTACCATTATTCAAGAAGGGTAGCAGGGATAAACCAGGGAATTACAGGCCAGTGAGCCTAACATCTGTGGTAGGGAAATTATTGGAAAAAATTCTGAGGGACAAAATTAGTCTCCACTTGGAGAGGCAAGGATTAATCGGGGATAGTCAGCATGGCTTTGTCAAGGGTAAATCATGTCTGACAAATCTGATTGAATTTTTCGAGGGGGTGACTAGGGGGGTGGATGAGGGAAATGCTGTGGATGTGGTTTACATGGACTTCAGTAAAGCTTTTGACAAAGTCCCGCATAGGAGACTGGTCAAGAAGGTAAGAGCCCATGGGATCCAGGGTGCCTTGGCGCGTTGGATCCTAAACTGGCTGAGTGGCAGGAGGCAGAGGGTGATGGTCGAAGGTCGCTTTGGACTGGAAGCCTGTGTCCAGTGGGGTACCTCAGGGATCGGTGCTGGGTCCCTTGTTGTTTGTGATCTACATAAATGATTTGGATGAGAATGTAAAAGGTATGATCAGTAAGTTCGCAGATGACACGAAAATTGGTGGGGTGGTAAATTGTGAGGAGGAAAGCCTCAGGCTACAGGACGATATAAACGGGTTGGTCAGATGGGCGGAAAAGTGGCAAATGGAATTTAACCCTGAAAAGTGCGAGGTGATGCATTTTGGACGGACAAATAAGGCAAGGGAATACACAATGAGTGGTAGGACCCTAGGAAGTACAGAGGGTCAGAGGGACCTTGGTGTACATGTACATAGATCCCTGAAGGCAGCGGAACAGGTAGATAAGGTGGTTAAAAAGGCATATGGGATACTTGCCTTCATTAGCCGAGGCATAGAATATAAGAGCAGGGAGGTTATGATGGAGCTGTACAAAACGCTGGTGAGGCCACAGCTGGAGTACTGTGTGCAGTTCTGGTCGCCTCACTATAGGAAGGATGTGATTGCTTTGGAGAGGGTGCAGAGAAGATTCACCAGGATGTTACCTGGGATGGAGCGCCTCAGCTATGAAGAGAGGCTGGACAGGCTGGGGTTGTTTTCCTTGGAGCAAAGAAGGCTGAGGGGGGACCTGATTGAGGTGTACAAAATGATGAGGGTCATAGATAGGGTAGATAAAGAGGAACTTTTCCCCTTAGTAGGGGGGTCAATAACAAGGGGGCATAGATTCAGGGTAAGGGGCAGGAGATTTAGAGGGGATTTGAGGAGGAACTTTTTCACCCAGAGGGTGGTTGGAATGTGGAACTCAATGCCTGAAAGGGTGGTAGAGGCAGGAACCCTCACAACATTCAAGAAGCATTTGGATGAGCACTTGAAATGCCATTGCATACAAGGCTATGGACCAAATGCTGGAAAATGGGATTAGACTGGACAGGGATGGATGGGCGGCGCAGACACGATGGGCCGAAGGGCCTCTTTCTGTGCTGTAAAACTCTATGACTCTATGACTCTATGTAGTACCAGTAGTGACCACTCGGGTATATAAGCCTGTGTAGCGTCTTGTGTAGTTAGTTCACCTCCAGACTTTGTTCAGTAAACACTTGTTAAATCAACTCCTGCATTCCGTGTCTCCATTAACACACGGATCTAACAGTGGCGACGAGTTAGAAACGAACTTACCTGCAATTCGGCAGCACCTCAAGGGGATCGATTCCTCAGACGAAGGTCGAAGCCAGAAGCAAGAAAGAAAAAAAAAATAACTCGAAGAAACTCGAAAACGAGGGCCAGGCTTGGTCTCCAGTCTGTGGTTTCCCCAGCTAAACGGGCTGGTGGCAGGTAGTGCACTGATCCTTCCTGGGCTGCGGCAGGCTAGATCTCGATCGGGTGGCTCTGCAACGGGGCCGGGCAGCGAGTCGGGAAGCAGAAGCAAAGAGAGAGAGAGGGTGGAGCACTCAGGGCGCGGCCGGTGCTGCGAATCAGGTCGGCGTTCGGACCGAGCAGAGGGAGGGGAAAGTCCCAAAGGGTCCGCTCCACAACGGGAACGGTTCTTCAATTACGGAGAGAATATTGAAGTGATATATAAAAAAAATAGAAATACCGCAAAAAGCTGCAGGTCACAACGGGAACCACGGAGAACAGCGTTGGCAGCAGCGGCAGCGGCGGGAAAGCGCGGGAGGCGCCATCTTAACTCAGCGGGGAAGAAAGAAAAGCGCGGGAAGCGCCATTTTAGATTTTCAAGATGCCGAAGACTGGCAATATTACTGCTTTCGATAGTGATATAGAAGATTGGACCACATATGTGGAAAGAGTGGAGGTATATTGCAAGGCGAATGAAGTAGCAGATGATAAAAAGGCATCGGTACTTCTAAATCTGATGGGCGCAAGGACATACGGGCTGCTACGAAACTTGATCACTCCAGCCAAACCAATGGACAAGAATTTTAATGAGATTGTTGATACCTTACAGGAGCACTTAAACCCAACACCGCTGCTGATAGCGGAATGATTCAAATTCTTCAGGAGGAATCAGCACAAGAATGAAAGTAACGCTGATTACCTCACCGAATTACGAAAGCTGTCAAAACACTGCCAATTCGGGGCAGGACTAGCAGATTATCTTCGAGACAAATTCGTCTGCGGTCTCCTAAGTGAAGGAACACAGAAAAGACTACTTTCTGAGAAAGATTTGACACTGGACAAGGCTTTCAGTGTGGCTGTATCATACGAAGCAGCAGCAAGAGGAGCTGCAGAGATACAGCAAAAGCCACAGGACTTCGGCACCCATGAAATGACACGGGGTTTCGAGAGATGTTATCGCTGCGGCAGATCCACCCATGACCAGAAGGACTGCTGGTTCAAGGACAAAGTATGCAGGCAATGCGGAAAGATGGGACACATTGCACGTGTATGCAGATCTGGAAAGAAATCCGCTGACAGTAAAAAGGTCAATAAGGAAAAGTACAGAAAGGTACAAATGATGACGGACAGTAGCTCCGAAGACCAGAAGAGCGATAGCAACTCCGGAAATAAGAGATTAAGCTGTCTCAAATTACATAATGTAATTGCCAAAGAAGATTACCAGACCATTTGGGTTACCCTCACGATAGCGGGGTCCCCAGTCAAAATGGAGCTAGATACAGGATCAGCTCTGACCGTCATGAGTCGATGGGATTACGAGTGGCTATTTCCGCATATACCTTTGAAAGACACATCCATTGTCTTGAAGACATATACGGGGCAGAAAGTATACCCCAGGGGGAAAATAAGGGTGCCTGTTGTATACAACGGCAAGGAAATACAGAAGTTGTATTTATACGTTCTGCCAGATGGTGGTCCACCATTGTTGGGACGTGAATGGATCAGAAAGATACGTTTAGACTGGCACTCCATTCAGGCACTGACGGTGACCAGTAACAAAAAAAACGATGATGACGTCATACCTGGACGATTAAAAGAAATCTTGGCTAACGCCAAAGAAGTGTTTCAACAGGAACTAGGAACCCAGAAAGGCGCCACCGCCTCAATAAAAGTGGAAGATGCGGCAATTCCCAAGTTTTTTAAGGCAAGGCCGGTGCCATACGCAATTCGTCCAGCAGTCGAGGCAGAGCTGGAGAATTTGGAAAAAGCAGGCATGTTATCCAAGGTAGATTGGAGCGAGTGGGCAACACCCATCGTCCCGGTCATGAAGAAAACGTTGAATAATGATAAATCTGAAGAACAGAGAAAAGTTCGCATCTGTGGGGACTTCAAGGTGACTGTAAACCCGGTTCTTCATACGGTACAGTATCCTCTTCCGAGGATAGAAGATATTTTCGCCTCACTATCCGGAGGGAAACGTTTCACCAAAATTGACTTAGCACAGGCATATCTACAGATGAAGGTTGAGGAGGCCTCCAAAAAGTATTTCACGATAAACAGACACAAAGGCCTGTACCAGTACAATCGACTGGTTTTCGGAGTGGCATCAGCTCCGGCTATCTGGCAAAGAGCTATGGAGCAAGTCCTGCAAGGGATTCCGGGGACTCAATGCTACCTAGACGACATCCTTGTAACAGGAGAAAATGACAACGAGCACCTTGCCAACTTGGAGCAGGTGCTCACGAGGCTGAGAGAACGGGGCCTACGAGCAAATCGCCCCAAGTGCGAATTTTTCCAGAAACAAATATCATATTGTGGCCATGTCATTAACGAAGAAGGGGTGCATAAGTCACCTGAAAAAATTGAAGTGGTCGTAAAGGCCCCAGCGCCTGAAAATGTCTCACAATTAAGGTCATTCCTGGGATTAGTAAATTACTATCATAAATTTTTACCAAACTTGTTGACGGTTCTGCACCCGCTTAACGCACTGCTACAAACGGGAGTAGTTTGGAAATGGAGCAAAGACTGTAAACGTGCCTTCCATAAATGCAAAGGCTTGATCACGTCCAGGGAAGTGTTGGCTCATTACAACCCATCACTGCCAATCAGACTGGCGTGCGATGCATCCCCTTACAGCGTGGGAGCGGTATTATCGCATAGATTCCCTGATGGCTCGGAGCGGCCGATAGCTTTTGCGCCACGCTCATTGAACTCAGCTGAGAGCAACTATGCCCAGATCGACAGGGAGGCACTCAGCCTGGTGTGGGGGGTGAAGAAATTCAACCATTACCTACACGGACAAAAATTTACCTTGTTGACTGACCATCAACCCCTCGTCTCCATATTCAACCCTAAAAAGGGCGTTCCCATTATGACAGCGCAAAGGCTACAGAGGTGGTCCCTTTTCCTAGGGGCACACCAATATGACATAGAGTACAAAGGAACAAAACAGCATGGGAATGCTGATGGGTTATCGCGCCTACCGTTGCCAATGGTGGAAGAGGCGCCTACAGTGGACCCAGTGGAGATATTCCACTCGACCATAGTGGAATGTCTACCGGTGACAAATTCTACCATTGAAAAGGAAACGCGAAATGACCCGACTCTCTCACGAGTCTACGATTTAACAGAGAAGGGATGGCCAGCACATGGCGAACCACTGTTGCCAGCATTCTCGCAAAGAAGAGAACAGCTGTCAGTGTGCCGAGGAACCTTGATGTGTGGATCCAGAGTGGTGATTCCACCCAAACTCAAGGATAGAGTGCTAAAGGAGCTTCATGAGGGGCATCTGGGTGGAGTGAAAATGAAGAACTTAGCCAGAGCGTTTGTATGGTGGCCAGGTATCGATGGAGACATCGAAGAAATGACCAAGAGCTGTCTAGGATGCCAGAAGGTCCAAAACGCCCCACCACAAGCCCCTCTACATCCATGGGAGTGGCCCTCATCTCCATGGCAAAGGGTACATATCGACTTTGCTGGTCCATTTATGGACTCAATGTTCTTAATCGCGGTGGATGCACACTCCAAGTGGCCGGAGGTAATAAAGATGTCCTCCACCACCACGGAAAAAACCATCACAGTATTAAGGACCATATTTGCCAGGAATGGGCTGCCTGAACAGATCTGTTCTGATAATGGACCGCAATTTGTATCCGAAGAATTCAGGAAGTTCTTAAAAAACAATGGGGTTAAGCACTACACCTCTGCCCCATACCATCCCGCCGCCAATGGATTGGCTGAAAGGTTTGTCCAGACCTTCAAGAAGGCCATAAAGGCCATGGGTAATGAAGACATAAATCTACAACATAAGGTAGATAACTTCTTGTTTGCGTACAGGAATGCAACACATGTGGTTACAAACCAAACCCCCGCCATGATGTTTTTCAATAGAAGACTAAGATGCCGGCTGGATTTGGTCAAGCCAAACGTCAGAAGGGACGTAGAGAACCGGCAATTTCAAAGCATGAATGAAAGGCCAACTAGAACCTTCCAGATAGGTCAACCAGTTTTGGCCCGGGACTACCGTACCGAGAAATCACAGAAATTACAGAAATCACAGAAACCTCACAGTACAGATAGAGGCCATTTCGGCCCATCAAGCCTGCACCGACACATATCCCTCCCAATCCCCGGAACCCCTACACCAACACATATCCCACCCTATCCCCGTAACCCCACGTATTTAATCCCCCTAACACTAAGGGTCAATTTTTAATCATAGCCAATCAACCTAACCTGCACATCTTTGGACTGTGGGAGGAAACCGGAGCACCCGGAGAAAACCCACGCAAACACGGGGAGAATGTGCAAACTCCACACAGACAGTCACCCGAGGCCGGATTCGAACCCGGGTCCCTGGCGCTATGAGGCAACAGTGCTAACCACTATGCCACCGTGCTGCCTGGAACTATTTGCACACGACTAGGACCGCTGATGTATACCGTGGACATTGGAGAAAGCATAATAAGGCGCCATGCTGACCAGATCATAGAGTCATCCGAAAAAGGACAACCTACACCACAACTCTATACGCCTAGTGATGAAGTAGAGATACCCATAGTATCTACCTCCGATCCGGTGATACTGGAACCAGATGAACCCGACACTGGCATTGAAGCCGAATCGACCTTGCCAAAAGAACCTACTGAATTTGTAATTGATTAACTTCAGCAAATGTGTATATTATTGTTCTTGTAAAAATGTTATTTAATGATTACTTAAAATGCTATGTACTATTTATCTAAAAGGGGAGGAATTGTAGTGTATGTACCTTTAAGAGGAACTATGTTTTTGAAGCCCCTGTATACTGTAGTACCAGTAGTGACCACTCGGGTATATAAGCCTGTGTAGCATCTTGTGTAGTTAGTTCACCTCCAGACTTTGTTCAGTAAACACTTGTTAAATCAACTCCTGCATTCCGTGTCTCCATTAACACACGGATCTAACAACAGGGAGTCTTACTTTCACACTCCTGGTAAGATCATTCAATTTTTTTCTGCACTGCATCCAAGTCCAGGTCTAAATACTGTTCACATTCACACCCTCTGCTATCTCATGCCAAACCGGTTCACCAACTTTCCTTGGAACCCACCAACCATCTGAGGAGAAGAGGATGTCCCTTTTTTCACGACCTTGCTCCACCAGCATGTCCATGGCTGAATCGTAAAGACATGGGTCCTGCACACAGATATCTTCCTGTAGCTCAACAATGTTCCTTCACTGCTTTGGCCATAAAAATCACCTTTCCTTTAAGCTGCTGTAGGCCTGTAAGATCCTGCCGGGGCACCTGACTTTACAGCCCCAAATGCAAGCTGCAAATAATAAATATATTACACACTGGCAGCTTGCCTAACTCATAAAAATGAGGGATGACTGGGAAAATGAGATGGGTCTCCCACTGAGTCTATAAGGTGGCCACTCATTTACCTCCCAACCCACCTGCTGCTGGGAGATCAAAATTAGCCTGTGTAAAAGAAAAGAAGTAAAGCAGAGTATTGTGCACATTATTAACCCTTGGATGATGTCTATAACATTTTGCACTAAAATATAAATATTATGTGGTCACATTTTTCCAGTTTAATATAAAAAATTGATTGACGATAGTTCTTTATTTTATTTGCTCTATGTTAACCAACAAATTGCTGCAGATGCTGCAAAGATAAATTAGTGCCATATTACTATGTATAAAAATGCATTAGGTGGATTTTTAGTAATATTAGGGAAAATTTTGTCAGCGTACAAAATGACCATGTTGACAAAGAGTAGGTGGCACATAACTCATGAAATGTTCTCCATTCATCTCCATCTCTCTTAGGCAGTCCCTCGGAATCTAGGATGACTTGCTTCCATATTAAAAATGAGTTCGCAGGTGACTGATGAGTCCAATGTGGTACCTACAGTCTCTGTCACAGGTGGGGCAGACAGTGGTTGAAGGGGCGGGTGGGTGGAGTGCTTGGGTTGACGTGCGCTCCTTGCGCTGCCTGCGCTTGGCTTCCGCTTGCTCCCGGCGAAGAGACTCGAGGTGTTCGGCGCTTTCCCGGATGCTTCTCCTCCACTTTGTGCGGTCTTGGGCCAGGGACTCCCAGGTGTCGGTGGGGATGTTACACTTTTTCAAGGAGGCTTTGAAGGTGTCCTTGAAACATTTCCTCTGCCCACCTGGGGCTCTCTTGCCATGCCGGAGCTCCGAGTAGAGCGCTTGTTTTGGGAGTCTCGTATCGGGCATGTGGATGATGTGACCCGTCCATCGGAGCTGATCGAGCGTGGTCAAAGCTTCGATGCTGGGGATGTTGGCCTGAGCAAGAACACTGACGTTGGTGCGCCTATCCTGCCAATGGATTTGCAGGATCTTGTGGAGGCAGCGTTGGTGGTACCTCTCCAGTGCTTTGAGGTGTCTGCTGTACATGGTCCATGTCTCTGAGGCATACAGGAGGGCGGGTATCACTGCTGCTCTGTAGACCATGAGCTTAGTGCCGGGTTTGAGGTCCTGGTCTTCATTATAGTAAATATAGTCATATTTCTGTCAGATTGTGATGCATGTGCTATGGGTGTCACTAAAAGCCACTCAGTAAATAGCGTGATACTGAAATTAAACATGATAGTTCCCTGGTGCACATTACATAAACCTAACAGTGCTCTATTGCAGTATGAAAAACATGTGCAAATTCTTAGGGCCCGATTTTCCCGAAGTTGCGGGGAATTGTCGGGTTCCCCGAATGTCGGGTTCCGACACAAATCTAAATGGGTCTGCCAGCTGCATGCAATTTTCTCTCAATTGGCCAATTAATTTCCAGCATGTGGGCACCCTTGCTAATTGTCCATTTCCAGTCAGAAAGCCGCACAGTATGATGTCATCATTCGTGGTGCTTTTAAAGTCTCCAGCAAGCTTTTTAACCTCTGCAGGCTTCCCAACCAGTCGTGCAGAATGGCAGAGTAGCCTGCACCAGTTGCTGCCAGCGGCAGAGCCCGAGCAGCTGCCAAATTTGATGAGACCTCATTGCAGACATTGGTGGATGGGGTTAGGGCCCACAGGGAGGTCCTCTTCCCTAGCTCAGGGAGGAAGAGGCCTCCCAAAGAGACCAGGGCTGCTTGGATGGAGGTGGCTGCAGAGGTAAAATCTCAGGGTGTCACCCGTCGGACCTGGATGCAGTGCAGGAAGTGCTTCCATGACCTTCACCGTACAGGAAAAGTAAGTATGAAGTTCCCATGACCCTCAACCTGATCCCCATTGCCTTTCCCCAACAGCACTCAGCTTCAGCACTCTCTTCCTCCACATCCCACTTCACAGTCACATCCATGCACCCTTACCCATTCCCTCTCTCTCTATGCTCACATAAGAACATAAGAACATAAGAAATAGGAGCAGGAGTAGGCCAATCGGCCCCTCGAGCCTGCTCCGCCATTCAATAAGATCATGGCTGATCTGATCCTAACCGCCAATCTACTATCACAGAACCATCTCCTGAATCTAACAGAATTAGACACACGAAATAGGAGCAGGATCAGACTACACGGCCCCTGGGCCCGCTCCGCTACCCACAGGGCCATGTCCGATCCGAACCTAGACTCATGTCCAAATTCCTGCCCGCTCCCTGTAACCCTTAATTCCCTTTACTTCTAGGAAACTGTCTGTAACCCTTAATTCCCTTTACTTCTAGGAAACTGTCTATTTCTGTTTTAAATTTATGTAATGATGTAGCTTCTACAGCTTTTTGGGGCAGCATATTCCATGGACCTACCATCCACTGAGTGAAGTAGTTCCTCCTCACCACAGTTTTGAAAGAGCAGCCCCTTATTCTAAGACTATGCCCCCTAGTTCTAGTTTCACCCATCATCGGGAACATCCTCCCTGCATCCACCCGATCCAACCCCTTCACAATCTTATATGTTTCAATAAGATCGCCTCTCATTCTTCTGAACTCCAATGAGTAGAGTCCCAATCTACTCAACCTCTCCTCATATGTCCATCCCCTCATCCCCGGGATTAACCGAGTGAACCTTCTTTGTACTGACTCGAGAGCAAGTATGTCCTTTCTTAAGTATGGACACCAAAACTGTACGCAGTATTCCAGGTGCGGTCTCACCAATACCTTGTACAACTGAAGCAATACCTCCCTATTTTTATATTCTATCCCCCAGCAATGAAAGCCAACATTCCATTGGCCTTCTTAATCACTTGCTGCACCTGCATACTAACCTTTTGAGTTTCGTACACCAGGACCCCCAGATCCCTTTGTACTTCAGTACTTTCCAGTTTCTTGCCATTAAGATAATAACTTGCTCTACAATTTTTCCTGCCAAAGTGCATAACCTCACACTTTCCAGTATTGTATTCCATCTGCCAAATCTCTGCCCACTTACTTAGCCTGTCTATGTCCCCTTGCAGGTTTTTTATGTCCTCCTCACTCACTACTTTCCCTCCCATCTTAGTATCATCTGCAAACTTTGATATGTTACACTCGGTCCCCTCCTCCAAATCGTTAATATAGATTGTAAAGAGTTGGGGACCCAGCACTGACCCCTGCGGAACACCATTAGTTACTGATTGCCAGTCTGAGAATGAACCATTTATCCCAACTCTCTGCCTTCTGTTAGATAGCCAATCCTCTATCCATGCCAGAATATTACCCCCAATCCCGTGATTTTTTATCTTAAGCAATAATCTTTTGTGTGGCACCTTGTCTGTAGTGTATGTGCCTTTAAGAGCCCCATGTGTACTGTAATGCCGGTAATGGCCACTCGGGCTATATAAGCCTGTATATTGTGTTGTATCAGTTAGTTCTATAGTTTCCAGCCTTCTGTCTACTGCCCTTTTTAAATAAGGGTGTTACATTAGCAGTTTTCCAGTCTGCCGGGACCTTTGCTGAGTCCAGGGAGTTTTGGAAAATTATTACTAATGCATCCACAATCCCTACCGCCACTTCCCTCAAGACCCTAGGATGTAAGCCATCAGGTCCAGGTGATTTATCCACCTTGAGTCCCAATATTTTACCGAGTACCACTTCCTTAGTGATTTTGATCGTGTTTAGTTCCTCCCCCCCTATAGCCCCCTGTTTGTCCAGTGTTGGGATATTCTTAGTGTCCTCTACTGTAAAGACTGATACAAAATAATTGTTCAGTGTTTTTGCCATTTCCATATTTCCCACCATTAATTTCCCGGTCTCATCCTCTAAGGGGCCAACATTTACTTTAGCCACCCTTTTTCTTTTTATATATCTATAAAAACTCTTACTATCTGTTTTTATATTTTTTGCTAATTTACTTTCATAATCTATCTTCCCTTTCTTAATCAATCTTTTTGTTATTTTTTGCTGTCTTTTAAAGTTTTCCCCATCCTCTATCCTCCCACTAGATTTGGCTACCTTATATGCCCTTGTTTTTAGTCGAATACTATCCTTAATTTCTTTACTTAGCCACAGATGGCTGTCTTTTCTTTTACACCCTTTTCTTCTCAGTGGAATATATTTTTTTGGAAGTTGTAAAATAACTCCTTAAATGTACACCACTGATCATGTATCGTCTTACCCTTTAATCTATTTCCCCAATCCACTCTACTCAATTTCGCTCTCATACCTTCATAGTCTCCTTTATTCAAGCTTAGCACACTTGTTTGAGATCCAACCTTCTCACCCTCTAATTGAATATGGAATTCAACCATGTTATGGTCACTCATTCCAAGGGGATCCTTTACTAGGACATTTTTAATTAATCCTGTCTAGTTACACAGGACCAGATCTAAGGTTGCTTGCCCCCTGGTCGGTTCAGTTACATACTGCTCAAGAAACCCATCCCTAATACACTCAATGAACTCATCCTCAAGGCAGCCCTGCCCAATTTGATTTGTCCAATTAATATGATAGTTAAAATCCCCCATAATTATAGATGTTCCCTTATTACAAGCCTCAACTATTTCCTGATTGATACTCTGTCCAACAGAGTTGCAACTGTTCGGAGGCCTATAGACTACGCCCACTAGTGTTTTTTTCACCTTATTATTCCTTATCTCCACCCAAACTGTTTCATTATCCTGATCTTCTGACCCAATATCATTTCTCTGTATTACAGTGATTCCTTCCTTTATTAACATAGCCACCCCACCTCCCCTTCTTTCCTGCCTGTCCTTCCTGATCGTTAAATAACCTGGTATGTTTAATTCCCAGGCATTGTCACCCTGCAGCCATGTTTCTGTAATGGCCACAAGATCATACCCATTCACCTAACTATTCCACCATGCAGCCCTCACACTGCCTCTCACTCTGATGCTTGGAACACAACTGACAACACACAGGGAGGGCCCTTGGTCTTGCAGCCTCACACCATCTTTGTCTCCTTCTAAGTATCTATGCTATGCAATCTCTACACTCACTCCTGCACTCTCACTCAAACTCCACTTGTCTCCCTCATTGCAGGAAAAGAGAGCTCATAATAGGAGAGAGCGAGCGAGGACTGGAGGAGGACCACCCTCAATCGCCCACCTGATCCCCTGGGAGGAAGCAGTGATGGAGATTGCTGGGCTGATGTGGCTGCAGAAGCTGGGGCAGGAGAGACAGGAGCAAGCCCGCAAGCTGGTGACAGAATAGTTTCCCATCTCTCTCATTGACACAGCATGAGTCGCTGATAGGATTCTGAAGCTACATCATTTGGACTTATGAGCATCTGCCAAATCCAATGTGCAAGTAGCCTTGCCATCAGATCTCTACTTCTTTCCTTTACTCCCCTACAGGACCATCCGGAGCCCCCGTCCCCATTGCCGAGGAGGAAGAGGCTTTGCAGCCAGACTCCTCAGAGGAAGCTCCAGCCTCTGAGGGCACAGCGTCAGCAGAAGTAAGTGCACCCAGCACCAACGCAGACACTCACACTTCGGGGGGGGGGGCCTTCGGGACATAGAGTAGTGTTGTCACCTGGTGTTTCACAGCTCACAAGTGAGCATCAGCAGATTGTGGAGACAGGGACAGCAGTGGAGAGTCCTCGTCGGAGGGCGCAGGCCTCTGCCAGCTCAGCTCAGCTGCATGTCGACCCTATGCCTCTGGGTCCATCCGCAAGAGAGGAGGTGATGGATCTCCATGCACAGATGCAAGAGCCTCTGGCAGGTTTTGTCTCCAGGGTTGATGCGAGTGTGGAGCGAATGGAGGAGTCCATGGTGAGCATGATCAGAGCCTTATTGGAGTCATTGGCGCATGAAAGCATCACCACGGAAAGGATGGCTACCTTTGTGGTAAGGCTGGCTACCGCCGAGGAGAGGAGGGCTGCAGCCGAGGAGAGGAGGGTTGCGGCCGAGGAGAGGAGGGCTGCGGCCGAGGAGAGGAGGGCTACGTCCATGGAGGAGCTTAGTCGCCAGGGTATTGAAAACATGGTGAGCGCTCAGAATAGAATGGCATCTCTTGAGGAGCGATGGGCATCTATTGAGCATCAAAACCAGACCTTCATGGAAGTCCCTCTGAGCAGGACTTCCAGTGCAGAGATGGGTCCCCATGGCACCCCCTGATGTGCAGCAAGGTGCTCTCCAGCCACTTGCAGGCACTGAGGGGGTGCTGACCCATGAGAGGGAGGTTGTTGGCACACCTCAAGGAAGTGGCGGCTCCTCTCCACGCGCTCACACTTCCATGCCACTTCAGAGCCCTCGGTCAGAGCCCTGCCGGAGTCCACACCCAAGTGAAATAGGAGTCTCAACCCCTGCACAGCCGCAAGAGCAGCAGCATGCTGGCGAGCCCTCACAGGCTCGCCGCCCCAGAGGATGCCCGCCAAAGGTGTCGAGACAGGAGCAGCAGGAAAGTGAACAAGGGGCCTCCACATCTGCTGAAGCCACAGGGGTACCACTACGTAGGAGCACGCGTAAGAGAAAAATAAAGCACCACTAATCACAAGGGTAGTCACTTGGGTAAAAAGGCTTGGATATTGTTTTAATGCCATCAGTTTCTTGTACGTAAAAAATCTGGTGGCAACTGCTGCAGTTGTGGCGTCTGTCATTTGGCGAATGGGGATTTCACATTGAGGCCTTAGGATTACTTGCAAATAGGTAGAAATGCACAGGCATGGGCCACTGTCCATGGTCAGTTAAGAAGCAGCGAGGCTACAGTGTTTGATGTACCAGGCTACGCAAATCTGGCCATGATGAGTGCGTTAAACTAAGAACATAAGAAATAGGAGCAGGAGTAGGCCATACGGCCCCTCGGGCCTGCTCCGCCATTCAATAGGATCATGGCTGATCTGAATCTAGATTCACGTCCACTTCCCTGCCCTCTCCCCGTAACCCCTAATTCCCTTATCTGCTAGGAAAATGTCTATCTCCATTTAAAATTTATTTAATGTTGCAGCTTCCACAGCTCTCTGGAATAGCAAATTCCATAGATTTACTACCCTCTGAGTGAAGAAGTTTCTCCTCATCTCAGTTTTGAAAGGGCAGCCCCTTATTCTAAGATTATGCCCCCTAGTTCTAGTCTCACCCATCAGTGGAAACATCCTCACCGCATCCACCCGATCAAGCCCCCTCACAATCTTATATGTTTTGATAAGATCGCCTCTCATTCTTCTGAACTCCAATGAGTAGAGTCCCAACCTACTCAACCTTTCCTCATACGTCAACCCCCTCAAGGGAAAGGAGGTGGGGTGGCTATGTTAATAAAGGAAGGAATCACTATAATACAGAGAAATGATATTGGGTCAAAGGAGCAGGATAGTGAAACAGTTTGGGTGGAGATAAGGAATAATAAGGGGAAAAAAACACTAGTGGGTGTAGCCTATAGGCCTCCGAACAGTTGCGACTCTGTTGGACGGAGTATTAATCAGGAAATAGTTGAGGCTTGTAATAAGGGAACAGCTATAATTATGGGGGATTTTAATTATCATATTAACTGGACAAATCAAATTGGGCAGAGCAGCCTTGAGGATGAGTTCATTGAGTGTATTAGGGATGGGTTTCTTGAGCAGTATGTAACGGAACCGACTAGGGGGCAAGCAACCTTAGATTTGGTCCTGTGTAATGAGACAGGATTAATTAAAAATGTCCTAGTAAAGGATCCCCTTGGAATGAGTGACCATAACATGGTTGAGTTCCATATTCAATTGGAGGGTGAGAAGGTTGGATCTCAAACAAGCGTTCTGAGCTTGAATAAAGGAGACTATGAAGGTATGAGAGCGGAATTAATTAGAGTGGACTGGGAAAATAGATTAAAGGGTAAGACGGTACATGATCAGTGGTGTACATTTAAGGTGTTATTTTACAACTTCCAAAAAAAATATATTCCACTGAGGAAAAAAGGGTGTAAAAGAAAAGATAGCCATCCGTGGCTAAGTAAAGTAATTAAGGATAGTATCCAACTAAAAACAAGGGCATATAAGGTAGCCAAATCTAGTGGGAGGATGGAAGATTGGGAAGTCTTTAAAAGACAGCAAAAAATAACTAAAAGATTGATTAAGAAAGGGAAGATAGATTATGAAAGTAAATTAGCAAAAAATATAAAAACAGACAGTAAAAGTTTCTATAGTTATATAAAAAGAAAAAGGGTGGCTAAAGTAAATGTTGGTCCCTTAGAGGATGAGACCGGGAAATTAATGGTGGGAAACATGGAGATGGCAAAAACACTGAACAATTATTTTGTATCAGTCTTTACAGTAGAGGACACTAAGAATATCCCAACACTGGACAAACAGGGGGCTCTAGGGGGGGAGGAACTAAATACGATTAAAATCACTAAGGAAGTGGTACTTGGTAAAATAATGGGACTCAAGGCGGATAAATCCCCTGGACCTGATGGCTTGCATCCTAGGGTCTTGAGGGAAGTAGCGGTAGGGATTGTGGATGCATTGGTAATAATTTTCCAAAACTCACTGAACTCAGCAAAGGTCCCGGCAGATTGGAAAACTGCTAATGTAACACCCTTATTTAAAAAGGGTAGTAGGCAGAAGGCTGGAAACTATAGACCTGTTAGCCTAACATCTGTGGTTGGTAAAATGTTAGAGTCCATTATTAAGGAGACAGTAACGGGACATTTGGATAAACATAATTTAATAGGACAAACTCAGCATGGTTTCATGAAGGGGAAGTCATGTTTGACAAATTTGCTTGAGTTTTTTGAGGAAGTAACATACAGGGTGGATAAAGGGGAACCAGTGGACGTAGTGTATTTAGACTTCCAAAAGGCATTTGACAAGGTGCCACACAAAAGATTATTGCTCAAGATAAAAAATCACGGGATTGGGGGTAATATTCTGGCGTGGGTGGAGGATTGGCTCTCTAACAGAAAGCAGAGAGTTGGAATAAATGGTTCGTTCTCAGATTGGCAACCAGTAACTAGTGGTGTTCTGCAGGGGTCAGTGCTGGGTCCCCAACTCTTTACAATCTATATTAACGATTTGGAGGAGGGGACCGAGTGTAACATATCAAAGTTTGCAGATGATACAAAGATGGGACGGAAAGTAGTGAGTGAGGAGGACATAAAAAACCTGCAAGGGGACATAGACAGGCTAAGTAAGTGGGCAGAGATTTGGCAGATGGAATACAATACTGGAAAGTGTGAGTTTATGCACTTTGGCAGGAAAAATCATAGAGCAAGTTATTATCTTAATGGCAAGAAACTGGAAAGTACTGTAGTACAAAGGGATCTGGGGGTCCTGGTGCACGAAACTCAAAAAGTTAGTATGCAGGTGCAGCAAGTGATTAAGAAGGCCAATGGAATGTTGGCTTTTATTGCTAGGGGGATGGAATATAAAAACAGGGAGGTATTGCTGCAGTTGTACAAGGTATTGGTGAGACCGCACCTGGAATACTGCATACAGTTTTGGTGTCCATACTTAAGAAAAGACATACTTGCTCTCGAGTCAGTACAAAGAAGGTTCACTCGGTTAATCCCGGGGATGAGGAGGTGGTCATATGAGGAGAGGTTGAGTAGATTGGGACTCTACTCATTGGAGTTCAGAAGAATGAGAAGCGATCTTATTGAAACATATAAGATTGTGAAGGGGCTGGATCGGGTGGATGCAGTGAGGATGTTCCCAATGATGGGTGAAACTAGAACTATGGGGCATAATCTTAAAATAAGGGGCTGCTCATACAAAACTGAGATGAGGAGAAACTTCTTCACTCAGAGGGTGGTAGGTTTGTGGAATTTGCTGCCCCAGAAAGCTGTGGAAGCTACATCATTAAATAAATTTAAAACAGAAATAGATAGTTTCTTAGAAGTAAAGGGAATTAAGGGTTACGGGGAGCGGGCAGGAAATTGGACATGAGTCTAGGTTCGGAATGGTCATGGCCCTGTGGGTAGTGGAGTGGGCCCAGCGGCCATGTAGCCTTGTTCTGCACCTATTGTGTTCTAATTCTGTGTTAGATTTCAGGAGATGGTTTTATTCCTGTTCCTGGCTGGGGTGGAGATCGCCTTTACAGAAGGTAAGTACTGTAGAAAATATAGGGACAGAGTGATCTCCTGGAAGAATTTCGATCGCCTAGATGGGTCGGAGAGGAATTTCCCAGATTTTTTTCTCCCAAATTGGCCATTGGGTCTTTATCTGGTTTTTCGCCTCTCCCGGGAGATCACATGGGTTCGGGTGGATGCAGAGTGATGGAAGATTTGAGGTTAGGATCAGATCAGCCATGATCTCATTGAATGGTGGAGCAGGCTCGAGGGGCCGATTGGCCTACTCCTGCTCCTATTTCTTATGTTCTTATGTTCTTATGTTCTCTGGAATCAACCGAGTGAACCTTCTCTGAACCGCCTCGAAAGCAAGTATATCTTTTCTTAAATATGGAAACCAAAACTGCACGCAGTCTTCCAGGTGTGGCCGCACCAATACCCTGTATAACTGCAGCAAGACTTCCCTGTTTTTATACTCCATCCCCCTTGCAATAAAAGCCAAGATTCCATTGGCCTTCCTGATCACCTGCTGCACCTGCATACTAACTTTTTGTGTTTCATGCACCAGGACCCCCAGATCCCTTTGTACTGTAGCACTTTGCAGTTTCTCTCCATTTAGATAATAACTTGCTCTTTGATTTTTTCTGCCAAAGTGCATAACCTCACACTTTCCAACATTATATTGCATCTGCCAAAACTCTGCCCACTCACTTAGCCTGTCTATGTCCTTTTGCAGGTTTTTTATGCCCTCCTCACTCATTGCTTCCCTCCCATCTTTGTATCGTCGGCAAACTTGGATTCCGCCCAGCAATGTTCTCGTGCACTGGTGCCGCTGGTTGACGGGCCTCTGCAGGATGCTCGTTTCCGTCCTCCTCCTCCTCCTCCTCCTCCTCAGCATCATCCTCAGCATTATCCTCATCCGAGGTGGCTCTGTGAGGAGCCTCTTGGTCCTGCGGAATCGGCAAGCCACGACGCTGTGCCATGTTGTGAAGCACACAGCATACCACGATGATTCTGGAGACCCTGGCTACTGAGTACTGTAGGGCTCCACCTGATCTATCGAGGCATCTGAAGCGCATCTTTAGCAATCCGATGGCTTACTCGATAATGCATCTGGTGGAAATGTGGCTGGAGTTGTAGCGCTCCTCAGCTTCGTTGGCTGGTCTCCTCAATGGCGTCATTAGCCAAGACCGTAGGGGATATCCCTTGTCTCCAAGTAGCCATCCCTGAAGTTCGTTTGGCGGACTGAATAGCGGAGGCACAGTAGACTGGCGCAATATGAGGGAGTCATGGCAGCTGCCAGGGTACTTGGCACAAACATGTAAAATCACCTTCTTGTGGTCACACACCAGCTGAACGTTAAGGGAGTGGAAGCCCTTGCGGTTGACAAAAACTCCTGGATTGTGATGGGGTGCCCTAAGGGCCACATGTGTGCAGTCAATGACGCCCTGCACCCTTGGAAAGTCTGCCAGCTGAGCTAATCCAAGCGCTCGCGCCCTCACACTTGCGCGATCACTGGTGAAATGGATGTGATTGTGCGCGAGGGCAAAGGGGGCATCGGTGACCTGTTTGATGCAAGTGTGTGCGGCCGCCTGGGAGACGCCGCTGATGTCTGCTGCTGATCTCTGGAAGGAGCCTGAGGCATAAAAGTTGAGTGCGGTGGTGACTTTGATGGCCACTGGTAAGGAGTGTCCACCTGGTGCTCTGGGCTCCAGGTCTGTAGCATTGCGCAGATGTCAGTCACTACCTCTCACGAAAGTCGGAGCCGCCTTTGGCACTGCTGCTCAGTCATGTTGAGGTAGCTCACCTTGTGTCTGTAGACCCTGTTTGGGGGGTATCTCCTGCGCCGACGGCCTTCCATGTGCTGGCCCCTTCTGGCCTGTGCTGCCTCAGGTGGCTGAGCTGCAGCCTGTCGCTCCTGCTGCTGCTGCTGTTGCTGGTGCTGCTGTTGCTGGTGCTGCTATTATTGTTGGATCTGCTCCAGCCTCCTCTGCTGTTGGAGATCCTCTAATGCCAAGAAGGGGAGGAACAAAAGGCCTCCCATGCTTCTGGCAGATGCCTCCGTTGAGGAAGCGCTGAGTTAGGGTGGTGAGAGGGGCTTCCCAGGAGCTCACACTGGAGAAGAGTGTGAGGCTCCAACCTTCCACAGCTGTGCCTAAGCCTTGAACAAGTTGCCCCAAGCCTTCAGCAACAAGGTCCTGCAGCCTACAAATGCTGTCTGATTAAATCTCTTCATTCCTGATTGACCTGCAGCTGAAAGTAAGCAAGCCGACATTGTTCATGCCAGGTTTCATCAGCGGTGTTCCCATCAGGCGTGGTTTACGTGGGGAAAGGCTGAAAATTGCAAGGGCCCCTTAAAATTGGATTACAGATGCCAATTATTGCTGATTAGGCTCCCGACGACCAGTCCCGCCTGCTGCGGGTGGGACTGATTCGGGTCGCGCTGAAACACTGGGGCGAAAGTCAGACGGGGTGGGGAATCGGGCGGGGGTGGTCGCGAACCCCTATTTCTGTGATTTTCAACCCCCGCCCACCTGAAACCCCGCCTGATGGCTCCAGGAAAATCGGGGCCTTAGTGTTGGGTATTGCAGACAGGAATCCCAAAGGGGGATTTTAACTCCAGTTAAAACCAAACAATACTTTTTGCTGCTCAGATGCCACCCATTAAAGCGTCTGCCCAAGTCAGGCGGCTCAGTAATATATGAAGATCAGGGTCCTATCACTCAGATAGGACCCTGAGGCAATTTTAACAGCCTACTGGTTGGAGCATTCACTGTGGATGCTCCAACCAGTAAAATCTGCCGGAGCAGAAGTGGAAACCCCAAAAAGTAAGTACTTAACTTATCTTTATGGGGCTAGGAGGAGCAGGAGTGTTTCTTTGGGCCCCACAGGGAACGCCTAAGCCTCTGCTATCCTGGGCTTCTGCCACTTCCCACCCGCGAAACTTTGATGAACCCCGAACAACTTACCTGGCAGGCAGTCTCTGGGCCACCCGATCTTCCCAGGATGGCAGCCGGGCTACTGTCTCTCTACACCAGTTTCAGATGGGCAGCTGTCCAACGGAACGTTAATGAGGCTCGCAGTTAAAATCAACTGGGCCTCCCATGGAAACTCCTGAGTGGGAAATCTGGCACCTCAGCCCTGCTTTCCACCCGGGAGTTAAAATCCCCACTCTAGTCTTCAGTGATATCTGCACTATTGTTTATTCCAGATAGTGAGCTACTGATCTTGTTTCTGTTGTCAAGCCCTCCACTTAGCAGAGGCATGGGACAGGATTTTCATTGGGCCGTGGAGGTGGGATTGGAGGCGTGTGGGGGGTTAAAATCTCAAAATGGGGGGGCACGAACCCATCCCGCCCCCAACCCGCCTCCATGCCAGTTTCAAAGGAGGCGGATACCCAACCTGTGCTGGGACCCACCTCTCCAAGGCGGGAAGGGGATTAGTGCCAATTAACTGCCTGTTAACAGGTAGTGAACAGGCAGTTTTTAGCCTAATCCCTATTTTTATTGCTGAAGTGTGGGATTCCCGACGGCTCCAAACCACGCCAAGTTAGCGAGGCGGGCCGTCGGGCTGAAGGACTTGGAGGGTTCAAGATGTCCAGTGTTCAGGTAAGTGATGGGTGCATGAGTGAAGAGGTAAGTGTGTTTGGTGTGTGTAAAGTGTTTAAAGAAGTTTTACTTACCTTTACAGCCTTCCCTCCTTCAGGTCTCAGGAGTCCCTCATCTCACCAGCACAGAAAGCAGAATGGCTGCGAGCTGTCAAAAGTTGCAGCATTCAACTTTCTGTTCTGGAGAGATCTCTAAATCAACCTGAGAGGAAGGAATTAACTTATTGTACAGATTGTCAGTGTTTGACAGCTTCAAAGAGCTGTCAAACGCTGATATTTCATCTGTCAAAAGTTCTTGACAGATGAAATGTCAATCTGTGACATCACCTGTTGCCGGGTGGCCCTTATTTGGCCTGCTGAGCCCGCTGGGCGGGCTCAACAAAGTCAATCAAGTGAAAATCGCGTGGGTTGGCCACAACTCAATGGAGGCGGGACTACAACCAAGAAAGCTGTAGTCCCGCTTCCTACACGCCTCCAGAATCAAAATCCAGCCCATGGTGTCCAATCATTACAAGTTGAGCAAAATCAGCAAAAATGTTACTGGGGTTCCCAATAATAGCCACCCTTACTACTTGGCCACAGAGTGTTATTGGTAGAGGGCAAAGAGATGTCTGTGATCATCGGCTTGTGCATTCAGTGGAGTCAATGTCCTGCAAGCTGAAAAAAAGCAAATGGGTGCAAATTGAAAAATAATCACTTTCTAGTTTTGCACAAAAAGGTTTTTAAAAAAAACACTCATACTGAGAGAACAGTTTAACAAACTGAGCAGGACATTGGATAAGAATTCACATTTCTGTTGGATTTTGCTTTGGGGGCTGATCCAACAACCTGATCCTAGTGGCCACCATGAACCTTCTATAACCACCCAGATAGATGAACACATTGGAAAGGTGCTGGACAAGAAGATATAAAATTCCAATTTGGTAATCAAATCAATTTGACTCATATTAATTAAGTCGACTCTAATCCATGTTAAGGCCGCAGGTTGTATAAAGCATCTTTAATTCCAAAAATGGCTACACAAGTTTTATCTAATAATGATCTTAATAAATTATTAAGTATTCTGTATGATTAAATATGGGATCTGGATCTAATTAAAGGACTATCTGATCGTTCCTTTAATGCTTTATAATCATAGAATCATTGAAAGGTTAGAGCACAGAAGGAGGTCATTCGGTCCGTCAAGCCTGTGCCGGCTCTCTGCAAGACCACTTCAGCTAGTCCCACTGCCCTGCCTTTTCCTGTAGCCTTGCAAATTTTTTTCCTTCAGGTACTTATCCAATTCCCTTTTGAAAGCAGTGATTGAGTCTGCTTCCACCACCCTTTCAGGCAGTGCATTCCAGATTGTAACCACTTGCTAAGTAAAAAGTTTTTCCTCATGTCGCCTTTGGTTCTTCTGCCAATCACCTTAAATCTGTGTCCTCTGGTTCTCGACCCTTCCACCAATGGGAACAGTTTCTCTCTGTCTACTCTGTCCAGACCCCTCATGATTTTGAACACCTCTATCAAATCTCCTCTCAACCTTCTCTGCTCTAAGGAGAACAACCCCAGCTTCTGCAGGCTATCCACGTAACTGAAATTCCTCATCCCTGGAACCATTCTTGTAAACCTTTACTGCACTGTCTCTAAGGCCATTACATCCTTCCTAAAGTGCGGTGCCCAGAATTGGACACAATACTCCAGTTGAGGCTGAACCAGTGTTTTATAAAGGTGCATTATAACTTCCTTGCTTTTGTACTCAATCCCTTTATTTATGAAGCCTAGGATCCCATATGCTTTTTTAACCGCTTTCTTAACCTGCCCTGCCACCTTCAACGATTTGTGCACATATACCCCCAGGTCTCTCTGTTCATGCACCCCCTTTAGAATTGTACCCTTTAGTTTATATTTCCTCTCCTCGTTCTTCCTACCAAAATGTATCACTTCGCACTTTTCTGCGTTAAATTTCATCTGCCACGCGTCTGCTCATTCCACCAGCCTGTCTATGTCCTCTTGAAGTCTATCACTATCCTCCTCACTGTTCACTATACTTCCAAGTTTTGTGTCATCTGCAAATTTTGAAATTGTACCCTGTACACCCAAGTCCAAGTCATTAATATATATCAAGAAAAGCAGTGGTCCTGTAAGGGTTTTTTAGATCGCAGAGGTTTCTCTCCCTAGAGGCCTCTCTCTCTTGCACAGTAAAACCTTGAGTGGTTCGACCCACTCGCCCCTTAGGTTCTATACACTGGACTTTGAGGCAGGAACTACAATGTAGAGAATACTCTGTAGATCATGCACGGTGGCATAGTGGTTAGCACTGTTGCCTCACAGCGCCAGGGACCCAGGTTCGAATCTGGCCTCGGGTGACTGTCTGTGTGGAGTTTGCACATTCTCCCCGTGTTTGCGTGGGTTTCCTCTGGGTGCTCCGGTTTCCTCCCACAGTCCAAAGATGTGCGGGTTAGGTTGATTGGCTATGATAAATTGACCCTTAGTGTTAGGGGGATTAAATACATGGGGTTACGGGGATAGAGTGGGATATGTGTTGGTGTAGGGGTTACGGGGATCGGGTGGGATATGTGTCGGTGCAGGCTCGATGGGCCGAAATGGCCTCTATCTGCACTGTGGGGTTTTTGTGATTTGTTTGTGATCAGGTTTAATGAAAACAAAATGAAATTTTATTGCATAAAAGAACAAATTGAATGTAAGCCAAATAAGGTACATGGGAGGGAAAAACAAATCATAATACAGGACTAACCAACATATATACAGGCATGTTATACTTTACAAAAGTCATCTCGAAATGGGGAAACACACGGAACATCGAGGGACAACAACTCATAATTAATTATACCCAAAATGCCCACCGCCTAAGCCTAGCTAGATCAGATTATGAGGGGCCAGAAACATGCTCACCAATCCAATGAGAAAGTATAAGATTTTGAAAGGTCTGCGTTTTGATCCTCTCAGGCGTCCTGTCTCCACGTGGTCAACGCTGCAGGCTGCGACACTCTCTCCTTCCTCAAGGTGAAGGTCACGGACAGGCTGGATGCTGGCAGGCCTGGACGGCGCCGTGGACGGAGACCACCTATTTGATCATGGTCAAATAGGTTTCTTCGCAGAGCCCAGCTGGTTTACCATTTTCAGACAGGTTTCTTCTGAAGGGCTGCTGTCCTTCGTCTCGTCAACGGCCCGGGGTTTGTCGATGATCTCCCGATGGTTACCCCGGTGCGGGACGCAGACTCGAATCACCTTCTTGGCTGGTCTCCGGATCGACGTTCCTCCACGGCTCTCGAAAAAGCAAGCTAGCTCAAAAAGTTACCGATCAAGCTCCAAGAAGCTACCAGCTACCAGCTACAAGCTACCGATGGCTACCCCAGGACTCCAGTTATACTTTTCCATGGAGGCCCTTATCTCCTGCCAAATCAAGGTTAGTCTTTGTTTAACTTTTGGCGGGCTTGTAGCACAGCGGGGTAGTCTTTGTTTTTAAAGTATCTTCGGATGGCCGGTAACTGCCATCTCTGGTCTGGAACGACCCTGTATTGTCTTTAATGTCCTTCTGATGTCTTAAACGGTGCTTGATGTTCCCCCTATGAATATGAAACTGTTTCCCTTTGTCTGGGTAAACATTTTGATGGCCTTTATCTACAGGCCGATCTGATCGGATCTGCATCCAATCTATATGTATGGGGCTCTGTCTGGTTTCATTTTCCCTGAAACTGCCTTCCAGAACCTACTGTGGGCTGAATCCACAAAAAGCTGTCTGGGGACTGCAGGAACCATTTTAAAGTGTCCCAAAAAGCTGGTCACGGGGTCTGGCGGCCATTTTGTGTGTCCCTTTTTTTCTGGGCTTCTTTTAAAACAGTCTTTAAAAGTTAAGGCCTTTTCTGCCAATAGACCCTTATAGGACAATGTTCAATTTTGCAAATTCTACAGTCCTCCTACTGACCCCTGGGGAACACCACTGTGTACCTTCCTCCAGTCTGAAAAACAACCGTTCACCACTACTCTCTGTTTCCTGTCACTTAGCCAATTTCGTATCCATGCTGCCACTGTCCCTTTTATTCCATGGACTTCAACTTTGCTGGCAAACCTATTATGTGGCACTTTATCAAACGCCTTTTGGAAGTCCATGTACACTACATCAACTGCATTGCACTCATCAATTCTCCCTGTTACCTCATCAAAAAACTCAATCAATTTAGTTAAACATGATTTGCCTTTGACAAATCCGTGCTGGCTTTCCTTAATTAATCCACACTTGTCCAAGTGACTGTTAATGTTGTCCCGGATTATCGTTTCTGAAAGCTTCCCCACTACTGAGGTTAAACTGACTGGTCTGTAGTTGCTGGGTTTATCCTGACACCCTTTTTTGAACAAGGGTGTAACATTTGCAATTCTCCAGCCCTCTGGCACCACCCCCATATCTAAGGAGGATTGGAAGATTATGGCCAGTACCTCGGCAATTTCTACCTTTACTTCCCTCAGCATCCTAGGATGCATCCCATCTGGTCCTGGTGACTTATCTACTTTAAGTACAGCCAGCCTTTCTAGTACCTCCTCTTTAGCAATTTTTATCCCATCCAGTATCTCAACTACCTCCTTTTTCACTATGACACTATTAATCAGTCATCTGTCTCTCAATTCAGTATAGATCATCCTCAATCATTCGTTATGCCTTTAATATGATTCCAGATTGTTGAAGTTTCTGTGGGAAATGGATCTCAATTGTAAAAGATGGTGAATCCTAAGGATCCATCTTGAAAGCAGCCAATTGGATTACAACCTGTATGCATGTTAAGGGAAGAACAACTTACCTACTGTAATGGAAGACGTGCAGTGAATTAAAAGACACTGAATCAACTAAGTGGTTCAAGTGACATCATAATCAATGAGTGATTTATATTTATGGCACTCAATTCACCACCTGCATCATTGCCTCTCAAGCCTGCTACATCATCCTCAACATAGGAGCACTTTGCTGTGCCTCTACATTGTCTACTGTTCATAGTATCTGCATTCTTCCTCCATTTTGTTTGGAAATGATGCACTCCACCCACTCTATTACAGTATATTTATATTGAATAGGTGATTGTTTAGTGCTTAAACAGCATTATTGCAGGTGCTTTCTGACTGGCTATTCAGCTGTGCATTATTCCTTAATGTAACCTAGCACACCGAAGCTTTCACGAAGAGGACAGTGTAAAATTGTGCTTTCAGAAAAATTGACTCCCAATTAAAAGCAATTTCACTGTTAAGAGAAATGTCCATGCCTTTGTTACCTCTAGACTTGACTATTCCAATGTACTCCTGACTCGCCTCCCACGATCTACCCTACATAAACTTGAGGTCATCCAAAACTCAGCTGCCCGTGTCCTAACTCACACCAAGTCCTGTTTACCCATCACCCCTGTGCTTGCTGACCTACATTGGCTTGCGATTAAGCAACACCTCGATTTCAAAATTCTCATCCTTGTTTTCAAATCCCTCCATGGCCTCGCCCCTCCCTATCTCTGTAATCTCCTCCAGCCCCACAACCGCACGAGATACCTGCGCTCTTCTAATTCTGTCCTCTTGAGCATCCCTGATTATAATCGCTCAACCTTTGGTGGCCATGCCTTCTGTTGCCCAGGCCCTAAGCTCTGGCATTCCCTGCCTAAACCTTTCCGTCTTGCTACCTCTCTTTCCTCCTTTAAGACACTCCTTAAAACCTACCTCTTTGACCAAGCTTTTGGTCATCTGCCCTAATTTCTCCTTATGTGGCTGGGTGTCAAATTGTTTGTCTTATAATATTCCTGTGAAGCACCTCGAGACATTTTACTATGTTAAAGGCCCTAGTTGTTGTTGAAATATTTGGAATAAATGAGAGATAACTTTGAAGGCCATATCAGTTATTCAAAACCCATCAGATCACAAGCTATCCTCAATGAAGTTAGTCACTTGATTACAGGGTTGGTCAAAAAGTCATGCTCAACTCTGAATGGTATCTTGTGTGGCTGCAAACACATTGGCCACGATTTCGCTGACCGAGGCGGGTCTGGTGCGGCCAGGGTCGGTGTCACTCTCCAAGTGATTTTACGTTGGCAGGGCTTGTTAAGCCCGCCCTGTGAGGTTCCCGGCCAATTGATAGAAAGCAGGTCTGATGATGTCATTTGATGACGCGTCATCAGCTGGTTTCCTTAAAGGGGCCATGTCCAAATTGATCTTGGCAGTTCTGCTGTCAGTGTTCTACAGCATTGAGGTGCTGCAAACACTGACAAGCACTGCACAAAGGTGCACGGCTGCACCCAGCTCTCCCATGACTCCCTCCATAGGCTTATGGAGGGAGTCACAGCGCGCAGAGAGGTCCTCTTCCCTTCCAATGGGCGGAAGAGACCTCCCCAGGAGACCAATGCACAAGCAGGGACGTCGTCAGGAGGACTAAGCTGCAGTGGTGCAAGCCTTTCAATGATCTCAGTACATCATGAAGTGTTACAGCCAAGCCACACTCAACCTCATCCTGCTGTGCCACTCATCACATCCATATCACTCTGCCTTCCCTATCCTACTCCTGCACATCCTTCCTCACACCAACCTACCTTGCACCTCCACCCATCCCTCTCTCTCTACATTATCACTTCCCCATCTCACTAGCCACCCCTCACACTCACCCTCATCCTACTACAAGCATACGAACTTAAAACACACAAGGATAGGCATTTGATGGTTTAGCCAATGTTCATGTGAAGTTTCTTTTAACGTGTTGTCAAACATTGAAATCTATATTTTCAACACTTTACCTTATTGGACAAATCTGTGCTCACTTTTGGAAGTGTCTTAGTAAGTTCCAGTGAATGTTGAGACATAACTCCCTCCCCTCACCCCCAATTGTGATGAGTGTGAAAGGAATGGCTTGGACATTGTAGGGTTGCTTAATGGTGCTGGTGTGGGGTGGTGATAACCTGGCGCATCATGTGGCAGCCAGGGTGTACAGTGTCAAATGAAGTAAATCTGGCCTGGTCGGGTACTGATGCCCTCTGTCCTGTGCAGCATCAGGTGATTGCGGAGAAGGTTGGTGTTGTTGTTGGTGATGTTGGTGTGCCTGGTGATATTGGTGTTGGGGCTGATTGTGGAGGGATTCAAAGGACCAAGGTGAGATTTTTTCAAGGGCACCGATGTTGCTGGAATAGATGGCAGCTGAAGTTGAGATGGCAGAAGCGATCTGCCAATGGTGAGAGGGCTTGCTCCAAGGAGGTAATAGTGGTTAGAGAGTTTACTCCAAACACTTCCAAACTGCATACAGCTCAAAAGTGTCTTCTAAGTCCTGAAGGCTCAAGCTTCTGACATTGGAAAGTGAACAGCTGTGAAATGTTAGCTTTCATACCATTTTTGCAGCTGTCACCTATTCACAGCAATGGGGAGACATAGAGAACCCAACCTACTTACCTGACGTGATCTCCGAACGATGTGAACCTCGTTAAGAAAGTGGTAAAATAGAAAAAGGCTGGCAAAATAGTAGTTAACAAGCGTTTAACAAGCATTTAACTATCTTAAATGCCTCCCCCGCTGCTTGGTGTCGGGTCTGTTCTGAAATCGCAGACTCGGCACTTTGGAAACTTACATGGAGGCGGGTTTGGAGCGCGTTCCCAACCCGCTGCCAATCATTTTGATTTTCACAGCGGACCCACCTCTGAACCCGCAATCTGAACGCTGGCAAAATTACGGCCATTGAGACCAGTTGGTGTCAAAATCACTCTCTTTTATTGAGATAGGATTTTGCTGTCAATTATATACCATTTGGGTGACTTCAAAAGAAGCTGCTAGTCCACCTGCTCTCCAACACCGAGCACATTTGGTCTCCACATCATATCCCAATATTCGTAATTTGTTCCTCTGCATTTAAATGAAGGAGCACATATACATTAACAAGCCCACAACACTTTGTAAAATTAGGGAAATCCTTTAGAAACAATTGAAAAAATTGCACATAACTTCAGTACTTGTACAACTACAGGTTCCAGCAATGCGAGAAATGAGCCGCACGCATTTGCATTCTAAATAGTACCTGTTTGATAGCACCTTTTCTCATTTAAAATAATACTTCCTACTTGCTTTTTTACTTACAAAGCTGTTACTTTATGATTATGGCTTTTGTGATCATTTAATTCAGTTTCAAATTGTGAAATATTTTTCCCACCCTGTAATTGTGACTGGTGCAGATGCATACTGCTTTATTAATTCTAAGACGTCTCAGTGCCAAATCAGTCATACTATCCATCTGGTCCAAGGAAGATTCTTTCCTGTTACTCACCCTTTTGCATCACCCACTGCTGCCCCATGCCATTGTGTTTCCTCCTTAAGCAGGGCCAAATGGTCTGCGGACTGTGCTACAGCTGTCACCATACCACTCTATAACTGGGCTGCAAATTGCTATATACATATTTGTGCGGCGGAAGTAATCACCCTGACAGTTTTCTCTTTCCCTCTTAAATAAAGTAGTTACTTGCTGCACAAAATTCCTTCTGACTAAGCACTTGCTATTTTTGTACATGTGTGTGTTTTGTGTTGTAGTATATTTACAACAAGGTGCCGCAGCAGGAGATAAGTGTAACGAGGATCAATGTTATAGATACTGATACAGCACTGGAAAGGGATGATGTAGAGGGATCAAAGGCAGAATCTATTTGGTTAGAATTAAGGAACAATGGAGGAGCTATTACACAACTGGGTGTATACTATCAGCCACCAAATAGTGAGAAGGAGATAGAAGAGCAAATTTGCAGGCAAATTTCAGAAAGATGCAAGAACTATAGAAACATAGAAACATAGAAACATAGAAGATAGGTGCAGGAGTAGGCCATTCGGCCCCTCGAGCCTGCTCTGCCATTCAATGAGATCATGGCTGATCATCCAAATTCAGTACCCTGTCCCTGCCTTCTCCCCATATCCCTTGATCCCTTTAGCCTTAAGAAATATATCCAACTCCTTCTTGAATATATTTAATGAATTGTCCTCTACTGCCTTCTTTGGCAGCGAATTCCACAGGTTCACCACTCTCTGGGTGAAGAAATTCCTCCTCATCTCAGTCCTAAATGGCTTACCCCTTATCCTTAGACTGTGACCCCTGGTTCTGGACCCCCCGACCATCGGGAACATCCTTCCAGCATCTAGTCTGTCCAGTCCTGTCAGAATTTTATAAGTTTCGATGAGATCCCCTCTCATTCTTCTAAACTCCAGCGAGTACAAGCCCAATCGACCCAATCTCTCCTCATACGTCATTCCTGCCATCCCAGGTATCAGCCTGGTGAATCTTCGCTGCACTCCTTCCATGGCAAGAACATCCTTCCTCAGATAAGGCGACCAAAACTGCACACAATACTCAAGATGTGGCCTCACCAAGGCCCTGTACAACTGCAGCAAGACATCCTTGTTCCTGTACTCAAACCCTCTCACTACAAAGGCCAACATACCATTTGCCTTCGTAACCGCCTGCTGCACCTGCATGCTTACTTTCAGCGACTGGTGCACAAGGATGCCCAGGTCTCGTTGCACTTCCCCTTCTCCCAATCTATTGCCATTTAGATAATAATCTGCCTTCCTGTTTTTGACACCAAAGTGGATAACCTCGCATTTATCCACGTTATATTGCATCTGCCATGATATGCCCAATCACCCAACCTGTCCAAATCATACTGGAGTTTCTCGGCATCCTCCTCACAGCACACACACCCACCCAGCTTTGTGTCGTCTACAAACTTGGAGATATTACATCTAGTTCCCTCGTCCAGATCATTAATATATATTGTGAATAGCTGGGGTCCAAGGACCGATCCCTGCGGTACCCCACTAGTCATAGAGTAGTAATAATGGGGTACTTCAATTATCCTAATATGGACTGGGAAAATAACATTGAAAAGGGAAAAGAGGGTGAGGAATTCCTGAAATGTATACAAGAGAACTTTCTTAATCAGTGTATTTCCACCCCAACAAGGATCTAGTTCTGGGGAATGAAGTGGGGCGTGGAGTATGTTTCAGTGGGTGAGCATTTGGGAAACTGTAATTACAATATCATTAGGTTTAGAGTAGTTCTGGAAAAGGAGAAGGAACAATCAAACGCGAAAATACTCAACTGGAGGACGGCTAACTTCAATGAGTTGAAAGGGGATCTGGCCCAGTTGGATTGGAATCAAAGATTGGTAGGTAAAACAGTAAATGAGCAATGGGAGGCCTTCAAAGAGGAGATAGTTTGGGTACAGACTAGACACATTCTCACGAGGGGGAAAGGAAGAGCATTAAAAACTTGAGCTCCCTGGATGACTAAAGATATAGGGGGAAAAATTCAGTTGGTTTGTGCCTCCCGTTAGCGCCTTAAGGGGGCGCTAATGGGGCACAAAGCAACTAGCGCCCGGGCGAGGCAATGTTTGCGGCGCTCGTGAAATTAACTAGACATTTTGCGGCGGCGCTAAACACTGCCGCTACGATCTCCTGCGCCGGCAGATCTATGGGGTCTGCACTCTGAGTTCTTTCCCTGGGTCTCTCCATTGTTCTTTCCAGCAGATTTGATGTACAGGTCTCTCCAGGCCGAGATTCAAGGCTGCAATGAGCAGGATGTGGATGGAGAGCAAAATCAACCCTCCCCTTTAAGATAAAAACGGAAAATGCTAGAGAAACTCAGCAGGTCAAGCAGCATCTGTGCAGAGAGAAACAGAGTTAACGTTTCAGGTCGATGACCTTTTGTCAGAACTCCCCTTTAAGAACTGGCCTTAAGACAGGTGTGAAGCGCCTGATTTAGCGCTCCAATCACCTCCAGGGGCGATAAAAGCCAAATTTGCCGTCGGAGCCGATAATTAGCGCCAGGCGCTAAACTTTGCGCACGGCCGATAATGGCACCCCAAACGGGGTGATACTGAATTTTACCCCCATAGAGATTAAAATGAGACAGTAAAAGGAGGCTTATGATAAATGTTAGGCTCATAATACAGTAGAGAATCAAGCTGAATACAGAAAGTACAGAGAACTGAAAAAGGAAATAAGGGGGCAAAGAAAGTGTATTGGAATAGATTCACAGGTCACATAAAAGGGAACCCAAACATCTTCTATAAACATATAAATATTATATGGGTAGTCAAAGGAACGGTGGGGCTGATTAGGGACCAAAAAGGAAAACTTCTTGTGGAGGCAGAGGGCATGGCTGAGGTACTGAATGAGTACTTTGCATATGTCTTCATTAAAGAAGAGACTGCTGCCAATGTCATAGTAAAGGAGGAGGTAGTAGAGAAATTGGATAGGATAAAAATAAAGAGGAGGCACTTAAAAGGTTGGTAGTGCTCAAAGTAGAAAAGTCACCAGGTCCGGATGGGATGCATTCTAGGTGGCTGCTGGAAGTAAGGGTGGAAATTGTGGAGGCTCTGGTCATAATCTTCAAATACCCCTTAGATATGGGAGTGGTGCCAGAGGACTGGAGGATTACAAATGCTACACCGCTGTTCAAAAAAGGGGAGAGGGATAAACCCGGCAATTACAGGCTAATCAGCCTAATGTCAGTGGTGGGAAACTTTTAGAGATAATAATTCGAGACAAAATTAATTGTCACTTGGAAAATATGTTAATCAATGACAGCCATCACGGATTTGTTAAAGCCAAATCATGTTTGACTAACTGGATTGAGTTCATTGATGAAGTAGCGGATAGGGTTGATGAAGGCCGTGTAGTTGATTGTGTTGTATATACGGGCTTTCAAAAGGCGTTTGATAAAGTACCACATAATAGACTTGTTAGCAAAATTGAATCTCATGGGTTAAAGTGGCAGTGGCAGTGTCGATACAAAATTGGCTAGGGGACAGAAAGAAGAGAGTAATGGTGAATGGTTGTTTTTCAGACTGGAAGGAAGTATACAGTGGTGTCCCCCAGGGTCAGTATTAGGACCACTGCTCTTTTTGATATATATTAATAACCTTGACTTGGGTATACGGAGCATAATTTCAAAGTTTGCAGATGACACAAAACTCTGAAATGTTGTAAACAGTGAGGAGGATAGTAACAGACTTCAGGAGGCTATAGGCAAACTGGTGAAATGGGCAGACACATGACATATGACATTTAATACAGAGAAGTGTGAGGTGATACATTTTGGTAGGAAGACTGAGGAGAGGCAATATAAGCTAAATGGTACAAGTTTAAAGCAGGTGCAGAAACAGAGATCTGGGGGTGTATGTACACAAATCTTGGAAGGTGGCAGGACAAGTCGAGAAGGCTGGATGTCTAAATGAGCCTTTCTTTCTTCTATTCTGGTGCTTCTCCGAAGTGCAACCAGACGACCAGACAACCAGTATAGCGAGGTTTGGTTGGCTGCTTCTGTGATATGAAAAGCTCATAGGACTGAAGTTTCCCTGCTCTCATGGCAGCTTGCTCCTTGGAGGTTGCTGCTGCTGGCTGCATTTCTGGAGCATATGCCTGGGCAGGTTGGTATCACCTCCTACGTGCCACTGGTGTAGTGCTTTGAGAGGAGGAAGAACAAAGCTGGCATGTGCAGCTGTCATCATTACATTCACCCTCAATCTGGACCCCTACTTCTCCAGCTCTCTCATGCTCAGTGAATCTCCTGGTGCCATATTGTCACTGGGTGAATGTATCTGAGCAAGTGTGTGGGAGTAACAAAGCGAGTGCCATAACGGGTGAACATAGGAACAGGAGTAGGCCATGCAGCTACTGAAGCCATTCAATTAGATCATTTATGAGATTGAGCAGGTCGAGGCAGAGGAACGTGGGCCAGGGTTTTGTTCCTGGGACTCCTGTGCAGCCTTGTACTGAACATCCTCTTTCTCCAAAAAGGATAGGTCATTGTACTTTCTAAATGGTGAAAAGCTAGAAACAGGGGAGGTCCAAAGAGACTTAGGGGTCCATGTACATAGATCATTAAAATGTCATGGACAGGTACAGAAAATAATCAAAAAGGCTAATGAAATGCTGGGCTTTAGATCTTGAAGACTAGAATACAGGAAACTTTGGTTTATCCGGAGGTTGTATGTCCGGAATACTCGATCTAACGGAAAAAATCAGGGAGCCGTTTTCTATAGGTATTTTTAGTTCTCGTTCTTTTTTTTTCCCAGTCAGGTACTGCAAGGTCTGTAGCTATAGCAACAGCTTCAGCTAGAGACGCTTGCAGCTGCAGCCGACTCTTTAGAAGCTGTTGCTAAGCAACAGTGTTTGTTGTCAGATACGGAGATGAAAACCTCCGTATGCTTCAACATTAACTTTGTATGTCCGGCAGTTTTGATAGATCGGCAACACACTGGTCCCGTCAGTGCCGGATATCACAAAGTTTCCTGTACAAGGGGGTAGAAGTTATGCTACAGCTATACAAAGCCCTGGTTAGACCACACCTGGAGTACTGTGTTCAGTTCTGAGCACCACACCTTAGGAAGGAAATATTGACCTTGGAGGAAGTGCAGCGTCGATTTACCAGAATTATACCTGGACTCCAAGGGTTAAATTATGAGGAGAGATTACACAAACTAGGGTCGTATTCCCTGGAATTTAGAAGGCTAAATGGTGATTTGATCGAAGTTTTCAAAATATTAAGAGGAACTAATAGGGTAGGTAGAGAGAAACTATTTCCGCTGGTTGGGGAATCTAGAACTAGAGGACATAGTCTAAAAATGAGAGCCAGGCCTTTCAGGAGTCAAGTTATGAAACACTTCTACACACAAATGGCGGTAGCAGTTTGGAACTCTCTTCTGCAAATGGCAGTTGATGCTGTATCAATTGTTAATTTTAAATCTGAGATTGATAGATTTTTGTTCACCAAAGGTATTAAGGGATATGGGGCAAAGGCAGGTATATGGAGTTAGGTCTCAGATTCGCCATGATCTCATTGAACGGCAGAATAGGCTCAAGGGGCTAAATGGCCTACTCCTGTTCCTATGTTCCACATCATAGGGGCAGCACGGTGGCATAGTGGTTAGCACTGTTGCCTCACAGCGCCAGAGACCCGGGTTCAAATCCAGCCTCGGGCGACTGTCTGTGTGGAGTTTGCACATTCTCCCCGTGTTTGCGTGGGTTTTCTCCGGGTGCTCCGGTTTCCTCCCACAGTCCAAAGATGTGCGGGTTAGGTTGATTGGCTATGATAAATTGACCCTTAGTGTTAGGGGGATTAAATAGGTGGGGTTACAGGGATAGGGTGGGATATGTGTTGGGGTTACGGGGATCGGGTGGGATATGTGTCGGTGCAGGCTCGATGGGCCGAAATGGCCTCTATCTGCACTGTGGGGTTTCTGTGATTCTGTGATTCTGTGATCATCATCCCCATCATCATCATAATAGCACACAAGGAAGAATGTTCTTCCCTCCTGCTCCTCCTCATTCTCTGCCCCGCCATTGCTGTGATTGATGTGCAGGAAAGGAAGGGTGTAAACTAAGAATGGGTGGTAAATCCCCCTTGGGATTAAAGAACCAGAAAAAGTTGTGGAAGTTGCTGCTTCACAGGGATGCCATGGAGGCTGTCTAGGTCTGCACCCGCTAGCATCATCCCACCAATCTCACTATCTTCCACGGCCAAAGCAGAGGGCCTCGCCAACAGCTTTCTGGCCTGATCCTCATAGATTGTCTATTCACTGTTGTCTAGAATGCCCCCCCTGGTCTCCTGCATTCCATGGGCATTGTGCACAAGTTTCTTGTGGAACAAGATAGTTTGAATTAAGTGAAGATCAGTAATTGAGGGATGTCATGAGGCGGCATCGCCCGGCTGATGTACAGGTAATAGATCTGCTGCTTTCACCCTATTAAAGGGGAGAAAGGGATTGTAAAGTTCTGCTCGCAATTAATTGCTTTTACGGTAGATAGTGGCACAAACTAAAAGATCCTGAGTTAGTACAACCCTTCACCACACTGCAGAGCGATGAGTTACTTATATAGCTATTTATTCCAGTGGGTGGTGCCCATGGAGCCCAAGTAAAAGTGCCATGGGCCCTGTGTTACCTTGCCTGTCCTCATCAGGTCATTGAAGTTTTTCTGGCACTGGTCTGCAATTCTGGGGGTGAGAGAGGCATAAATGATCCTGTGGAATTTCAGGGCCTTCATTTCCTCCAATAATTTATTCTTTTGTGCCCTATGGTCACCTCCAGTGTACTCCAGACTTGACGCACCCCGCCTCTTTATCATTTATATGCTATCCCGCAGAGACAACATACATAGCCATATGGTCAGTTCCCAAATGTATGCCATGTCCTTGTCCTTGCCTTAAAATACTTCCACCACCTCCTAGCCTCCGTGATCAATTGGATGGGTTAAAACCTTTTATTTTTAATTTAATAGGGCCGGCCTGCTTTAATAGGTGCCATTAAGGGAAAGTCGCTCTGAGGAGTGGGATGAAAAGAAGAACGGGGTTCCGAGCCGCCACACCGACCAACCGCACCTGACCCGCCCAGATACTGAAAATTCTGGCCAATGAGTCTGAACTGTAACTCTGCAGAATAAGAACTAGGGAGTGAAATTGAGTTCATCGAAAGGGAAACCAGGTGGGATGTATAACAGGCATCCGATTCGTTGTTGCCGATTTGCACCCCTGCCAAAGTTGGATTTCGTCCCCCTAGTTTTTCCTTCATAGGCCTAAATCCAACCTTAAACTTTATGAGAAAATCAGAAATCTTTTAAAAGTACAAACTTGAAATATAGGCAAAATATTATGCATAACCTACACTCAGAACAATGCATTCATATCAATTTGCCCTGTCAATATGTCAAAGCTTCTTTAATATGAACCTTTTGAGTTAATTTATGTCTTAGAAGAAACAATACCATAACATCCATAAAGCAAGGAACTTTCGCAATCAAGATGATGCAATGCTAAGAGCAGTAGAGTATTAGCAAGCTCTTTGTGACAGTCTTAGAAACATTTGTCCAATGTGCTATACCTTGAATCTTTTAATATCTCTGTATCTGTCACTTAATTAATTATTGATTTTACATCCTTCCTGAAAACAGATAATATAGAGCACTCAGCTGTCATGGCACCTATACCCTGCGCTGGTAAGTTTTCAGGTATTAATCCAGAATATTTTTTGGCACAGTCTAGACTCTGGTCAGAGCTGCTAACTGTTTCTATCTTTACACAGAGGCTGCTTGTAGGAATGATGTCTGTTTTATGTTACAGTCATACTTATGATTAAAAGTGGGCCAGATGCACTTAAGGAACACTGCAAGGACGATCTGGAAGCTTTTGCACTATCCAAATATGCTGTCTATCTGCTTGTGCTTCATTCTCTCTGTTACGTCTAAATCACTTGTGAATGGCCAATTCCTTTTATTGCTTTCATTAACTAAATTCAACTAGTAAAAATACCTGATTCAGGTATAATTCTAAGCCAAGCATTGACTTACAATATCCCAAACTTTTTCCCATTCACTCCTAATATACAGTATTGATCTAGACATAGGACTTCATTCTATAATCCTGATTGAAGCATAAAATGCTCCTCTATGATTTGTATTCTGATTAGTCAGCACATTATATATTGTCAGTCAGGGTTGGGGGTGGGGGGTGAACGAGTTTTTCATGCTTGCTAAATAGTAATATTGGCAAGTCTTCAAGTTCATTCATTCTTTCTTTCTTCAGTTTTCCACTTGTTCTGAAAACTAGCATTGAATGACAGTGGATTACAGACACACAACATTTTTGTAGTTAATGCTATTGGCTCAGGATGTAAACCCTGTAGATATTTGAGTTCTTGGAGTCATAAGTGTAACAGGTTCCCCTAGCATTGTGGGAAAAATACTTAACCTAAGCATTGGTGAAACCTTTTTCATCATTCCAAAAACCAATAAAAATGTAAAGACAATGTATAAGTTGGTTGCTGCAGATATTGAGTGTTTAATGAGGGATTGTTTTCATGAATATTTGTTTGCCAAACCTTTTCTTCTTGTTTGGGAGGGTAGGGGGCAGATGGGGAGAAGAACTAGATAAACTGCGAGGAACATGCATCACAATAACATCACTTTCAAGTGCTTGATGACCAAGCCTTCTGATTTTGGGGGAAAACCTCAAAAGATTACCCCAAAAGATGAATTCCAAACTTAGGCTTAAACCCATTAATACCCAGAAATGTCAACATCGGTCTACTGCAGTTCTAAAACTATATTTATTACTTATTTAAAATGTTTAATTGACCCTTCTAAAATTGTTTTTCTGATTAAACCTAAGTATTCTGACTGCAAAGAAATTAAGAAAACAGTTGTTAATATTCCGTTAACTGAGGCCTTGGTATTTGTGGTGCTATAATTGGCCTTAGTGTCTTGGAAGGAGAAAGTCAGCCATGGTTCCCACTCCTGATCCAGTGACCCCCCTGCTGGTAGAAGTGTGTATTTAGTTAAGAGCAGGATTGAGGATGGTTGTGAAGGACTCCACAGCACTCACTGTCCAGGCTCAGACATGAAGAAGGGCTGTTCGAGCAAGGTAACAATAGTGGAGGACTGCCAGTGGACATGGAACCATGTTTCAACAAGAGTCACTGCCATCAGGAATGGAGAAGATAAGAGAAGAATGGGGATGTAACTGAAAGAAAGGAAATAATTTGTAGTCCAGATTGGGGACCGTACTGGTGATATAGCCAAAGAATTACACTCCAGTGGCCACTTTGTGTTCTTTATCTATAATACAAAACTTTCACAAAGCATTAGTACTTAAAATAAACTCTTGATCCTGTTTGCAAGCAGAAATCGACAAAGTAATGATGATGTCAATCTCTCTTAAAGTATGTCAGCTGCGAAAAAAAATTCCTTCAAGGTAGGATGAGAGAAAATTGGAGAACATTTTTTATTCCTATTTACATATCAAAAGTCAGTGTTATAAATGGGATTTCTTTGCTGAACAACAGATGGTTCAGAATAGTTGGCAGAAAGTTTTATAAGTAATGATCTATTTATTTTCTATAGTTCGCATTTTAAATAACCTTTATTTCTGGCCTTATCTCAGCAGGAATCCAAAATCTTTGCTATTGCTCCTTAACAGGAATTATAATGGTCTAGAGTCTTATCTTCAGTGGGACTGGACGCTAATCATGCATAGCAAATGTTACTTTTGCTATTAAAAAAGTAACCAACCTGCTGTTTTCTAACAATGGGCGCGATCTTGCCAGCCCTGGGGTGTAAGGGGTGGCAGGTGGCGCGTGCGCCCAGTCAGTTATGCCCCTGACTGCCTGTGAGCAGTTCGAATCGCTCCCACGCCTCTGGGTTCTAGACACCGGACTTAGGTACAGGCAGCGATACAGAAAACTTGAGTAGACAGGTGGTTTGGTGTAAGAAAACCAAGATTTTATTAAAACAGAAACGAAAACACAGTCTTATGAGAAAATTACTGGTAGAAAAATTACAGGCATACAACAATAATTATATTTATACAGGGAATGGGGAACACACTTGCTTTGGAGAGGGTGCAGAGACGATTCACCAGGATGTTACCTGGGATGGAGCGCCTCAGCTATGAAGAAAGACTAAACAGGCTGGGGTTGTTTTCCTTGGAGCAAAGAAGGCTGAGGGGGGACCTGATTGAGGTGTACAAAATGATGAGGGGCATAGATAGGGTAGATAAAGAGGAACTTTTCCCCTTAGTAGGGGGGTCAATAACAAGGGGGCATAGATTCAGGGTAAGGGGCAGGAGATTTAGAGGGGATTTGAGGAGGAACTTTTTCACCCAGAGGGTGGTTGGAATCTGGAACTCACTGCCTGAAAGGGTGGTAGAGGCAGGAACCCTCACAACATTCAAGAAGCATTTGGATGAGCACTTGAAATGCCATTGCATACAAGGCTATGGACCAAATGCTGGAAAATGGGATTAGACAGGACGGGGATGGATGGGCGGCGCGGACACGATGGGCCGAAGGGCCTCTTTCTGTGCTGTAAAACTCTATGACTATGACACACGGCACATCAAGGGAAAAACAACTACTTTAACAATCCCCTTATCCTTATCCCACCCCTATACCTAACTAGATTAAGCTATGAGGGGCCAGGAATTCATGCTCACCAATCCAAAGCAAAGCCTGTTGTTTTAGCAATTGCGAGTTTTGAGGTCTGGTCTCCTGTCCTTTGGGGTACTCCATCGCCACGTGGTCTCAGGGCGCGGTGCTGGAGCTGCTGCTGCGACACACCTTTCTTCTCCTCAGCTACCATCGTCATCTCGTCGCGATGGGTTCTCTTCTTCTTCTCCCTCGGGCGGTCATCGGCAGTAACATTGCGTCAGCGAGACGGTTGGCAGTCTTCACTGCTTAGATTTTTCTACCCATTCTTGAAACGCCGGTATATTCGTTATGGCGTGGACACCTGCATTTAATGCCAGCTTATACGCAGTGTTCAACTAGCCAACTTAGTCTCACTGTCCATATATTTCCTCCCCCAAGCGCCAGCTTATAACTAGGCGCTTGGTCTTAATTGATGCGTCTTCTGCTGCCCTTCTCTGCTCTTTGTCGGGTCTACCTTATTCTTCGTCTCGGTTCATTTCGCCTCGTTTCCTCTGCCCTCTCTCGTGGCCCGGGTGTCCTGGGTGACTTTGGACTCAGGTCTCGTTCCCCTCTCCTGCGATTGGTATGGATGTCCTTGACTGCTGAAAACCCAATGCGGGGAGCGAGAGGAGAACCCACCACGAGGCCAGGGCACGAGTACAGGCGGCGGCAGCCCAAGACCAGACAAGAGGTCAGAGTCGAGAGAGCAGCGAGCAGAGAGCCAGAGAGCGATTGCTACTAAGGGCCTACAATTATATTCCGTTTGATGGCCCTTATCTGTGCACCAAATCAGGTCAGTCCATTGTTTCACTTTTGGCGGGCTGTTTTAAATGATTATACCAATCTAAACTAACTAGTTTTAGATGGCCGTTTATCGCACCTAATGGCCTGATGTCCGAGCTGTATTGTCATTAATGCATTTTAATCGGCCTGTCCAGCCTTGATGGCTTCCTTAAGCTGTTTCCGATTATTTATGCGGACAAACTAATGGCCTCCTGCTTAGGCCTAACTGGGTTGATCTGTTCCAATCTGACAAAATGCATATTCAATGTTTGCCTAGCTGTCTGGTTTTTCAAACACAAAAGTCCTTTTCACAGAAATGCATTTTAAGTTTCGATTTCCCAAAGCTGCTTGTTCTGTGCTGCAGGGTCCAAGCTTGTAAAATCTTATACGCTTTTGGTCATGAGGTGCGGACGCCATCTTGTGGGTACCCTTTTTAAATTGTCTATACAGGGTCCCTTTTATAATAACCTTGGGGAAACGTGGGAATTTTGCGAATCCTACAGGGGAGATGGGTATGGAGAAGGAATTGCTGGGAAAATGGCAGAATCTGGGGGCAGGTGCCCATCCCGCCCCCATCCCGCCTCCGTGCCATCTTGCCAGGAGGCGGGTAGCCGACCCACGCCGGGTCCCATCTCCTTGGAGGCGGGAAGGGTATTACAGCCACTTAACTGCTTGTTAACATGTAGTTAACAGGCAGATGAGGATTATCCCCATTTTACCCACACAAGTGCGGGCTTCCCGAAGGCTGCGAACCCCGCCAGGGTCACCAAGGCAAGCAGTGGGTTTGCGGAGGTCGGAGGGGTGCAAAAGTGCACTGTGAAGGTAAGTGATGGGTGCAAGTGTGGAGAGGTGAGTATGTGAGGTAAGTGGAAAGTGTTAGAAAAAGTTTACTTACCTTTGTTTCTTCCTGCAGGCTTCAATCGTTGGGGATGCGGAGAGTCTCGCATCTCCGCGGCAGAGATGACAGATGGCCGTTACATTCTCCAATGCAACAACCGTCTAATTTCTGCTAAAGAGGTTTGATGAGTCTTGACTACAAGAACTCATCAAACTACAGAGAATGTCAGTGTTTGACAGCTTCACAGAGCTGTCAAACGATGACAATTCATCTGTCAAAAACCGGCTTCCCCTTAATTGGCCTGCTAAGCCCGCTGGGCAGGCTTAACAAGGTCAATCAAGGGAAAATAGTGTGGGTTGGCCAGAAGTCGATGGAGGCGGGTCTAAAACCTGATAAGTGGGAGTCCCGCCTCCAAAAGCTCCCCATTGGCAAAATCCAGCCCTTTGTCTCACAGCAGCTGCAGAAACTGAGTGCATTAATGTAGAAAGTCCAATTGGAAGACAATAACATATATTTAAATTAAATCTGCTACTTCCTAGAAAGGTTTCATATATATAAATACTATTTACGAGAATGGTTCCAGGGGTGAGAGAATGCAGTTATGTGGATAGACTGGAGAAACTGGGGTTGTTCTCCTTGGAGCAGAGAAGGCAAAGAGGAGATTTGATGGAGGTGTTTACAATCATGAAGGGTTTAGATAGAGTAAATAAAGAGAAACTGTTTCCAATGGCTGAAGGGTCGATAACGAGAGAGCACAGATTTTAGGCGATTGGCAAAAGAACCAGAGGCGACATGAGGAAAAATTATTTAATGCAACGAGTGGTTAGGATTTGGAATGCACTGATAAGATGTTGGATACAGATTCAATAGTAGCCTTCAAAAGGGAATTGAATAAATACTTGAAAGAGAAAAAATTGCAGGGATATGGGGAAAGAGCGGAGGAGTGGGACTAACTGGATTGTTCTTTGAAGGAGCCGACGCAGACTCGATAGGCCGAATGGCCTCCTTCTGTGCTGTACTATTCTATGATTCTATGGCTGCGATTTTGCTGGTGCTCAGAGGGCAGCTTCGGAGGTGGATCAGCTTTTAAAGTTGCAATGATTGACGCGTACCCGCCTCCATGTGAGTTTCAACAGTGTTGGGTCAGCGATTTCACAACAGACCCGACACCATGGGAGGACTAACAAGGCAAGGGAATATACAATGAATGGTAGGACCCTAGGAAGTCAGAGGATCAGAGGGACCTTGGTGTGCATGTACATAGATCCCTGAAGGCAGCAGGACAGGTAGATAAGGTGGTTAAAAAGGCATATGGGATACTTGCCTTCATTAGCCGAGGCATAGAATATAAGAGCAGGGAGGTTATGATGGAGCTGTACAAAACACTAGTTAGGCCACAGCTGGAATACTGTGTGCAGTTCTGGTCGCACACTATAGGAAGGATGTGATTGCATTGGAGAGGGTGCAGAGGAGATTCACCAGGATGTTACCTGGGCTGGAGCACTTCAGCTATGAAGAGAGACTGGACAGGCTGGGGTTGTTTTCCTTAGAGCAGAGAAGGCTGAGGGGGGACCTGATTGAGGAGACAAGGGAACTAGATGTAATATCTCCAAGTTTGCAGACGACACAAAGCTGGGTGGGAGTGTGTGCTGTGAGGAGGATGCCGAGAAACTCCAGTATGATTTGGACAGGTTGGGTGATTGGGCAGAAGCATGGCAGATGCAATATAAGAACATAAGAACATAAGAAATAGGAGCAGGAGTAGACCAATCGGCCCCTCGAGCCTGCTCCGCCATTCAATAAGATCATGGCTGATCTAATCCGAACCGCCAATCTACTATCACAGAACCATCTCCTGAATCTAACAGAATTACACACACAATAGGAGCAGGATCAGGCTACACGGCCCCTGGGCCCGCTCCGCTACCCATAGGGCCATGACCGATCCGAACCTAGACTCATGTCCAAATTCCTGCCCGCTCCCCGTAACCCTTAATTCCCTTTACTTCTAGGAAACTGTCTATTTCTGTTTTAAATTTATGTAATGATGTAGCTTCTACAGCTTTTTGGGGCAGCATATTCCATGGACCTACCACCCTCTGAGTGAAGTAGTTCCTCCTCATCTCAGTTTTGAAAGAGCAGCCCCTTATTCTAAGACTATGCCCCCTAGTTCTAGTTTCACCCATCATCGGGAACATCCTCCCCGCATCCAACCGATCCAACCCCTTCACAATCTTATATGTTTCAATAAGATCGCCTCTCATTCTTCTGAACTCCAATGAGTAGAGTCCCAATCTACTCAACCTCTCCTCATATGTCCATCCCCTCATCCCAGGGATTAACCGAGTGAACCTTCTTTGTACTGACTCGAGAGCAAGTATGTCCTTTCTTAAGTATGGACACCAAAACTGTACGCAGTATTCCAGGTGTGGTCTCACCAATACCTTGTACAACTGAAGCAATACCTCCCTATTTTTATATTCTATCCCCCTAACAATGAAAGCCAACATTCCATTGGCCTTCTTAATCACTTGCTGCACCTGCATACTAACCTTTTGAGTTTCGTGCACCAGGACCCCCAGATCCCTTTGTACTTCAGTACTTTCCAGTTTCTTGCCACTAAGATAATAACTTGCTCTACGATTTTTCCTGCCAAAGTGCATAACCTCACACTTTCCAGTATTGTATTCCATCTGCCAAATTTCTGCCCACTTACTTAGCCTGTCTATGTCCCTTTGCAGGTTTTTTATGTCCTCCTCACTCACTACTTTCCCTCCCATCTTAGTATCATCTGCAAACTTTGATATGTTACACTCGGTCCCCTCCTCCAAATCGTTAATATAGATTGTAAAGAGTTGGGGACCCAGCACTGACCCCTGCGGAACACCACTAGTTACTGATTGCCAGTCTGAGAATGAACCATTAATCCCAACTCTCTGCCTTCTGTTAGATAGCCAATCCTCTATCCATGCCAGAATATTACCCCCAATCCCGTGATTTTTTATCTTAAGCAATAATCTTTTGTGTGGCACCTTGTCAAATGCCTTTTGGAAGTCTAAATACACTACGTCCACTGGTTCCCCTTTATCCACCCTATATGTTACTTCCCAAAGAACTCCAGCAAATTTGTCAAACATGACTTCCCCTTCGTAAAACCAAGCTGACTTTGTCCTATTAAATTATGTTTATCCAAATGTCCTGTTACTGTCTCCTTAATAGTGGACTCCAAAATTTTACCTACCACAGATGTTAGGCTAACCGGTCTATAGTTTCCAGCCTTCTGGCTACTGCCCTTTTTAAATAAGGGTGTTACATTAGCAGTTTTCCAGTCTGCCGGGACCTTTGCTGAGTCCAGGGAGTTTTGGAAAATTATTACCAATGCATCCACAATCCCTACTGCCACTTCCCTCAAGACCCTAGGATGTAAGCCATCAGGTCCAGGTGATTTATTCGCCTTGAGTCCCATTATTTTACCGAGTACCACTTCCTTAGTGATTTCGATCGTGTTTAGCTCCTCCCCCACTATAGCCCCCTGTTTGTCCAGTGTTGGGATATTCTTAGTGTCCTCTACTGTAAAGATTGATACTAAATATTCATTCAGTGTTTTTGCCATCTCCATATTTCCCATCATTAATTTCCCGGTCTCATCCTCTAAGGGACCAACATTTACTTTAGCCACCCTTTTTCTTTTTATATAACTATAAAAACTCTTACTATCTGTTTTTATATTTTTTGCTAATTTACTTTCATAATCTATCTTCCCTTTCTTAATCAATCTTTTTGTTATTTTTTGCTGTCTTTTAAAGTTTTCCCAATCCTCTGTCCTCCCACTAGATTTGGCTACCTTATATGCCCTTGTTTTTAGTCGAATACTATCCTTAATTTCTTTACTTAGCCACGGATGGCTGTCTTTTCCTTTACACCCTTTTCTTCTCAGTGGAATATATATTTTTTGGAAGTTGTAAAATAACTCCTTAAATGTACACCACTGATCATGTATCGTCTTACCCTTTAATCTATTTTCCCAATCCACTCTACTCAATTCCGCTCTCATACCTTCATAGTCTCCTTTATTCAAGCTTAGCACGCTTGTTTGAGATCCAACCTTCTCACCCTCTAATTGAAGATGGAATTCAACCATGTTATGGTCACTCATTCCAAGGGAATCCTTTACTAGGACATTTTTAATTAATCCTGTCTCATTACACAGGACCAGATCTAAGGTTGCTTGCCCCCTGGTCGGTTCAGTTACATACTGCTGAAGAAACCCATCCCTAATACACTCAATGAACTCATCCTCAAGGCAGCCCTGCCCAATTTGATTTGTCCAATTAATATGATAGTTAAAATCCCCCATAATTATAGATGTTCCCTTATTACAAGCCGCAGCTATTTCCTGATTGATACTCCGTCCAACAGAGTTGCAACTGTTCGGAGGCCTATAGACTACGCCCACTAGTGTTTTTTTCCCCTTATTATTCCTTATCTCCACCCAAACTGTTTCATTATCCTGATCTTTTGACCCAATATCATTTCTCTGTATTACAGTGATTCCTTCCTTTATTAACATAGCCACCCCACCTCCCCTTCCTTCCTGCCTGTCCTTCCTGATCGTTAAATAACCTGGTATGTTTAATTCCCAGGCATTGTCACCCTGCAGCCATGTTTCTGTAATGGCCACAAGATCATACCCATATGTAGTTATTTGTGCCATTAACTCGTCTATTTTGTTACGAATGCTACGTGTATTCAGATAGAGAACTTTCAAATATGTTCTGTGACACTTAGTTCCTGCTTTTGCCCTTTTTATTACTTTACCTTTTACTCCATACCTTCTGCCCCTTCCTGACACGCTCTGGTTTTTAATTTCCCCACTGCTACCTAAGCCTATGACCTTCTCTGTTGTCATTTTTATTATTTGCTCTCTAGGAACCTCCCCCCCACTAGTTAGTTTAAAGCCCTCTCTACAGCCCTAGTTATATGATTCGCCAGGACTCTAGTCCCAGCACTGGCCAAGTGAAGCCCGTCCCAATGGAACAGCTCCCTCCTGCCCCAGTACTGGTGCCAGTGTCCCAGGAAGCAAAACCCATTTCTCCCACACCAGTCTTTGAGCCACGCATTTAACTCTCTAATTTTATTTGTCCTAGCCAAATTCGCTCGTGGCTCAGGTAATAATCCAGAGATTATTACCCTTGAGGTTCTGTTTTTTAATTTGACCCCTAGCTGCTCATACTCCTTTAACAGAACCGGCTTCCTAGTCCTATCTACGTCGTTTGTACCAACATGGACCACGACAACTGGATCCACCCCCTCCCACTGCAAGTTTCTTTCCAGCCCAGAGGAGATATCCTTAACCCTGGCACCGGGTCGGCAACACAGCCTTCGGGATTCTCGCTCTCGGCTGAAGAGAACTCTATCTACCCCCCTAATAATACTATCCCCTACCACTACAACATTTCTATGTACTCCCCCCTCTTGAATGGCCCCCCGTTCCACGGTGCTGTGGCCAGGTTGCTCATCCTCCCTGCAGTCCCTGCTCCTGTCCCCACAGGGAGTAAGAACCTCGAACCTGTTGGACAAGAGCAAGGGCTGCGGCTCCTCCAACATTACCTCCTGGATCCCCGTACCTGCCTCACTCATAGTCACACCATCCTGTCCCTGACCATGGGCTACATCTGAATTAATTAACTTCATAGGTGTGACCACCTCCTGAAACACAGAGTCCAGGTACTTCTCCCCCTCCCTGATGTGTCGCAGTGTCTGAAGCTCAGACTCCAGCTCATCAACACGGAGCTGGAGTTCCTGTAGCAGCAGACACTTGTCACAGATGTAATCACCATGAGCCTCAATGGGGTCCACCGGCTCCCACATCTCGCATAACTGGATAAATGCGAGGTTATCCACTTTGGTGTCAAAAACAGGAGGGCAGATTATTATCTGAATGGCAATAGATTGGGAGAAGGGGAAGTGCAACGAGACTTGGGAGTCCTTGTGCACCAGTCGCTGAAGGTAAGCATGCAGGTGCAGCAGGCGGTAAAGAAGGCAAATGGTATGTTGGCCTTCGTAGCGAGAGGGATTGAGTACAGTAACAAGGATGTCGCTGCAGTTGTACAGGGCCTGGGTGAGGCCACATCTTGAGTATTGTGTGCAGTTTTGGTCGCCTTATCTGAGGAAGGATGTTCATGCCATGGAGGGAGTGCAGCGAAGATTCACCAGGCTGATTCCAGGGATGGCAGGAATGACGTATGAGGAGAGATTGGGTCGATTGGACTTATACTCGCTGGAGTTTCGAAGAATGAGAGGGGATCTCATTGAAACTTATAAAATTCTAACAGGACTAGACAGACTAGATGCAGGAAGGAAGTTCCCGATGGTCGGATAGTCCAGAACCAGGGGCCACAGTCTAAGGATAAGTGGTGGGCCATTTAGGACAGAGATGAGGAGGAATTTCTTCACCCAGAGAGTGGTGAACCTGTGGAATTCTCTACCACAGAAGGCAGTAGAGGCCAATTCATTAAATATATTCAAGATTGAGTTGTATATATTTCTTAAGGCTAAAGGGATCAAGGGATATGGGGGGAAAGCAGGGACAGGGTGCTGAATTTGGATGATCAGCCATGATCTCATTGAATGGTGGAGCAGGCTCGAGGGGCCGAATGGCCTATTCCTGCTCCTATCTTCTATGTTTCTATGTTGCAAAATTATGAGGGGCATAGATAGGGTAGATAGAAAGGAACATTGCCCCTTAGTAGAGGGGTCAATAACCAGGGGGCATAGTTTCAAGGTAAGGGGCAGGAGATTTAGGGTGGTAGGGGCAGGAACTCTCACAACATTCAAGAAGCATTTAGATGAGCACTTGAAACGCCATAGCATACAAGGCTACGGACCAATTGCTGGAAAATGGGATTAGAATAGATAGGGCTTGATGGCCGGCGTGGACACGATGGGCCGAAGGGCCTCTTTCTGTGCTGTAAAACTCCGTGGCCTAGAAATTGTGCATAGCCCCGCTTGAGGCATTAGAACTGGCGCTGCGCAAAGTTTATAGCCAGACGAAACTTATCGCCGCCTGGCGCGATATTGGGTCGCATCGCCCCCAAAGGGGATTGAGGCGCGAATTCAGACGTTGCACGGGCCTCCTAAGGCGCAAAACTTCCGGCGCTACCCAATATCGGCGCGGACGGGCGCAGCGCAGGTGATCTCAATTACCGATAACCACGAGACTTCCAGGCGCCGGCCGGCTCTTAAAGGGGTGGGTCAGTCAGCCTCAGCTTCCACACTCAACGCCCTGCAGGCCTCAGAATCGGCGCTCTTCCTTCTCTGGCACAAAAAACTTGGTCAGGATGGAGAAGGTGAGACAGAGAGCAGAGCGCTTCAGCACTGAGGCTCTGGAGGAGTTGGTGTCCGCAGTGGAGTGCCGTCGAGATGTTCTGTATCCTGACAATGGCAGGAGGCCGAATCAAAAGGATTACCGCCGAGCTTGGAGGGATGTTTCTCAGAGGGTCAACTCCAGCAGCATGGCGGCCAGGAACCCTGTTCAGTGCAGGAAGAAATTCAACGACCTCACTCGGGTCGTTAGGGTGAGTGTTGTTTATGCAAACTTCTGATTCCCTTCATCTGCACCTGACTTCGCGCACCCTCTTGCCATGATGCCCCAATGGCCATCTGTCAGCAAGCACCCATGGCCCTTTCTGGGCACACACATGCACATTTGACTCAAGGCATCATGTAAGGGCTCTTGCACCATGGGGGGCATGAGATGCTCTCTCAAGGCATCATGTAAGGGCTCTTGCACCATGGGGGGCATGAGATGCTCTCTCAAGGCATCATGTAAGGGCTCTTGCACCATGGGGGGCATGAGATGCTCTCTCAAGGCATCATGTAAGGGCTCTTGCACCATGGGGGGCATGAGATGCTCTCTCAAGGCATCATGTAAGGGCTCTTGCACCATGGGGGGCATGAGATGCTCTCTCAAGGCATCATGTAAGGGCTCTTGCACCATGGGGGGCATGAGATGATCTCTCAAGGCATCATGTAACAGAGCTTCCCCTTCTTTCCCCTGCAGTCCAAGCTGGCGACGATCCGAAAGGACCAGCGTCGAACCGGTGGCGGACCTCCACAAGTGGTCACTCTCATGGATCTCGAGGAGAGAGTGCACCAGATTCTTGGAGGACGTCTGAGTGGTCCTGTTACCACTGCAGCTGCCGACCCCCTTCTCGACAGCGAGGGTAAGGCTCTCACCTTTTTCAGCTGTCTCCTTCCACTTGGTCCCCCCGCCAGCATGCTTTCTCACTGTGGAGCCATGTCAGAGCCTTGCCGCAATCTGGCATGCCTTGCCGCCAACCTGACCTTTTGCTAAAGCCACTCTTCCACCTCCCTGCTTTCAGATGCTGCATCACCAACTCGGGATCTGCGCCCTGAAGCTGCCAGTGCCAGTGCCTCCGGAGGCGAGGATCAGGAGGAAGCCGGAGCATCCGTCCCAACTTCAGGGGAGCGTACACATCTGCAGACTGGGGATAGTAGTTCCCTGGAGGGGAGGGTGGGGGGCTCTGCTGATGAGCCAGTTGCCGGAACAAGCAGCATGCAGCAGCGCGGGGGGGGGGGTAGGCAAGTTCGGCCACCGGCTCCCCGGAGGGCAAGGCAGGGAGTGATGACTGCTGCACAGAGTGCAGAGGAGGTGCGTAGCCTTGCTGAAATGAGCACCCAGGCCCGGCTCAGGCACACTGAGCTGATGGCTGCAGTGGGGAGGATGCCTCAGTCGATAGAAACACTGGCAAAGAGTGTGTTGGACTTTGGAGCAGCAATGGAGAGGACTGTCCAGGGCTTCGGGGCAGCAATGGAGAGGACTGTCCAGGGCTTCGAGGCTGCTATGGAGAGGACTGTCCAGGGCTTTGAGGCTACAATGGAAAGGACTGTTCAGAGCCTCGGACAATCCCTGGAAAGGTCTGTCCAGGGCTTGTCCGAGGCAGTGGAACGGACTGCTCCGGCCTTGTCCGAAGCAATGGAAAGAACTGTCCAGAGCTTCTCCGAAGCACTGGCACCTGCCACACAGGTCCTCACTGCTGCCACGCAGTCACTTGCTGGCCTCGTCCACACCCAGATTGAGGCAACGTGAACTCTCACTGCAGCCACCCTATCTGCATCAGCTAGGATCACCCTGGGCCCTTCCAGTACCATACAAGGCCAGGAATCAGTAGAGCAGGCGATTGTGGCGGTTGAGCTGAACCGGTCCCCTCAGAGAGCCAGTGTGTCGTCCGACCATGGTGCAGGTGTCCTCTCTCGGCAGGTGACCATTGCTCATGCCACCGCTGGTACGTCTGCAGTGCAGCTGAGACCACCTGCAGGGCACACTGCTTCCAGCAATGCTCAGATCAAGCAGCCTGCGTCCGCACCCTCCAAGACCAGAGGTCAGCCAGGCCGTCCTTCAGGGGCTTCTGCGCTTCCACACAGTCAGCAGGCTTCCCCCAGCCTTGACCCTGCCACTGGGGTTCAATTACGTAGGAGCAGCAGGGAGGGAAGGGGCCGACCGCGAAAGAGAAGTCGTTCTCCATCAAGGGGCCAGCAGTAGAGGGAGGTGCAGAGACGTTTCTTTGGCCAAATTGAAGGACTCCCTCACCTGTTGTGATAGTTGGAAATGGTTTGTTTAGTTTTGCGGCTTTGCCGAAGAGTTAACTGTTATTTTGTTAGTTATGGTTTCTGTTGACATGACGTTGTTATGCTGGAAGGAAGGACTTTTGTGACAATAAAGAAAAGTTTTAATTTGCAATGGTACACGTAACTATTTACAGTCATGCTGGCCTTCAGAGCTTTTCAAAGATCCGCAGTGCGCAGGACGAATGACACCCATCATTCCACCAGAGGGGCCTGGAACCGAGTCCTGATGAGCCTCTGATGGATGGCCCTTCCACTTGCAGGAGCCCTCCCATCTTCCTCCTCCTCCTCCTCCTCCTCGTCCGCATGCTCCTAATTGTAGTGTATGTACCTTGAAGAAGGAACTATATTCTGCAGCCCCTGTATACTGCAGTACCAGTAGTGACCACCCCTGTATATAAGTCTGTGAAGTAACTTTGTATAGTAGTTCCAGTTTTGTCTCCATTCAGTAAACACCTGTTATAACCAACTTCTGCAGTCCGTGTCTCAATTACGCACGGACATTACATTGGTGACGAACAGATCCGAACTTACCTACAGTTCTGCACCACCTCACGGGGATCCATCCCTGAAGCGAAGTTATTAGAGGTCAAAGCCAGAAGGAAGAAATCCAAAAAGAAAAATAAACAAACAGAAGAAACGGGCATCGACCGTGGGCAACCACCCTCTGATTCATCGAATTCGAAGATTTGCAGGAGAGGCTGTCGAGAGCTGGGCTTGGTTCTCCAGTCTATGGTGTTCCAGCTAATCGGGCTGGTGGCAGGTAGTACACTGATCCTTCCTGGGCTGCGGCGGGCTAGAGCTCGATCGGGTGGCTTTTCAACGGGGCCGAGCAGCGTTGTCGGGAAGAGGAGAGAGAGAGAGATGGTGGAGCACACAGGGTGCGGCCGGTGCTATGAAGCCGGGCAGCGTACAGACCCGGGAAGAGGGAGGAAAGTGTCCCATAGGGTCTGCTCTGACGACGGGAACAGTAATTAAAAGAAAAGAAAAAGAAATTAGAAGCGCAGAAAGCCGCGAGGAGCTGCAGTTTGCCACGGGGACCGCGGAGAGCGGCGTTGGCAGCAGCGTGGGGGGAAGTGCGCGAAGACCATAGGGCGTCGCCATCAAGGCATAAAAACGCCAGCAACAGCGTTGGCAGCAGCGGAAAAGACAGAAAGCGCGGGAGGCGCCATCTTAATCCAGCGGGGAAGAAGGCAAAGCGCGGGAGGTGCCATTTTGTTCAATCGGGGAAGAAGGCAAAGCGCGGGAGGCGCCATCTTAGATCTCCAAGATGCCGAAGACTGGCAATATCACTGCCTTCGATAATGAAATAGAAGACTGGACCACGTATGTGGAAAGAGTCGAAGTATACTGCAAGGCAAATGAAGTAGCCGATGAGAAAAAGGCATCGGTACTACTAAACTTAATGGGCGCAAGAACGCACGGCCTATTGCGGAACCTGATCACTCCAGTCAAACCAATGGAGAAGAGTTTTAACGAAATTGTTGATATCCTACAGGAACACCTAAATCCTACACCGCTGCTGATAGCAGAAAGATTTAAATTCCACAAGAGAAATCAGCATAAAGATGAGAGCAATGCTGATTACCTTATGGAACTACGCAAGCTATCAAAGCACTGCCAGTTCGGAGCAGGACTGGCAGATACCCTACGGGACAAATTTGTCTGTGGACTCCTGAGTGAAGGAACCCAGAAGAGGTTACTCTCAGAGAAAGAGCTGACGCTAGACAAGGCTTTCAGTGTGGCAGTATCGTACGAAGCAGCAGCAAGGGGAGCTGCGGAAATACAGCAAAAGCCACAGGAATACGGCACCCATGAAATGACACGGGGATTTGAAAAATGTTATTGCTGCAGCAGAACAACCCATGACCAGAAGGACTGCTGGTTCAAGGACAAAACATGCAGGCAATGCGGAAAGATGGGACACATTGCATGAGTTTGCAGGTCCGGGAAGAAGACTAACGACAACAAAAAGACTACTAAGGAAAAGTACAGGAAAGTACAAAAGATGACGGACAGTAGTTCCGAAGACCAGAAGAGCAATAGTGAATCCGGGAACAAGAGACTAAGCTGTCTCAAACTACACAACGTAATCGCAAAAGAGGATCACCGAACCATTTGGGTCACCCTCATGATAGCAGGGTCCCAAGTCAAAATGGAATTGGATACAGGATCAGCCCTGACCATCGTGAATCGACGAGGCTACGAGCGGCTATTCTCACACATAATCTTGAAATGGTGTGGAGATACCGGAGTTGGACTGGGGTGGACAAATGTAAGAAGTCACACGACACCAGGTTATAGTCCAACAGCTTTATTTGAAATCACAAGCTTTCGGAGCGCTGCTCCTTCTTCAGGTGAAGTGGAGAAATACAAAAAAAAAATTTTTGTCTGTTTTTTTGTTTTTCATACAGACCCCAGCATCTGCAATATTTGACCCCTTGTGACCCCACCTCATTGTTCTTTGATGTAATGTTTCCCTGACTGACCTGTTTGGACACCATTCACACCTTTGACTGCTGTGATTATCTCTCTGCCGAGGTGTGATAAATGGCAGTTGGAAAGGTTACCTGTAAGCATCTGACATGATTCTCTGACTATATAAGCTGTGTCTTTATGCATTTCTCCACTTCACCTGAAGAAGGAGCAGCGCTCCGAAAGCTTGTGATTTCAAATAAAGCTGTTGGACTATAACCTGGTGTCGTGTGACTTCTTACAATAATCTTGAAAGACACATCCATTGTCTTGAAGACATATACGGGGCAGAAATTATACCCCAGTGGGAAAATAAGGGTGCCTGTCGAATACAATGGCAAGGAAATACAGAAATTGTATCTGTACATACTGCAAGATGGTGGACTGCCGTTATTGGGACGTGAATGGATCAGAAAGATAAGTTTAGACTGGCACTCCATTCAGGCACTGACTGTGGCTGGTAAAAAGGATGACGACGTCACACCTGGACGATTGTCAAAAATCTTAGCTAACGCTAAAGAGGTAGTTCAACAAGAACTGGGCACTCTTAAAGGCGTAACCGCCTCGATAAAAATAGAAGAGAATGCAATTCCCAAGTTTTTCAAAGCAAGACCAGTACCGTATGCAATTTGCCCAGCCGTCGAGGCAGAGCTGGAGAATCTGGAGAATGCAGGCGTGTTATCTAAGGTAGACTGGAGTGAGTGGGCGACACCCATCGTTCCTGTCATGAAGAAAACGTTAAACAATAAGTCTGAGGAGCCAAGGAAGGTTCGCATCTGTGGGGACTTCAAGGTGACTGTGAACCCAGTCCTTCACACAGTACAGTATCCTCTTCCGAGGATAGAAGATATTTTCACCTCACTATCTGGAGGGAAACGTTTTACAAAAATTGACCTAGCGCAAGCATATTTGCAGATGGAGGTTGAAGAATCCTCTAGGAAATATCTCACGATAAACACTCACAAAGGTCTTTACCAGTATAATCGACTGGTATTCGGAGTAGCATCAGCTCCGGCTATATGGCAAAGAGCGATGGAACAAGTCCTGCAAGGGATTCCGGGGACTCAGTGTTACTTGGACGACATCCTAGTGACAGGTGAAAATGACAGTGAACACCTTGCCAACCTAGAGCAGGTGCTCACTAGACTAAGAGAACATGGGCTACGAGCCAATCGCCCCAAGTGCGAGTTTTTTAAGAAACAAATATCGTATTGTGGCCACATGATTGATGAAGAGGGGTTACATAAGTCCCCTGACAAAATTGAAGCGGTAGTTAAGGCTCCAGTGCCTGAAAATGTGTCACAACTGAGGTCATTCCTCGGATTGGTGAATTACTACCATAAGTTTTTGCTGAATTTGTCCACAATTCTGCACCCACTGAACGCCCTGCTACAAACTGGAGTAGCATGGAAATGGAGCAATGAATGTAAGCGGGCCTTTCAGAAGTGTAAAGGCCTGATCACTTCAAGAGAAGTATTGGCTCACTACAACCCATCACTACCGATAAGACTGGCGTGTGATGCGTCTCCCTACGGCGTTGGAGCGGTACTGTCACATAAATTCCTTGATGGTTCAGAGAGGCCGATAGCTTTTGCGTCACGCTCGTTACCTTCAGCCAAGCGTAACTACGCCCAGATTGACAGAGAGGCCCTCAGCCTGGTGTGGGGGGTGAAGAAGTTCAATCACTACCTGCACGGACAGAAATTTACTCTACTAACTGATCATCAACCTCTTGTCTCCATTTTCAACCCTAAGAAGGGCGTCCCGATAATGACAGCACAACGGCTACAGAGGTGATCCCTTTTCCTAGGGGCACACCAATATGACATCGAGTACAAAGGAACTAAACAGCATGGGAATGCTGATGGATTGTCGCGCCTACCGTTGCCGACGGTGGAAGAAGCACCTGCAGTGGATCCTGTGGAGATATTCCACTCGACCATAGTCGAATGTCTACCTGTGACGAATGCAAACATAGAAAAGGAAACACGAAATGACCCCACACTATCCCGGGTCTATGATTTAACGGTGAAGGGATGGCCAGCACATGGCAAACCACTGTTGCCAGCATTCTCGCCGAGAAGAGAACAGCTGTCAGTGTGCCGAGGAACCTTGATGTGTGGATCCAGAGTAGTAATTCCACCCAAATTGAAGGATAGAGTGCTCAATGAGCTTCATGAGGGTCATCTGGGAGGGGTAAAAATGAAGAACTTTGCCAGAGCGCTTGTGTGGTGGCCGGGAATCGATAGAGAAATCGAAGAGATGACCAAGAGCTGTACAGGATGCCAGAAGGTCCAAAACGCCCCACCACAAGCCCCTCTACATCCATGGGAGTGGCCCTCATCTCCATGGCAAAGGGTACACATTGATTTTGCTGGTCCATTTATGGACTCGATGTTTTTAATTGCGGTGGATGCACATTCAAAGTGGCCAGAGGTAATAAAAATGTCCTCAACCACCACAGAAAAAACTATCACAGTCTTACGAACCATATTCACCAGAAATGGGCTGCCTGAACAGGTTTGCTCCGACAATGGACCACAGTTTGTGTCTGAAGAGTTCCGGAGGTTCTTAAAGAACAATGGTGTTAAGCATTACACATCCGCCCCATATCATCCAGCCACCAATGGATTGGCTGAGAGGTTCGTTCAAACATTCAAGAAGGCTATCAAGACAATGTGTAATGAAGACATACCCCTACGACACAAGGTGGATAACTTCTTGTTTGCCTACCGGAATGCGACACATGCGGTTGCCAACCAAACTCCAGCCATGATGTTCTTCAATCGAAGACTAAGATGCCGCTTGGATTTGGTTAAGCCAAACATCAGAAGAGATGTGCAGAACAGGCAGTTTCAGAATATGAATGAAAGGCCAACTAGGAGTTTCAAGATAGGTCAACCAGTTTTGGCCCGGGACTACCGCACAGAGAAATGGCAGCCAGGAACGATCTGCACACGGCAAGGACCTCTAATGTATACCGTGGACGTTGGAGAGAGCATTGTAAGACGCCATGCTGACCAGATTCTAGAGTCACTGGAAAACGTCAAATCTACACCACGATCCTATACACCTGGTGATGAAACCGAAGTACCAATTGCATCTACCTCAGAATCGGTGATATTGGAAGCAGATGAACCAAACAACGACGTTGATCCCGAATCAACTTTGCCAGAAGAACCTGATACCCCAAAGAGGCGTTATCTGGACAGAATCAGGAAGCCTCCTCAAAGACTGAATTTATAATTGATTAACTTCAGCTAATGTATATAGCAACTGTAATTGTAAATATGTTATTTAATTATTAATTGAATGTTATGTACTGTTTAGCTAAAAGGGGAGGAATTGTAGTGTATGTACCTTGAAGAAGGAACTATATTCTGCAGCCCCTGTATACTGCAGTACCAGTAGTGACCACCCCTGTATATAAGCCTGTGAAGTAACTTTGTATAGTAGTTCCAGTTTTGTCTCCATTCAGTAAACACCTGTTATAACCAACTTCTGCAGTCCGTGTCTCAATTACACACGGACATTACACTCCTCCTCCTCCTCATCCGCCTGCTCGTCCTCCTCCTCCTCCTCCTCGTCCGCCTGCTCTGCTGGACCTTGAGGGACAGCTGGCATTGGCTGGGTGCGTCGAACCGCCAAGTTGTGGAGCATGCAGCAGACGACGACGATGTGACCCACTTGCTCCGGCGAGTACTGCAGGGCTCCCCCCGAATGGTCCAGACAGTGGAAACGTTGTTTGAGCACACCAATAGTGTGCTCTACAATGTTCCTGGTCGCCTGATGGCTGCTGTTGTACAGCTCTTCTGCTGGGGTGGCGGCCAAACGGAGTGGTGTCATGAGCCATGGGCAGAGAGGATAGCCCTTGTCCCCAAGAAGCCAGCCTCGTGGGCGAGCCGGCCCCTCAAAAAGGTCACAAACTGAGGTCTGCCGCAGGATGAAGGCATCGTGGCTGCTCCCTGGGAATTGGACGTTGACTGCCATGATCATTTGGCGGTGGTCACAGACCAGCTGCACATTGAGGGAGTGGGACCCCTTGCGGTTGCGGAAGTCCTCAGGATTGAGTAATGGCGCCCACAAAGCCACGTGTGTGCAATCAATCGCCCCCTGCACCATGGGGAAGTCCGCAATAGCAGCGAAGCCCTGCGCGCGCTCCGCCTGCTTCTCCAGGCTCAGAGGGAAGTTGATGAATTGACGCCTTCGTCTATAAAGGGCAGCTGTAACTTGCCGGATGCAACAATGGACTGCAAACTGAGAGATATTCGCAATGTCCCCAGTGGCTGCCTGAAAGGATCTGGTGGCATAGAAATTGAGGGCAACAGTCACTTTAACGGACACCGACAGAGAGGTCCTGCACCGTAAACGCGGCTGCAGATCCTGAGCAAGCAGGTGGCACAGCTCAGTTACAACCTCCTTCCCGAATCGGAGCCTTCGCACACACTGCTCCTCTAACATTGCAAGGTATGAGACCTGCTGCCTGAATACCCTCGCAGCGTACCCTCGGATTGGCCGACCTCCATTGCCCCTCCTCCTTCTGGCCAATCCCGGCCCTCTCTCCCGCCGTCTCTCTGCCCCTTCACAGTGTCCGGCCATGAGGACGTTGCCATCCAAAGCAGCTCCCATACCGATGCCAGTCGGTCCAAACGCTGTTAGGTGTAGCGCTCCAGCTGCTCCGGACAGGTTTGAGGGTCCCAAGTATTCTGACTAAATTCCAAAAATCTGCTCCACAGTAGCTCACCAACTCTCTCCAGCAACGATCACAATGAACAGGCCAAGTGGCTGCAGCTTTTATACTAGAACTGTCCCCTTTAACTAGCGCCCCCCGACTACGAGAAGGGCCTGGTAGCGTTCCATTGAACTGTCACTAACAGCGCTAGGCACAAAGGTTCCGTGCGCCACCCAATATCCGGTCCGGGGCGCCAGAAAGGCGTTGCACACTGAAATGACGTCATGATCTGCCTGTGCCCGCGGGCGCGCGCAAAGAGTTAGCGCCGGCGCTAAAACAATACTCAATATGGGAGGTGGCGCAATATTCACTGCGCCCGCCCGAACATTGGGTAAAGCCCCAATTCTCGGGCTCTTTAGGCGCTAATCGCTGGCGCTACCAACCAAATTTCTAGGCCTATGACTCTATGACCAAGCGGCAGGTGAGGGATTTAAGGCACTTAACTCCTTGTTAAGTGCTTGTTAACTGCTATTTTGACAGCATATTGCTATTTTCCAACATTTTCATCGGGTTTCATGACCTTTGGAGAACATGCCAGGTTAGTGTGTCGAGAGGACCAACGAACTGGATACTTCACAGCTGCAACTGCAGTCTAAAAGCTGCTCTCTCACATCTGCTCATTTTCAAATGTCAAAGGTTGCTGATTTAACGATTTGGGAGACATATTCTGTCTTGAGGCTTTAAGTGTGTGGTGTTAACTCGATATCCACTGTCACCTGCATTGCTGGACATAAAAGGTGCTCTCACCCTTCACTGTGCCACCTCAAATTGTGAGCAGACATATGGCAACAATGTCAAACATTCATACATCATTAATTTATTCCAACAAAATAAAAGAACAGAAACTTTAGCAGAACACCCAAGTGAGAACACTTGCGATTATTTATGTGTCAGCTTTCTCTTACGCGTGCTTCTACGTTGTGCTACCCCTGTGGCTTCAACAGATGCAGAGACAGCCTGCTCACATCCCTGCTGCGCCTGCTTAGATGGCTTTGGTGGTCGTCCTCTGAGTTTTGGAGCCTGTGAAGGCCCCGCCAAAGTCTGCTCCTCCTGCGGCTGCACAGGGGCAGACTCGGCCATCACTGCTCGGATAGTCATCTGGGCCTCTGACCAAGGGGTTGGCAAGGGGATGGAAGTAGGAGCACTTGGAGAGGAGACCCCACTTACATGTCGCCTCTCACCATCATCCCTCTCACGGGCCACCCACACTTCTCTGCTAGCAAGTAGCTGGAGAGCACCGTTGCTGCACATCAGTGGGGCCATGAGGACCTGTCTCTGTACTGACAGTCCTCATAACAAGGACGTCCAGGGACCTCTGGTTCCTCTCCACAATAGATGCCCATCTCTCCTCCATAGCTGACCATCTATTTAGAAGAGTCACCATGTTGTTTTGAGTATGGCGATTTATGTCCTCCATGGAGGTTGCCATCCTTTCCATGGCAGCACCTACATTCACCATTGCGTGCACCATAGCATTGCTCATGTTTGAGATGGACTCCTCCATTCTCTGTACACTCGCAGTCACCATGGTTGCAAATCCAGTCAGAGCCTCCTGCTCTTGTACCTGAAACTCCAGCACCGCTCTCTTTCTGGATGGCTCCCGAGGCTGGGCGTCTACATGCAGCTGAGCAGAGCTAGGAGCATCCTGTGGCCTCTGACGAGGACTCTCTGTAAAGTCTGTGGGTTGTGCAGTAAATAAATACACAGACTTTTGAAGTACAAACAAACAGGTCTTTACTATTCAGAGGTCAGGGCGAATCTGCCCTAGTTATCCTGTAATATCACTTATATACTGGTGTGGTCACTGTCGGTATTACCGTATACAGAAGCCAATCAAATAGTGCCACACCTAAAGTAGTTCTCTTAAAGGTGAACGGTTACACTCAATCGTTCCCTTAAAGGTAAACGGGTACATACACTACAATCCTCCCTTTTTAGCTTATTACTTACAGGGTCCCCGTTAAACATACATATCTTCAACTTCACATAACAATTTACAGATATACTCTCGGTGGAGAACAAACAATTTACAGAGATAATTCCGGTGGAGTCAACGTCATATAAAACAGTTTACAGATATACTTTCGGTGGGAACAGTTCACAGGTTCAGTCTCTGCGGAAACAGTTCATAGATTCAGTCTCTGATCTTGACTCATTCCGAACAGCATCTCTTTGGTGTAGCTGGTTCACATGGCTAGCATGACTCCTCCATAGCCTTTTTCTTAACGTAACAGCTTGACCTTCCGTCCTGTTGAACCAGCAGTGCGGACTTTTACAACCAACTGGCTGTCTTGATAATTTTCGGGTTTTCAACTAATTTAGCTCCTTTCATGGTGTCCCGCCTGAGATGATAGTATTTTAGACAGTTATTATCTCCTGCTTCTTCTTTTTCTTTTCTGCCTTTTTGAAACTCTCGGAGCTCCTTTCTCTGCGGCCATCTGTAGCGCCACCAACTCTCTATGTTCATTAGACCTTAAGTGCTTCATGCGGATTTCTGTACTTTGGGAGTTTTCATCACAAACTGGGCAGACCAGATCCTCGTAATATTCAGTGTCACTCAATAGGTCATGATAGTATTCGGGGTCGTCCTGAGTTAGGCCAGTGAGGGGCCCTTCTACTTCCTTCTTATCCAACTGGACGTTAGCCGACGGTGGTTCCTTCTCTGACCATCTTTCTTGAAAAGACTTCTTCAAGCATTCATATTCATCCCGCTCTTCCTGGGATGTCTGCCATTCCTTCACGCCTGGCCTCATTTGTGAGTTCAATACCTTCCCTTCCATCGGGGATTCCGTTATCAGGCTATTTAATCCTTCTACTGAAGTAGCTGTTTCCGCATTCTTCTGTTCCCCTTGACGTAATTCAGCATACTTTTGACATCCATGTGCAAGCTGTGTTGCCCCCTCCGCTCTCTCCGTGACTTTTGGAAGCTCCGAATTCTTTCCCTTTGAAACCTGAAACTCGTGTTCCCATTTTGGAGTCTTGTCCCTCAGCGTGTATAAGAGTTGGCTGGCCGTTAACTCTTCTACGGGGACACTGTGGATTAGCGCCTTCTCCATTTCATCCACCTTTCCCTCCAATGTTTTCACCTTCCTTTCCTCCGGTCCTTTGGTTTTAAGCGCTCGAAGAAATTGCGCCTTGGTGTTCTCTAACTCCTGATCAGGGGCCATTCCTACAGTCTCTGTGTTCCTTCCATTGGCCTTTCCTTCCACTGCCCGGATTCCTAGTTGAATATGTTCTTCAAGTTGTTGGACCTCTGCCATTGCCGCCTCATATTTGTCTTGGGTTTCCTTCAATAATTTAACGAGTTCTTCGACATCTTGAATTTCACGTTCTGCTATGTCTTCCACCTCTAATTTTCCATCTACGGATGGAATCTCTACCGATGAGTCTGTCTTGGCCTGGAGCTCGTCAAACATTTCCTGCAGCCTTTGTAATTCTCGCTCATGTTCAAACTTTAGTTGTTCATATGCTTTCACTAAAACTAGCTTTTCGGAGGTTGCCGAGTTAGCCCCTTCCAGGATTGTAGTCTGGGCCCGTTCATACTGTTCCTTCAACTTGTTACACTCTGCTTGCAACGAGTCGTAGAGATGAACTGGGATAAAATCCTGGCTTCCTGAAGATTCCTCTTCCTTTAGGTCGTTCTGTAAATAGTCTAGTTCCTGAACAGTTTCAGGGAGATGTGATCGGTACTTGGCCACGATGGCTCTATGGTCGCTCTTTTCTCGAGCTAGCTGTCTCTGTTGTCTTTCCAGGTTCTCCCATTCAGTGTCCCAGAACTTTTCCATATTTTTCATCTCTTGTACGAGATGGTCACTCCACTGTTCTAATTGTTGTCGTACTTTGACATAAGTTTGAGTCCGAGCTCGGTGTTCTTCCGTCGTGGATGAATCCTTAGCTTGAACAGGCTCAGAATTCTCTGTCAACCTGGAGTTCTGCTCTGTAACTTTATTCTTCTTGGTGACATAAGTCTTTCTGCATGTCTTTTTTTCCTTCCCCATTGTCGGCAAGTCCCCTTTAGCCTTGTCATGCATATTTGAATTGGTCTTATCGTCATCCATCTCAGAATCTGAGCTGATAGCTTGCACCGAATCCTCCTTCATTATGGCTTTTAGGTAGTGCCATTCCATGTCTATTTTCTTAATCCACTCCCGTCCTAGAAGTGGTGGTCCTCCCTCAGGTAATACGTACAAATTCATTCTTGGGTGTTCTTTCCCTCTATCTCTCACCTTGACTCTTATTTTCCCCATGGGGTATACATTATGCCCCGTGTATGTCTGTAATATGAACTTGGTATTTCTCAAAGGTATGTGAGAGAACAGCCGGTGGTAGTCCCTTCGGTTGATGACTGATAGAGCTGATCCAGTGTCCAGCTCCATTCGTACTTGGACTCCAGCTATTTTTAGTACGACCCAAATCGTTTGTAGATCAGTTTCTTTCCCCACATTGTGGATCTTCAGACTACCCAGCTCCTGGTTGTTTGGGTCTGAGTCTGAATTCTGTTCGTCTGAACTCTTTTCAGCCACCTTGTGTACCTTGTTGTACTTTTCTTGTGGTGGCTTCCGTTGATTGTTGGTCTTTTTCCCGGACCTGCATACCTTCGCGATGTGACCCAGTTTGCCACATTTCCGACACTCTTGGTTCTTAAACCAGCAGTGATTCTGGTCGTGCGTGGTCTTCCCACAACGGTAGCATTTTGTTGTGCTCGAAGTAATTTGGTCCACCCCGAGTGCCGCCGCCTTTAGCTGCATTTCGGCCGTTCCTTTCGCTGCGGCTTCGTGTGATGCAGCTATGAGGACAGCCCTGTCCAGTGTGAGGTCGTTTTCTTCCAGTAGTCGCTTCTGCGTTCCTTCTTTGGACAATCCGCATACGAACTTGTCCCGCAGTGCCTCTGTCAGATTCCCTCCGAACTGGCAGTATTTCTCTAGCCTACGCAGTTCGACCAAGTATTCCGCATTGCTTTCGTCTTTCCTCTGCGTTCTTGCGTAGAATTTGAATCGCTCAGCCAGCATCAACGGTGTGGGGTTCAAGTGGTCCTTCAGCACAGCCACAATTTCTTCGAAGGTCTGATCCGCTGGTTTAGCTGGTGCTATTAGATGCTTCAAGAGCCCATATGTTTTTGCCCCCATCGAGTTTAGCAATGTTATCGCCTTGTCGTCTTCCTCTATTTTGTTGGCTTCGCAATAGATCTCTATGCGTTCCACGTACGTGGCCCAGTCTTCTATTTCAGAATTAAAATCGTTAATATTCCCTCGCTTAGGCATCTTTCTTTCTTTGAAGCAGCACAGTATTTCTTTAAGTATTATTTATTATCTTTTTTTTTCTAAAATGGCGGTTTTCCTGCGAAAATGGCGGTTTCCCGCTCTTCCCTTCTCTCTCTCTCTCTCTCTCTCTGCCCACTTCAATGGCAGTTAAGATGGCGGTTCTTTTCCCGCGAAAATGGCGGTTTCCCGCTCTTCCTTTCTCTCCCCGCCCACTTCAATGGCGGTTTCCCGCCTCTGTCGTCTTCTCCGCCTAATGGCGGCTTTCCGCGTTTCTCCCTGGTGTAAGGGGTACGCTTTCCCCACAGCGGACAGGTTCAGCCGCTGGGCTGGCTCTCGCACAGCTCCCCTTACTCGGCTCTGTCTTTTCCTCCCGCCCGCACGGCTCTACCGGCGCTGGGTACACCCCGTTAACGGAGGACAGTTCAGCCGCTGGACTGGCTCTCGCGCAGTCTCTCTCTCCCCGTGCTCGGCTCTGTCTCTCCCTCTCCCGCATGTTCGGTTCTACCGGCTCTGGGTACTCCGTAGGTGGAGAACAGTTCAGCCGCTGGACTGGCTCTCGCGCAGTCTCTCTCCCCGTTCTCGGCTCCTGTTCGCTCTCCCACTCCCGCACGTTCGGTTTTGCCGGCTCTGAGTACCCCGTTGGTGGAGAACAGCTCAGCCGCTGGACTGGCTCCTCGCAGTCTCTCACTCCGCACCCGGCTCTCACCCGCACGGTTCCCGTTCGCCTCCCCAGCCCTCTCGCAGACCGGTGTTTCCCTCCCCGGCTGCGGCTGGGTTTCTCCTCCCGTGCCTACTCGCAGGTTCAGCGCTTCGTGGCTGCGGTCGCTGCCCGGATTTTTCCCGCCGATCGCGGTCCGGCTGTCACCCGACGCCGTTGGACCCGACTTTTGGCCGGTACAGCTCCCCCTCGACCGAGGTCGAGTGCTCTGCCCTTCTCCTCCGGATACTTCTACCCCTTCCCCTACTCACAGTCTCTTCGGCCGCCTTGTTTCTTGCTGGTCGGCTCACTCCACACCGTGGTAGCAGGGTAATCAGTGCCTGTTGCTGATGAAGCTTTTGTTGCTAGACTTCCAGCTTCTGTAAAGTACCACACTTTCTGTTGTTGTAGCCTCGTGTTTTCTTTTGGTAGCACGATGAGGGCGGTTGCCTCTCTTCGACGCTCTTTGTTACTTTGCTATTCTTGCCGCAGGGTACGATCGGACTCGTCGCCACTGTAAAGTCTGTGGGTTGTGCAGTAAATAAATACACAGACTTTTGAAGTACAAACAAACAGGTCTTTACTATTCAGAGGTCAGGGCGAATCTGCCCTAGTTATCCTGTAACATCACTTATATACTGGTGTGGTCACTGTCGGTATTACCGTATACAGAAGCCAATCAAATAGTGCCACACCTAAAGTAGTTCTCTTAAAGGTGAACGGTTACACTCAATCGTTCCCTTAAAGGTAAATGGGTACATACACTACACTCTCCACTGCTGTCCCTGTCTCCACCATCTGCTCTTGCTCACTCGTGAGATGCGAGACACTAGGTGACAAAACTACTCTATCTCACAAACGACCCACCGAGGTGTGCGTCTCTGCGCTGGTGCTGGGTGCACTCATTTCTGCTGATGCTACTCCCTCAGAGGATACAGCATCCTCTGAGGAATCCTCCTGCTCTTCCTCCTGGACTGAAGGGATGGGGGCTCTTGCTGGTCCTGTGGGAGAGTAAAAACATGAGTTAGTCATGTGATATGTAGATTGCAGACACATCCCATTGTGCACATGATGAGCATTCAATTTCTATTGACATCAGATCCCATATGTGTCACTCATGAAAGCCAAATAAGATGGATGGAGAAGCATTCTGTCACCAGGTTGTTCTACTGAGCCCGTCTCACTATCCCCCACTTTGAGCTGTTCCACTGATCCCGCTATGTCAAGAGCGGCCTCCTCACCACGAGTGAGCTGTGAGAAGGATGGTGGTCCTCCTCCTGTTCTAGAAGCATAGAAACATAGAAGATAGGAGCAGGAGTAGGCCATTCGGCCCCTCGAGCCTGCTCCGCCATTCAATGAGATCATGGCTGATCATCCAAACTCAGTACCCTGTCCCTGCCTTCTCCCCATATCCCTTGATCCCTTTAGCCTTAAGGAATATATCTAACTCCTTCTTGAATATATTTAATGAATTGGCCTCAACTGCCTTCTGTGGCAGAGAATTCCACAAGTTCACCACTCTCTGGGTGAAGAAATTCCTCCTCATCTCTGTCCTAAATGGCTTACCCCTTATCTTTAGACTGTGACCCCTGGTTCCGGACTCCCCCGCCATCGGGGACATCCTTCCTGCATCTAGTCTGTCTAGTCCTGTTAGAATTTTATAAGTTTCAATGAGGTCTCCGCTCATTCTTCTAAACACCAGCGAGTATAAGCCCAATCGCCCCAATCTCTCCTCATACGTCATTCCTGCCATCTCAGGTATCAGTCTGGTGAATCTTTGCTGCACTCTCTCCATGGCAAGAACATCCTTCCTCAGCTAAGACGACCAAAACTGCACACAATACTCAAGGTGTGGTCTCACCAAGGCCCTGTACAACTGCAGTAAGACATCCTTGTTCCTGTGTCGAATCCTCTCGCTACAAAAGCCAACATACCATTTGCCTTCTTAACCGCCTGCTGCACCTACATGCTTACCTTCAGCGACTGGTGCACAAGGACACCCAGGTCTCGTTGCACTTCCCCTTCTCCCAATCTATTGCCGTTCAGATAATAATCTGCCTTCCTGTTTTTGCCACCAAAGTGGATAACCTCGCATTTATCCACATTATACTGCATCTGCCATACATCTGCCCAATCACCCAACCTGTCCAAATCATACTGGAGTTTCTCGGCATCCTCCTCACAGCACACACGCCCACCCAGCTTTGTGTCGTCTGCAAATTTGGAGATATTACATCTAGTTCCCACGTCTAGATCATTAATATATATTGTGAATAGCTGGGGTCCTAGCACCGATCCCTGTGGTACCCCACTAGTCACTGCCTGCCGCTCGGAAAAAGACCCGTTTATTCCAACTCTTTGCTTTCTGTCTGCCAACCAGTTTTCTATCCAAGTCAGTACCTTACCCCCAATCCCATGTGCCTTAACTTTACATGCTAATCTCTTATGCGGGACCTTATCGAAAGCCTTCTGAAAGTCCAAATACACCACATCCACTGGTTCTCCCTTATCTATTCTACCAGTTACATCCTCAAAAAATTCCAGTAGATTAGTCAAGCATGATTTACCTTTTGTAAATCCATGTTGACTTTGTCTGATCCTGTCACTGTTTTCCAAGTGCTCTGCTATTACATGTTTTATAATGGACTCTAGTATTTTCCCCACTACCGATGTCAGGCTTACCGGTCTATAATTCCCCGTTTTCTCTCTACCACATTTTTTGAATAGTGGGGTAACATTAGCTACCCTCCAATCCATGGGAACTGTTCCAGAATCTATAGAATTTTGGAAGATGACCAGCCAATGCATCTACTATTTCTAGGGCCACTTCCTTAAGTACCCTAGGATGTAGATTATTAGGCCCTGGGGATTTATCGGTCTTCAATCCCATCAATTTCCTTAACACCATTTCCCTACAAATACTGATTTCATTCAGTCCTCCCTCTCATTAGACCCTATGTTCCCCAACATCTCTGGGAGGTTATTTGTGTCCTCCTTAGTGAAGACAGAACAAAAGTATGTATTTAATTGGTCTGCCATTTCTTTGTTCCCCATTATAAAATCCCTTGATTCTGACTGCACGGGACCTACGCTTGACTTCACCAATCTTTTTCTCTTCACATATCTATAGAAGCTTTTACAGTCAGTTTTTATGTTCCCTGCAAGCTTACTCTCATACGCTATTTTCCCCCTCTTAATTAATCCCTTTGTCCCCATTTGCTGAATTCTAAACTGCTTCCAATCCTCAGGTTTGCTGCTTTTTCTGGCCAAATTATATGTTCTCTCCTTGGATCTTATGCTATCCCTAATTTCCCTTGTTAGCCACGGTTGAGTCACCTTTTTTGTTTTATTTTTATGCCAAACAGGAATGAACAAATTCTGTACTTCATCCATGCGATCTTTAAATGTTTGCCATATCCACCATCAACCCTTTAAGTAACATTCCCCAATCCATCCTACCCAACTTGCGCCTCATACCATTGTAGTTTCCTTTATTTAGGATGTGCGGGTTAGGTTGATTGGCCATGATAAAAATTGGCCCTTAGTGTTAGGGGGGATTAAATATGTGGGGTTACGGGGATAGGGCTTGGGTGGGATGGCTGTCGGTGTAGGGACCGGGTGCTAGGGTTTGGATGATCAGCCATGATCTCGTTGAATGGCGGAGCAGGCTCGAAGGGCCGAATGGCCTACTCCTGCTCCTAGTTTCTATGTTTCTATGTTAAATTCAGGACCCTAGTCTCTGAGTCAAATACTTCACTCTCCATCTTAATGAAGAATTCCATCATATTATGATCGCTCCGCCCCAAGGGCCCTCGCACAACAAGATTGCTAATTAATCCTTTCTCATTACATAATACCCAGTCTAAGATGGCCTGATCTCTAGTTGATTCCTCGACATATTGGTCCTTTTCCTTTTTGGATGTTGAGTTCCCAGCCTTGGTCACCCTGGAGCCATGTTTCCATAATCCCAATCATATCATATCCATTTACATCTATTTGCGCAGCTAATTCATCCACCTTATTACGAATGCTCCTCGCATTAAGACACAAAGGCCTAGAAATTGAGTTTTGGCTTAGCCAGGGCTTTAGCGCCGGAAGTTAGTGCCGGCGCTAAGTCCCCCTGCGCGCGCCAAAAATTCAGCAGGGCCGCGCCCAAACGGCTGCCGGCGCTACTGAAGGGTCTTTGCGGCGGTAAATCGGCGCTAACTGCCGTTTCGCGCCGCAATTCCGGCGCTGCGGCACCCGATGCGGTGCGGCAGGCTCGGGAAGTGCAGGCCTCCTCCTTCCCTTAAGGAGGAGCTGCCTGCACCCGATCGCGGCCCGCGAAAATCTTTTAAAAAATGAGCCCGGCACCTCGGACAAGTGCCGGGCTTGCTTCTGTTCCGGGGGGGGGCGGGGGGAAGTCCGGGGAGGGAGCTGCGGCCAGGCGGCCGGCGGGAAAGCGGCCGGCCGCCGCGGGGCCTTTAATGCGTCGGCGCAAAGACTCGTAAGACTCTGTTGCCAGAGTCTTAGTTGCGGCTGTCACGGGTGAGGCGGCCGCAACTGAATTTCGGCGCTGGGGCCCGTCGGCATGGCAACCGGGACGCTGCGCACACCGATGACGTCATCGGTGCCGGCGCAGCGCTACCGGTCTACTGCGGCGTAAGGGCCCCAGGCAATTTCGGCGCCGGCGCCAAATGCAGCGCTAGGCCCTCTAGCGCCGCAAAATCGGCGCTAAGGGCACTCAATTTCTAGGCCAAAGCCTTCAGGCTTGTTTTTTTTAACACTCTTTTACTTTTTAGAACTATTATTTACTGTGGCCATGTTTGACTTAAACCCTTGACTTCTCTGCCTGCCACTTTTGCTTTTCTCCTTCCTGTCTTTTGCTTCTATCCTTGTTTCCCATTCCTCTGTCTCCCTGCACAGGTTCCCAACCCCCTGCCATTTTAGTTTAAACCCTCCCCAACAGCACTAGCAAACACTCCCCCTAGGACATCGGTCCCGGTCCTGCCCAGGTGCAAACCGTCCAGTTTGTACTGGTCCCACCTCCCCCAGAACCGGTTCCAATGTCCCAGGAATTTGAATCCCTCCCCCTTGCACCATTCCTCTAGCCACATATTCATCTGAAATATCCTTCTATTTCTACTCTGACTAGCACATGACACTGGTAACAATCCTGAGATTACTACCTTTGAGGTCCTATTTTTTAATTTACCGCCTAACTCCCTATATTCAGCTTTTAGGGCCTCGCCCGGTTTTTACCTATATCGTTGGTACCTATATGCACCACGACAACTGGCTGCTCCCCCTTCCCCTCCAGAATGCTCTGCAGTCGCTCCGAGACATCCTTGACCCTTGCACCAGGGAGGCAACATACCATCCTGGAGTCTCGTTTGTGGCCGCAGATACGCCTATCTATTCCCCTTACAATAGAATCCCCTATTACTATAGCTCTCCCACTCTTTTTCCTCCTGTCCTGTGCAGCAGAACCACCCATGGTGCCAAGAAGTTGGCTGCTGCTGTCTTCCCCCGATAAGCCATCCCCCGCAACAATATCCAAAGCGGTATATCTGTTTGAGAGGGGGATGGCCACAGGGGACCCCTGTACTACCTGCCTGTGCCTCTCTCCCTCTCCCTCTCCCTCTTATTGTGGGCTCTCTTTTCCAGCAATGAGGGAAAGAAGTGGAGTTTCAGTGAGAGTGATGGAATGAGTATAAAGAATGGATAGGATAGATGTTTAGAGGGAGACTATGATGGAGTGGCCTTTTACGTTGTCAGTTGTTGTCATTGCATAACTTTGAGGGTGAGTTTGAGACTTCCATAGTTAGATGGGGAAGTGATTCTGTACATCGGGAGAGAGGGATGGGTGACGGTGCAAGGGCTTTTGGGTTGAGTTATGATGTGCAGGAGTAGGGTTGGCAATGCAGAGTGGTAGAGATGCCTCCCAGTTCAGATCCTCACCATACCGGTTCTATGATACTATCTTCTTGCTTCAAGTCCACACCATATTGGACCTTCATCTGGCCTTGCCTTATATAGAAACATTGCGACCAGCGCATTTTAACTTCCTGTGCCTCATTTTGGCATCAGTTATGTATCACTTCTGGGGGCTGGAATACAAAGGGGTGGAAGTTATGCTACAGTTGTATAACATTGTGATTAGACCGCAGCTGTAGTACTGTGTTCAGGAAGGATATATTGGCCTTGGAGAGGATGCAGTGTGGATTCACCAAAATTATACAGGGGCTAAAAGGGTTAAACTATGAGGACATGTTGCAGAGACAAGGTTTGTATTTTCTTGAGTATAGAAGATTAAGGGGCGATCTAATTGAAATGATTAAAGGATTTGATAGGGTAGATAGAGAGAAAGGGGGTGAAATTTGATAAGGCCCAAAAACGGGCATGGGCACCACGATACGAGATATGTCCGCGCCCATTCAGAAAGTGCTGGCAGCACATCAATTTGGTGCTGCCTGCTACTTTACATGATAGGCGCGCGCAGCCTAGCGACTATCACGCTGCTGACAGGCTTTGCACTCAGCAGGGGGCCCAAGTTAACGTCGCTGAAGTTAGGCTGCCTTTCCTTAAAGCTAGCCTGTTCCTTTTCAAGACAGTCTCCAGCCCTTGAAGCTGAACTGACTTCTGAAAAAAAAAAAAATCCTTCAGAACTAGGCAGTCTGCAGCTCTGAAAGCTTTACTGCCTTCTGCACATAAAAAGTGCTAAAATTGCTTCAGCACTTATACAAATGGCTCAACAGGCCAGGGAAAGGGCACCCAGGGTCTCAGACACAGCACTTGAGCTTTGAGCAGGGGTCAACACTGCAACAGAGGTCCTTGACCCACAGGGGGCCAGGAGACCCTCCACAAAGAAGGATGTGGGACCAGATCGCTGAGGCCGTCACTGCCAGCAGTGTCACCTCCAGGACCTGGCTCTGGTGCCCAAAGAAGTTTCATGACGTCAGACGAGTGGTCAAGGTCAGCGAATGCATCTTCAAAAGTCGTCTCCTACCAACTGCACCGCTAGGAACATAGGAATATAGGAACATTGAGCCCCTCAAGCCTGTTCCGCCATTCAATGAGATCATGGCTAACTCCATATACCTGCCTTTGGCCCATATCCCTTAATACCTTTGATTAACAAAAACCTATCAATCTCCGATTTAAAATTAACAATTGATCTAGCATCAATTGCCATTTGCGGAAAAGAGTTCCAAACTTCTGTAGTGTATGTAACTGTTCTACCTTTAAGAGAACTATTGTATGTAACCGTCCACCTTTAAGAGAACTATTTTAGGTGTGGCACTACTTTATCCTGGCTGCTGTATACTGTAATACCGACGGTGACCACACCAGTATATAAGTGCTGTGGCAGAATTTATTGGGCAGATTCGCCCTGACCTTCGAATAGTAAAGTCCTGTCTAAGTTACTCTTGTAATCTGTGTATTACTTCGCTATACAACCCACAGACTTTACAGTGGCGACGAGTTCGATCTTACCCTGCGGCAACAATACTTCTGAAGAAGTAAACGAGCGTCGAGAAGAGGCACCCGCCCTCGTCGTTTTGCTGAGAGAAAACTCGAGTCTGCAGACCAAGAAAGGAGGAAGATTTCAAACACGAAGTCTTCCATCAGCAACAGGCACGGATTGTCCCTTCTGCCACGGTGGTGAGTGAGCCGATCAACACGAGAAGCAAGTCGGCCACGGTGACTGTGAGTAAAGGGAAAATAGAAACAAATAAACGGAGGATAAGGGCGGTGCACTCGACCACGGTCGAGGGGGAAAGGAGCCGGACAGAAGTCGGGCCCAGAGGTGCTGAGACTGGGGCAGCGTGGAGCAGAAGCCGCGGTACAAGCGGGCTGGGGAGCGTCGTGAGACGACTAGACTGCGACGGCGAAAAAGGCCGGACAAATACCGCGACCACGAGGCGCTGCGACCGGGATCGTAAGGCGCGGGAAGATATAAACATAAATAAGCCACGGGGAACTCAGCCACAGCCGGGGAGGAAAGCACCGGACTGCGAGAAGCTGGGAGGCGCGATTGGGGTGAAAAAGGCCAGACAGTGACTGAGGCCACGAAGTGCTGCGACCGGATCGTAAGGCGCGGGAAGAGATAAAAATAAATAAACTGCGGAGAACGCAGCCGCAGCCGGGGAGGAAGTACCGGACTGCGAGAGGCTGGGAGGAGCGATTGGGTGAAAAAGGTCGGACAGTGACCGAGGCCACGAAGCGCTGCAACCGGGATCGTAAGGCGCGGGAAGAGATAAAATAAATAAATCGCAGAGAACTCAGCCGCAGCCGGGGAGGGAAGCACCGGACTGCGAGAGGGCTGGGAGGCGCGATTGAGAGCCGCGCGAGCGGGAGAGACAGAGCCCGAGCGAGAGCCGCGCGAACGGGAGAGACAGAGCCCGAGAGAGAGTGAGCGAGAGCCGCGCGAGCGGCAGAGACAGAGCCCGAGGAAGACTGAGCGAGATCCAGCCAGCGGCTGAGACCGTTCGCCGTCAACGGGTTGTACCCAGAGCCGGTTGCCTGGCCGAGAGAAGGGAACACGCTGAAGCCGAGGCGCAGGCTGCGAACCCCGAAAGCCAGCGGCCGTCGCCCGAGGGAAAAGCTTACCCCTCCCACCAGGGGAAGAAAAGCGGGAACCGCCATCTTGAAAGTGGGCGGGGAAAGAAGATAAGCGCGGGAAACCGCGGGAAGCCGCCAGTAGGCAGAGAAAAAGACAGAAGCGGGAACCGCCATCTTGAAAGTGGGCAGGGAAAGAAGATAAGCGCGGGAAACCGCGGGAAGCCGCCAGTAGGCGGAGAAAAAGACAGAAGCGGGAACCGCCATTTTGAAAGGGGCGGGGGAAAGAAGATAAGCGCGGGGAAACCGACATCTTATAAAAAAAAAGAGTTAAAGAAATATTTCGTTGTTGTTTATCAGGGAGGTGAAGATGCCTAAGCGTGGTAACATCAACGATTTCGATTCCGAGGTAGAAGATTGGGCCACGTATGTAGAACGCATTGAGATATATTGTGAGGCCAATAAAATAGAGGATGATGATAAAGCTATAACCTTGCTAAACTCGATGGGGGCGAAGACATACGGGCTATTGAAGCATCTTCTAGCACCAGTTAAACCGGCGGATCAAACCTTCGATAATATTGTTGCTGTTCTGAAGGATCACTTGAACCCCACACCGCTGATGTTGGCGGAACGATTCAAATTTTATGCGAGAACGCAACGGAAAGAGGAAAGCAACGCGGAATACTTGGTCGAACTGCGTAGGCTAGCGAAATACTGCCAGTTTGGAGGAAATCTGACAGAGGCATTGCGAGACAAGTTCGTGTGCGGGTTGTCGAAGGAAGGAACGCAAAAGTGACTGCTCGAAGAGAACGACCTTACACTGGATAGGGCTGTCCTTATTGCAGCATCACACGAAGCCGCAGCGAAAGGAACTGCGGAAATGCAGCTGAAGGCAGCGGTCCTCAGTGTGGATCAAATTACTTCGGGTGCAACGAAATGTTATCGTTGTGGGAAGACAACACACGACCAGAACCAATGCTGGTTTAAAAACCAGGACTGTAGGAAATGTGGCAAACTGGGTCACATAGCCAAAGTATGCCGGTCAGGGAAGAAGACCAACAACCAAAAAAAAAAGCCATCACAGGAAAAGTACAATAAAGTACACAAGGTGGTTGAGAAGAGTTCAGATGAACAGAATTCGGATTCAGACCCAAGCGGCCAGGAACTGGGTAGTCTGAGAATTCATAATGTGAGTAAGGAAGCTAACCTACAAACTATCTGGGTCATGCTAAAAATAGCCGGAGTCCAAGTAAGAATGGAATTGGACACTGGATCAGCCCTATCAGTCATAAATCGAAGGGATTACAACCGGCTATTCTCACATATACCCTTGAGAGATACCAAGTTCGTATTGCAGACATACACGGGGAATAAAGTATACCCCATAGGAAAGATAAGAGTCAAGGTGAGAGACAGGGGCAAAGAACACCCCGGAATGGACTTATACGTACTACCTGAGGGAGGACCACCACTTCTAGGACGGGAGTGGATCAAGAAAATAGACATGGAATGGCACTACCTCAAAGCAATAACGAGTGAGGACTCGGGGCAGACAATCAGCTCAGACTCTGAAACGGATGACGATAAGACCAGCCCAAGCATGAAAGACAAGTCTAAACTGAACTTGCTGACTAAGGTTGGTAGAACGAATGTGGGCATAAAGGCTTATGCTCCAGAGGAGAACAAAGTTTCAGAACAGAATTCCTCTGAACAACAACAACATAGCTTGACAGAGAATTCTGAGTCTGTTCAAGTTACAGACATATATATTACTGAGGAACATCGAGCTCGAACGCAAACTTATTTCAGATTACGACAGCAATTAGAACAATTGAATTGCCGTCTCGAGCAAGAGATGAAAGCAATGAAAAAGTTCTATGATACTGAATGGGAGAATCTGGAAAGACAACAGAAGCAGCTGGGGAAGAAAAGGGAGCAGGAGCACACAAACCGTCTGCACGAGGAGGCCAAACGAATCAAAGCTGATTCGGCTTCTGAAGGGGCATGCTCCAATCCGGTGGAACAAGATGTGCCGCAACTGAAGGCACTTGTTAGCAGGTTGCAGGCAGAAAAAGCTGAGTTGGTCGACATGACTTCCGAGCTCCTACTGAAGTTGGGTGCAGCATCACCGGACGATTCATTAGTGGAAATTCGAATGATGGGGGCTGCGGATGATGGCGAAGTAGAAGCAGCAAAGGAGCCCCAGGACAAGGTTCTAAACAGCCCTGCAGCTAATGGAAAAGGGATGAGGACAGAAGAGTTAACAGTCAGCCAACTCCTCCAGGGCAAGGTTATAAACAGCCCTGTAGTTAATGGAAAAGGGATGATGGCAGAAGAGTTAACAGTCAGCCAACTCATTCATATGCTGAGGGATAAAACTCTAAAATGGGAAAAACTTAAATACGAGCCTCAATCTTCAAAGGGAAGGGAGCTCTCAAAAGTCATTGGAAGAGCTGAGGTGGCAACCCAGACTGAGAAGTCTGCAGCAGAACAGCCCTTGGATGCCAAAAGTACGCTGACGCACAGCAATGTAGAACAACAGAATACTGAAACAGCTACTTCAGTAGAGGGATTGAATAGTCCGATCAATCAATCTCCGAATGAAGTTGAAGTATTGAAATCACAAATGAGGTCATTAGTAAAAGACTTGCAGGAAGCCCAGAAAAAGCGGGATGAATCTGAACGTATGATGAAGTCTCTTCAGGACAGATGTCGGGATTTGGAACAAAAGTCGGCTAACGTCCAGCTGGGTAAGGAGGAAATAGAAGACCCTCTCGCTGGCCTAGCTCAGGACGACACCGAATATTACCATGATCTGTTGAGTGACACTGAATATTACGAGGACCTGGTCTGCCCAGCTTGTGTCGAGAACTCCCAAAGTGCCGAAATCAGGATGAATCACTTAAAGTCTAAGGAACATAGGGAGATGGTGGCGTTACAGCTGGTAGCTGACAATGGAGCCCCGACTCCAAGAAGCAAAAAAGGAAAAGACGAAGCAGAAGATGATAACCATCTGAACCATTATTACCTCTACCCGATCACACACGTGGTCCCCCGAACGGAGCCAAATCAGTTGGAAGGTAGGAAAATTTCCCAAGGCAATCCAACTGTTTTTTGTTTGTTTTAAAAAGTCAGCAATGCTGGTTCAGAAGTGATGGAAGTAAAGCTGTTAAGTCTAGGGACGGACTATGGGATGAGTCCCTCTAGCAAGGTGACCCGACTACACCATGGAGGCGTGGTCCGGACCGAGTCAAGAAGATCAGAGACTGAATCTGTGAACTGTTTCCCGCAGAGACTGAATCTGTGAACTGTTTCCACAGAGACTACCTCTGTGAACTGTTGTAACATGAAGTTGGATATGTTATGATGTTATGTTAATGGGGAATAAGTATGTTGTAAGCTAAAAAGGGAGGATTGTAGTGTATGTAACTGTTCTACCTTTAAGAGAACTATTGTATGTAACCGTCCACCTTTAAGAGAACTATTTTAGGTGTGGCACTACTTTATCCTGGCTGCTGTATACTGTAATACCGACGGTGACCACACCGGTATATAAGTGCTGTGGCAGAATTTATTGGGCAGATTCGCCCTGACCTTCGAATAGTAAAGTCCTGTTTAAGTTACTCTTGTAGTCTGTGTATTACTTCGCTATACAACCCACAGACTTTACAACTTCTACCATCCTTTGTGTCTAGAAGTGTTTCCTAATTTCGCTCCTGAAAGGTCTGGCTCTAATTTTTAGACAATGCCCCCTATTTCTAGAATCCTCAACTAGCGGAAATAGTTTCTCTCAATCTACCCTATCTGTTCCCAGTAATATCGTGAAAACTTCCATCAGCTCACCCCTTAACCTTCTAAATTCTAGGGAATACAACCCTAATTTGTGTAATCTTTCCTTGTAACTTAACCCTTGAAGTCCGTGTATCACTCCCTCCAAGGCCAATATATACTTCCTAAGGTGTGGTGCCCAGAACTGCTCACAGTACTCCAGGTGTGGTCTAACCAGGGTTTTGTATAGCTGCAGCATAACTTCTACCACTTGCATTCTAGTCCTCTAGATATAAAGGTCAGCATCCCATTAGCCTTTTTAACTATTTACTGTACCTGTTCATGACATTTTAATGATCCATGTACCTTGACCCCCAAGTCTCCTTGGAACTCCACTGTTTTTAGCCTTTCACCATTTAGAAAGTACCCTGTTCTATCCTTTTCAGGTCCAAAGTGGATGATCTCACATTTGCCTACATTGAAATCCATTTGCCACAGTTTTACCCATTCACTTAATTTGTAATTTTATGCTTTCATCTACACTGTATACAGTGCCGCCTATCTTTGTATCATCGGATATATGACTTTCTATGCCATCGTCTAAGTTGCCAATTTGAGTACCTACTCATTATCCTTACTGCCTGTCTCCTGCCGCTCAGCCAATTTCCTAACCAGGCCAATAACTTGCCCTCAATTCCGTGGGCTTCTACCTTAGTTAACAGTCTCTTATGTGGAACTTTATCAAATGCCTTCTGGAAGTCCATATAAATAACATCCATAGACAATCCCCTGTCCACTACTTTAGTCACCTCCTCAAAAAATTCAATTAGGTTTGTCAGGCATGACCTGCCTTTCACAAATCCATGCTGGCTCTCTCTGATCAACTGAAAATCCTTAATTATAGACTCTAGCAATTTCCCGACAACAGATGTTAGGCTAACTGGTCTATAATTCCCTGATTTCCCTCTCTCACCATTTTTAAATAGCGGAGTGACATGTGCAATTTTCCAATCTAAAGGAATGGTTCCTGAATCGAGAGAACTTTGGAAGATTATAGTTAGGACATCTGCAATGTACTCACCTACTTCCTTTAAAACTCTGGGATGGGTACCATCTGGTCCTGGGGATTTGTCACTCTTTAGCGCCATTATTTTCTTCATTACTGTAATTTTACTTCCATTAATTTTATTGAGTCCCTGTCTCTGATTTAATATTAGTTTCCTTGGGATTTCTGACATGCTATTCTTTTCCTCTTCTGTAAATACTGACGTAAAGTAATTATTCAACAAGTCAGCCATTTCCTTATTATCATTGACAATATCACCGATTCAGTTTTTAAGGGACCAACATTGCTCCTGACTACCCTTGTTTTCCTGATAGCATCAACACAAAGATTTTTTACAATTATGATATCCCTTGCAAGTTTCTTTTCATACTCCCTTTTTGTAGCTCTTACTATCTGTTTTGTGACCCTTTGCATCATCGCCCCCGAAGTGTCCGGCCACCCGACGCACATCTCCTGCAGCTGTTGGTGTTTTCGACTGGCGCTGCTGCAGGGGGTGGAAGTCAATTTTGGGTCCGGGACAGGAGGGAGCTGTTCCGTTGGGACGGGCTCCACTTGGCCAGTGCTGGGACTAGAGTCCTGGCGAATCATAACTAGGGCTGTAGAGAGGGCTTTAAACTAATTAGTGGGGGGGAGGTTTCTAGAGAGCAAATAATAGAAATGACAACGGAGAAGGTCATAGACTTAGGTAGCAGTGGGGGAATTAAAAAACAGAACGTGTCAGGAAGGGACAGAAGGTATGGAGTAAAAGGTAAAGTAGTAAAAGGGGAAAAAACAGGAACGAAGTGTCACAAAACATATTTGAAAGTTCTTTATCTGAATGCACGTAGCATTCGTAACAAAATGAATGAGTTAACGGCACAAATAACTACATATGGGTATGATCTTGTGGCCATTACAGAAACATGGCTGCAGGGTGACCATGACTGGGAATTAAACATACCAGGGTATTTAACAATCAGGAAGGACAGGCAGGAAGGAAGGGGAGGTGGGGTGGCTTTGTTAATAAAGGAAGGAATCACTGTAATACAGAGAAATGATATTGGGTCAAAGGAGCAGGATAGTGAAACAGTTTGGGTGGAGATAAGGAATAATAACGGGAAAAAAACACTAGTGGGCGTAGCCTATAGGTCTCCGAACAGTTGCAACTCTGTTGGATGGAGTATTAATCAGGAAATAGTTGAGGCTTGTAATAAGGGAACAGCTATAATTATGGGGGATTTTAACTATCATATTAACTGGACAAATCAAATTGGGCAGAGCAGCCTTGAGGATGAGTTCATTGCGTGTATTAGGGATGGGTTTCTTGAGCAGTATGTAACTGAACCGACCAGGGGGCAAGCAACCTTAGATTTGGTCCTGTGTAATGAGACAGGATTAATTAAAAATGTCCTAGTAAAGGATCCCCTTGGAATGAGTGACCATAACATGGTTGAATTCCATATTCAATTAGAGGGTGAGAAGGTTGGATCTCAAACAAGTGTGCTGAGCTTGAATAAAGGAGACTATGAAGGTATGAGAGCGGAATTGATTAGAGTGGACTGGGAAAATAGATTAAAGGATAAGACGGTACATGATCAGTGGTGTACATTTAAGGAGTTATTTTACAACTTCCAAAAAATATATATTCCACTGAGGAAAAAAGGGTGTAAAAGAAAAGAGAGCCATCCGTGGCTAAGTAAAGTAATTAAGGATAGTATCCGACTAAAAACAAGGGCATATAAGGTAGCCAAATCTAGTGGGAGGATAGAAGATTGGGAAGTCTTTAAAAGACAGCAAAAAATAACTAAAAGATTGATTAAGAAAGGGAAGATAGATTATGAAAGTAAATTAGCAAAAAATATAAAAACAGATAGCAAAAGTTTCTATAGTTATATAAAAAGAAACAGGGTGGCTAAAGTAAATGTTGGTCCCTTAGAGGATGAGACCGGGAAATTAATGGTGGGAAACATGGAGATGGCAAAAACGCTGAACAAATATTTTGAATCAGTCTTTACGGTAGAGGACACTAAGAATATCCCAACACTGGACAATCAGGGGGCTCTAGGGGGGGAGGAGCTAAATACGATTAAAATCACTAAGGAAGTGGTACTTGGTAAAATAATGGGACTCAAGGCCGATAAATCCCCTGGACCTGATGGCTTACATCCTAGGGTCTTGAGGGAAGTGGCGGTAGGGATTGTGGATGCATTGGTAATAATTTTCCAAAACTCCCTGGACTCAGCAAAGGTCCCGGCAGATTGGAAAACTGCTAATGTAACACCCTTATTTAAAAAGGGTAGTAGGCAGAAAGCTGGAAACTATAGACCTGTTAGCCTAACATCTGTGGTTGGTAAAATGTTAGAGTCCATTATTAAGGAGACAGTAATGGGACATTTGGATAAACATAATTTAATAGGACAAACTCAGCATGGTTTCATGAAGGGGAAGTCATGTTTGACAAATTTGCTTGAGTTCTTTGAGGAAGTAACATACAGGGTGGATAAAGGGGAACCAGTGGACATAGTGTATTTAGACTTCCAAAAGGCATTTGACAAGGTGCCACACAAAAGATTATTGCTCAAGATAAAAAATCACGGGATTGGGGGTAATATTCTGGCGTGGGTGGAGGATTGGCTCTCTAACAGAAAGCAGAGAGTTGGGATAAATGGTTCGTTCTCAGACTGGCAATTAGTAACTAGTGGTGTTCCGCAGGGGTCAGTGCTGGGTCCCCAACTCTTTACAATCTATATTAACGATTTGGAGGAGGGGACCGAGTGTAACATATCAAAGTTTGCAGATGATACAAAGATGGGAGGGAAAGTAGTGAGCGAGGAGGACATAAAAAACCTGCAAAGGGACATAGACAGGCTAAGTAAGTGGGCAGAGATTTGGCAGATGGAATACAATACTGGAAAGTGTGAGGTTATGCACTTTGGCAGGAAAAATCATACAGCAAGTTATTATCTTAATGGCAAGAAACTGGAAGGTACTGTAGTACAAAGGGATCTGGGGGTCCTGGTGCACGAAACTCAAACAGTTAGTGTGCAGGTGCAGCAGGTGATCAAGAAGGCCAATGGAATGTTGACTTTTATTGCTAGGGGGATAGAATATAAAAACAGGGAGGTATTGCTGCAGTTGTACAAGGTATTGGTGAGACCGCACCTGGAATACTGCATACAGTTTTGGTGTCCATACTTAAGAAAAGACATACTTGCTCTCGAGTCAGTACAAAGAAGGTTCACTCGGTTAATCCCGGGGATCAGGGGGTGGTCATATGAGGAGAGATTGAGTAGATTGGGACTCTACTCATTGGAGTTCAGAAGAATGAGAGGCGATCTTATTGAAACATATAAGATTGTGAAGGGGCTTGATTGGGTGGATGCATTGAGGATGTTCCCAATGATGGGTGTAACTAGGACTAGGGGGCATAATCTTAAAATAAGGGGCTGCTCTTTCAAAACTGAGGTGAGGAGAAACTTCTTCACTCAGAGGGTGGTAGGTTTGTGGAATTTGCTGCCCCAGAAAGCTGTGGAAGCTACATCATTAAATAAATTTAAAACAGAAATAGATAGTTTCCTAGAAGTAAAGGGAATTAAGGGTTACGGGGAGCGGGCAGGAAATTGGACATGAGTCTAGGTTCGGAATGGTCATGACCCTATGGGTAGTGGAGCGGGCCCAGGGGCCGTGTAGCCTGGTTCTGCTCCTACTTCTTGTGTTCTAATTCTGTGTTAGATTTCAGGAGATGGTTTTATTCCTGTTCCTGGCTGGGGTGGAGATCGCCTTTACAGAAGGTAAGTACTGTAGAAAATATAGGGACAGAGTGATCTCCTGGACGAGTTTCGATTGCCTAGATGGGTCGGAGAGGAATTTCCCAGATTTTTTCTCCCAAATTGGCCATTGGGTTTTTTATCTGGTTTTTCGCCTCTCCCGGGAGATCACATGGGTTCGGGTGGGATGGAGAGTGATAGAAGATTTGAGGTTAGGATCAGATCAGCCATGATCTTATTGAGTGGTGGAGCAGGCTCGAGGGGCCGATTGGCCTACTCCTACTCCTATTTCTTATGCTCTTAAAATGCGGTGCCAACCTGGGGAAGCTGCAACACAGGACTACATGCATGCTAAAAAGCAGAAGCAGCATGCTATAGACAGAGCTAAGTGATCCCACAATCAACAGTTCAGATCAAAGCTCTGCAGTCCTGCCACATCCAGTCGTCAATGATGATGGACCATTAAACAACTAACGGGAGGAGAAGGCTCCATGAATATCCCCATCCTCAATGATGGTGGAGCCCAGCACGTGAGTGCAAAAGACAAAGCTGAAGCGTTTGCAACCATCTTCAGCCAGAAGAGCCAAGTGGATGATCCATATCAGCCTCCTCCTGAGGTCCCCACCACTACAGAAGCCAGTCTTCAGCCAATTCGATTCACTTCATGTGTTATCAAGAAACAGCTGAGCTTACTGGATACAGCAAAGGCTGTGGGCCCCGACAACATCCCGGCTATCGTGCTGAAGACTAGAACTAGCCACGCCTCTAGCCAAGCTGTTCCAGTACAGCTATAACACTGGTATCTATCCGACAATGTGGAAAACTGCCCAGGTATGTCCTGTCCAGGGCAAATCCAACCTGGCCAATTACCGCCCCATCAGTCTAACTCTCAATCATTAGCAAAGTGATGGAAGGTGTCGTCGACAGTGCTATCAAGCAGCACTTACTCACCAATAACCTGCTCACTGATGCCCAGTTTGGGTTCCGCCAAGACCACTCGGCTCCAGACCTCATTACAGTCTTGGTCTAAACATGGACTAAAGAGCTGAATTCCAGAGGTGAGGGGAGAATGACTGCTCTTGACATCAAAGCAGCATTTGACTGAGTGTGGCATCAAGGATCCCGAGTAAAACTGAAGTCAATGGGAATCGGGAGGAAAACCCTCCACTGGTTGGAGTCATACCTAGCACAAAGGAAGATGGTTGTGGTGGTTGGAGGTCAATCATCACAGCCCCAGGATATCGCTGCAGGCATTCCTCAGGGCAGTGTCCTAGGCCCAACCATCTTCAGCTGCTTCATCAATGACCTTCCCTCCATCATCAAAAGTGGGTATGTTCTCTGATGGCTGCAGTGTTCAGTGTCATTCGCAACTCCTCAGTTAATGAAGCAGTCCATGCCCGCATGCAGCAAGGCCTGAATGACATTCAGGCTTGGGCTGATAAGTGGCAGGTAACATTTATGCCAGGCAATGACTATCTCCAACATCGAGCATCTAACCACCACCCCTTGACATTCAACGGCATTACCATCGCTGAATCCCCCACCATCAATATCCTGGTGGTCACCATTTACCAGAAACTTAACTGGACCAGCCTCATAAATACTGTGGCAACAAGAGCAGGTCAGAGGCTGGGTATTCTGCAGCGAGTGTCTCACCTCCTGACCCCCCAAAGCCTTTCCTGTGATGGTGCCAGTCAGTTCCTTCTGTAGCCTCTAGATGGCACCTTCACTTGTTTGGTCCTCTTTTTGTAGGACAAAAAATAAATTGAACAAATAAACTGTAACTAAAACTCTAATAAATCTTTAAATAAAGCTTAACAAATCAAATTAAAATTTTGTCGTTTAAACCAATTATGCACTCCAGTCCCCGCGGCGCCCACCGTTCACGGAAGTGCTCGAGCGCTCCGGCGGACACCGCGTGCTCCATCTCCAGGGCCACCCGGGCGCGAACATGGCCGCGGAAGCGAGGGAGGCAATCTGGCTGGATGACCCCCTCGACCGCCCGCTGCCTGGACCAATTAATGGCTTTTTTTGCCAGGCCCAGGAGCAGACCCACGAGGAGGTCCTCCAGCCTGCCCGCTCCCCTCCGCACCGGGTGACCGTAGATCAAGAGCGTGGGACTGAAGTGCAACCAAAAATCAAGGAGCAGCCCCTTCAAATAATGGAAGAGGGGCTGCAACCTCACACATTGAACATAAACGTGGAACACGGACTCCTCCAGACCGCAGAACAAACAGGCGGTCTGGGTGTCCGTAAATCTATTTAACAACATATTGCACGGGACTGCTCCGTGCAACACCCTCCAGGCCAAGTCCCCAATAGAACAAGGGAGGACTCCTGCATAGAGAGCCCTCCATTGGGGACCTCCGCCTCCGCCGGAAGGCAAAACGGCACGCCACGGCGTGTCCGGACGGCAGGCGAAGATGACAAAGTGGAAGGTGTGCAGGAGCAGCCCGTACAGGAAACCCCTCCATGCGGAATGAAAAGGCACGGAGGGCATCTCCTCGAGACGGCTCAAGTTGTGAGGCGCCGATCCCCGAGGGGCAGGGCGCCGATAAGGAATTCCGTCCGAACGGGGGAAAGCTCGGACGGGATCGCCCCACGCGCTTGAGCCGCCTCGATACACCTCGTGGCGCCGGGGTGTAGCGTCGCTTTCACCGCCTCGATGGCATCGACCGCGAGCCGGACGTTGTCCCAAGACATGCGCCGCGCCAACTCCTCCGGCGCCATCCAGCCCGCTCCTCCGCCATCGAGTAGGTCCCCGACTCTAGTCACCCTGCCAGGCACAGCCCTGCGTTCCGCCAGCCACCCGAACTCGCAGACGTGGAGGTGCGGATTCCTGAACAGCGGCTCCCGGAGGACAGCCGCCATTCCTGACGGGGGAGAGCTCTGCCTGGAGGCGACATAGTTCCAAACCCATAGCAGTTCCTGGTAGAAGACAGGCAGCTCCCGCAGGCTGGCACGCCTGCCGCCCACTTCCAAAAACAGCAGCTGCATGTCATAATTGAGGCCGTGCAGCTGGCGGAAAAAATACGTCGCCAGCACACACCATCTCGGAGGATTCTCGACGTACAGGTATCTCTGCAGCGTCTGAAGATGGAAAGTCGCAGCCTGGGTGCGGAGGCACACCAATGCCTGACCGCCCTCCCTAAGCGGGAGACTCAGAACCGCGGCAGAGACCCAGTGCTTCCTTTTGTCCCAGAAGAAGTCGACGAGCTTCTTCTGTATCTTGGCGACAAACGCAGGGGGAGGGATCAAAGCGACGAACCGGTACCACAACATGGCGGCCACCAGTTGGTTTATGACCATCGCTCGACCCCTGTAGGACAATACTCGGAGCAATCCTGTCCAGCGTCCTAAGCGAGTGGTGACTTTGGCCTCCAACTCTTGCCAGTTCGCCGGCCAGGTGTCCTCGGCAGGGCTGAGGTAGACTCCCAAGTAGAGGAGGTGCGTGGTGCTCCAGGCGAAGGGCCTGAACTCCTCCGGCAGGGAGTCCACCCGCCACTGACCCACCAGGAGTCCAGAACATTTCTCCCAATTGATCTTGGCGGAGGATGCGTCCGAGTAAATCTGCTGGCATTCCCGCATCCTCCGCAAGTCAGCGGCATCCGTGACCGTGAGGAGCACGTCATCGGCGTAAGCCGAGAGGACCACCTCCACGCCCGGCCCTTGCAGAGCCAGTCCCGTCAACCTCTTCCGCAAGAGGCGCAGGAAAGGCTCTACGCAAACGGCATATAACTGGCCGGACATGGGGCATCCCTGACGCACCCCCCTCCCGAAGCGAAGGGGCGCCGTCAAGGACCCGTTAACTTTAATCAGACACTCCGCGGCAGCGTACAGAAGTCGGATCCGGGCGACAAAATGCGTCCCGAACCCAAATGCGCGCAGAGTCCCGAAGAGATACTCATGATCCACCCTGTCGAACGCCTTCTCCTGATCCAGGGAAAGGAAGGCGACCGACAGACCAGCCCTCTGGGAATGGTGGACCACGTCCCGGACCAGATGGATGTTATCATGGATGGTCCGGCCCGGGACCGTGTAGGACTGGTCGGGGTGGATCATGTGGGCCAGCACGGCGCCTAGGCGAGCAGACATAGCCCTGGCAAAGATTTTATAGTCCGTGCTGAGGAGGGAGACCGGGCGCCAGTTTTTAAGGAGGCGGAGATCACCCCTCTTAGGCAGCAGGACAATAACCGCCCTGCGCCAAGAGAGGGGCATCTCCCCGGTCGCCAGACTTTCCCCCAGGACCCGCGCGTAGTCGCCCCCCCAAGACGTCCCAGAACGCCCTGTGGAACTCCACGGTCAGCCCGTCCAACCCCGGGGACTTTCCCCTAGAGAGCTGGTGGAGGGCGCCGGTCAGCTCCTCCAGACTCAGAGGAGCGTCCAATTTTTCGGCGTCCTCCAGGCCGACCTTCGGCAGGTCCTCCCACAAAACTCCGCGCGCATCCTCGCTGGACGGATCCGGAGAGAACAGAGCCCCGTAATAGGCGCGGGTCTCCGCGCGGATTTCCTCCGGATCCGAGACCAGAGATCCGTCGTCGGCCAGCAGCTCCAAGAGCTGCTTACGGACCCCCCGTCTTTTTTCCAGCGAGTAGAAGAAGGGGGAGCCGCGGTCCAGGTCCCGCAGGAACTGGATCCGCGACCTCACGTACGCGCCTCGGGACCCGACAAGCTGCAGGTCCTTCAGCGCGCCCTTCTTCTCTTCGTACACCATCCGCAGGGCCGGGTCCTCGAAGACTTGACTGAGACGGGACTCCAGGTCGAGCACCTCCTTCTCCAACTGCCCGACCCGGGCCTCCCGCCTCTTGGTCGACCCCTTCGCGTACTCCTGACAGAAGAGACAGATGTGAGCCTTGCCCACATCCCACCATAGCCTCAAGGAGGGGAAGCCCCCCCGCTTCCTTCTCCAGCCGGCCCAGAACCAACTAAACGAATCCCGGAACCGTGCGTCCTCCAGCAGCAGGTTGTTAAAGTGCCAATACGCGGACCCCCCGCCGTGCGCGCAGCGGAACGAGCTCCGCCCACACCAGGTGGTGGTCCGTGCACGGCACCGGCCGCATGGAAGCCGCCGGAACGCAGGAGACGTATGCCCGGGAAATGTAGAGGCGGTCGATTCTGGACGCTCCTCTCCCAGACCTCACGCAAGTGAAGGCGCTGGAGTCGGGATGGAGATTTCGCCAGACGTCCACCAAGTCGAGGGACCCGACCAGGTCCCTCAACTTCTCCATCGCCGCCGGGCATAGCAGGGTGCCCGTGTGGTCCCTCGCCTCGAGGGTACAATTAAAATCCCCCCCCGAGGATGACGCACTCGCCCGCGTCGATGGAGCCCAGAAGAGTGGACACTTCTTCAAAGAAGCGCGCTTGCTGCGCACCGGCCCCAGGGGCATACACGTTCACTAGATGGAGTGGCACGCCCCCCAGGCAAACAGTGACCTGGAGCAAGCGGCCCGGCACGAGCTCCTTGACCCCCAAGATCTCCGGCTGAAAATGCGGGGCCAGCAAGATAGCCACCCCACTGGAAACACTGGAGAGGTGACTCATGCTGACCCCTCCTTGCCACTCCAGGAGCCACGTGGCCTCGTCTCCCGGAACGGTGTGGGTTTCTTGCAGGAAGCACACCGCGTACTTCCCGTCCCGAAGGACCGAAAAGTTATTAAATCTGCGGCTAGCTTCCCTGCTGCCGTTGATGTTGAGGCTGGCTATGGTTATCTTCATTTCAGAAGCATAATCCACCCGCTACTTAAGACTAATGGGGGAAGGGAGAGGGCGGCTGCTAGTCAACCGCCACTCCCTTAGCAGCCCAGTGAGGAACGACCGGAGCTGACGCCGCACGAGCAGGCCCACCCCTGCGCCCGCGTCCATGGCTTTGACGGCGGTGCGGGCCAACCCGAGGAGCAGCGCCAGGTCCGGCCATCTGTCGAGGGCCACCCGAATCCTGTGACGACCCTGGCACGTGGCCACAAAGTCCCGGAGTTCCTCGATGGGAATGAGGGGTGTCCCGGCGAGGGACGGGAGGTCATCCATCGCCTCATCGGCGATGGAATCCCAGTCGTCCTCCGCCCCCACCACCGAGTCCCCGTCCTCCTCCGGGGGGTCGCCACCGGCAGCCGACCCGTCCGTCACGCAGAGCGCAGTGAACGGCTCGGCCGCAACGGCCGGCCCCGCCTCCGCCCGGATCCCACCCCCAGGATCGGTGGCGGAGGATTCCTCCCTGGGCTCCTGCAGGGGCGCCGGGCCAGGAGACGGCGGCGGTTCGGAGCCCCCCTCCGCCCCAGGCGCCGGAACGACCGGAGAGACCGGAGAGACCGGAGAATATGTAAATCCGATCTCCTCCAAGTCGCCCGGCGCCAGAGACACAGACAGAGGGCCTTCCTCTACCGCGCCACCGGCCTCCAACCCAGCAGAAGGGGTATTTCTCGTAAAATCCTCGACGAGGTCGAGCAGCACCTGGGAAAAGTCCGGGCCGCTTTGGGCGAGCTCATCTTCCGCGAGCTCGCCCAACCCAGACTCCAAGCCGCCCGACTCGTCGAGGGGTAACGCCACCGAAAGGGGATCGATCTCGGCCGCGGGTTGTTCCGCAACCCCCCCCCCCATGAGCAGGGTCTCGTCCCCATCCCCGGGAGGCACGAGCTGGGCAGACACCTCTGCCTCAGCCTCCCCAGGGACAGGCGACCCCTGCCGATCGCTTACGATGGTGACAGCGGTGGGGTGGGGCGCAGTACCCGCGGCGGGCGACGACTCCCCCTGACCGGAGGGACCTTCCTCCTCCTGGTCCTCCTCCTCATCCTGGGGGTCGCGCCTTCTTTTTAAAGTGGAGGGATAGGGGGAGACCTCCATTTCTGCAGGGGCCTCCCCTGCTCCCTCCGGTGGAGCAGGTTCGTCGGATCCCTCGGGCCCAAGCCCGGCCGCAGGTTCTGGCGCTTCCGCCTCGGCGGTCGCGGCCACAGGCTCGGGCACGAGGCCCCTCCCACTCTCGCCCTCCCTGATTAATGCAGCAACGCGCTCGGGTGTCAGGGGCTCCATATCCAGGGGCACGCCCTCCCTGGGGGGGCCCACCTCACGGTGTTTATTCTTCCGCGCCCTCTTCCCGACCGGACACACTTCCTCCCCCTCGCCGGAGGCCTAGATGGCATCGACCTCCGACGACGACCGCACCCCGGTAGTATTTGTTTGGGGGGGGGGGCACGGCCAGACCCGGGGGGAGGAGCGGTGGCGGCGCCAGCCTCGGCCACGCCAGACGACCTGGCGGCCTTGGAGGCGGGGCAGTTTTTTCGTACATGCCCCACCTCCTTGCAGGCGTGGCACCGCACGCCGTCCGTCGTCCAGAAGACGCGGTGAAGGGTCCCCTCATGGAGGACCGAAAAAGCCCCGTCAGTCTCCCCCTCCCACGCCAGCTGAACAAAGGCCTGGCGCCGGAAGGAGAAGACATGGCGAAGGCTGGCCTCCCGGAATCCGAGCGGGATCGGCGTGATCCCCGACCTCACCTCCCCAAGTTGGAGCAAGTGGGGGAGGAGGAGCTCACTCGAGATGTAGGGCGGGACGTTCGATAACACGACCCTCTGCGCGGTGGCCTCTAGAGGGTCCACCGGCAGGAAGGTCCTGCCCACGGTGAGCCCCTTGGTGATGGCCAGGGCCACCGCCCGCTCCGACTCCAGGAAGAACACAGCCTTCCCATACGTTTTTGAGGCGGCGAGTATGGCTGGAGGGCCGACAACCCCAGCCATGGCCTTCATGCACGCCTCGATGGTCATGTTGGGGTGGGTGTAGCTCTTCACCCCAAGCTTCTTTGTAACGAGTCGGAACGGCGACGGGGCAGCAGCAGAAGCGGGAGTAGCCGTGGCTTTGGTCACCACCGCCGCATAGGTTCTTGCCGGCCCCGTCACCGCCGCAGATGTGGAAGCCATAGTGGGGTGGTTCTTTAAAGAGCCACACACACCCCAAGTCACAGGCCTGAAGGTGTTAATGGCCTTGGTAAAAGTCTTCCCTTGAGCAGAGGGAGTGTAAAGTAACTGGCCCGCCTCTCCCCCTGATAGAATTAATTGGGAGAGGGGCCTTCCTTCCCTCTGCTCAATTGGCAATAGGTAGATTTAAAGGGGAGGTGCCTTTTCAGAGAGGCAAAGAGAGGACAAAGAGAGAGAGGGGGGGGTGGGAAGGAGGGGGGCCGCAAAGGCAGGGTCCTCACTCAAGGTGGTATTCGGTGGGTGGGTGTCGGCAGGGTGCACTCCCCGATGGAAAAACAAAGTCTTAGGCAGATGGTCTTCGGGCAGGGGGAGAAGATGTCTTCGCCTGGGTAGGCTGGAGAAAGCCCAGGCTCAGCCCCACACCAGGTCTTCTCAATGCAAGGGAAAAAAGCTTCACCCGGGCAGGCTCCAGCCAACCCAGGCCAGGCTTTCCGGCCCGTCTTCTTTCCTCCCCCCACCTAGAATGCAAAGTCTTTAGGGGAATGCACAAAAGACACCCACCTGCAGATGTTAAAGGATGCAGCTCCTCCCCTCCTTCCAAGTCGGAGCTGAGTGGTATTCCTCTCCCCTCTCTCCCTCTCCTGGACCGGAGGCCAAATTGGGAGGCAGTGATGGAAGGCCTCTCCAGTTGTAATGCTGGCCTCCTCCTCTGTCCTCTACTCCTCCCTCTCCAGGCACCTCGGTAGATGGTTGAAGTTGGTTGTAGGTTGCTGGTAGTGGTGGCCTGGGGTCTCTCCTTCCCCTCCACTCCCAGGCCAAGGCGACCACCACCTCCCACACAGCAGCAGCAGCAGCAGCACAACCTGCTCCACTGAGAGCAAGGTCTCAAATGAGCCTGTGAGGGTGCCAGTCAGTTCCTTCTGTAGCCTCTAGATGGCACCTTCACTTGTTTGGTTCTAGCCCTTTGTCAATTGTTCCTAGCCTCCTGTGTTAATTCTTAACGGCCTGTTAGCTGTTCATGGGTTTCACCTGGTTTTCTTGGTATATAAGTTCTGTGGTTGCTTCCTTCCTTGCTCAGTCCTAACCGGGGATCCGGGGACTAGCCTTCGCTCTGTGGCTCCTGGCTTTGACTAGCTGGTTGCCATGGTTCTCTCGAGCTCTGTATTTAAGTTGTAACTAAGTCTGTGTTCTTGTTGTTCTTAGTCTTGATAAGGTGCTGGGCTGGACTAGCGTGTTGCCATGCTGGCGCTTGTCTTGAGCTTTGTATTGATAAGCCTATTACCCCTGCGGCAGCCCCTCGTGATAGCTTGTCTCGAGTCTCGTCTCGGCAAGCTGGTTGCGCTTGTGGTAAGCTTATCCCAGCTTAGTATGGACAAGTAGGTTGCCTCATGGAAGCTGTCCTGAGTTCCTATTCTTGACTAGCTGTTTTGTAACTTGTCTCGAGTTCTATGTATATTGTTCTTGTCTCGAGTTCTTACGTATGCTGTTGTGTTCCTTGTATGAATCTAGTTATGTGTGAATCTAGTTAAGTAATGAATAAAGTACTGTTCCTTAAGATTGTATACCTGCCTCTAGCCTGGTTTCTGCACTTGGGTCCAGAACCTACCTTGCCCGGAGAGCACGGCCCCGTATCTACACGGCCCCGTGGCTCCCCAACCCTGACATTTCCACCATCTACAAGGCACAAATCAGGAGTGTGATGGAATACTCTCTGTAGTGTATGTACCTTTAAGGGGAGAACTACTTTTTACAGCTCCTGTATACTGTAGTACCGGCAGTGACCACACCTGTATATGACCCTGAGTAGGGATTGTGGTGTATGTGCCTTTAAGAGCCCCAGGTGTGCTGTAATGCCGGTAATTGCCACTCGGGCTATATAAGCCTGTATATTGTGTATATCCGTTAGAACCCCCCCCAGACTTTGCTTAGTAAATACCTATGAACCAACTCCTGTCTTCAGTGTCTTTATCAACACACGGACACTACAGTGGCGACGAAGTGGAAATGGACTTACCTGCAATTCGGCAGCACCTCAAGGACATCGATTCCTCGGGCGTCCAGAAGAATCAAGGAAGTGAGAGAAGCTGTGGTTTCACCAGCTGGCCAAGCTGGTGGCAGGTACTGCGCTAATCCTTCCTGGGCGTCAGACTGGGGCTCCAGCAGCTGGCTCTACAGCTGAGACAGGCAGCGAAATCAGAGGCAAGCAATAACGGACTGGGAGGGGCACTCGGGAGATGGCCGGCGCGGCAAGCAGGTCAGCGTTCAGACCTCCGGCGGGAACGAGTCTCCAACAGTAAATTAAAAAATTAAAAAAGAGAACAGAAACCGCAGTAAACAGCATTGTTATCGGCAGCAGCGGCGGGAAAGCACGGGAAGCGCCATATCTTTGCTACAGAAAAGAAAAAAAAAAGCACGGGAAGCGCCATATCTTTTCTGAAATGCCTAAGTCTGGCAATATTGATACTTTTGATAGTGAAATAGAGGATTGGACCACATACGTGGAAAGAGTAGAGGTATATTGCACTGCAAATGCAATAGAAGATGAAAAAAAAGCTTTAGTACTTCTGAACTTAATGGGCGCAAAGACATACGGGCTGTTATGAAATTTAATCACTCCAGCCAAACCAAAAGACAAGAATTTTAAAGAAATTGTTGATACCCTGCAGGAGCACTTAAACCCAACACCGCTGCTGATAGCGGAACGATTCAAGTTCTTCAAGAGAAATCAACACAAGAATGAAAGTAACGCTGATTACCTAACCGAATTAAGAAAGCTATCAAAGTACTGCCAATTCGGGGCAGGACTATCAGACTATCTTCGAGACAAATTCGTTTGCGGTCTCTTAAGTGAAGGAACACAAAAAAGACTGCTTTCTGAAAAAGATTTAACATTGGACAAAGCTTTCAGTGTGGCTGTATCATACAAAGCAGCAGCAAAAGGAGCTGCAGAGATACAACAAAAGACACAGGACTTCGGCACCCATGAAATGACACAGGGTTTCGAAAGATGTTATCGCTGCGGCAGATCCACCCATAACCAGAGGGACTGCTGGTTCAAGGACAAAGCATGCAGGCAATGCGGAAAGATTGGACACATTGCACGGGTATGCCAATCTGGACAAAATAAATCCACTGACAGAAAAAAAAAATCAATAAAGAAAAGTACAGGAAGGTACAAATGATGACGGACAGTAGCTCCGAAGACCAGAAGAGCGATAGCGACTTCGAAAACAAGAGACTAAGCTGCCTCAAATTACATAATGTACTTGCCAAAGATGATTACCAAACCATCTGGGTTACCCTCACAATAGCAGGGTCCCAGTTAAAATGGAGCTAGATACAGGATCAGCTCTAACCGTAATAAATCGACGGGATTACAAGAGGCTATTTTCGCATATACTTCTAAAAGACACACCCATTATCTTAAAAACATATACAGGGCAGAAAGTATACCCCAAAGGAAAAATAAGGGTGCCTGTTGTATACAACGGCAAAGAAATACAAAAGTTGTATTTATACATTCTACAAGATGGTGGTCCACCGTTGTTGGGACGTGAATGGATCAGGAAGATACGTTCAGACTGGCACCCCATTCAGGCACTGACGGTGACCAGTAAGGAAAAAAACAATGATGACATCATACCTGAACGATTAAAAGACATCTTGGCCAACGCCAAAGAAGTGTTTCAAGAGAAACTAGGAACCTTGAAAGACATCACCGCCTCAATAAAAGTGGAAGATGCAGCAATTCCCAAATTTTTTAAGGCAAGACCGGTGCCATACGCAATACGTCCAGCAGTCGAGGCAGAGCTGGAGAATTTGGAAAAAGCAGGCGTATTATCCAAAATAGATTGGAGCGAATGGGCAACACCCATCGTTCCAGTCATGAAAAAAGCATTGAATAAAGATAAATCTGAAGAACAGAGAAAAATTCGCATCTGTGGTGACTTCAAGGTGACTGTAAACCCGGTCCTTCACACAGTACAGTATCCTCTTCCGAGGATAGAAGATATTTTCGCCTCACTATCCGGAGGGAAACGTTTCACCAAAATTGAATTGGCACAGGCATATCTACAGATGGAGGTTGAGGAGGCCTCTAAAAAGTATCTCACGATAAACACACACAAAGGCCTGTACCAGTACAATCGACTGGTTTTTAGAGTAGCATCAGCTCCAGCTATCTGGCAAAGAGCTATGGAGCAAGTCCTGCAAGGGATTCCGGGGACTCAATACTACCTAGACGACATCCTTGTAACAGGAGAAAATGACAACGAGCACCTTGCCAATTTGGAGCAGGTGCTCACTAGGCTGAAAGAACGGGGCCTACGAGCGAATCGCCCCAAGTGCGAATTTTTCCAAAATCAGATATCATATTGTGGTCACATAATTAATAATGAAGGGTTGCATAAGTTACCTGAAAAAATTGAAGCGGTTATAAAAGCCCCAGCATCTGAAAATGTTTCACAATTAAAGTCGTTCCTGGGATTAATAAATTACTATCATAAATATTTACCGAACTTATCAACTCTTCTACACCCTCTTAATGAACTTCTACAAACAGGAGTGATTTGGAAATGGAACGAAGACTGTAAACGTGCCTTCCATAAATGCAAAGACTTAATCACATCCGAAGAAGTTTTGGCTCATTACAACCCATCACTGCCAATCAGACTGGCGTGCGATGCATCCCCCTACGGCATAGGAGCAGTATTATCCCATAAATTCCCTGATGGCTCAGAACGGCCGATAGCTTTTGCGTCACGCTCATTAAACTCAGCTGAGCGTAACTATGCCCAAATCGACAGGGAAGCACTCAGCCTGGTATGGGGAGTGAAGAAATTCAACCATTACCTACACGGACAAAAATTTACCTTGTTGACTGACCATCAACCCCTCATCTCCATATTCAACCCAAAAAAAGGTGTTCCCATTATGACAGCGCAAAGGCTACAGAGGTGGTCCCTTTTTCTTGGGGCACACCAATACAACATAGAATACAAAGGGTCAAAACAGCAGGGGAATGCTGACGGTTTATCGCGCCTACTGTTGCCAACGGTAGAAGAGGCACCTACAGTAGACCCAGTAGAGATGTTCCACTCAACCATAGCGGAATGTCTACCAGTAACAAATTCTGCCATTGAAAGGGAGACGAGAAATGACCTGACTCTCTCACGGGTCTACGATTTAACAGTGAAGGGATGGCCAGCACATGGCGAACCACTGTTGCCAGCATTCTCGCAAAGAAGAGAACAGCTGTCAGTGTGCCGAGGAACCTTGATGTGTGGATCCAGAGTGGTGATTCCACCCAAACTCCAGGATAAAGTGCTAAAGGAGCTTCACAAGGGGCATCTGGGTGGAGTGAAAATGAAGAAACTAGCTAGGGTGTTTGTATGGTGGCCAGGTATCGATGGAGACATCGAAGAAATGACCAAGAGCTGCCTAGGATGCCAGAAGGTCCAAAACGCTCCACCACAAGCCCCTCTACATCCATGGGAGTGGCCCTCATCTCCCTGGCAAAGGGTGCACATCGACTTTGCTGGTCCATTTATGGACTCAATGTTCTTAATCGCGGTTGATGCACACTCCAAGTGGCCGGAGGTAATAAAGATGTCCTCCACCACCACGGAAAAAACCATCACAGTATTAAGGACCATATTTGCCAGGAATGGGCTGCCGGAACAGATATGTTCTGATAATGGACCGCAATTTGTGTCCGAAGAATTCAGAAAGTTCTTAAAAAACAATGGGGTTAAGCACTACACGTCCGCCCCATACCATCCCGCCACCAATGGATTGGCTGAAAGGTTTGTCCAGACCTTCAAGAAGGCCATAAAGGCCATGGGTAATGAAGACATAAAACTTCAGCACAAGGTGGCTAACTTCTTATTCGCATACAGGAATGCAACACATATGGTTACCAACCAAACTCCCGCCACGATGTTCTTCAATAGAAGCCTAAGATGCCGGCTGGATTTGGTCAAGCCCAACATCAGAAGGGATGTGGAGAACCGGCAGTTTCAAGGCATGAATGAAAGGCCAACTAGAACCTTCCAGATAGGTCAACAAGTTTTGGCCCGGGACTACCGTACCGCGAAATGGCAGCCTGGAACTATCTGCACACGACTAGGACCACTGATGTATACCGTGGACATCGGAGAAAGCATAATAAGGCACCATGCTGACCAAATCATAAAGTCATCCGACAAGGGACAACCTACACCGCAACTCTATACATCTAACGATGAAGTAGAGATACCCATACCTACCTCCGATCCGGTGATACTGGAACCCGATGAACCCGACACTGGCATTCAAGCCGAATCAGCCTTGCCAGAAGAACCTACTACACCACCAGAAACTACTACACCCCCGAGGCGTTATCCGGACCGAGTCAGGAAGCCTCCTGAGAGACTAACTTATAATTAATTAACTACAGCAATGTATATTATTTTGCTTATAACATGTAATTAATAATTACTTAAAATATGATGTACTGGTTAGCTAAAAGGGGAGGAATTGTGGTGTATGTGCCTTTAAGAGCCCCAGGTGTGCTGTAATGCCGGTAATTGCCACTCGGGCTATATAAGCCTGTATATTGTGTATATCCGTTAGAACCCCCCCCCCAGACTTTGCTTAGTAAATACCTATGAACCAACTCCTGTCTTCAGTGTCTTTATCAACACACGGACACTACAGGGATCTGTACAGTTAGTTTTAGAGTAACCCTCATCCAGTAAACACCTGTTGATTGTTCCCTGCAGTCTCTTGTCTAATTATTGAAGGACACACAACATCAAGATACACGGATCTAACATTGGCAACGAGCAGATTCAAACCTACCTGCAACTCTGCATCTCCTCCCAGGGATTCGCTCCTGGAGAACAGTGAAAGAAGAAGGCCGAGTCCAGAAGCACGGGCGTCGACCATCCAGCGGAGACTTGAGCATCGCAGGGGAGGCTGTTGAGAGCTGGGCTTGGTTCTCCAGTCACGGTGGTCCAGCGAAACGGGCTGGCAACAGGTACGGCGCAGACCCTTCCCGGACAGCGGCGGCTAGAGCCGACCGACGGCACAGAAAAAGGCCGAGCAGCATCGACAGCAGAAGAGAGAGGGTAGAGCGCACAGGGCGCAGCTGGTGTTCAGGACCGAGCGGCATCAACAGGAGAAGAGAGAGGGTAGAGCGCACAGGGCGCAGCCGGTGTTCAGGACCGAGCGGCGTCAACGAGAGAGAGCAGAGCATAGCCGGTGTTCAAGGGCCAAGCAGTGTCAACGAGAGAGAGAGGCGCGCAGGAAAACGCGCAGAGCGCAGCCGGTGTTCAAGGGCCGAGCAGCGTCAGCGGGGAAGAAAGGAAAGCGCGGGAGACACCATTTTGAGCTGCAGCGGAGAAGAATGGAGAGCGCGGGAGACGCCATTTTGAGCCAGTCTAACCACACCCAGGGATGCCGAAGAGTGGCAGTGTCACAGCATTCGACAATGAAGTCGAAGATTGGACGACATATGTCGAACGCATAGAAGTGTACTGCAAGGCGAATGAAGTGCCAGATGACAGGAAAGCGCTGGTATTGTTGAATGCAATGGGTGCAAAAACGTATGGCTTACTGTGAAACCTAGTAACCCCAGAGAAGCCAGTGGAAAAGGATTTTGAAAACATAGTGTCAATCCTACAGGACCACTTAGACCCCACACCGCTGCTGATAGCGGAAAGAATTAAGTTTCACAAAAGGAACCAGCATAAAGATGAAAGTAATGCTGAGTTTTTAACGGAACTGCGCAAGCTATCGAAACACTGCCAGTTTGGAATGGGACTAGCAGATACTTTAAGGGACAAGTTTGTGTGTGGGCTTCAAAGTGAAGGAACCCAGAAACGGCTTCTATCAGAAAAGGATCTTACGCTGGACAAGGCTTTCAGCATGGCAGTATCACACGGAGCAGCAGCACGGGGCGCGGCAGAGATACAACGGACCGCAAGAATATGGCACAAATGAAATGTCATACGGAACAGAGAAGTGCTATCACTGCGGCAGAACACATGACCATAAGGATTGCTGGTTCAAGGACCAAGTGTGCAGACAGTGTGGAAAAGTAGGACACATAGCAAGAGTCTGCAGGTCGGAAAAGAAAACCAGCAGCAAGAAATCCCCACAGGAGAAGTACAAGAAGGTACATAAGGTGACGGAGAGTAGTGCAGACGAACAGAAAAGTGATACAGACTCTGGAAGCAAGGAGCTGGGTTGTCTGAAACTACATAATGTGATCAAAACGGAGGATCACCAAACTATCTGGGTCACGCTCAAGATAGCTGGAGTCCAAGTGAAAATGGAATTGGACACAGGATGAGCCCTAACAGTCATAAACCGAAGGGACTACAAGCAGCTATTCTCACATATACCCTTGAGAGATACAGAGATTGTCTTGAAGACGTACACGGGGCAAAAAGTCTACCCCAAAGGAAAAATAAGGGTGAACGTTGTACATAACGGCAAGGAAACACCAAAAATGGACCTATATGTATTGCCAGATGGAGGACCACCACTACTAGGACGTGAATGGATCCGGAAGATACAGCTAGATTGGCATTCCATACAAGCACTGACTGTAGATGCCAAAAAGGATGATGACGTCACACCTGGACGACTGTCAAAAATGCTAACTGACGCACAAGAAGTGTTCCAGGAGGGACTCGGAACACTAAAAGGCATAACAGCGACGATCAAAATAGAGGAAAATGCAAGCCCAAAGTTTTTTAAGGCCAGACCGGTACCTTATGCGATCCGCCCAGCCGTCAAAGCAGAGCTGGAAGGTTTGGAACGTTCAGGAGTACTGTCCAAAGTACACCCATCGTTCCTGTAATGAAGAGGTCGTTGAGTAATACGCCTGGGGAACCAAAGAAGGTTCGCATCTGTGGGGACTTTAAGGTGACAGTGAACCCAGTCCTTCACACTGTACAATATCCGCTTCCGCGGATTGAAGATATTTTTGCCTCGCTATCTGGAGGGAAATGCTTCACTAAGATTGATCTGGCCCAGGCGTACCTGCAAATGGAGGTAGAAGAAGCCTCGAAATAGTACCTCACGATCAACACTCATAAAGGTCTCTACCAATACAACCGGCTGGTGTTCGGGGTAGCATCAGCTCCGGCTATTTGGCAAAGGGCAATGGATCATGTCCTGCAAGGGATTCCAGGGACCCAGTGTTATTTGGACGACACCCTGGTCACGGGCGAAAATGACAGTGATCACCTCGCCAACCTGGAGCAGGTGCTCACTAGATTGAAGGAATATGGGCTCCGAGCTAATCGCCACAAATGCGAGTTTTTCCAGAAGCAGATCTCGTATTGTGGCCACGTTATTGATGAAAAGGGGTTACATAAGTCCCCTGAAAAGATTGAGGCAGTAGTCAAGGCTCCAGCACCGGAAAATGTGTCACAACTGAGGTCGTTCCTCGGGCTGGTGAACTACTACCATAAGTTCTTGCCGAATTTGTCTACAGTACTACACCCACTGAACACCCTACTGCAAATGGGGGTACCATGGAAGTGGAATGACGAATGTAAATGAGCTTTCCAGAAGTGCAAAGAATTGATCACATCAAAAGAGGTGTTGGCTCATTTCAACCCAGCACTACCAATTCGGTTGGCGTGTGATGCATCACCCTATGGTATTGGAGCGGTGCTGTCACACAAATTCCCAGATGGCTCGGAGAGGCCAGTAGCCTTTGCGTCTCGGTCACTAACCTCAGCCGAGCGTAACTACGCCCAGATTGACAGGGAGGCCCTCAGCCTAGTGTGGGGAGTGAAAAAGTTCAACCACTATCTGCACGGGCAGAAGTTCACCTTGCTGACTGACCACCAACCACTTGTCTCCATCTTTAATCCAAAGAAGGGCGTTCCGGTGATGACTGCGCAACGGCTACAAAGATGGTCCCTTTTTCTAGGGGCAAACCAATATGAAATAGAGTATAAGGGCACGAAACAGCATGGAAACGCTGATGGGCTATCACGCCTGCCACTGCCTACTGCGGAGGAAGCACCAGCAGTGGACCCTGTCGAAATATTTTATTCGACTATAATTGAACGCTTGCCAGTAACTAACGCGGATATAGAGAAGGAGACCCGAAATGACCCGACACTGTCTCGGGTATATGACTTGACGGTGAAGGGATGGCCAACACATGGCGACTCACTGTTGCCAGCATTCTCATCCAGAAGAGAACAGCTGTCAGTATGCCAGGGGACCTTGATGTGTGGATCCCGAGTGGTAATTCCACCCAAGTTAAGTGAGAGAGTGCTCAATGAGCTTCACGAAGGCCATCTGGGAGGGGTGAAAATGAAAAGCCTTGCTAGGGCTTATGTGTGGTGGCCGGGGATCGATCAGCAAATCGAGGACCTGACAAAGAGCTGCTCAGGATGTCAGAAGGTCCAAAATACACCCCCACATGCCCCTCTACACCCATGGGAGTGGCCCTCATCTCCATGGCAACGGGTGCATATTGATTTTGCTGGTCCATTCATGGACTCAATGTTTTTAATAGCCGTGGATGCGCACTCGAAATGGCCTGAGGTGATCAAAATGTCCTCCACCACCACAGAGAGAACTATTGCAGTCCTATGGACCATATTTGCCAGGAACGGCTTGCCAGAGCAGATTTGCTCTGATAACGGACCACAGTTTGTGTCCGAAGAGTTTTGAAGATTTATGAAAAGGAATGGGGTTAAGGCATTACACATCCGCCCCGTATCATCCAGCCACAATGGATTGGCTGAGAGGTTCGTACAAACCTTTAAAAAAGCAGTAAGGGCCATGTGCGATGACGACATTCCACTGCAGCATAAGGTGGACAATTTCCTGTTAGCCTACAGAAATGCGACACATGCAGTCACCAACCAGACCCCGGCCATGATGTTCTTTAACCGAAGGTTGAGATCTCATCTGGATTTGCTCAGACCAAATGTACGAAGAGATGTTGAGAATAAGCAATTCCAGCACATCAATGAGGAGCTTCAATGTAGCTCAACCAGTCTTGGCCCATGACTACGGAACAGAGAAATGGCAACCAGGAACGATATGCACACGGCAGGGGCCACTAATGTACACAGTGGATGTTGGGGAGAACATTGTGAGACGGCATGTTGACCAGATCCTAGAGTCACAGGAACGAGTCAACCCCATGTCTCGCGTACCTGGTAATGAACCCGACATACAGGTAGCATCTACCCCCGAAACAGTAGCATCGGAAGCTGATGAACCAACCGATGACAGGGGGCCAGAATCGCCTCCGCACCAAGAGCAAGACACTCAGGAAAGGCGCTATCCAGAAAGGATCAGTTAGCCTCCCCAAAGACTGAATTTATAAATAGACTATTTTCAGTTAATGTTGCATGTTAAAAGTGTTAATTGTAATTAGTTGATATTTAATTGTTAAATGAATGTTATGGTACTGTTAATCTAAAAGGGGAGGAATTGTAGTGTATGTACCTTTAAGGAGAGAACTACTTTTTACAGCTCCTGTATACTGTAGTACCGGCAGTGACCACACCTGTATATAACCCTGAGTAGGAATCTGTATAGTTAGTTTTAGAGTAACCCTCATCCAGTAAACACCTGTTGATTGTTCCCTGCAGTCTCTTGTCTAATTATTGAAGGACACACGACATCAAGATACACGGATCTAACACTCTCCACTTGCCTGGATCAGTGCAGCTCCAACAACACTCAAGCAGCTCGACACCATCCAGGACAAAGCAGCCTGCTTATGGCACCCCATCCACCACCTTAAACATTCACTCCCTCCACCACCGGTGTACTGTGGCTGCAGTGTGTACCATCTACAAGATGCACTGCAGCAACTCGCCAAGGCTTCTTCGGCAGCACCTCCCAAACCCACGACCTCTACCACCTAGAAGGACAAGGGCAGCAGGCGCATGGGAACACCACCACCTCCAAGTTCCCCTCCAAGTCACACACCATCCTGACTTGGAAGTATATCGCCATTCCTTCACCGTTGCTGGGTCAAAATCCTGGAACTCCCTCCCTCACAGCACTGTGGGAGTACTTTCACCACACGGACTGCAGTGGTTCTTGAAGGCGGCTCACCACCCCCTTCTCAAGGACAACTAGGGATGGGCAATAAATGCTGTCCTTGCCAGCGACGCCCACATCCCATGAACGAATAAACAAAAATAGTTGAAATCTGGGACTATCTCCCCAAAAAGCTGTTGAGGCTAGGTCAATTGAAAATTTCAAAACTGAGATTGTTAGAAATTTTTTTTTTAGGTAAGTGTATTACGGGTTATGTAACCAAGACAGGTAAATGGAGTTAAGATACAGATCAGTCATGAATTAATTGAATAGGCTCGAGGGGCTGAATGGCCTACTCCTGTTGCTATGCTCCTAACCTTTGTTCTAATGAAAAAAGCCTCAGCTTGTCTAAATCTCCTCACAACTAAAGCCACTCATCCCTCATCATTTTAGTCAATCTCTTCTTCACCCCCTCCATCACCTTAACATCAGCATTGAGCACTCCCTAGTCAGGTATGGAAGATACAGAGTAAAAGCTCTCCTACCCTGCCAATTATTACCCTGATATGTCCATCGCTGCTCTAATCGAGAAAATGCTTTGAGAATGCTCTGCCTTTGTGGTAATTCTGCAAATCATATGAAGACATTTTGTGAGAACTTAAAAGGCCAAACCAGACTTCAAAGCCTTTCTGATCCATGACCTATTTAATTAGTGGTGTTCTTAAGTAGCCTTTTGAGTTCATCCAATGTAATCACAAATGCAGTTGATTTTATCATTCATTCAGATGCCTCATTTGAGTATGCATGTGAACTGAAATGAAAATATTTCAGTTTTCCATTGAATGGGAATGAATCCAAAGTCATCCCACGAAGCAAATGGTATGAAGTTATTGAAGTATTTGATATCTTGCTTATAGTGTGGCGTCCTTCAGGAAACTTTTGCTCAGTAAAGAAGCAACTGGAAAGAAATGTGAATTCCTATATAGCCATATTGACAGTGAAATTCCGGGAAACACTAGCATTTCTACCAAGAACACGACTCCTGCTGTGGAAATAATGAAAAGGCTGTAATCTGAGAAGACCTCCATATAGTTGGGATTGATGCCAGAATATTTTTTGAGAGAAGGATAGACAGCTTGAGTTTGGGCCGAGTACCTGGGTACAGCTGGTTTTCTTGTCATATGAAAAGCAGCATAAATTAGAAGCAGTTTTAATTTTATTTGGCCGCCATGCATGATGAATGGTATTAATGCCATGAAATTTGTCATCTACAATGCCTTTTGAAATGAATGAAGTATTGCTTTGGTATTCAGCACAAGCCACTGACCCAAAGAGAAAGGGTGGATTTCTCTTTGAAGCCTGTATAAGTTTATTTTTGGTTTTGATGTCTCTGATGCAACTGTAGACTGTTTCCTGAGTACTTTGCTGACTCATTTCTATAAAGAAGGATCTTCAATTCGGACAGGAAACATGTTAACCGTAGTCTGACTTGTCATACTTTGTTTCGGACATACTGGCCTTGCCAATGTCAAGCGCCAGTGTTGAAGGGTTATTCTCGGAGATAAATATCTTTACTGGTCAGAAAGAGAGAGCAACAATGTCAAGGATCCACTGAGAATGTAGAGTGTAATTTCTAACAAGTTCAATTTGTGAAAAATCACTCATGCTTAATGAGATATTTTACAATTTTACTGTTTTTCTGTTCTACAAATAAAATGAGTTCATAACTAATATGTTTAGGATGAAAACTTTTTTAACATCAGATAATATTTTAAACGTTGGGCATGATTGTGGTGGAACAGCTATATTTTACAATCACTTGCTGGGAACTTAACCATTTGTAAGACTAATAAGTGAACAACAAGCTGTTGGGAATCATTGTTGACCAATGCTTGTTTTATCATCTTTTATTCCAATTTTAACTTTATTAATGAAAGAAAATTGAAATCACTGATAAAAACTAGGGGCTAAAAATTCAGGGTTAACACATAAGAACATAAGAAATAGGAGCAGGAGTAGGCCAATCGGCCCCTCGAGCCTGCTCCGCCATTCAATAAGATCATGGCTGATCTGATCCTAACGGCCAATCTACTATCACAGAACCATCTCCTGAATCTAACAGAATTAGACACACGAAATAGGAGCAGGATCAGGCTACACGGCCCCTGGGCCTGCTCCGCTACCCACAGGGCCATGCCCGATCCGAACCTAGACTCATGTCCAAATTCCTGCCCGCTCCCCGTAACCCTTAATTCCCTTTACTTCTAGGAAACTGTCTATTTCTGTTTTAAATTTATGTAATGATGTAGCTTCTACAGCTTTTTGGGGCAGCATATTCCATGGACCTACCACCCTCTGAGTGAAGTAGTTCCTCCTCATCTCAGTTTTGAAAGAGCAGCCCCTTATTCTAAGACTATGCCCCCTAGTTCTAGTTTCACCCATCATCGGGAACATCCTCCCCGCATCCACCTGATCCAACCCCTTCACAATCTTATATGTTTCAATAAGATCGCCTCTCATTCTTCTGAACTCCAATGAGTAGAGTCCCAATCTACTCAACCTCTCCTCATATGTCCATCCCCTCATCCCCGGGATTAACCGAGTGAACCTTCTTTGTACTGACTCGAGAGCAAGTATGTCTTTTCTTAAGTATGGACACCAAAACTGTATGCAGTATTCCAGGTGCGGTCTCACCAATACCATGTACAACTGTAACACCATCCGTTACTGGCAAAAAGTTGTGTAAAGAAGGTGGCCACCACTCTTTCGCCAGCTGGTGGCGGGTCCTGCAGCATCCGCCATTTTCCCAAGCCTCGCATTGCTGCCGATAAGATCCATCGCCCTGCAAATTAATATGTGGGAGACAGGCACACCGACTTAACATCACCATGGCGAACTTGGACCTTCGCGCTGAGTTCAGCACTGGGTCCAAAGCTCGCCATGTAAACCTAACATGCAGCAGACTGACAGAGGCACTGTCGCCACCTCTTAAAGGGATACACACATCTTTCAGATAAGTTTGTATTTACGCTTTTGGACTTTAAATTTTTTTTATTGAAGTAGTGGCTTGCTGCAATAGATGTTAAAAGTTTTTTAAATGTGTAGGGAGTGCTGCTGGATGCTTACAAGACCTCGGATGATAAAGGATGCCCTCATAGAAGACAGAAAATGCTGCAAATACTCAGCAGGTCCGACAACATCCATGGAGAGCTAAACAGATTTCACATCTCAGGTCAAGATGCTGCCTGACCTGCTGAGCATATCCAGCATTATATGCTGCCATTTCAGATTTACAGCATCTGCTCGCAGAGGGAAGAGGAAGACACAGAAGAGGAAGAAATAGAAGAGGAAGAAGCCGAAGAGGAGGAAACAGAAGAGGAGGAAGCCAAAGTGGGGGAAAGGGAATAGGAGGACACAGAAGAGGAGGAAGCAGAAGGAAGGATGCAATCCAGACAGCCCCTTTTTGGCCGGGATATCCGGTGTGGAATCATCCACCTGCGGTACCAGTAACCACAACCCCAATTCGCCTTTCAACATTAGTCCCACACCTCACCTTCCCTCTGCTACTGACCATCACAGCGTCCTCTTGGCCACGTTGCTGAAATAAAAAAGCCACCACAAAGCAAACTTTCTAATCCAACTTTATACATCTATCCATCCAATATGACATCAAGAAATCAACTCATCATCCTTATGCATTCTCTTAGTGACTGTCTTGAGTGTGCCTTTGCCTAGCCTACTGATGTCACACTGTGCTGCCCCAGTGGCTGCAGCTTGGCTGGTGGAAGGCTGCTGACTTTCAGTGGGGCTCACTGCAAATTATCTTGCTGGTCAACCTTGAGGAGCTGGTGGCTGGGAGTGTCAAATCAAGTGATGGTGTTTCTTCTTCTTCTTCACTCTCCTTTCCCTATTCTTGGTAAACCACTGGCTGGGCCAGCTGCATTTTTTGGGTGTGTGAAATGAGGGAGGCAAAAGGGTGGAGTTGTGGTGAGGGGAGGGCGGGAAGGAGGATAACGTATGAGGATACCAGCATCTTATATCCTTTCTGCCCCACCGCTGGCCAACGGCTCAGCCATGCCCCTGCCAAGAATGGCCTGCCCCGTCTCCTCCAAGGGGGTGAGGTGAGGCTAGGAATGGGAGATGTGCCTCTTGATTGGTACAGATTGTTGGTAGGTGAGTGTTTTGCGGAGGGGAAGTCATCCATTGAGCAGTGTGTGAGGTGGGTAGTGCAGTTGGTAGGAGACGGCTTTTGAAGATGCATTCACTGACCTTGACCACTGGTCTGAGGTCATGAACCTTCTTTGGGCACTGGGGCCAGGTGGTAGGGGCAACACTGCTGGCAGTGATGGCCTCGGTGATGTAGTCCTACAGTGTTCTTTCTGGAGAACCTCTCTTGCAGTGCTGACCCCCTGCACAAAGCTGGAATGCTGTGTGCGAGACCCTGGGTGCCCCTTCCCTGGCTTGCTGAGCCATTTGTGTTAGTGCTGAAGCAGTTTCCCCATTTTTTGAGGTTCGGAAGGGAATTCAGCTTTAAGAGCTAAAGACTCCCATTTGGGAATTCTTTTGAATGTTAATTTTTTTTTAAGGCAGTAAAGGCTGAAAACTGCATTCTTTCACTTCATTTTTATTAGTTCAGAAGGCATTGTCCTTTTAATGCATAGCCCTTTTAATTTCCCACAATGCCTAGCGAACTCTATTCCCTCACTTCCAGAGGCTGTTGGAAGCTGCAATGCTGCTCCTGGATAGGAACTTCGACTCCCTTGCCCGCACTAATGCCAGCAGGGCGTTACACGGTAAGTTAGTGCTGGGCTAAAAAACTTTAGCCCCCAGCGCGCATTTTTCTCTGGTGGCGCTTCGTCCATTTTCAGCAGCCATTATGAATTTTTAGTGTTAGGGCTGTGAAATTCAGCCACTTAGTGCCGGCTATAAAAGTGGGCTTTGGTGTAAAAATGGCGGTTGCCTCGCTTCCGCCCACTTCCGGTGTGTCTCGTGGCGGACGCCATTTTGGGCAGATCAGCAGTGCTGCCATTTCCTCGGTCACCGGAAACCCGAGGGTGGGTGCTCGGAGACAAGGGCTATCCGCTCTATAGCTGGCTGATGACTCCCCTCCACAAACCCTCCACTCATGGCCAGCAGTCATATAATGGCTGCCATGAGGAACCTTGTGAGGGTAAGGTGAAGCTATGATTGTGAGGTATGAGTGGTGATTGCTAGAGATTGTTGGTAGGTGAGTGATGGGGGTATGGTACATTGAGCAGTGTGTGAGGCTTGTGCTGCAGTTGGTGGGATATGGCATTTGGAAATGCATTCACACACCTTGACCATTCGTGTGAGGTCATTAAACTTCTTGAGGCACTGACAGCTTGAGCTATTTCCTCCCACAGCCTTCTGGCATTCTGCCTGGATGGGCACCTACTCCCCTGCGGGTAGAGGACCTCACGTCGTCTGTGAACCCTCAGGACCAAGGCCTCCAGTGCTGCATCAGAAAACATCCTCACCCTCTCTCTTCCCTGTTGGGCCACAAATTGATCCACATTGACAGAGGGATGCTTCTGCAACAAAGCACTACCTTTAAGCAGTGCAGAGGTCTAGGCCAAATTTTATTGGCCAGTAGACTGCACCCAATATTGACTGCAATGGAACTGAATATCAGGCACTGTGTATAACGATGGCTGATCCAATACCACCCATTTTGCACCACCACCCGAGACAAATTTCTAGGCCAAGAAATAGAAGCAGGAGTAGGCCATACGGCATTCATCCTCCCACCCCGCCACTCCGCCAGTGCCCTTGTTGTTGCCTGTCAGCCAGCCAGCCCAGACTGCTGCGGCCCAGGCTGAGATGGCGCAGTCTGAAGCCAAGCCTTCTAGGTCCACAGCTGCTTTAGGTCATCCTCCAAGGCCATCTGTAGTCTCCTCCACTGAAAGTCAGCAGCCTTCCACCACCCATGCTGCAGCCACTGGGGGAGCACTGCGTAGGAGCACTAGGACAGGCAAAGGCACACAGAAGGCAGGGAATGCACAAGGGTGATTAGGTTGCATTTGTTTTCAATATGACATGATTTCATTCATAAAATTGTTTTGGAATGTTTATTTTTGTGGTGGCTTTTATTTTTGCATTGTGGCCAAGACATGGTGTGATGGTCAGTGACAGAGGGAAGGTAAGGAATGGGGAATTGGGGTTACGGTTACTGGTATCTGTTGTGTATGTACCTTTAAGGGAATAACTGGTCTCAGACTGCAGTACCGGCAGTGACCACCCCTGTATAAAAGGCGCTAGCAAGCTTCTGTAGTTTCAGTTTCCCGATTGTCTCCATTCAGTAAAGACTTGTTATAATCAACTCCTGCTGTCCGTGTCTCAATTATACACGGACATAATATTGGCGACGGGCAGATACGAACTTACCTACAGTCTGCACCACCTCATGGGATCCATTCCTGAAGCGAAGTGAGCAGAGGTCGAGGCCAGAAGGAAGAAAGAAGCAGTAGAAACAGGCGTTGACCGTGGGCATCCGCCCCTGAGTCAGCGGAGTTGAAGATTACAGGAGAAGCTGTCGAGAGCGGGGCCTGGTTCCTGTCGACGGTGCTTCAACTAATCGGGCTGGTGGCAGGTAGTACACTGATCCTTCCTGGGCTGCGGCGGTCAAGACCTCGAGCGGGTGGCTTGCAACGGGGCCGAGCAGCGTTGTCGGGAAGAGGAGAGAGAGAGAGGGTGGAGCACACAGGGCGCGGCTGGTGCTACGAAGCCGGGCAGCGTACAGACCCGAGAAGAGGGAGGCAAGAGTCCCACAGGGTTGTTCCACGACAGGAAAATAATAAAATTAAAAAAAGAAATATCAAACGCGCAGAAAACCGCGAGGAGCTGCAGGTTGCAACGGAAACCGCGGAAAGCAGCGCTAGCAACAGCGGGGAAGAAGGCAAAGCACGGGAGGCGCCATCTTAATCCAGCGGGGAAGAAGGCAAAGCGCTGGAGGTGCCATCTTAATCAGCGGGGAAGAAGGCAAAGCGCAGGAGGCGCCATTTTGTTAAATCGGGGAAGAAGGCAAAGCGCGGGAGGCGCCATTTTAGATTTTCAAGATGCCAAAGACTGGCTGTATCACTGTCTTTGATAATGCAATAGAGGACTGGACCACGTATGTGGAAAGAGTCGAGGTATATTGCGAGGCAAACGAAATAGACGATGAGAAAAAGGCATCGGTATTGCTAAACTGAATGGGCGCTAGAACGTACGGCCTATTGCGGGACCTGATTACTCCAGCCAAACCGAAGGCGAAGAGTTTTAACGAAATTGTTGCTATCCTACAGGAACACCTAAACCCTGCACCGCTGCTGATAGCAGAAAGATTTAAATTCCACAGGAGAACTCAGCATAAAGATGAGAGCAATGCTGAGTACCTTACGGAACTACGCAAGCTATCAAAGCACTGCCAGTTTGGAGCAGGACTGACAGATACCCTACGGGACAAATTTGTCTGTGGACTCCTGAGTGAAGGAACACAGAAGAAGTTACTCTCAGAGAAAGAGCTGACGCTAGATAAGGCTTTCAGCATGGCAGTATCATACGAAGCAGCAGCCAGGGGAGCTGCGGAAATACAACAAAAGCCACAGGAATACGGCACCCACGAAATGACACGGGGATTTGCAAAATGTTATCGCTGCGGCAGAACTAACCATGACCAGAAGGACTGCTGGTCCAAGGACAAAATATGCAGGCAATGCAGAAAGATGGGACACATTGCACGAGTTTGCAGGTCTGGGAAGAAGACCAACGACAACAAAAAGGCTGCTAAGGAACCGTACAAGAAAGTACAAAAGATGACGGACAGTAGTTCCGAAGACCAGATGAGCGATAGTGAATCCGGGAACAAGAGACTAAGCTGTCTCAAACTTCACAATGTAATCGCAAAAGAGGATCACTGAACCATTTGGGTCACCCTCACGATAGCAGGGTCCCAAGTTAAAATGGAATTGGATACAGGATCAGCGCTAACCATCATGAATCGACAAGACTACGAGCGGCTATTCTCACACATACCCTTGAGAGAGACATCCATCGTCTTGACGACGTATACGGGGCAAAAAGTATACCCCAGAGGAAAAATAAGGGTGCCTGTCGAATACAACGGCAAGAAAATACGGAAATTGTATCTCTACATACTGCAAAATGGTGGGCCACGGTTATTGGGACGTGAATGGATCAGAAAGATAAGCTTAGATTGGCACTCCATTCATGCAATGACGGTGGATGTTAAAAACGATGAAGACGTCACTCCTGGACGATTGTCAACAATCTTAGCTAACGCCAAAGAGGTATTTCAACAAGAACTGGGCACTCTTAAAGGCGTAACCGCCTCGATAAAAATAGAAGAGAATGCAATTCCCAAGTTTTTCAAAGTAAGACCAGTACCATATGCAATTCGCCCAGCCGTCGAGGCAGAGCTGGAGAATCTGAAGAATGCAGGCGTGTTGTCTAAGGTAGACTGGAGCGAGTGGGCGACACCCATCGTTCCGGTCATGAAGAAAACATTAAGCAATAAGTCTGAGGAGCCAAGGAAGGTTCGCATCTGTGGGGACTTCAAGGTGATGGTGAACCCAGTCCTTCACACAGTACAATATCCTCTTCCAAGGATAGACGACATCTTCGCCTCACTATCTGGAGGGAAGCGTTTTACAAAAATTGACCTAGCACAAGCATATTTGCAGATGGAGGTTGAAGAATCCTCTAGGAAGTATCTCACGATAAACACTCACATGGGTCTTTACCAGTATCATCGATTGGTATTCGGAGTAGCATCAGTTCCGGCGATATGGCAAAGAGCGATGGAACAAGTCCTGCAAGGGATTCCGGGGACTCAGTGTTACTTGGACGACATCCTAGTGACAGGTGAAGATGACAGTGAACACCTTAACAACCTAGAACAGGTGCTCACTAGACTACGGGAACATGGGCTACGAGCCAACCGCCCCAAGTGCGAGTTTTTTAAGAAACAGATATCGTATTGTGGCCACGTGATTGATGAAGAGGGGTTACATAAGTCCCCTGACAAAATTGAAGCGGTTGTTAAGGCCCCAGCGCCTGAAAATGTGTCGCAACTGAGGTCATTCCTCGGATTGGTGAATTACTACCATAAGTTTTTACCGAATTTGTCCACAATTCTGCACCCATTGAACGCCCTACTACGAACGGGAGTAGCATGGAAATGGACCAATGACTGTAAGCGGGCCTTTCAGAAGAGTAAGGACTTAATCACTTCAAGGGAAGTATTGGCTCACTACAACCCATCACTACCGATAAGACTGACGTGTGATGCATCTCCCTACGGCATTGGAGCGGTACTGTCACATAAATTCCTTGATGGTTTAGAGAGGCCGATAGCTTTTGCGTCACGCTCGTTAACTTCAGCCGAGCGTAACTACGCCCAGATTGACAGAGAGGCCCTCAGCCTAGTGTGGGGGGTGAAGAAGTTCAATCACTACCTGCACGGTCAAACATTTACTCTACTAACTGATCATCAACCTCTTGTCTCCATTTTCAACCCTCAGAAGGGCGTACCGATAATGACAGCACAACGGCTGCAGAGATGGTCCCTTTTCCTAGGGGCACACCAATATGACATCGAGTACAAAGGAACTAAACAGCATGGGAATGCTGATGGATTATCGCGCCTACCGTTGCCAACGGTGGAAGAAGAACTTGCAGTGGATCCAATGGAGATATTCCACTCAACCATAGTCGAATGTCTCCCTGTGACGAATGCAAGCATAGAAAAGGAAACACGAAATGACCCGACACTATCCCGGGTCTATGATTTAACGGTGAAGGGATGGCCAGCACATGGCGAACCACTGCTGCCAGCATTCTCGCCGAGAAGCGAACAGCTGTCAGTGTGCAGAGGAACCTTGATGTGTGGATCCAGAGTAGTAATTCCACCCAAATTGAAGGATAGAGTGCTCAATGAGCTTCATGAGGGTCATCTGGGAGGGGTTAAAATGAAGAACTTAGCCAGAGCGTTTGTGTGGTGGCCGGGAATCGATAGAGAAATCGACGAGATGACCAAGAGCTGTACAGGATGCCAGAAGGTCCAAAACGCCCCACCACAAGCCCCTCTACATCCATAGGAGTGGCCCTCATCTCCATGGCAAAGGGTGCACATTGATTTTGCTGGTCCCTTCATGGACTCGATGTTTTTAATTGCGGTGGATGCACATTCAAAGTGGCCAGAGGTAATAAAAATGTCCTCAACCACCACAGAAAAAACTATCACAGTCTTACGAACCATATTCGCCAGGAATGGGCTGCCTGAACAGATTTGCTCTGACAATGGACCACAGTTTGTGTCTGAAGAGTTCCGGAGGTTCTTAAAGAACAATGGTGTTAAGCATTACACATCTGCCCCATATCATCCAGCCACTAATGGATTGGCCGAGAGGTTTGTTCAAACATTCAAGAAGGCTATCAAGGCAATGTGTAATGAAGAGATACCCCTACAACACAAGGTGGACAACTTCTTGTTTGCCTACCGGAATGTGACACATGCGGTTACCAACCAAACTCCAGCCATGATGTTCTTCAATCGAAGACTACGATGCCGCTTGGATTTGGTTAAGCCAAACGTCCGAAGAGAGGTGGAGAACAGGCAGTTTCAGAATATGAATGAAAGGCCGACCAGGAGTTTTAAGATAGGTCAACCAGTTTTGGCCCGGGACTACCGCACGGAGAAATGGCAGCCAGGAATGATTTGTACACGGCAAGGACCTCTCATGTATACCGTGGACATTGGAGAGAGCATTGTAAGACGCCATGCTGACCAGATTCTAGAGTCACTGGAAAACGTCAACTCCACACCACAATCTGATACACCTGGCGATGAAACCGACGTACCAATTGCAGCTACCGCAGAATCGGTGATATTGGAAGCAGATGAACCAAACAACGACATTGATCCAGACTCTACCTTGCCAGAACCACCTGATACTCCAAAGAGGCGTTATCCAGACAGAATCAGGAAGCCTCCTCAAAGACTGAACTTATAATTGCTTAACCTCAACCAATGTATCTAGCAACCGTAATTGTGACTGTAATTAGTTATCATTTAGTTGTTAAATGAATGTTTTGTACTGTTTATCTAAAAGGGGAGGAATTGTTGTGTATGTACCTTTAAGGGAATAACTGGTCTCAGACTGCAGTACCGGCAGTGGCCACTCCTGTATAAAAGGCGCTAGCAAGCTTCTGTAGTTTCAGTTTCCCGATTGTCTCCATTCAGTAAAGACTTGTTATAATCAACTCCTGCTGTCCGTGTCTCAATTATACGCGGACATAATAGTATCTCGCTCAAATTAGTTCTTCACGTACAGCTGGGCAGAAAGGGGCTGTCTAGGTTGCCACTCCCTTCCTCTTCCTCCTCCTTCTCATGCTCCTGGCCTGATAGCTGGTGGGAAAGGCTGCCCCTCATGATGGCAAGGTTGTGCAGCATGCAACAGACCACCACGAATCTTGAGACTCACTCAGCCGAGTACTGCAGGGCTCCTCCAGAGCAGTTCAGGCAGCGGAAGCATTGTTTCAGCAGGCCAAGGATCTGCTCTATCACATTTCTTGTGGCAGCATGGCTCTCATTGTATACATGCTGCACACGTGTGCATGGGTTGCGAACCGGAGTCATGAGCCATATCCTCAGCGAATAGCCCTTGTCGTCCAGTAGCCACCCTTTGGTCTGGCACAGCGGACTGCCGCAGAATGAAGGCATCATGACTGCTGCTAGGATACTGGGCATTGACCTACATGATTCGCTGCCTATGGTCACACACCAGCTGGACGTTGAGGTAATGGAATCCATTTCAGTTCCAGTACATGGTAGAGTTGACATGAGGCGCCCGCAAAGCGATTTGCCTGCAGTCAATGGCACCCTGCACCATGGGGAAGCCTGCAATCCTCACAAAGCCGTGTGCTCGCTCCGCCTGCTGGTCTCTGGCAAGAGAGAATGAAATGTAGTCAACTCTCTTTGAATAGAGAGCCTCAGTGACCTCCCTTACGCAACAGTGGACAGCAAACTGTGAGATGTTGCAAATATCTCCGGCTCCAGCCCGGAAGGAGCCCAATGCATAAAAGTTCATCATCACGGTCACCTTCATTGCCACTTGCAATGCGATCCTTGCCTGCTCTGATGTTGGAGTTGTGGCTGCAGCAGGTGGCAGATTTCAGTGAGGATGTCCTTAATGAAGCACAGACATCTCACACATTGTTTCTCGCTGAGGTTCAGATAGGAAAATTGCTCCCTGAGCACCCTGGGCAAATGTGGCCTCTTGCTGAGAGCCCTTCTTTCCCTCCTCTCCTCCCTCTTCCAGCAGCTTGTCCGGCTCTGCGTGACCTCTGCTCATTCTCCCAGTCATGGTCTATTCCAAGGGAAATGCCTACTAAGTACACCCATGTCTCGGAGCTTTCTACCCCAAATGGGCATCTACAGTGCAGCTTGTCGGATTCAGGCCTACGCAATATTAGTCAGTCAGAGGCCAGGCCAGCCGGCAGCAAGGTAAGTCCTGCGGGGTTGGGGGAAGGGGGGTTCACGATCATGAAGCGGGGGTGTGGAACCCGGGATGGCAGCGGCCCAGATTATTTTTGTGGGGCCCAGAAGCTCCTCCTGGCTCTACAAAAATAATTTAAAACTTACCTGTTTTGATCCTCATCAACTGTACCGCCAGTAAAACTGGTCAAAGTATGCACTGTACCTTTTCCAAATAGTAGTGTTCTTCAAAGTCTAGGGCATGGTTGATGGCACTAATCCAGCCCTATCTGCTTCTGTGAACAATAGCTGTGCATTCATGAACCAAAGGGCAATCCCCATCAAAGGGCCACTCATTTGTGACCATCAGCACAGGATCATGCAGGTGAGTGCCTATTTCCCAGGCAGCGTGAAATGCCTTTATTTTACGGAAATCTACTAGGCTCCCATTTTTTGACCTTCAAAGAAAAGCACAAGGTTGTCTTCTAGGAGACCAAGGCTGCCCTCTTACTCTAATGCTCATGATACTTTGGGGCTGATTTTCTTCCCCGTCTTAAGTGGGAACGGGTTGGTAGTGCGCTGAAAATTGCAACGCAGCACTTATTTCCCTGTTTCTGCTGCTGCTTAAGTCCTTGTAACTCTTTTCAGGTAAAAAAAAGCTTCTTTCATTTAAATTGGAAAATCCCATGATAGCTGATAGTTTGAAATCTCAGAAATTTGACATTTCCTAAAGAAAGAAGGAGCACTCTGTATACTTTAAAAGCTATTTTCAAATGATTAGTTTAATTCTTACAGCTGCAATATTTTTATTATTTTGTTCACTCAATGAGTTAGGTGGAAGGCTGTCAATGGTAAATATACAACTATACTGTATGACTTTCTTATGTGCCTGTTCATCTTCTGTAAAATAAATTTGCTTGATACTTTAAAATGAAAATGAGATCTAATGAGATGGTTTGTTGCTTTCAAGGACTAGAGTTAAATCTTATGAAGATAAGTCCAGTAGCTAAAAGCAATTGCCAGATAGGATCTGCTGCCTGTTTCCTTGGCATGTTACCTAGATCTCAAAGCAGGGTTAGATACTCCTGAAGGTTGGGGGAGTTGGGACTCACCAGTAAGAATGATCAACAAAAATAATTTGCATTTATATAGCGCCTTTAAAGTAGTAAAATGTTCCAAGGCGCTTCACAGGAGTGTATTCAGACAAAACTTGTCACCGAGCCACATAAGAAGATATTAGGACAGATGACCAAAAGCTTGGTCAAAGAGGTAGGTTTTAAGGAGCATCTGAAAGGAGAGGTCGAGAGGTGAAGAGGTTTAGGGAGGGAATTCTAGAGTTTAGCGCCCAGACAGCTGAAGGCACGGCCGCCAATGGTGAGGCGATCGAAATTGGGGAAGCACAAGGGGCCAGAATTGGAGGAACGCAGTTATCGGAGGGTTGTAGGGCTAGAGGAGGTTACAGAGATAGGGAGGTGCGAGGCCATGGAGGGATTTGAACACAAGGATGAGAATTTTAAATTTGAGGAATTGCTGCACTGGGAGCCAATGTAGGTCAGCGAGCACAGAGCAAAGAGTGAACAGGACTTGGAGTGAGTTAGGATGGGGCCAGCAGAATTTTGGATGAGCTTAAGTTTATGGAGGATGAAAAATGGTAGGCCGGCTAGGGAGCATTGAAATAGTTGAGCCTGGAGGTAACAAAAGTATAGATGAGGGTTTCAGCAGCAGGTGGGCTGAGGCAGGGGCAGAGATGAGTGATATTACAGAGGTGGAAGTAGGGGGTGTTGGTGCTGGAGAGGGTATGGGGTCGGAAGCTCAGCTCAGGGGCAAATAGGACGCCGAAGTTGTGAACAATCTGGTTCAGCCTCAGACAGTGGCCAGAGCTATAGTAGTCTAGGTAAGAAGGGTAGAAAATAAAATAAAATGTACGTCTTATCTAAAAAAATGTTGGCTGCATAGAATAATCTTTTAAAAATATTGTTCAGTGCAGCACTGAGGGAGTGCTGCACTGTCGGAGGTGCTGTCTTTCAAATGAGACGTTAAACCGTGGCCCCATCTGCCCTCTCAGATGGATATAACAGATCTATCCATCTATTTATTTTCCTTTCTTTCCCTCTTTCTCTCTCTCAACTCTTCTAATTTATTTGTATATAAAGGAAATCTTACAAAAAACAGGCTCAGTTAATAATATATTTAAAGTTCATACCCAGTATATGGAACCAAAGCATTTGGTTATTCAGCATTCGTTTATACCACAATCTTCCTCAGTGAGCTACAGGAAATAAACAGAAGAAGCTGATGTTTACTGTGCAGAAATATTGGCTTTCAACCAGGTCTAATCCAAGAAGGGAGGGACAAACAGGAAATCTTTTGGCACCATTTAAGAAAATACATAGCAGAGAAAACAGTGGTTTCAAGCCAGAACGACAAAAGCCACAGGATACTGCATTTAATGAGTTTTAATACAATCTTCACATAGTCTGTAAAACAGATTCTAAAACAATGGATGGGTGTGTAATTCTGACCCCTGTACTAACAGAATTTACACAGGAACTGTTTGTAATCCTTGAAATACATACTTTAATAAGTTTCCCACCCCAAATGCTTATTTTCTTAGAAACTAGTAATCTCCCCATTAAAAAAACTGACAATTGATAATTAATGAAGAAAAATGTATTACTGATTTAAACAAAAGCTCACCCAAAAAGAAAACACAGAAAAGCAAAAGCAAGTAAAATAATGGTCCAGAATTCACTGCAATGGCGACATTGGCAACACCCACTATAAATTAGACCATTGGTTCCCTAGTCTTCTAGTGGCGAATTTACACCACAATTTGCTGGGGAACTGATTAGAATGGGCCAGAATTTGCTGTCAAAATAACAGTGAGGCTAATAGCGCTCACTGTTATTTATGCACATATGGTATAGCAACTTCAGGTGAGGGGCAGATGCGTGGTTAATGGGGATATCCAAAATTTGCAGTCCAAGTTACACCTTCCCGCCATTAGCTTCACGAAAACATCATCTCACTGTCTGCCTCACCATTGACAGGCATTGAATGGTGTGAAGTTGCTATATTTGTGCCCTAGATATGAACTAAACTCGCCACAGAAAGTTAAGTCTTGTTCATTTCAGTCTAAGCACCATTTTAACGACTTGACAAATGTTAATTACTGCCAAACAACCTCCCTGGCACTGAAAATTACCTATTACAACTGTGGAGTCTCATTCCTTCAGGTTTTAATTGTTGTTGGAGATTTTAAAAATGTTAAATTTAATTTGTTTTTACTTTTCCTTTCTGTTTCTTTTTTCTCTCTCTTAATCCAATCTCTCTTTCCCTGTTTATTTCTCTTTCTGTACCTGATTTGGCATTGAATTCACCCACTCAAATTTACACTTCCTTCTCAGTTCTTGCACTATTAATTTCTCAATCCTTCAACCTGACTGGTTAAGAAGATAAACAGTTGCTTGCCCTGTTCACTCAGGTCCCAGATACCCTGCTTCTCTCTCTATGACATTATCAGCTCACACTTTCAGAAACTTGCCACACAAAATATTTTAAAACCTAAAGGTGCAAAGGGAGATCTAACTAACAGCAGATGCTGTTAGATACCCTGCCACAGCAAATTATGGCCCAACATGCCGCAGCGGCATATCGACAAATCTGAAAAGGCGCAGCTAATGGTCAATGTATTGAGACCGCTGCCAAAGTGACTCACAACAGAGGATGAAGGAGATGAGGAAAGAACACCTTTACTGTTTTATTTAACAATAACCAGCAGAAAGAGGATTAAAATTCTAGCTACGCTGTTGTGTTGGACTATGAAGATTTTACTGTACTCACAGTTTCATTATTTTCATTTTAATATTTGTAAAGCGCTCAGCGTTTTAATGGCAGCCCATGTCACCTGAGACAGTCACTGACTTTTTGAATATGTAAAACACGGAGAGATTCTGATATTCTGCATCTATAGAGCAAGATATTCCGATTTTAAGTGGGCTACTCACCATCTTAGTCATGATCAGCCATGATCTTATTGAATGACGGAGCAGGCTTGAGGGGCCGTATGGCCTACTCCTGCTCTTATTTCTTATGGTCTTATGTTCTTATGTTCTTACTATTTTCTTCAAACCCTGTCTAAATAGAAGCCTCCATCCATATATCTGCAATCAAGACAACTAACAAATACAATTACAATCAAGATTCTGTCTTGGGATTCATACTTGCAAATGACAGTAGCTTTGTCCCATTGGAATTTGCCTCCTCTCGCATTAAATTGCATTAATTCACACTCTCGTCATTTTCACATCGTTAAAATTAGAAGAGTTCTGTAACCAGTACATCAATCACTCCTGTATTTTTTCGCTTTTGCTACGACCCTAAAACAATCTGCTCCCTCAAATACAAGTCCATAAATTACCCTGCTGTCAGGTTTCCAATGCCATTAACACACCATAGCCAAGAAATTACTGTTAGCAATTTTAGTGGATAAACACTTAGGGGGAGAAATTCGTGTGGTTTGTGCCACCCGTTAGTGCTACGAGATAGCTGAGAGCTTTAACGCCACCTGATGCCGGTTCCAGCACCGCACACCATATCAGTGTTGCCAGTAGCACTGCTGCTGAATGCGATTGCTGGGGACCTCGCCATCACAGAGATCGTGATGTTAGTGAGTGTGCCTGATCTCCCAACTTCATTACAGCCAATGAACTTACCGGCTGCAAAAACCAATGACAGCTTCAGGTGGAGTGCAGCAGCAGAAAGCCGGCTCCAGTGATGCTATTTAAAGGGATCATTACCAATCACTTGGACCTGACAGGTTTTTGAAGTTTGAGTGGCTGTGCGCAACTTCCTGCTACTGGTAGAGTTTTTTTAATTCATTTCAAGGTTCTTTGGCATCAGGGAGTGTTGTGGCTAGTACAAAATGCCATAATTATTTCTGAAAAGCTCCATCCTTGCTAAAAATTATGGGGGCTGTACTGGCAGTGGACCTCACCCTCCAGGATCTACAGTGGAGGGAGTGAAGGCAGCGAGACAATCGACCTTCCAGATGGGCTGTCCATGACCAGCTCACCAGACTCCGATTCGCATGAATGAAACCCCAGATTCCCATAGCTCACCACATCCCCATCATAAAATCCTTGTCTCACACCATATCACAGCGTCCTCCTGAGCTACAATTAATAACTTTATCTATAAACATATCACACATATTACATGAATTCTAATAATTAACGACCCTTGAGCCTGCCATAGTTGAATAGCTGTCATTGTGTGCAAGATGTGAGATGTGGGTGTGAGTGTTGGTAGGTAGAGATTGTTGGTGGGTGAGTGCTGGGGGTATGGTGCATTGAGCAGTGTGTGAAGCTTGTGGTACAGATGGTGGTATGTAGCATTTGTTGAAGCCTTCACTCACTCTGACCACCTGTGTGAGCTCGTTAAACTTCTTCCTGCACTGTGTGTGGATCTTGGGGACCACAGTGCTGCCCGTGACGTGTTGTGCCACCTCCCTCCACATAATCTGGCAGACTTGTGGTGAGGGCCTCCTGCCAGTTGGCGGGTACAGGACCGCCCACCTTCTCTCCACCGCTAAAACCAATGCTTCCAAAGCTTTATGGGAAAACCTCTGGGCTCTCTCCCTGGGGTGGCGATCTGCCATCAGGATTTATAAATATGTGCTCCTTCTCCTTGTCCTTCTTCTTATGGTTGTTGAGGCAGCTGCACACCCAACAAAGCTGAAAATGAGGTGCTGCTGCATCAATGAACCTCCCCTTTAAGCAGTGAAAAAAGCCTGTGGCAATCATTACTTGCATTTAGACTGCCCCCGATATTGGTCCATCTTTTCGGTGTAATGCCAATGAGCTTGGGTTTTTAGATGAGAATCATTTTAATGAGGAGTGAGAACGAATTTTGCTTGCAGCCTAGATGATTTTCAACTGGTGCTACTTAACCAATTTTAGTCTAAACACTTCTTGGCTATAATGAATTTTTAGCCCTTAATGCGTTTGTATGACATTCCTCTGTCCACTATTTAAATGTGGTTGCTAAGCTATTTACTTTAAATGGTTTTATGTGTCCATTAAATTACATTTCCTACATTCCAACAGTGACGACATTTCAGAAGTACTTCTTTGGCCGTACAGTGCTTTGGAACATCCTGAGGTTGTGAAAGGCGCTATATAAATGCAAATCTTTCTTTTATTAAAATAGCAAAGGAATGTCATGTGAATGTATTAAATATTTATCTGCTCATTTTGACAACACTAATTTCTAGGCTCATATGTTTACTTACGATACAAATGTATCCATATCTACCTCAAATAGATTTGGTCAGCAAGGAAAATGATGTCACTTTTGATGACATCCACCAAGTTATTGATGTAGAAGAGAAACAGATTAGTACTGAGCTCATTTTTTCTGAGGGTCCACTGCAAAGGTTTTGCATTAAGATGACAAATGTCCATTCACTCTGACCCAAGGTCTGTGTACTATCCAATTCAGAAGCTCATCAGATATGCAACAGGAGGCCAACTTCTCAATGTGGCTGGGACGACACATCTTATATAAGGTTTTAGAAACATCAAGAGCTACGGCCCTAACTGGGCACCAAGAGAATCACTCTTTTTCTGGAGATTGTCATATGCCAACAAATTTATTTTGAAACCAAATTAGGAACCTGTTAGCACAATATTGCAATTTGAATGTTGCAGCTACTTCTCTTTCACAATAATTTCCTGGAGTTTTAATGTGATTGGAGGCAGATACCGTACCAGTATGCAATTTTCAGTGTCTGACTTTGAACCCTTCTTGTGGAAAATTACAATGGTTTCTGCTTTCAACCCAGATGGAAAGAAACCAGGAGAGTTGAAATATGTGAACAGGGGGAACAGCGAGTTTCCTGGATGTAGCATTGAGAGCCCAAGTACATGTGTCAAGATCAGTAGATTCTCTGGGTTCAAGCTTTTCAATTAGACGTTACACTTTCTTTGCTTGGTCTTGATTCAACTGATGGGGCTGCTACTCTTCAATTAAACATTTGATATCCGACCTTTGGATTTTGGATAATTAGCAGTAAATATAATCTTCAACAACGTTATCCACAGAAGTGTGGCACGTAATCCTATTCCTCTCACGAGGAGATTGTAGCCCACGCTGGAAACATATTTTGCTATCTTCCACCGATCACTGGAACTTGACTGCATATTATGAATTTGGAAGCAATATTCAATGCGTATTTCTAATGAGCTGATGATTGAAACTTGGTATGGAGACTGCTTTCCCTTTCATTTTGTTTCCCTGATCTTTCCCATTCACCAAAACATTTCGACTTTTTGGCTATTGCTGCAGCATTTCTTTCATTAAACCAGACCAATGTCAATTTTTAACTGCTTGGATGGAATTTGTCCCATTGTAGTTCTAACTATGAACTGCTTGGTTTCAGTTCAGATGAATTCTGGCTGTTTTGATTGGCAGAAGGAATGTCTGTAATAGCAACCTTTTGCTGAGACCATTCCAATTGGTCCTGTCATAGAGCCAAAGCTTGCATTTGGTATTCTTTTCAAGAAAACGACAACAAACAGTTTGAATGCAAACCAAGTGGTAGTCAGACGTGCCAACTAGTGCTTTGTTAACTGTTTTCAAGTGATAACAAAGACTGTCAATGCTAGGTCTATGTAGGCATTACCTTTAATTGGAGAGCAAACTAGTTGGTTGAGACATTTAGCAACTGCAAAAGAAAATTGGCCATGACTATTTTTTTACAGTTAGTGGGCTAGATTTTCAGTCGCTTGCGCCAGCAGTTAGCGCCTTAAGAGAAGTGATTTTCGGGCGCTATGCGTGTAGCGCCCGGGCGCAGTGCAGTTTGCGCCCCGCCCCAAATTAAGTTGCCCGTTAGCGCCGGCGCAAAGTTTAGCGCCCGCCCGGATGCGCGCGCAGAAAATGACGTCACATCCTCGTGCAACGCCCTTTGTGCGCCCCGATTCCAAACTTCAGTCGGACCGCCCCATTGTGCGGCTGGCGGCCGGAGCGTTTGGAAAAAGGAACGCAACACAACCAGCGCGGGCCCCGGGGGGCGCAAATTAAAGGGGACGTACTCTCCAGTATAAAGGCCAGCCTTTTTTCAGAAAACACTCTTGTGCAACGCATTTCTGGAGACACAACAAGGAGGATAGCTAACTGGTTTCAAGCAGCAAGAGCCAGGTATTTTTGGACTCAGGCCAGAGCGCTGCAAGTGGCCTTTTGGAAATTAGAGTGTTTGCCAGGATTTGATGGGGGTTGCATGGGGTGCCAACGCGGAGCTGCAGCTCCATGTCCATAGGGCTCGCAGACGCATTGTGAGAGGGGCAGCCCTGGCTAGAGGCAGAGGGGGCTACAGGCGTCGGCCACGTAGGCCTTACCCAGTCAGGCTATACCGCCAGCAGCGCTCCTACCTAAACATGAGTGCCGCGCGATGTGTTAAAAGGCTCCGATTCCGAAAGGAGGTGATTGCAGAGATCTGCCACCTGCTTCACCGAGATCTGCGGCCAAAGCTCAGGTGCAGGACTTCTCTGTCGGTGGAAGTGAAGGTGACGGTGGCATTGAACTTCTATGCCACCGGCTCCTTCCAATACGCTGCTGGGGACATAGCAAACATCTCCCAGTACGGCGCGCATCGCTGCATCCGCCAGGTGACCGAAGCACTGTTCAGAAGGAGAAGCCAATTCATCTCCTTCCCCATGGCCCTGGAGAGCCAGCATCAGCGCGCATTGGGATTTTCCAGACTCGGGGAATTCCCCTTGGTGCAGGGCGCCATTGACTGTACGCATGTGGCTTTGCGGGCCCCTCTGGAGCATGGCGAGCAGTATCGCAACAGGAAGGGCTACCATTCTCTGAATGTGCAGCTGGTCTGTGACCACAAGCAGCGCATCATGGCAGTCAATGCCAGCTTCCCAGGCAGCAGCCACGATGCCTTTATCCTGCAGCAGAGTACTGTGCATGACATGTTCCAGGCACAGCCTCCCCCAAGAGGATGGCTACTCGGGGACAAAGGCTATCCTTTGTGCACCTGGCTCATGACCCCGCTCCGCGCGCCCAGGACCGCTGCTGAAGAGGCCTACAACGAGAGCCATCAAACCACCCGCAACATCATCGAGCTAACTATTGGGGTCCTCAAGCAGTGGTTCCGCTGCCTTGATCGCTCCGGAGGAGCTCTCCAGTATTCGCCGGACCGGGTCTCCCAATTTGTGGTGGTTTGCTGCATGCTACACAACCTGGCTATCCGCAGGACTCAGGCACTGCCACCTGACGTTGGACCAGCACCTCAGGAGGAGGAGCAGGAGGAGCATGAGGAGGAGGAGGAGGAGGAGCAGGAGTACGTTCCCAGGAGGGAGCGACCAGGGCCAAGGGCCGCACGACGCCACCTTATTACACGGTACTTCTAAGCCCCCTGTCAGGGAATGGCCAGGGGCCATGAGGGAAGATGAATGCAGCCGCTCCGCAAGCCCTCAGCCGGCGAAGCCAACAAACACTAAGAAGAACAACCATGGACACTGCATGAATAAAGATAATTTTTTATTACACAAAAATGAAAAGCCCTTCCCACATGAATCCCCAAAAACAATAAACGGGCCCCACAAAAAGCCCAACAAACGACTCACTCCCACAAACTGGGGAGGAGTCACTCCACCTTTCTTCAAACCGGGCCTCAACGTCGGCCTAACGCAAAAAATAAGCCCTCCAACAACACAACCATGGGCAAAATAAAGATGGCCACCGCCATATAAAAGGAAAGCTGCCCACACCCTCTACTGAGTGGCCCGCGAGGGCGAGACCTTGCCCAGCCTTTTGCCTCCCCTGCCCGGCCTGCTGCTCCTTCGCAAGCTCTGCCCAGTGGCTGCTGCGAGGCTGGGGGAAGGCGCCTGAGGCTCAGATGCCCTTCCGCCAGATGCCGCTGGGGGGCGGCCTACACGGCATTTGGGCCTCGAGGGGCCGTCTGCTGAGTGGCGCACCTGAGCCTGGCCACCATCAGCTGCAGCCGCTTGCCCTTGACGCCCCAGTGGGGGAAGGGCAGCGACGGATGGCGCAATGTGGGCCAGCTGGCGTCTGGGATGCGCTGGCTGGTGCTGTGGCGCGGTGGCACTCGGCCGGGCCCGCACTGCAGGATCCGCAACAATCAGCCGAGGGGCGGCTTGCTGGGATGGTCCAGCGCGGCGGCTGCCCTGGCGATGCCTGCCTGAGACAGCACGTGTGGCAGCAGTGAGTGCCCCTGTGGTCCTGGTGTGCGCGCGCATCACAGCCGCCAGGGTCTTGACGGCATCAGTCAGCATGCGGCCACTCGCGGCAGTTGCTGCCCCGAACTCGCGCACACTGGTCGCCAGCGACTCGATGGCCTCAGGCATGCGCCCCACCACGCTCATGAGCTCCGTGTGGCGCCGGTCCGAATCCTCGGCCATCTTATCCAGCTTCCGCACCTCCTCCGAGGTGAAGGTGTCCGGACTGGAGTCGCGACTCTCCCGCTGGGGAGGAGGGGGCCGAACTAGGGGACCCTTGCCGCGTTGGTGGCGGCGAGTGTGCCGATCAGCAGCACTCCCCTCTGATCCTTCCCCCCTTTGGGGGGAAGGCCGCGGGCCACGCGCACGGCTCCTGGGTGGCTGGACGCCACTGGTCCCAGAAGCTGCATTGCCCTGCGACAGTTCCTCCAGGCACTCGTCCAGTGAGGAGGTGTCAAGCATTTCCTCCTCTCCTGCGGGACGTGACTGTTCCCCCGAAGGTCCGGCTTGCTCCTCCTCCTCCTCCTGGTCGGAGGTGCTGTCACTGGCAGCTTCAGGGTCCTGGTCGTCACCAGCTGAAAGCAGGAATGCACAAGAGTAGCTTCAGAGTGAGGAGACGGCGTCAGCGAGGGAGTTAGGACTGGTGGCATTCAGCACATTGGTGGGACAGTGGCAAAGGAGGTAGCTCGGATGGGCCAGTGCGACGCGAGAGGGCCAAAAGGCGAGGTCCTTACCATTGCCGGGCAGTGGAGGGTCGGATACTCCGCACGCTGTGGGGACAATCACACGGGCTCCCATGAGCACACACACGCGCTCCTCCAGCCGAGTGAGCTTCTGCAGCTTGGCGCGGCCACCCCTGGCACATGCCTGGCGATTAAACGCTACTTTAGCCTGCAAGAGAAAGGACGGGCTGTAAGTGCGCAGTGAAGCCCTGATGTAGTGTGCACTGCCTCCCATGGTGGAATAGCTTGGACAGAGTGAAGCCCTGATGTAGTGTGCACTGCCTCCCATGGTGGAATAGCGTGGACAGAGTGAAGCCCTGATGTAGTGTGCACTGCCTCCCATGGTGGAATAGCTTGGACAAAGTGTAGAGTGCCGAATGGCCATGTGATGCTCATGACTGTCCCAATGCTGCTGGCTGAGGGCTGGCCAATAGGACTTTCAGCTCCCTTTGCCCATCATGTCAGGTGTACATGCAAGAATGAGGAGGAGACTGGAAAGGCTACTCACCTTCACAATCCTGGTCAGATCGTTGTATTTTTTACGACATTGTTTGTGGGTCCTGGGGGCATCGCCGGTGAACGTCACCCTCTGGGCGATCTGCTTCCAGGCTTTGGTGTAGTCGTGGTGGGTTGGATTCCTCCCACTCTCTGGGAACAAGATCTTGCGCCTCACCTCCAGAGCTGTGACCATTATGTCCAGATCACCCTCTGAGAAGCGCAGGGCACGCTGACGGGCCTTCTCTGGCGTTGCCATGACTCCCTGGGGCTGAGCAGCAGTGTTGAGGCCTCTTTGCAAGGCTGCAGTGTGCAGGGCGTGGCAGCAGACCAATTCGTCCCTTCCCCCTTTAAGAGCTGGTCAGCGCCACGGGGTCTGCTGTCAGTCCAAAAATGACCGCACCCGCGCTGCGCCCCGCCTGGGTGCTATCCCTCTGGACCGCCGGCTTAGCGCCTAAAGATAGGAGTGGAACGCCTCTTTTAGCGCTCCACCAATCTCTTAGGGTGAAGCCACTGAATTTCCGGCAACGGGGCGCTACTTTGGGGCGGGCGCTAACTTCGGGCGGGCGCTAAGGTTAGCGCCCCAAAACTGTCTATACTGAAAATCTAGCCCATTGTTTCCTAGCCAATCATCATGATGGCAATTGAGGTTGCTAATCAGAAGAAAGGTGTATCAAAGGTGATGGATTGAATTCTGCTGATGGTATTTGACAGTCATGGTAATTAACAATCATCAACAAGTGACGGAGGTTAACCAAAAGGGCTTTTCCTTTTCTTGAAAACTGTCTCCGTCCAAATATTTTGAAGGTACTTGATTTATCCTGCTAAAAAAATCATAGCCAGAGATGCTCCATTCAGAATGATTCAGAAATAAGTAGTACATCAGTATTGCCAGAAGCTGCAACCAGTAGATTTGACAGCTTGGCACATGGTCACAAATATACATAAAATGAAGTACTGCCGGTTTAAAACTACCCATACCTGACACCAGGGTCTGGATATTAACAGTGGTGGGTTGTGTAGGCAGGGTGGGGGCAGGAAGCCCGGAATTCAGGGGTTTTCTGTATGTTCTTGAGTTTTAACTCCATAGTGTGCGTCTTTTCTCCTTGACAGGTTCCCTGCCCGGAAGTCAGTGTGATTGCCAGGCTTGGCTTCTAGGCGTGCAGGGAGGACTCCAGAGCAGGCCGTAGGAGCAGATAGGTCTGATACCCAACCTCAGGGGGGAGGTCTGATCCCCGACCCCAGGGGGGAGGTCCGATCCCCGACCCCAGGGGGGAGGTCCGATCCCCGACCCCAGGGGGGTCTTTGTAAGGCGGGGTCTGATGGCGGGGGGGAGCATGGGGGGGGCTGGGGGGAATGGGGGGGAAGCACTCCTGCTCCTCCTGGCCCACAAGCAGTGCTGTAAAGGCACTTACCTTCTCCCTGAAGCTGTCCTCACCTTCCCTCAGCTGCTGGTTTTCCTGAGGCCTGGTAAGCAGGTTAAATCAGAGGCAGCCAGCCTCATCAAAATATTTAAATTGCCAACCCAACTCCTGGGAGCGGGTTGGTTGCCCGCCCCTTGTCCCGCCTCCGTTAAACCCAGAAGTGGGCGGGTTGGAAGCAGTTTGGGGTTGGGTTTGAGAATTTTTTTAATGTTAATATCTGACTCGACCCCAGCCCACCCATTTTTGAGTGTTAAAATTCAGCCCCAGATCTCAGACACTGAAGAGGGTGTGAGCCCCCTTCATTTATTTGAACTGGTAGCATGCGTTATACATAGTTTAATTATTAACAAAAAGTTCAGCTATCAACAAAATATATAGATAGTAAGAATATTACATAGAGATTAGCAGTTATCTGTGAATGACTATAAAGCGGTAATCCCATTGAGGTGTACAGATTACGATGAGATGTCACTAAAGCCCCATCTATTATATATTAAAATCACTGTGTGGGTTGCAACATTCCATTTCAAATTATCTTGAAAACTCCAATGTAAGATTCTGCCAATGGGAAAATCCATAAGAAAATTGCCAACAATTACCTGCAGTTTCAGTTATGCCTGTAGATGTCGTTGTAAATGGGTAATTTCCAATTTAATTCTGTCACGGTAATGTTAGGTAAAAAAAAACAAGACAATATCCAAATCAAATGTTAATTTGGCTTCCAACACTTTCACACATGAACACCTACTGGAACTGCAAGAGCCAGTCAAACAGCAGACGTCAACGTTTAAAAGTTTAGTGATATTGCGCTTCCTGGTCCTGGGCTCATGAAGATAAAGCAAACATATGGGTAAGTAAATCTGTACAGCGATACTCCCTTTATCAAACTGTGTCCCACCCTCGGTATTCTAGGCAAACATGTTTCCACCCTTCGAACCAGTATTTAATCCAATTTGTTACACATTAACTTTCTCCAATAGTCTCCAGAGGCCACAAATCCCGCCCTGCAACCAGAAATGGGCCCCGGCTAAGTGAAAAACGTCAGTCACTTCCCATCCCCCACCCACAACTGACCTCATTATGGGCCTGAAAAAAGACAAAAAGAAAGACTTGCATTTATATAGCACCTTTCATGACCTCAGGTCATCCCAAGGTGCTTTACAGCCAATTATACTGTTGTAATGTAAGAAAACTGGCAGCCAATTTGCACACAGCAAGCTGCCACAAACAGCAATGTGATAATACCAATTAATCTGTGTTTTTTAGTGATGTTGATTGAGGGATAAATATTGGTCAGGACACCAGGGATAACTCCCCTGCTCTTCTTCGAATTAGTGCCATGGGATTTTTCACATCCACCTGAGAGAGCAGACGGGACCTTGGTTTAATGTTTCATTGGAAAGACATTGGGCAGGATTTTCATTGAGCCGTGGAGGCGGGATTGGAGGCGTGTGGGGGGTTAAAAACGCAAAAACTGGCATGGTTCCCGACTCCGAGCAATTTAAACTCAGTTGTGTCTGATGGTCCCGACTCTGTCCCGCATCCAACAGGCGGGACTAGTCGTTAAGGCCCTTAACAAGCACTAAATGGCCTCTATAATCCTATTTTAAAAGGCCCTTGTGATTTTAACCCTTTTCCTATGTGAAACACGCCTGGTGGGAAACACGATGGTGAAACCTGGCGGGAGCACTATTGGATTGCTGACTATCAACTGCAGGTCAACCATTAAAGAGGAGATTTGATCAGCCATGATTTGCAGGTGGCAGGACTTAGTGGTCTCAGGTCTGGGGCAACTTTTAGAAGGCATAACCACACCTGTGGAAGGTTGGAGCCTAACACTCATCTCCAGTGTGACCTCCTGGGAAACCCCTCTCGCCACCTTCACTCAGCACTTCCTCAATGGAGGCATATACCAGAAGCATGGGAGCCATTTATTTCCTTCCCATCTGGGCATTAGAGGAGCTTGAGCACCAGCTGTGGCACCAGCGGAACCAGGAACAACAGCAGCACCAACAACAGCAGCAGCAGCAGGAGCGCCAGGCTGCTGCTCACCCACCTGAGGCTGCACAGGCCAGAAGGGGCCAGCGCCTGGAAGCCCGTCAGCGCAGGAGATACCCCCCAAACAGGGTCTACAGACACAGGGTCAGCTATCTCAACATGTCTGAGCAGCAGTGCCAAAGGCGGCTCCGACTTCCGCGAGAGGTAGTGACTGACATCTGCGCAATGCTACAGCAAGACCTGCTGCCCAGAGGATCAGGTGGACAAGCATTACCAGTGGCCGTCAAAGTCACCACCGCACTCAACTTTTTTGCCTCAGGCTCATTCCAGGGATCAGCAGCAGACATCAGCGGCATCTCCAAGGCGGCCGCATACACTTGCATCATGCAGGTAACCGATGCCCTCTATGCCCTCGCGCACAATCACATCCATTTCACCAAGGATCCAGCAAGTGTCATGGCGCGAGCAGTTGGATTAGCTCATCTGGCAGGTTTTCCAAGGGTGCAGGGCATCGTTGACTGCACACATGTGGCCCTTACGGCACCCCATCGCAATCCAGGTATTTTTGTCAATCGCAAGGGCTTCCACTCCCTCAACGTTCAGCTGGTGTGTGACCACAAGAAGGAAATTTTGCATGTTTGTGCCAAGTACCCTGGCAGTTGCCATGACTCCTTCATACTGCGCCAGTCTAGTGTGCCTCCGCTATTCAGTCTGCCAGACCAATTTAACGGATGGCTACTTGGAGACAAGGGCTATCCCCTGAGGACGTGGCTAATGACGCCGTTGAGGAGACCATCCAATGAAGCTGAGGAGAGCTACAACTCCAGCCACATGTCCACCAGAGCCATAATCGAGCATCGGTTTGCTGAGGATGCGCTTCAGATGCCTGGATAGATCAGGTGGAGCCCTACAGTACTCAGCAGCCAGGGTCTCCAGAATCGTCGTGGTTTGCTGTGCACTTCACAACATGGCACAGCGTCGTGGCTTGCAGATTCCTGAGGACCAAGTAGCCCCTCACATATCCTCCTCAGATGAGGAGGAGGAGGAGGAGGAGGAGGAGTGCGAAAACGAACATCCTGCAGAGGCCCATCAACCAGCGGCAGCATTACACGAGAACATTGCTGTCCGGGATGCAAGGAACGCACTCATCCTGGCCAGATTTGCTTAGCCTAGTCAATCAAACACTTTTGCCTCGCAGCTTCTTACCAGAGCATTGACAATGGCCAAGAACCAGAGGATTCCTAGCACTCTGACCACCATATTGACAGTTGCAAGTATTCCTAAGCCCTCAATGTGGAAGTCCCAATAGCGAAATGACAGACGCCACAACTGCAACATTTGCCATCAGAATTTTTATGGAAAATAACGAAGTGATGGCATTTTTACAGTAAACACAAAATTGCACCCAAGTGACTACCCTTGTGACTATTTGTGCAGAATTTTCCTCTTATGCATGCTCCTATGTGGTGCCTCCCCTGTGGCTTCAGCAGATGTGGAGGCCCCTTGCTCACTTTGCTGCCATTCCTGTCTCGACAACTTTGGCGGGTGTCCTCTGGGGTTGCGAGCCTGTGAGGGCTCGCCAACAGTCTGCTGCTCCTGCGGCTGTGCAGGGGTTGAGGCGCCTATCTCACTTGGGTGTGGACTCCGGTGGGGCTCTGACTGAGGGCTCTGCAGTGGCATGGAAGTGTGAGCGCTTGGAGAGGAGCCCCCACTTCCTTGAGGTCTGCCACCAACCTCCCTCTCATGGGTCAGGTCCCTCTCAGCACCGGCAAGTGGCTGGAGAGCACCTTGCTGCACATCAGGGGGGCCATGGGGACCCATATCTGCAATGGTAGGCCTACTCAGAAGGACTTCCATGAAGGTCTGGTTTCTCTGTTCAATAGATGCCCATCGCGCCTCAAGAGATGTCATTCTATTCTGAACAATGACCATGTTTTCCATACCCTGGCGACTAAGCTCCTCCATGGCCATAGACATCCTCTCCTCTACCGTAGCCATCCTCTCCTCTATGGTAGCCATCCTTTCCACGGAGCTAGTCATCCTTTCCGTGGTGATGCGTTCATGTGCCAATGACTCCACAAAGGCTCTGGTCATGTTCGCTATGGACTCCTCCATTCGCTCCACACTCGCAGCGACCCTAGAGACAAAACCTGCCAGAGACTCCTGCATCTGTGCCTGTAGTTCCATCACCGCTGATCTCATGGATGGACCCAGAGACAGAGGGTCGACATGCTGCTGAGCCGAGCTGGCAGAGTCCTGTGCCTTCTGACTAGGACTCTCCACTGCTGTCTCTGTCTCCACAATCTGCTGATGCTCACTTGTGAGCTGTGATACACCAGGTGACAACACTACTCTATGTCCCGAAGGTCCCACCGAGGTGTGAGTGTCTGCGCTGGTGCTGGGTGTGCAGATTTTTGGTGACGCTGCGCCCTCAGAGGTTGCAGCTTCCTCTGAGGAGTCTGGCTGCTCAGCCTCTTCTTCCTGGCTAGGGGGGACGGATGCTTGTGATGGTCCTGTGGGTGAGTAAAGGAAAGAGTCAGAGATGTGATGCTAAGGCTACATGCACATTGCTTTTTGCAGATGCTCATAAGTCCATCTGTTAGAGCTTCACAATCATTATCAGCAACTCATGCAATGTCAAAGAGAGAGATGGGAAATTTTTCTGTCACCAGCTTGCTGTGTTGCACCCGTCTGTCCGTCCCCCACGTGCGCATCATCCTCCATTCCCACTATTTCCAGTACCGCCTCCTCCCAGGGGGTCAGGTGGGCTATTGAGGCTGTCCCTCCTCCTGTCCTCTCCCGCTCTCTTTTGTTGTGAGCTCTCTTTTCCTGCAATGAGGGAGACAAGTGGATGTTGAGTGAGAATGAAGGAGTGAGTGTAGAGATTGCATAGCATAGATACTTAGAAGGAGACAAAGATGGAGTGAGGTTGCAAGACCAAGGGGGTGTGTGTTGTCAGTTGTGTTCAAAACATCACAGTGATAGGGAGTGTGAGGGCTGCATGGTCGAATAGTTGTGTGAATGTGAGCATAGAGAGAGAGGGAATGGGTAAGGGTGCATGGATGTCAGTGTCAAGTGGGATGTGGAGGAAGAGGTTGCTAAAGCTGAGTGCTGGTGAGGAGAGGCAATGGGGATCAGATTGAGGGTGATGGGAAAGTCATACTCACTTTTCCAGTGCGCTGAAGGTCATGAAATCTTTTCCAGCACTGAATCCAGGTTCTTCGTGTGACTCCCAAGGAGTTGACCTCCTCAGCCACCTGCATCCACACTGCCTTAGTGTGCTTGGGAGGCCTCTTCCTCCCTGAGGAAGGGAAGAGCACCTCCCTGTTGGCCCTAGCCCCATCCACCAATGCCTGCAGGGCCACCTCATCGAAGCGAGGAGCTGATCTGGGCCTCCCGCTTGTCATCTTTCCTGCAGGTCTCTGACACCAAACGGAGAAAGCTTGGCAGCCTGCAGAAGAAGCAAGGCTTGCTGTAGACCTTAAATGCAGCAGCAATGATGATGTCATCGGAGGCAACTTTCAGTCAGGAAAAACCCATTTGCAAAGGGTTCCCACACATTGGAAATCAATTGGACAATTAAGTTAAAATTGCATCAATCTCCCACATCCATTTAGATTCGGGTGGATAACACGAAATGTGGGTAACACGACACCATCCCGCACCTGAGTTAAAATCCTGCCCACCACCTCTGATAGTGCAGCACTCCCTCAGTACTGAGTTACTGCACTGGAGCGTCAGCCTGGATTTTCTGTGCTCAAGTCACTGGAGTGGGATTGTGAACACAGTGGTGAGAGTTCTACCAACTGAGCCACAGCTGACGCATCCTTACAGCTCCAGCAGGTGAAAGAGCTGGAAGATAATTTAACGTTTGTTTTGGGTATCAAGTCCTGTTTTTTTTTAACCTAACATTACCGTGACAGAATTAAATTGGAAATTATCCATTTGCAACGACATCTACAGGCATAACTGAAACTGCAGGTAATTGTTGGCAATTTTCTTATGGATTTTCCCATTGGCAGAATAACACACACTTCCCTGGCAGGGAATGCAATTTTATCTCATAAATTCTCCATGACTAAAATCAGGGATGGGAAAAAATAAATTACTTCATCAAGAAAAATGTTGGGGCCTAATGGGAGGGGCTGGGGGAAGCTCAACACAGAGGAAAGGTCAGCCCGCCACAACACTACCTCCACCCGTCATCCCCCAACCCCTGCCGGCTAAAAAAAATAAGTTGGGAATGGGCTGAAAAGAAGGGCAGTTTGCTGTCCAACTATGCCCCACTCATGAAAATGTGGGCTGGTCCTCCCTGCTGAGGTAGTTCCCTCATCTTTGCTCCCCCCATCTACCTCTCTCCCTCCACTCCCCTAATCCCCTTTCCTTGCGCCCTCCTCCGCCTTTTTGTCTCCTCCACTTTTGAAGTGTGTTTTCCTATTGGCAAAATCTAACATAGGAGGTTTCAATACATTTATATATCTTTAAATTTTTTATCATAGACACTTCTTTTGACATTGCAGGTTAATGCTGGGTGACATAGAATCTCACACAATATTAACCTGTGACATTCGGCCTTGTTGTTTTTGAATCGTAGAATCATAGGAACTTAGAGCACAGAAGAAGGCCATCCGGCCGTCCTGCCTGTGCTGGCTCTTTGAAAGAGCAGTTGTGCTTAGTCTCATGCTCCCACTTTTTGTCCGTAACCCTGTAAGTTCCTCATCCTCAAGTACCTCCCTTTTATAATTATTTATTATGGAATCAGCTTCCACCACCTTTTCAGGTAGAGCATTCCAGATCCCGACAACTCAGTGAAAAAAAATCTCCTCATCTCCCCTCTAGATCTTTTGCCAATGATTTTAAATCTGTCATTTCTGGTTATTGACCCACTCACCAGAAGGTATAGTTTTTCTCTATCTACTCTATCAAAACCCCTCATCATCTGGAAAACCTCTATTAGGTCAACTTCTCTGTTCCAGGGAGAACAATCCTAACTTTTTCAACCTGTCCTCATAACTGAAGTCCCTCATCCCTGGTAACATCCTGGTAAACCTCCTCTGTACCCTTTCTAAGGCCTTTACATCTTTACTAAAGTGTTGTGTCCAGAATTGTCCACAATAATCTAGCCGAGGCCTAACCAGTGACTTATAAAGTTCCAGCGTGATCCTTTTGCTTTTATATTCTATACCTCTATTTATAAACCCAAGTAACTCATGTGCTTTTTTAACCACCTTATCAACTTGCCCTGCCACCTTGTTGGATGACGAAATATAGAAAAATTCACCATTCTTCATGCAATATATATTTTCATGCAAGTAGTATTGATATGTGTTAAAGGGGTTAAAATGACTATCACATGATGTAATAAACAAAAAAGACAATTGACATACCAGCAGCGTAAGACTATCGCAGGTCACTACAAGTGAGTTATGAAGGCAATCACTCTTGCGAAATAAACACCAAATTATTCTGTTTCCACAAACATCATTATATATAAAGCTTTTACTAGCAGTTGAAAGTAACCAGACATAATTTTTTTAAATTTTCTAAATATTCTCTTTTTGGTAAGTAATTTGCAGGATATTGAATATTAAATTTGAACAAAGTAAGGATGAAAACATCACGAACAATAGCTTATTGGCTTTGGCCATAATTGCCACCTCGTGTTTACTATGTGAACGGTAAGGATGGAATCATTAAGGGTATTTGGGAGTACGATCTTTACCTGCAATTCTCACCCAAGTACTAAATGCCATGTGTCAGGCTTTTTTGAGTGTTCATCTGTCATTCAATTCATTATAATATATCCTTTAAACAGTTTAGTAAGCTGCAAATTAGGCACTTCAACCCTACTGATGAGTAAATGTAAATACCATAGGCTCAATTTTGTGCAAAATGGAGAAGTAAGATAAAGGACACAGAGGATTTTTTTTACTGAAGTTGAGGTGCAGCTTATAGTAGTGGAAGTAGTGAGTCTGCCATTTCTAAGGCATCATATATCACAGGCTACTTAGTTTACATCAACCACACAAAGTGTAGTGGAAATCTAGAATTCTCTCCCAAAAGGCTGTAGATGCTGAGTCAATTAAAATTTTCCAAGATTGAGATTGATAGATTATTGTTAGGTAAAGATAATAAGGGATATGGATCAACGGCAGGAAAATGGAGTTACGTTACAGATCAGCCATAATCTAATGTTGGTGTCAGCGGTGGCTCAGTTGATAGCACTCTCACCCCTGAGTCAGAAGATTGTCAGCTGAAAATTCAGTAGCCTTAGCGCCTCATTTGAGGCGCTAGAGGGCCTTGCGCCGGAGTTATGGCCAGTAGTGAAATTCCCTGGGGCCCTAAATCGGCGTTGCTCCGGTAGCGCTGCGCCGGCACCGATGACGTCATCGGTGTGCGCAGCGTCCCGGTTGCCGTGGTAACCCGCCCGAACTCCGAAATTGAGTTGCGGCCGCCTCGCCCGTGGCAGCCGCAACCAGCGTTTTGTCAGAGGTGCCTTACTGCAGTTAGCGCCGGCGCATTAAAGGCCCCGCGGCGGCCGGCCGCTTTCCCGCCGGCCGCCTGCCCGCAGCTCCCTCCCCGGACTTCTCTCCCCCCCCCCCCCCCCGAACAGATGCAAGCCCGGCACTTGTCCGAGGTGCCGGGCTCATTTTTAAGCAAATTTGCGCGGGCCGCAGCCGGGTGCAGGCAGCTCCTCCTTAACGGAAGGAGGAGGCCTGCACTTCCCCAGCCTGCCGCACCGCATCGGGTGCCGCAGCGCCGGAATTGTGGCGCGAAACGGCAGTTAGCGCCCTTTTCCAGGCGCTAAGACCCTTCAGTAGCGCCGGCAGCCGTTTGGGCGCGGCGCCACTGAATTTTTGGCGCGCGCAGGGGACTTAGCGCCGGCACTAATTTCCGGCGCTAAAGCCCTGGCTAAGCCAAAACCCAATTTCTAGGCCTGTGTGTTCATAATCCCACTCCAGAGACTTGAGTACAAAAATCTAGGCTGACACTGACAGTGCAGTATTGAGGGAGTGCTGCACTGTCAGAGGTGCCGTCTTTCAGATGAGGAGTTAAATCTACTAACCCTCTTAGGCCTCTTCAAATGTAATCCCTTGCTATTTCAGCACTATATTGAAGAAGAGCAGGGGAGTTATCCCCGGTGTCCTGGCCAATATTTATCCCTCAATAAACATCACTAAAACAGATTATCTGGTCATTATCACATTGCTGTTTGTGTGAGCTTGCTGTGTGCAATTTGGCTGTTGTGTCTCCTACATTACAACAGTGACTACATTTCAAAAGTACTTCATTGGCTGTAAAGCACTTTGGGACGTCCTGAGGTTGTAAAAGGTGCTATATAATACAAGTCTATCTTTTTTAATTGAATGGCGGAACGGACTCAATGGGCTAAATGGCCTACTCCTGTCCCTTTATAAAGTAAATGACTGAAATGCAATTTGGCCATGCCCATCAGTACATCAACTTTGGCATGGAAGAACACCTGCAATTCAACAACAACAACTTGCATTTATATAGCACCTTTGACATTGCAAAATGTCCCAAGGCGCTTCACAGGAGCGTTATCAAACAAAATTTGACACTGAGCCACATAAGTAGAAATTAGGGCAGATGACCAAAAGCTTGGTCAAAGAGTTAGGTTTTAAGGAGTATCTTAAAGGAGGAGAGAGAGGTAGAAATGCGGAGAGGTTTAGGCAGGGAATTCCAGAGTTTAGGCCCTCGGCAGCTGAAGGCACGGCCACCAATGGTGGAGCAATTAAAATCGGGGATGTGCAAGAGGCCAGAATTGGAGTAGCGCAGATGTTTTGGAGGGTTGTAGGGCTGGAGGAGGTTACAGAAATAGGGAGGGGCGAGACCATGGAGGAATTTGAAAACAAGGATGAGAATTTTAAAATCGAGGCGTTGCTTAACCAGAAGCCAATGTAGGTCAGCGAGCACAGGGGTGATGGGTGAATGGGACTTGGTGCGAGTTAGGATATGGGCAGCAGAATTTTGGATGACCTCAAGTTTATGGAGGGTGGAAGATGGAAGGCCAGCCAGGAGTGTGTTGGAATAGTCAAGACTAGAGGTAATAAAGGCATGGATGAGAGTCTCAGCAGCAGATGAGCTGAGGCAGGGGTGGAGTTGGGCGATGTTATGGAGGTGGAAATAGGCAGTCTTAGTGATGGTGCGGATATGTAGTCGGAAGCTCAACTTGGGGCCAAATACGACACCAAGGTTGCGACCAGTTTGGTTCAGCCTCAGACAGTTGCCAGGGAGAGGGATGGATAGTCTTTACTTCCTTGGAAATTTCCACATATTCGTGGGGATGTTCACTATTTGTAGGTCATTTGCACATTAGTTTTAACAGTACCATTGCATTTGTCTAATGCTGTGATGGGAACAGAACACTTATGTAACATGCAGCCTGCCATAGATAGCCTCATAGTTCACATCTGTCCTATGACACTTCATTTAGTAATTAGAGTTTTTACTTTTGCATAGGTTATTGACCTGCTTCCTAACTTCATCCATAATCCTGTCAGTCAGGGATAAACTGACTGCAACTTCATGAGAGAGCCACTGGCACCTAGCCTTGGCGGTGTTGATGCACACTGAGTTGCAAAGAGCCTCTTTCCTCTCCAAGACTCTACCTGTAAGTTCAGACAGAAACCTGTCCATGAATTAAGCCCTCCTTGTGCACAGCTGATATATGGTAACCCAGGAATTAGGTTCTCTAAAGCTGGCTTAACATACTGGTTGTTACATATACTAGTTAAATAGTTATTAAGTTACTCCAGAAGTGTGAAATTGGAATTTTCAATTGTAAGTAGTGATTGGCCAGATTTTCAGGATTAACACAGTGCTAAAATGGTACAGCATTGATACCAATGGAAATCGGTCACAATTTCACATGAGAAGATGCCAAAAATAGGAATAATAAAGCTCCAGGAACCTAAAGCAGAAAACCATTGCTTAATTCAATATCCACCGTATCCCAGTACTCATCCATGTAGTTTGTTAGCTCTCTCAAATATTACGGGTATGGTGTATTATGACAGAATGAAAAATTGATGAGTTGAGTTTGGGTAATTGACATATATATTCTTAATGCCATTCTAAGCATTACAAAACACTTGTTTTATCATAGAGCAGAATATTTTTCTATTGAAGTACCTAAAAGTGTCAAAGATTGGTGCACATATATAATTTTGTGTACAGTCAATGGCACCAAGTACCATTAAAATATGACTCCGCTATAAAACTGTTATTGGGTAACTAACTGCTGTCAAACTTCCCCATTGAGAAGCATTCATCCTTGGGGCCTAAAAAGAGCCAATAGTGTAGCAGCCTGTAGTGTTATTGAGCTTCACAGCTACAGGTAAGGCATTTGCAGTTATTAGGCTGATTCCAGTTTTATCTCCAGCTACTGGCATAGATCTATGAAAACTTGTCGACTGAACTGAAATTATTAGTAAAATATATTCTTCATACTGGGTAGTACAATTCTCTCCACATTCCCTTCTTTCTCTGTAATCCCTCTGTTGCTGTAAAGCACTTGTTGTGAAAATAAACTTCTGCCAACAGTAGGCCTACCGCATGATGTGACTGGAACCTGCTGTGTGTGCAAATGCTATTTAACTCTATTTTGATTCATCCTTAATTTCTCCCTTGCATAATTTTGGGGGAGGGGGGTGGGGTTAGGTCCAACAACAACAACTTGCATTTATATAGCACCTTTAATCTAATACAAGATCCCAAGGTGCTTTACAGGTGCTTTGCTTTTGTACATTCTATGCCTTAATTATTAGTTTAGTTGGTTATTTTCTGGTTGTGCTAATGCTGAACATTGACAACTAATCAACAGTGTAAAATGAGGTTTTGCAGCAATGATGACTAAAGTAAATATTATACAAAGAAAAACAAATCTGCACATTTATGGGAACAAAACAAAATACATAAGCATTTCTCTATATTAATATCTAATCAGAATTATGGTACTTTAATTTTATGATATAGACTGTACAAAAATCAGCAGTAGCTCTCCAAGTAGAGTTGGCTATGTGGCTAATCTCACAGTCCCAGAACTAATATTGACAGGATCATGATATAAAAGAATGAGCAAGGCCATTCAGCCCATCTTAGCTCATCTATCCAGAAAGATTCTATAGTTCCCCCACTACAGCATCCAATTGGCTCTGAACTGATTCGAGGGCTTTCACCTCCATTACTCTGTCTGGAAGTCAGTTGAATGTAATGATCACTCCTTGTGTGAAGAAGTTTTGAATATCAGTGCCAAATTTTCTTTTTATGAATTGGAACCAATGTTCCTTGTCCAACTCTCTCAATTTTGTTTGAAGTAATTTTCCACATTTACCTTTTCCAAACCATTTTTAAACGTCTCAATGAGATCACCTCTCAGATACCTCCTTTTAAGGATGAAAGCCCAAATTTCTCCAGTCTTTCCTCTAATACTAAGGTTTAGCCATGTGGCTCTTCTCTGTACTGCCTCCAGCATTTGAATGTTTCCCTTTGTCTTGGTGAGCAGGACTGAATGCTATACTCGATGAGTAGTCTGACCAGAGCACTTTGGTACAATCTGGTGATGACTTCTCTGAGTTGTATTCTACTGTTTTGGTTACATAGTTCAGCATTCTATTTAATCTGTTGATTGCTGCTCTGCTGTTGCTGGATATAATGGCTTAGAAAACATGTGGGGCAATGATCTCAGGTGTTCACTTTTCCCTTGAGGCCGCATACTGCAGCATAATCAGCTGGGTCTGGGGAGGGCTGCTGCTCCCTGGAAGGAAGCGCAAAGTGCCCCTTCCGCCCCCTTCGTAAGGAGTTCATAGAGTCATAACAGCACTGAAGGAGGCCATTCAGCCCATTGAGTCCATGCCAGCTGTCTGTAGAGCAATCGAGTCAGTCCCATTCAGCCGCTCTATCCCCATAGCCCTGCAAGTTTATTTCCCTCAAGTGCCTATCCAGTCTCCCCTTGAAAACATTGAGGCCTAGAAATTGAGTGGGGTTAGCGCCCAATTAGAGGCGCTAGAGGGCCTTGCGCCGGAATTATAGCCGCTTCGGAAATTGATTTGGGCCCTACCATCGGCATTAGCCAGTAGCGCTGCGCCGGCACCGATGACGTCATCGGTGTGCGCAGCGTCCCGGTTGCCGTGGTAACGCGGCTGGACGCCGAAATTCAGTTGCGGCCGCCTCGCCCGTGGCAGCCGCAACCAACGATTTTTCAAAAGTTTCTTGCTGGACTTAGCGCCGGCGCATTAAGGTGGCGCGGCGGCCGGCCGCTTTCCCGGCGGCTGCCTGCCCGCACCTCCCTCCCCGGACTCCTCCACCACCCCCCCGCGGCACAGATGTGTGTGGGCCTCGAGCCCGGCACTTCTCCGAGGTGCCGGGCTCATTTTTCGTGCGATTCCACCGGCCAGCGGTCGGCTGCAGGCAGCTCCTCCTTAACAGAAGGAGGAGGCCTGCAGTACCCCAGCCTGCCGCAACGCATCGGGTGCCGCAGCGGGGGATTAGCGCCGCAATCCTGCATTCAGCGCCCGTTGCGAGGCGCTGACACCCTCCATTAGCGCCCGCAGCCGTCTGGGCGCGGCGCAGCTGAATTTTTGGCGGGCACAGCGGCAATTAACGCTGGCGCTAAATTTCGGGCGCTACAGCCCTGGCGGAGGCAAACTCAATTTCTAGGCCTGAGTGTCTCTGCTTCCACCACTTCAGTCAGCAGCGAATTCCAGGTCATCACCACTCGCTGCATAAAAAAGTTTTTCTCACATCCCCCCTGTATCTCTTGCCCAAAACCTTAAATCTGTGTCCCCTAGTCCTTGTACCATCAACTAGTGGGAACAGCCTTTCCCCATCTAGCCTATCCAAACCCATCATAATCTTGTACACCTCTATCAAATCACCCTGCAACCTCCTTTGCTCTAATGAAAAGTTCAAAGTGGACTCCACAACTGATATTCAGCAGACCAGCATGACTCTTCCCACTGACCGTACTGGCCACTGGATATGTCCCAATTGCCTCCTAATCCATGGAAGCAAAACTCCCAACGTGAGCATGTCAATGGCCCTGTATGGGTTTGGCGGAGGCTCCAACCCAAACGAAGGTCACAGTGAATTCCAGGCAAGGTTGGGGCTTGGTGTTCCGGCAGGTGTGCACAAGAAGGGTCGAGGATTTTCAGGCCTTTGAGAGTTAAATCTACCAACCTCCTAGGTCTCTTCAAATGTAATCCTTAGCTATTTCAGCACCATTCACTGAGTACATGCATTGTTAGTTTTCTTTCCTATGTGCAGTACTTTGCACTTGTCTGTAGTTAATTTCATCTGCCATTGTTCTGCCTACTTACATATTTCGTCTAACTCATTCTATAATTGGGCTGCATCAGTCATTTGGATGAGTTGCTAAACCGAGGCCCTGTCTGCTCTCTTAGGTGGATGCAAAAGATCCCATGGCACTATATTGAAGAAGAGCAGGAGAGTTATCCCCAGTGTCCTGGTCAATATTTATCCCTCAATCTACATCACTAAAACAGATTATCTGGTCATTATCACATTGCTGATTGTGGGAGCTTGCTGTGTGTAAATTGGCTGCTGCATTTTCTACCTTACAACAGTGACTACACTTCAAAAAAAAAGTACTTCATTGACTGTAAAGCACTTTGGGATGTCCTAAGGTCATGAAAGGCGCTGTATAAATGCAAGTCTTTTTTCTTTTATCCTCAGGTTCCATTGTCCCTCCTAGTTCAGTATCATCTACAAAGTTGACTAATTTGCACCTCTGGTGCAGTATTACAGTAAGTGCTATAAAGCCTCTACTAACACTTCAGGGACAACAGGAAAAAAACAGGAGAAAAGCTTCAGTGAAGGTCTGACAGTGTGACAATCTCAGTCTCTTTAAATTCAGTTCCACATGGAACTCAACACCTAAAGACAGAAAGAACTGGCTGACAGCTAATGTGATTCCTATATTTAAAAAGGGAGATAGAACAAGTCCAGGGAACTATAGTGTGAGGGTGCCGGTTAGTTCCCTCAGTAACCCCTAGATCGCATCTTCACTTGTTTTTTTCCCTTTGCTAATTGTTACTAGTTTCTCCTGTGTTAGTTAACTGCCTTTTATCAGGTTTATTGGTTTCACCTGTTTTTGCTTGTATTTAAGGTCTGTGGTTTCTTCCCTCTGTGCTCAGTCTTGACAAGCCATTTGCCTAGTGGTAGCTTGTCTTGAGCTCCTATGTTTGTAGCTGTTTACCTGTGTGAATCAAGTAAAGTACTTTTATTTAAGACTGCATACCTGCTTCTCGCCTCGTCTGTCTGCACTTGGGTCCAGAACCAGCCTTGCCCTGACAGCAAGACTGAGCCAGTATGGACCCAGCAGTGATGGAGGAATTTCGTTCTATTCTCTCCCATCAAGGTGCTTTCCTCGGCCGCCTTGAGCAACTTCTCCAAAGCATTTCGGACAAGGTAAATACGTGGACTCAGACCATTCAACACCCAGCCGCTGTGGCTTCTGCTCAGGATGTTTCTCCTCAGTCAGTTCCTTTGGGTACTACCCCACTGGTCGCCGAACTCCAGACTCACTGAGAGCCTCGCCTACCCACGCCAGAGCGCTATGACGGTCATCCGGGCAAGTGTCGCGGCTTCTTGACCCAGTGCTTCCTAGTTTTTGAACTCCAACCCTCCATGTTCCTATCACCCCGCTCTAAGGTAGCGTTCATCATATCACTACACTCGGGAAAAGCTCTTGCCTGGGCTACCGCTATCTGGGAGCAGCAATCTTTCGTCTGCTCGGACATTCTTCTTTTCGCCGAAGAGATGAGCAAAGTCTTTGACCATCCTATGAGTGGACGGGAGGCAGCTAAGAGACTTTTGAATCTCCGCCAGGGCAACTGCAGTGTAGCCGACTTCGCCATTGAGTTCCGCACACTCGCTGCGGAAAGCCGCTGGAACACCGAGGCCCTTCTCTCCACGTTTCTTCATGGCCTTTCCGAATCTATCAAAGATGAACTGGCGTCCCGAGAGGTTCCGGAGGACCTTGACACGCTCCTCTCCCTTGCCATCAGAGTGGATAACCGCCTCCGGGAGCATGGTAGAGAGAGGAGATTCACTACTTCCACAGAGGTGAGATCTTCCGATGTTTCGAATCTGACCAAGAGTTTCCAAGTACCCCCGAGTCCACCTGTTAGCGCCGAAGAGGAACCTATGCAACTCGGCAGAACTCGGCTCTCCCAGTTTGAGAGACAGAGGAGATTGAGAGAGGGGCGTTGTCTTTACTGTGGCCTGTCTGGCCATCTCAGAGCCACATGCCCTGAGCTTCAGGAAAAAGCCAGGAGGATTGGGAAAATACTGACAGATCAAATCCCTTCTCCTACCCCTTCTGTCTTCCAAACCCTGCTTCCTGCTCGTCTCTCTTGGGAGGGACAACAGTACAACCTCCAGGCGTTGGTTGACTCCGGGGCCGCTGGCTGTTTTATCGATGCCACCCTTGTGCGCAGCCTGAAAATTCCTTTCTCCCGCCTTGACAAGCCTTTACAAGTCACCGCCCTCGACGGCAGGCCCCTTGGTTCTGGGCGCATTCATCATATCACCGGAGTATTACGTGTCCAAGTAGGGGAGAGACATCAAGAGTTGCTGCAGTTTCACCTTATCGATTCACCTGAGCTCCCTCTCATTCTTGGACATCCGTGGCTCTCTCTTCACAACCCTCACATTGACTGGACTGCCGGGACTGTGCTGGAGTGGGGTCCTTCATGTCTAGCCAACTGTCTTAAGGTCTTCCCTAGTCTGCCCCGTCCTTCCTCTCCCGAGCCAGCTGATCAGCTGGACCTTGCTCATGTGCCCCCTGAATATTCGGACCTCAATGCTGTGTTTAGTAAGAGGCAGTCCACTACACTCCCCCCACACCGGTCCTACGACTGTGCCATTGATCTCCTGCCTGGCACTAGCCCCCCTCGGGGTCGGCTCTACTCTCTCTCTGGTCCTGAGAATGTTTCCATGGAAGAATACATCAAGGAAGCCCTCGCTACAGGTTTCATTCGCCCTTCCACCTCCCCAGCGGGTGCTGGCTTCTTTTTTGTAAAGAAGAAGGATGGTGGTCTCAGGCCTTGCATAGACTATCGGGGGCTTAATAAAATTACCATTAAGAACCGCTATCCTCTCCCTTTGATGTCTTCAGCGTTTGAGCAGCTGCAGGGAGCTACCATCTTCTCGAAACTTGACCTCCGCAACGCGTACAACCTGGTCCGCATTAGGGGGGGGGATGAATGGAAGACTGCCTTTATCACCCCTAGCAGTCACTGGGAATACCTCATCATGCCCTTTGGTCTCACTAATGCTCCTGCTGTCTTCCAAGCTCTGGTCAATGACGTGCTCCGGGACCTGCTGAACCAGTTCGTGTTTGGTTATTTGGATGACATTCTCATCTTCTCAAAGTCCCCCCAGCAGCATGTCCAACACGTCAGACGGGTGCTGCAGAGGCTCTTGGAGAACCGTCTCTTTGTCAAATCCGAGAAATGTGAATTCCACGTCTCTAAGGTCACCTTCCTGGGCTACGTCATCCCCTGTGAAAGCGTCCAGATGGATCCTAGCAAGGCTCAAGCCGTCTTGAACTGGCCGCGTCCCACGTCGGTTAAGCAGGTTCAGTGGTTCCTGGGATTCGCCAACTTTTACAGACGCTTCATCCGCAACTTCAGCTCCCTTGCCGCCTCCCTCTCCGCATTGACCAAGGGCTCGTCTTTACGGTTCAGTTGGTCTTCTGAAGCAGAACGGGCCTTCCAGGAGCTCAAACAACGCTTCACCTCTGCTCCCATTCTGGTACACCCTGACCCCACCCTGCCCTTTATCGTAGAGGTGGATGCCTCGGATATTGGAGTCGGGGCTGTCCTGTCCCAGCGCTCCCCTAAGGACCAAAAGCTACATCCCTGTGCCTTCTTTTCCCGTCGCCTGAAGCCAGCAGAGAGTAACTACGATGTCGGCAACAGGGAGCTCTTGGCAGTTAAGTTGGCCTTGGAGGAGTGGAGACACTGGTTGGAGGGAGCAGAGTATCCTTTTGTCGTCTGGACCGACCATAAAAATCTGACATATATCCAGGACGCCAAGCGCCTCAACCCTCGGCAGGCCAGGTGGGCTCTCTTCTTTAACCGGTTTAACTTTCTCCTGTCTTACCGCCCAGGGTCTAAGAACCTCAAACCGGATGCCCTTTCTCGCCAGTTTGACCCCTCAGAAAAGGACCGGACCCCGGAACCTATCATCCCCAGTTCCTGCATCATTGCTCCCGTCGCATGGGAGATTGAGACTGTGGTGCGAGGGGCCCAATGTCAGGAGGCTGACCCTGGAGGAGGCCTTTATGTTCCCAGTCAGGTGCGCGCCCAGGTCCTTCAATGGGGGCACTCTTCTCGATTGACTGGTCATCCTGGGATCCGTCGGACTCTCGAGTTCCTTAAGAGGAGGTTCTGGTGGCCCTCTATTGAAGCCGACACCCGGGCCTTTGTCTCCGCTTGTCCCGTCTGTGCCCAGAACAAGACATCCCAACAACCTCTGCTTGGTCTCCTGCATCCCTTGCCCATCCCCAGCCGTCCCTGGTCTCATATCGCCCTGGATTTCATCACCGGGCTACCTCCATCTGAGGGATTCACTACCATCCTGGTTGTGGTTGATCGCTTTTCCAAGGCTGCTCACTTCGTCCCTCTTGTCAAGCTTCCCTCTGCCAGAGAGACTGCCCAGCTGGTTGTCCAGCATGTCTCCCGCCTCCATGGCTTGCCCCTGGATGTCGTCTTTGACCGTGGTCCCCAGTTCTCATCTAGGTTCTGGAAGGCTTTTTGTTCCCTCCTGGGCGCTTCCGTCAGTCTCTCCTCTGGGTTCCACCCACAGTCTAACGGCCAGACTGAGAGAACCAACCAAGATCTGGAGAGGGTGCCAAGAAGCTTTGTGTCCTCCAATCCTTCCACCTGGAGCAAGTATCTGGTCCAGGCGGAGTACGCGCACAATACCCTTCAGAGCCCCTCCACTGGCCTCTCACCTTTCGAATGTCAATATGGCTTCCAACCGCCACTCTTCCCTGAACAGGAGAGGGAGGTAGGAGTCCCGGCTGCCCAGGGGTTCGTCCAACGCTGCCGCCGTACCTGGAGAAGGGTCTGATCCGCCTTGCAGCTCACTTCTTCTTGGCAGAAAGTGCAGGCTGACCGACACCGCCGCCCAGCTCCTCGGTTCCAGACCGGACAGAAGGTCTGGCTGTCTACCCGGAATCTTCCGCTCCATGTGGAGTCCCGCAAGTTGGCTCCCCGGTTCATCGGACTTTTTAGGATTTCGGAAAAAGTAAACCCTGTGGCCTACCAGCTCCTCCTTCCTCAGTCGATGAAGATACATCCCACATTCCATGTCTCTCACCTCAAGCCGGTACTTACCAGTCCCTTGGTTCCTGCTTCCAGACCTCCCCCCCCTGCCCCGCATGATTGATGGTCAGCAAGCCTACACTGTCCGTCGCCTCCTTGATAGTCGCCGGGTTAGGAGGAGCATTCAATACCTGGTCGACTGGGAGGGTTATGGTCCTTAAAAGCGTTCCTGGGTTCCGGCCTGGGACATTTTGGATCCTGAACTCATCAGGGATTTCTGCCGTCGCCACCCTGATCATCCAGGAGGAACGTCAGGAGCCGTTCCTAGGGGAGGGGGTCCTGTGAGGGTGCCGGTTAGTTCCCTCAGTAACCCCTAGATCGCATCTTCACTTGTTTTTTTCCCTTTGCTAATTGTTACTAGTTTCTCCTGTGTTTATTACTTAACTGCCTTTTATCAGGTTTATTGGTTTCACCTGTTTTTGCTTGTATTTAAATTCTGTGGTTTCTTCCCTCTGTGCTCAGTCTTGACAAGCCATTTGCCTAGTGGTAGCTTGTCTTGAGCTCCTATGTTTGTAACTGTTTACCTGTGTGATTCTAGTAAAGTATTTTTATTTAAGACTGCATACCTGCTTCTCGCCTCGTCTGTCTGCACTTGGGTCCAGAACCAGCCTCGCCCTGACATATAGACCAGTTACCTTAACGTCGGTGGTAGGAAAGATGATGGAATCTTTACTTAAAGATGTAATAGAAAAACACCTAGAAACCGAAAATATAATAGAGTATTCAGCACGGATTTTAAAAGGGAAGGTCATGCTTGACCAACCTTATTGAATGCTTTGAAGAAGTAACAGAAAGAGTAGATGAGGGTAATGCAGTAGATGTAATATATTTGGATTTTCAAAAGGCCTTCGATAAGGTACCACATAGTAGATTCATAACTAATGTCAGAGCATTTGGAGTCAGGGGACAAGAAGCAGAATGGATAGCAAGCTGGCTACAAAGCAGAGAATGGGGTTAAGGGTAGCTACTCAGACTGACAAAAGGTGGCAAGTGGTGTTCCACAGGTATCAGTGCTGGGACCACTGTGGTTCACAATTTACACAAATGATTTGGACTTGGAAATCAGAAGTACAAATTAAAAATTTGCAGACAAAACCACGATCACTCAGCCTGGCACTCCTCTTGAGTGCTGGGCTGCTTCCCGGCACCCCACTTCCTGGTGGTCCAGCAGGGCCCCAGTGTGCGCAGCACTAGGCCTCTCCCCTTTAATCAGGGGAGGGAGGCCTGCGGTAGCCGGTAGCGCCCCGCAGTGCTGCGTCTCCGGTGATAATGTCATCGCCGTGCGCAGCGCCCCGGCCGCAAACGGCACATGGTGCTGCTGCACGTAGCGCCGCGATATTCACCACAGGAAGGAGGTAGAGCGCTTCCAGTAGCGCCCCGCCTCCTGCTTGGGGCACTACCACTGAATTTACGGTGCAGGGGTGCTAACTTTTTCAGGGCGCTAAAAGTAGTGCCCTGGCGAAGTTAGCACCCCAAAGGGGGCACCACCGAAATTTTCCCCCATGTAATTCTATGTAACTTGTATTTATATAGTGCCTTTCACAATCTCAAGACATCTCAAAGCGCTTCACAGCCAATGAAGTACATTTGAAGTGTAGTCACTGCTGTAATGTGATGAAATGCAACAGCAAATATACGCACAGCAAGGTCCCACAAACAACAAGAAGATAAATAACCATGTAATCATTTTTGTTAGCGATGTTGGTTGAGGAATAAATGGGATAAACCTCACTACACTTCTCTACATCTTTCTCCTTTAAAGACCTTTCCAAAACCTATATCTTTGCATTCAAGCACACTTCCTAAATTCTCTACCCTATTTCATTCTCATTATTACTACTCAGAAAAGTGCCATGGGACTTTTTTTTTCTTTGAAGGCACTATATAAATGCAAGCTGTTGTTGTCATCTACAAAAGGGGTGGAGACCTGATATTACAGGTTTTTGCTCCTTTTTCTGTACTGCTTTCTGGTGCACATAGGCATTAATAATACAAGATATGCTCAGAACATTACAATGCAAAGACTACTTCAAAATGTTCCTTTGAGGCAGCATTTTGACATATGTTCCTTTACTTTTTTTTTGGCCTGGAAGAACAGGCTGCCAGCACAGCTAACGTACCTGGACAAGTCAGTACCTCACAGCATCATGAACCACCTGCCACATTTCTGGATTTTTGACCATTTTTCTATGGAATGGAACTAGATAGGAATTATTTTAAAGATTGCATGGTATTAAATATTTAGGGTATATTTCATAAACAAAATCTAGTAGAACCTATATGGTACAAAGGATCAGGTTTTTCTTAATAAATTTGAAAGTCACCCATGGTTTTCTCTGCTAGCATCAATAATTTATGTAATTTTTCTTTAATCTTGTTAAATATTTAAAAAATATCTAGGTTGGTTTTTAATCATACCTAACGCTTCAACAGTGCAGGATGTCATATGGATGATGAGTGAAATAAAATATTGAAGAGAACTGTGTCATTTCATACAAGTGTTAATGACTACATAAGGCTATATTCTCCTCTGTTAAAATATATAAAGTTGTTGAAGCTATACTACGCCGTAATTTTTAACTATATTGCTGATTGGATTTTCAAAATGGTAAGCAAAATCTTCTAGAGAGAGAAGAAAGCCGCTTCTAGTTCAAGTTTCAATATTTGTGGCTGTTTGGCACTCTACATGTTGCAATAATAATATAAATAAATGTTATCAGTACTGGCATGCAGCCTTATCATTAACAGTTGGTAACAAGGGCACCCACTCCCTTCAATGATTACACAAACTGCTGATTTAAAAATGAGTCATGCAGCTAGAACTTTACACTAACACCAACAGATTATTATAATTTATATATTTTGAGAAATTCCTGAAGTAGATGTAGGGATTAAGTACAAGAGGAACATAATCCCAGTATGCACATTTTAATAAATATGCAAATCAGAGACTGTTAAATTAGAAAAATGCATTCAGCAGACAGCATCCCCCCACATAAACATGCAAACTGAATATAAACAGTTTTAGTACAATGAAAGGAGAAGGACATCCTGTGGGGAGTATCTTCAGTACAAAGTACTTCCCGATCTATCTGCTTGTGTATTTAAAAATTACTTTCTAGTGGGAGAAATCTTTCAGTTATTCAGTTCTACTCCCATTTGGACTTGTCCCTGTGCCTCTTTTGGCATCTTACGAAGGGCCCATCGACACACTCGTCGCTGCCGCCTTACGAGCAGCAAAACCAACTGTCCCATCCTACTCTCTCGCCAACCTTCCCACCCAGCGCACCAACTGAGGGCAAAACTTGCCAATCTCCTCCCCATCCAACTCAACCCCCCCCCCCAGCGCTGACCCTGTGGACGCTGGCAGTGGGGCAGCCATCACCGACCCTCTCCGCATCTCCCTCCAGAATGTCCGTTCGCTTGCGAACAAGGCCCTAGCCATCCATGAGCTTATCGGATGATGTACCACAGGTAAAGGCTGCACAGGCAGGAAGGGAATGGGTGACCGCCAGGCAGAGTAGTAGGCGCAGGCAGGTAGTGCAGGAGTCCCCTGTGGCCATCCCCCTCTCAAACAGATATACCACTTTGGATATTGTTAAGGGAGATGATTTATCGGGGGAAGGCAGTAGCAGCCAACATCCTGGCACCATGGGTGGTTCTGCTGCACAAAATGGGAGGAAAAAGTGCGGGAGAGCTATAGTGATAGGGGATTCTATTGTAAGGGGAACAGATAGGCGTTTCTGCGGGCGCAAACGAGACTCCAGGATGGTATGTTGCCTCCCTGCAAGGGTCAAGGATGACTCGGGGCGGCTGCAGGGCATTCTGGAGGGGGAGGGTGAACAGCCAGTTGTCGTGGTGCATATAGGTACCAACGATATAGGTAAAAAACGGGATGAGGTCCAAAAAGCTGAATATAGCGAGTTGGGAGGTAAATTAAAAAATAGGACCTCAAAGGTAGTAATCTCAGGATTGCTACCAGTGCCACGTGCTAGTCAGAGTAGAAATAGAAGGATATTTCAGATGAATATGTGGCTAGAGGAATGGTGCAAGGGGGAGGGATTCAAATTCCTGGGACATTGGAACCAGTTCTGGGGGAGGTGGGACCAGTACAAACTAGACGGTTTGCACCTGGGCAGACTGGAACCAATGTCCTAGGGGGAGTGTTTGCTAGTGCTGTTGGGGAAGGTGTAAACTAAAATGGCAGGGGGTTGGGAACCTGTGCAGGGCAACAGAGGAAAGGGAAGCAAGGATAGAAACAAAAGACAGGAAGGAGAAAAGCAAAAGTGGAAGGCAGAGAAATCAAGGGTGTAAATCAAACATGGCCACAGTAAATAATAATTCTAAAAGGACTAAGAGTGTTAAAAAAACAAGCCTGATGGCTTTGGGTCTTAGTGCGAGGAGCATTCGTAATAAGGTGGATGAATTAGATGCGCAAATAGATGTAAACGGATATGATATAATTGGAATTACAGAGACATGGCTCCAGGGTGACCAAGGCTGGGAATTCAACATCCAGGTGTATTCAATATTCAGGAAGGACAGGCAAAAAGGAAAAGGAGGTGGGGTAGCATTGCTGGTTAAAGAGGAGATTAACACGTGGAATCTGTATGGGTAGAGCTGAGAAATACCAAGGGGCAGAAAACGTTTGTGGGAGTTGTACACAGACCCCCAAACAGTAATGCCGAGGTTGGGGATGGCATTAAATGGGAAATTAGAGATGCGTGCAATAAGGGCACAGCAGTTATCATGGGTGACTTTAATCTACATATAGATTGGGTTAACCAAATTAGTAATAATACTGTGGAGGAGGAATTCCTAGAGTGTATACGGGATGGTTTCCTGTAACAATATGTCGAAGAACTGTTGTGTATGTAACCTGTTCCACCTTAAGAGAGCTTAAGCCTGTTCCACCTTAAGAGATGTACTACTTTCTCAGGCTGCTGTAGACGTAATACCGGGGGTGAACACACCGGTATATAAGCACTGTGCAGTAATCTTGTATTCAGTATAGTCCCTACCTCCAACCAGTAAAGACCTGTTTTTATTGTTACTCATTAGTCTGTGTCTTAATTAACTAAATAATTCACAGACTTAACACTGGCGACGAGTCAGGTTCTTACCCTGCGGCAGTTATTCCACGGCGGGTGAAGAGAGGTTTCAAACCACACCACCCCATTGGAAGCGACAGGCATTAGGACCCTGAAGCCTCCATCAGCTTGTGAACCGGAGTAGAAGACAGGGCTGGGGAAGACAGGTACAGGGCGATAGCGATCGGCAGATAAGGGCCGGGCCGCTTTGAAGTGAGGGGCGCAGCCGGGCCATCGATCGCAACCACCGATAAGGGCTGCACTCGGGCTGAAAGGGCAGCGGCTGCAGAAATTGAAGGCGCGAGAGCCGCGGTGCACAGCGCGGGCCATCGATCGCGATCGGGAGATAAGGGCTTTGGAGTGCGAGGCGCAGCCGGGCCATCGATCGCAAGCACGGATAAGGGCCGGGCCGCTTTCAAGTGCGAGGCGCAGCCGGGCCATCGATCGCATCTGCTGATAAGGGCCGCACTCGGGCGATCGCGGCGAAGATAAGGGCCGCACTCGGGGGCTGAAGGGAGACGGCGTCGGGGGACGGGTGAAGACCGCCAAGCGTGGGAAAACCGCCATTTTGTGGGCGGAGGACGACGGCAAGAGCGGGAAGCCGCCATCTTTGATAACAAGTAAAGAAAATAAAATCTGAGAAATTGCAAATCTACAATGCCTAAACACGGGAATATTAGCACCTTTGATAGTGACCTCGAAGATTGGGCCATATATGTTGAAAGAGTAAAAAATGATTGTAAGGCCAATAAAATTCGTGACCAAGATAAAGCTCTAACATTATTACATTTAATGGGTGCAAAGACATACGGACAATTGAAACACCTGTTATCACCAGATGAACCGGCGGATAAGACGTTCGATGAGATTGTTACTGTCCTGAAAGATCATCTAAACCCCACGCCGCTGATGCTAGCGGAACGATTTAAATTTTACGACAGAAGGCAGCTACAGCATGAAAGCAATGCTGAATATTTGCTGGAATTGCGTAAATTAGCGAAATATTGCCAGTTTGGAACGGGACTGACAGATGCACTACGAGACAAATTTGTGTGTGGGTTATTTAAACAGGATACACAAAAGTGACTGCTCGAGGAGAATGAGCTGACGCTTGAGAAGGCGGTCACTATGGCAGCAGCACACGAAGCCGCAGCGAGAGGCACAGCAGTAATGCAGCTACGGTCACCGGAGCTCAGTGCACACAAATTGGGTGTGAGTTCTGGCAAATGTTATCGTTGTGGAAAGACAACGCATGATCAGAACCAGTGTTGGTTTAAAAACCAAGAATGTAGAACTTGTGGTAGGCTTGGACACATAGCTAGAGTATGCAGGTCAGGGAAGAAGACCAGCAACAAGAAGTCACCGCAAGGAAAATACGCAAAAGTACACAAGGTGGCCGAACAGGAGTCCGATTCAGACGCTAGCAGTAATGAACTGGCTGGCTTAAGCAGTATTGAACTGGCTAGCTTAAGGGTACTCAACGTTGGTAAGGGTGCAGACCTCCAGACAATTTGGGTCACTCTTCAGATAGAAGGAGTCCAAGTAAAACTGGAATTGGACACTGGATCGGCATTGACTGTCATAAATAAGAAAGATTATGGAAGGTTATTCCAACATATTCCCCTACAGGATACGGAGCTCATATTGAAAACATACACGGGGCAAAGAGTGTACCCCATCGGGAAAATTGAGGTCACAGTGGTCCACAAGGGCGAAGAAAGTCAAATAATGGACTTATATGTGCTATCTGAAGGAGGTCCTCCACTACTAGGATGGGAGTGGATTAGGAAAATGAATATTGACTGGCATTTCCTACAAACAATAACGAGTGAGAACTCGGTGAACATAATCAACCCAGACTCTGGAACTGATGATGGTAAGACCAACCCGTGTGCAAAAGACAAAGTTTCAGCACAGAATTCCACTGAGATAGAGAATTCTGAGTCTGTCCAGTCTACTGACATGCACATTTCTGAGGGACACCGGGCTCGAACTCAACTCCATTTCAAACTGCAACAGCAATTAGAACAAATGATTCGCCGTTTTGAGCAAGAGATGAATGCGACGAAAGAGTTCTTTGATATAGAGTGGGAACATCTGGAAAGACAACAGAAGCAGCTGCTGGAGCAAATGGAGCAGGAGCACACAAAACGTCTGATGTCAGAGGAGTTAACGGTCAGCCAACTCCTGCATATGCTGAAGGACAGGACTCTGAAATGGGAAAAACTTGAACACGAACTTCAATATTCAAACGAAAGGGGTTCGGAGCTCTCAAAGGTTATTGGAAGAGCTGAGGTGGCAACACAGACTGAGATGGCTGCAACAGAGCAGCCCTTGGATGCCAAAAGTACGCTGACTCACGTCAACGTAGAACAACAGACCGCTGAAACAGCTGCTCCGGTAGAGGGATTGAATAGTCCGATCAATCAATCTCCAAAAGAAGTTGAAGTAGTAAAATCTCAAATGAGGTCATTAGTAAACGACTTGCTGAAAGCCCAGAAAAAGCTGGATGAAGAGGTACGCATGAAGAAGTCTCTTCAGGAAAGATGTCTGGACTTGGAACAAAAGCTGGCTAACGCCCAGCTGGGTATGGAGGAAATAGAAGACCCTCTCGCTAGCCTAGATCAGGACGACACCGAATATTACCATGACCTATTGAGTGACACTGAATATTATAGTGACCTGGTCTGCCCAGCTTGTGATGAAAACTCCCAAAGTGCAGAAATCAGGATGAATCACTTAAAGTCTAAGGAACATAGGGAGATGGTGGCGCTACAGCTGGCAGCTGACAGGGGAGCCCAGAGAGTCTCTAAGAAGCAGAAAAGGAAAAGACGAAGCAGAAGATGATAACCATCTGAACCATTATCACCCCTACCAGATCACATACGCGGTCCCTCCGAACGGAGCCAAATCAGTTCGGAAGTTCAAGCTGTTAAATCCATGAAAGGACTATTGAATGAGTAACGTGAACCGACTACACCACAGAGATTGAATCTGTGAACTGTTTTCCGCAGAGACTGAATCTGTGATATGTTACGTTAAACATGAAGTTATATATGTATATATGTTATTACGTTATGTTAAATGGGGGGGATGACTATAAAGCTAAGAAGGGAGGAGTGTTGTGTATGTAACCTGTTCCACCTTAAGAGAGCTTAAGCCTGTTCCACCTTAAGAGATGTACTACTTTCTCAGGCTGCTGTAGACGTAATACCGGGGGTGAACACACCGGTATATAAGCACTGTGCAGTAATCTTGTATTCAGTATAGTCCCTACCTCCAACCAGTAAAGACCTGTTTTTATTGTTACTCATTAGTCTGTGTTTTAATTAACTAAATAATTCACAGACTTAACAAGAACCAACTAGAGATCAGGCCATCTTAGACTGGGTATTATGTAATGAGAAAGGATTAATTAGCAATCTTGTTGTGTGAGGCCCCTTGGGGCGGAGCGATCATAATATGATAGAATTCTTCATTAAGATGGAGAGTGAAGTAGTTGACTCAGAGACTAGGGTCCTGAATTTAAATAAAGGAAACTATGATGGTATGAGGCGCGAGTTGGCTAGGATGGATTCGAGAGCGTTACTTAAAGGGTTGACAGTGAATAGGCAATGGTAAACATTTAAAGAGTGCATGGATGAACTACAGAATTTGTTCATCCCTGTTTGGCATAAAAATAAAACAAAAAAGGTGACTCAACCGTGGCTAACAAGGGAAATTAGGAATAGCATAAGATCCAAGGAGAGAACATATAAATTGGCCAGAAAAAGCAGCAAACCTGAGGATTGGGAGCAGTTTAGGATTCAGCCAAGGAGGACAAAGGGATTAATTAAGAGGGAGAAAATAGAATATGAGAGTAAGCTTGCAGGGAACATAAAAACTGGCTGTAAAATCACCTATACATATGTGAAGAGAAAAAGATTGGTGAAGTCAAGCGTAGGTCCCTTGCAGTCAGAATCAGGGGGATTTATAATGGGGAACAAAGAAATGGCAGACCAATTAAATACATACTTTGATTCTGTCTTCACAAAGGAGGACACAAATAACCTCCCAGAGATGTCGGGGAACATAGGGTCTAATGAGAGGGAGGAATTGAATGAAATCGGTATTTGTAGGAAAATGGTGTTAGGGAAATTGATGGGATTGAAGGCCGATAAATCCCCAGGGCCTGATAATCTACATCCTAGGGTACTTAAGGAAGTGGCCCTAGAAATAGTAGATACATTGGCTGGTCATCTTCCAAAATTCTATAGACTCTGGAACAGTGCCCATGGATTAGAGTGTAGCTAATGTAACCCCACTATTTAAAAAAGATGGTAGAGAGAAAGCGGGGAATTATAGACCGGTAAGCCTGACATCGGTAATGGGGAAAATGCTAGAGTCCATTATAAAAGATGTAAGAGCAGTGCACTTGGAAAACAGTGACAGGATCGGACAAAGTCAACATGGATTTACAAAAGGTAAATCATGCTTGACAAATCTACTGGTACTTTTTGAGGATGTAACTGGTAGAATGGTAAGGGTGAACCAGTGGATGTGGTGTATGTAATGATCAATAACATGTCATTCTATAGTGGACACTAGGTGGAGCCGTAGAGCTGTGTAGAGCTGTATGTATAAGACTACACTACCCAGCTGTATGTATATTAAGACTACATTACCCATGAGGCACTAGGCTACCCACAAGGCAGCAGTCAAGATGGAAGCCTCTACAGATACTGTACCTAGTCCACATGTGCTCAATAAAGTAACTAGCAAAAGCTAGCTGTGTTCATAATAAGAATGTCTATTTATTAATGAACATAAGATGGTACCAGGATGGTGAAGATCTGCTGAAAATTGTGAAAAGCAAAATGGAGAATTTGAAGCCACCAGAGCGTTTGAAACTCACAGGAAACATCGACTACAATTGGCGGATTTTTAAACAACAATTCGAACTCTACATTGTTGCCATCAGATTCGGTACGAAGCCAGACGCAAGAAAAATAGTGTTGCTGCTTACGGTTGCAGGCCCACAGGTGATAGAGGTATTTAATACATTTGTATTTAATCCAGAGGAGAACAGAGAAAAATTAGAAGATGTGCTAAAAAAATTTGATGCACATTGCTCTCCCAAAAAGAATGAGACGTATGAAAGATATATGTTCCGTTCTCGGACACAGCAACAAAATGAGACTTTTGATAGCTTTATAACTGATCTGAAACTGAAAGCACAGACATGTAATTTCTCTGAGCTCAAAGCATCCATGATTCGTGACCAGATTGTGTTTGGCATTCATGATAAAAAAGTCAGGGAACGTCTGTTGAGAGAAACCGAACTAAATTTGGAAAATGCAGTGAAAATATGCCAAGCCAGCGAGCTAGCTCGAAAGCACGCGAAGACTTTCAGTGAAATCAATAATGATGCGATTGTAATGAGTGATAATGCTGCTGTCGGTGCTGTGTCCTACAAGGGGAAGAAACGTGGGCAGAACAGAAATGAAAAGCAATCGGAGGATGAAATTTTTAATTGTAAATGCTGTGGTTACAAACACCAGTTAAGACAATGCCCAGCGTTTGGAAAAATGTGCACAAAGTGTAATGGAAAGAATCACTTTGCCAAACAATGCTTTTCAAAAGTAAAAACGACGAAAGGGCAACAAGTTAATGTAATTGAGGACACTGATTTAAGTGAGACATTTTTTGTAGGAATGGTGTCATGTGACGATATCAAAAAAGCTACAGAAAATGTGCAGCCCTCAGAAATGGACAATGCTGAACATAAAGTCAATGCAGTAAAAGTGGACAAATGGATGATCCCACTGCAGGTAAATGGAGCATCAGTTACCTTGAAACTAGACACTGGGGAAAAAGCAAACTTAATCAGTATGAGTGACATTAACAATATGAAAGAAAAACCCAAAATACAGAAAAAGTCAGTACTACTGAAGGACTATAATGGACAGAAAATAGATAGCTTAGGTGTATGCAGACTTAAAGTGACAGTCAAAGACAAAGTGCATCATCTCATGTTTTCTGTTGTGGCTGAAAGACTTGATTCACTACTGGGTGACAAAGCTTGTGAGGACTTAGAACTGGTCAAGAGAGTCTACCGTATAAACTGTGCCATAAGCAGACCAGATGACTCGGTGGATTCTGTAGTGAATAATTTCCAGGATGTGTTCAAAGGATTTGGAGTTCTACTTTGAAAATATGTTGACTATTTTGAAAATGTTTATGTTTATAGAGCACTAACAAAAGTGTTACTGATATTATCTTTATTGTTTTCTTGAAAGTTGATTGATATTGATTTTGTTAAACCTCAAAGAAAGGGGGATGTAATGATCAATAACATGTCATTCTATAGTGGACACTAAGTGGAGCCGTAGAGCTGTGTAGAGCTGTATATAGCTGTATGTATAAGACTACGCTATTCAGCTGTATGTATATTAAGACTACATTACCCATGAGGCACTAGGCTACCCACAAGGCAGCAGTCAAGATGGAAGCCTCTACAGATACTGTACCTAGTCCACATGTGCTCAATAAAGTAACTAGCAAAAGCTAGCTGTGTTCATAATAAGAATGTCTATTTATTAATGAACATAAGAGTGTATTTGGACATTCAGAAGGCTTTCGATAAGGTCCCGCATAAGAGATTAGCGTGCAAAGTTAAAGCACACGGGATTGGGGGTAAGATATTGACTTGGTTAGAGAACTGGTTGGCAGACAGGAAGCAAAGAGTTGGAATAAAAGGGTCTTTTTCTGAGTGGCAGGCAGTGACTAGTGGGGTACTGCAAGGATCTGTGCTAGGACCCCAGCTATTCACAATATATATTAATGATCTAGACGAGGGAACTAGATATAATATCTCCAGGTTTGCAGATGACACAAAGCTGGGTGGGTGTGTGTGCTGTGAGGATGATGCAGAGAAACTCCAGTGTGATTTGGACAGGTTGGGTGATTGGGCAGGTGCATGGCAGATGCAGTATAATGTGGATAAATGCGAGGTTTCCACTTTTTTGACAAAAACAGGAAGGCAGATTATTATCTGAACGGCAATAGATTGGGAGAAGGGGAACTGCAACGAGACCTGAGTGTCCTTGTGCACCAGTCACTGAAGGTAAGCATGCAGGTGCAGCAGGCGGTTAAGAAGGCAAATGGTATGTTGGCCTTCATAGCGAGCGGATTTGAGTACAGGAGCAAGGATGTCTTGCTGCAGTTGTACAGGGCCTTGGTGAGACCACACCTTGAGTATTGTGTGCAGTTTTGGTCGCCTTATCTGAGGAAGGATGTTCTTGCCATGGAGGGAGTGCAACGAAGATTCACCAGACTGATACCTGGGATGGCAGGAATGACATATGAAGAGAGATTGGGTTGATTAGGCTTATATTCGCTAGGTTAGAAGAATGAGAGGGGATCTCATTGAAACTTATAACATTCTAACAGGACTAGACAGACTAAACATAGAAACATAGAAGATAGGAGCAGGAGTAGGCCATTCGGCCCCTCGAGCCTGCTCCGCCATTCAATGAGATCATGGCTGATCATTCAATTTCAGTACTCTGTCCCTGCCTTCTCCCCATATCCCTTGATCCCTTTAGCCTTAACAAATATATCCAACTCCTTCTTGAATATATTTAATGAATTGGCCTCCACTGCCTTCTGTGGTAGAGAATTCCACAGGTTCACCACTCTCTGGGTGAAGAAATTCCTCCTCATCTCTGTCCTAAATGGCTTACTCCTTATCCTTAGATTGTGACCCCTGGTTCTGGACTCCACGGCCATCGGGAACATCCTTCCTGCATCCAGTCTGTCCAGTCCTGTTAGAATTTTCAATGAGATCCCCTCTCATTCTTCTAAACTCCAGTGAGTATAAGCCCAATCGACCCAATCTCTCCTCATATGTCATTCCTGCCATCCCTGGTATCAGTCAGGTATTCGCTGCACTCCCTCCATGGCAAGAACATCCTTCCTCAGATAAGGTGACCAAAACTGCACACAATACTCAAGGTGTGGTCTCACCAAGGCCCTGTACAACTGCAGCAAGACTAGAAGCAGGAAGGATGTTCCCGATGGCGGGGGTGTCCAGAACCAGAGGTCACAGTCTAAGGATAAGGGGTAAGCCATTTAGGACTGAGATGAGGAGGAATTTCTTCACCCAAAGAGTGGTGAACCTATGGAATTCTCTACCACAGAAGGCAGTTGAGGCCAATTCATTAAATATATTCAAGAAGGAGTTGGATATATTTCTTAAGGCTAAAGGGATCAAGGGATATGGGGAGAAAGCAGGGATAGGGTACTGAATTTGGATGATCAGCCATGATCTCATAAAATGGCGGAACAGGCTCGAGGGGCCGAATGGCCTACTCCTGCTCCTATCTTCTATGTTTCTATGCTTCTATCATGGCCCTGACAGAAACATGGTTGAGGGGTGATGACAGCTTACCCTTAAATGAAGCCTCCCCACCTGGCTATAGCTTCCACCACTTGCCCCGCTCAGACCGCCGTGATGGCGGTGTGGCTCTCATCACCAAATCACACCTTGGTCTGTTCCCCTACTCCTCCCGGCACTTTCTCCTTCTTTGAGCATCTCACCTTATTCCACCCGTCTCACCTCTCATTTAAAATTTTTGTTCTCTACCGCTCCCCCAAGTACCGTAAACATTTTATTACTGAGATATCTTTACTTTTCTCCTTCCTCAGCACCAAACGACTTCTCATCCTCGGTGATTTCAACCTCCAACTCAATTCATCATGCTCTCTCTCCTCTGAGTTCATGAGCCTCCTATCCTCCCTCCATGTATACTCTCCAACCCATATTCACGGTCACCCCCTCGACCTTGCCATCTCTCGTCGCCTCGCTACTCCAATTGTGTCAATTGCAGATAAGGCTATCTCTGACCTTTCCTCATATCGCTCTCCACCCACGTCCCCCTTCCACCCCCCCACCCCCCCCCCCCCCCCCCCCCCAACCCTACTTCCTTCTGTGTCTGCCCCTGGAAAAAACTCTCTCCCAACTCTCTTACAACTGCACTTATGAAATCCCAACTGTCCAGCCGCTGGCCCTCCATTCACCATGACATTTCTGCAGCTACCGATCTGCTCAACCACACCCACACAACCACCTTTGATGCCCTAGTCCCTACTAAAACAATTACCCTCTTTCACCCTGGCCGTTCCCCCTGGTACAACTCTCATCTTCGCTCCCTTAATTCCAAGGGACCGTAGACTTGAACGGATATGGCGGACAACTGGTTTAGCCATTCACCGCCAGATCTGGCTGGACCACATAAAGCATTACCAAGTCCTGCTCTTGTCTGCCAAAATTGCTCACTATTCCAGAATCATTCTGGAATGCAAAGATAAACCCTGGCTTCTATTCTCTACTGCTAACCATCTTCTTAAATGCCTCTCCCCTGTCTCCTCCACCCTCACCTCCGATAACAAGTGTGAGGAGCTCATGGACTTCTTTGTCTCTAAGATTGAGACCATCTGTTCAGCTGCCTCTGCCACTTCCCTTCTTTACCCTAGCCCACTGGGCCAAACTTCCTCTAAGGTTCCCCCCTGCCCTAGCCCTGAACTCGCATCTTTCTCCAATTTCTCTCTGCGCTCATGAGACCCAGTGGTGGGTAAAGTTTTATAAACAATAATCAAGGAAAAAATTAACGGGCACTTGGAGAGGTTTAAGCTAATTAAAGAGAGCCAACACGGAATTGTAAAAGGCAGATTGTGTTTGACTAATCTAATTGAAGTTTTTGATGAAGTAACATGGTGGATTGATGAAGAGAATGCAATGGATGTTGTCTACATGGATTTTCGGAAGGCGTTTGACAAAGTACCACATAGAAAGCTGGTTAACAAAATTGAGGCTCATGGAATAGGTGGGTCAGTGGCAGCTTGGATAAGGAATTGGCTTAAGGACAGAAAACAGCGAGTTGTGGTAACTGGCTGTTTTTCAGACTGGAGGACAGTAGACAGTGGTGTTCCCCAAGGGTCAGTGCTGGGGCCACTGCTTTTTTTGATATATATAAATGACCTGGATATTGGAATACAGAGTAGAATTTCTAAATTTGCCAATGACACCAAACTTGGGGTGTGGCAAACAGTGATGATGATACCAATCGACTGCAACAGGACATAGAAAGGCTAGCAGAATGGGCAGACAAGTGGCAGAGGAATTTAATACAGAGAAGTGTGAGGTGATGCATTTTGGCAGAAGGAACAGGGAGAGGCAATATACGCTTAATGGCACAGTTTTTAGAGTGTGCAGGGACAGAGGGACCTGGGAGTTAATGTGCATAGGTCCCTGAAGGTGGCAGGACATATTGAGAGAATGGTTAACAAAGCATATGGGATCTTGGGCTTCATAAATAGAGGTATTGAGTACAAGTAGAGAAGTTATGCTGAACCTTTATAAAGCGCTGGTTAGGCCACAACTGGAGTATTGTGTCCAGTTCTGATCACCACACTTTAGGAAGGATGTGAAGGCCCTTGAGAGGGTGCAGAGGAGATTTACCAGATTGGTTCCAGGGTTGGGGGATCATAGCTACAAGGACAGGTTGGAGAAGCTGGATTATTTTATTATTAAAGCAAAGGAGGTTGAGGGGTGATTTGATAGAGGTGTACAAGATTATGACAGGTTTGGATAGGCTAGACGGGGAAAGGCTGTTCCCACTAGTTGATGGTACAAGGACTAGGGGACACAGATTTAAGGTTTTGGGCAAGAGACACAGGGGGGATGTAAAGGAAAAACTTTTTTACGCAGCGAGTGGTGATGACCTGGAATTCGCTGCTGACGGAAGTGGTGGAAACGGAGACACTCAATGTTTTCCAGGGTAGACTGGATAGGCACTTGAGGGAAATAAACTTGCAGGGCTATGGGGATAGAGCGGGGGAATGGGACTGACTGGATTGCTCTACAGAGAGCCGGCATGGACTCAATGGGCCGAATGGCCTCCTTCTGTGCCGTTATGACTCTATGGGGGGAAAATTCGGTTGCTTTGCGCCTCCTGTTAGCACCCTATGGGGTGCAAAGCAACTAGCGCCCGGGTGCGGCAATTTTTGCGCCACTCGCGAAATTGACCAGACATTTTGCAGTGGCACTAAACACTACCACCACAATCTCCTGCGCCCACAGATCGTGACGTCAGTTGAGCGTGCAATGCCTCGGTAGCGCCCCGGACCGGATATTGAGTGGTGCCCCCTGCTTTTCCACTTGCCGCTAACAACGACAGGTTGAGGGGAACATTTTGCAGTCAGGAAGTGGCTGGGGGAGTGCTATTTAAAGGCGACCGCTTCCTGCCTTTTTTTGTCGGTGACATTTTTGCACCACGCATTCTGAGAGAGAGAGAGAGAGACTTCTGGAGAGATTCAACGCTGTGTGAAGGAATTTTGGGTACTGAGCAGCACTTTGCAGGTTCATTTTTTTTTACCTTCCTTGCATCAATTTAGAAGAGACTATGGGGGCTGCACTCTGAGCTCTTTCCCTGGGCCTCTTCATTGTTCTTTCCAGCAGAATTGATGTGCAGGTCTGTCCAGGCCGAGATTCAAGGCTGCAATGAGCAGGGTGTGTCTGGAGAGCAAGATTGACCCTCCCCTTTAAGAACTGGCCGGTGCCAGTGTGTCTGTGTTCCATTGCTGACTGACATCACATGAGCTTTGCCAGCGCTTTGAGGTAGTGCCTCGCTCCTTGGCGTTAGCGCCTTAAGAGAGGTGTGTAGCTCCTGATTTAGCGCTCTAATCACCTCCAGGGGTGATAGAAGCTAAGTTTGCAGTCGGAGGTGATAATTAGCACCAGGCGCTAAACTTTGCGCCTGGCCGATAATTGCGGCCCAAACGGGGTGATACCGAATTTCTCCCCCTATGACTTTATGACCTCCTGCTCCCTCGACCCTATTCCCACCCAACTTCCTTTTCTGGCTCCCATGTTAGTTGATATTGTTAACAGTTCTCTCTCCTCAGGTACTGTCTCCCCATCCTTCAAATCTGCCGTCATCACCCCCTCCTCAAAAAACCAACCCTTGACCCTCCGTTCTTGCAAACTACCGCCCCATCTCCAACCTCCCTTTTCTCTCCAAAGTCCTTGAACGTTTTGTTGCCTCCCAAATCCGTGCCCATCTTTACTGCAATTCCATTTTTGAATCCCTCCAATCAAGTTTCCGCCCTTGCTACAGTACCGAAACAGCTCTCATCAAAGTCACAAATGACGTCCTTTGTGACTGTGACAAAGGTAAACTTTCCCTCCTCATCCTTCACAGAATCACAGAAACCCCACAGTGCAGATAGAGGCCATTTCGGCCCATCGAGCCTGCACCGACACATATCCCACCCGATCCCCGTAACCTCTACATCAACACATATCCCACCCTATCCCCGTAACCCCACGTATTTAATCCCCCTAACACTAGGTCAATTTATCATAGCCAATCAACCTAACCCGCACATCTTTGGACTGTGGGAGGAAACCGGAGCACCCGGAGGAAACCCACGCAAACACGGGGAGAATGTGCAAACTCCACACAGACTTGTTAACTCCTTCTTGACTTGTCTGTAGCCTTTGACACGGTTGACCACTCCATCCTTCTCCAACGCCTCTCCACCATCGTCCAGCTGGGTAGGACTGCACTCGTCTGGTTCCATTCTTATCTATCTAATCGTAGCCAGAAAATCTCCTGCAATGGCTTCTCTTCCTGCTCCCGCATTGTTACCTCTGGTGTCCCCCAAGGATCTATCCTTGGCCCCCTCCTATTTCTCATCGACATATTGCCCCTTGGCGACATCATCCGAAAACACAGCGTCAGTTTCCACATGTACGCCGACAACACCCAGCTTTACCTCACTACCTCTTCTCTTGACCCCTCCACGGTCTCTAAATTGTCAGACTGCTTGTCTGACATACAGTTCTGGATGAGCAAAAATTTTCTCCAATTAAAATATTGGGAAGACCGAAGCCATTGTTTTTGGTTCCTGCCACAAACTCCATTGCCTAGCCATTGATTCCATCCCTCTCCCTAACATCTGTCTGAGGCTGAACCACACTGTTTGCAATCTTGGTGACATATTTGGCCCTGAAATGAGCTTCTGACCACATATCCGCAGCACAACAAAGATCGCCTAATTCCACCTCCGTAACATCGCTTGTCTCCGCCCTTGCCTCCACTCATCCGCTGCTAAAACCCTCATCCATGTCTTTGTTACCTCTAAACTTGACTATTCCAACGCACTCCTGGCTGGCCTCCCACATTCCACCCTACGTAAACTTGAGGTCATCCAGAAATCGGCTGCCCGTGTCCTAACTCGCACCAAGTCCCATTCTCCCATCACCCCTGCGCTCGCTGACCTACATTGGCTCCCGGTTAAGCAGCGCCTCGATTTCAAAATTTTCATCCTTGTTTTCAAATCCCTCCATGGCCTCGCCCCTTCCTATCTCTGTAATCTCCTTCAGCCCCACAACCCCCCTGAGATATCTGCGCTCCTCTAATTCTGCCCTCTTGAGCATCCCTGATTATAATCGCTCAACCTTTGATGGTCGTGCCTTCTGTTGCCTAGGCCCTAAGCTCTGGAATTCCCTGCCTAAACCTGTTCGCCTCTCTACCTCTCTTTCCTCCTTTAAGATGCTCCTTAAAATCTACCTCTTTGACCAAGTTTTTGGTCATCTGCCCTAATTTATCCTTATGTGGCTCGGTGTCAAATTGTTTGTCTTAAAATACTCCTGTGCAGCTCCTTGGGACGTTTTACTATGTTAAAGGTGCTATATAAATAAAAGTTGTTGTTGTATTTCAGGCTTCCACTAGCACAACGACTTATTCTAGCGATACATATTAATTAGTGAAGCCAATGTGCATTCCTAAACGTTCCATTTATTTACACGAAAATTAACATTTAAGACTGGCCTGTATGCCAATCTGGGGTTGCCCAAGCCATGAATAGTTATTACTAGCTAAACACTTCAATAACACCCAGCTGGAAATAACTCAAGTGCCGCTTCACTAGCCTGCAGGTCGGTCTGAAGTGTTGACTTCCACTTTATTGATTGGAATTACTCCAAGATCAGTCAACCTAACATCAGCAGTGGAGAAAATCTTCAAGAGCTCTTTGAGGATGTTACATGTTTTTCTTTGAAGGAAAAGCCAGAGTAGCCAGCATGGATTTAAAAGGAAAAAAGAGAGTCAATGCACTTCAAAAGTAATACATTATGTGAAACACTGAGATTGTTAGAAGTGACTTTATAAGTACAGGCATTGCTTTTTTAAAAAAAACGGCCATGTCTTTATTCAAAGTAATAGAACTTTCCTCACAAATGAAAGGAACTGGATAAATATCTGTTTAGGAAAGGGATGTAGGGTTATAAGGATAAGTATAGACAGGCATATGAAATACTTTATGACCTAGAAATTGGATATGGCCTGAAAACGGCTGGTGTCATGGGCCAGCGCTATTTGGCTGTGCCTGTTCAAAATGCTGCAGGCAGCACGCAAAATTCGTGCTGCCTGCTCATTTACATGACTGGAGTGCTGATCTCAAGATGACAGCATTCCTACTCCCACCACTACAACTCCGCCATTGCCCGTGCTGCTGTCTGTCAGCCAGCCAGCCTACAGTGTTACCACCCATGCCGAGGTAGTGCTGTCTACAGCCAGGCCTTCAAGGTCCACAGTTGGTTGAGGTCATCCTGCAAGGCCATCTGTAGTCTCCCCCATGGGAAGTCAGCAGTCCACCAGCCATGCTGCTGCCACTGGGGTAGCACTGCATAGGAGCACTAGGATAGGGAAGGGCAGATGACATGAAAATTGGTGGGGTGGTAAATAGCGAGGAGGGAAGCCTCAGGCTACAGGATGATATAGATGGGTTGGTCAAATGGGCAGAACAGTGGCAAATGGAATTTAACCCTGAAAAGTGTGAGGTGATGCATTTTGGGAGGACTAACAAGGCAAGGGAATACACAATGAATAGTAGGATCCTAGGAAGGACAGAGGATCAGAGGGACCTTGGTGTGCATGTACATAGATCCCTGAAGGCAGCAGGACAGGTAGATAAGGTGGTTAAAAAGGCATATGGGATACTTGTCATCATTAGCCGAGGCATAGAATATAAGAGCAGGGAGGTTATGATGGAGCTGTACAAAACGCGAGTTAGGCCACAGCTGAAATACTATGTGCAGTTCTGGTCACCACACTGCACATTCTCCCCGTGTTTGCGTGGGTTTCCTCCGGGTGCTCCGGTTTCCTCCCACAGTCCAAAGATGTGCAGGTTAGGTTGATTGGCTATGATAAATTGACCCTTAGTGTTAGGGGGATTAAATACGTGGGGTTACGGGGATAGGGTGGGATATGTGTTGGTGAAGGGGTTACAGGGATCGGGTGGGATATGTGTCGGTGCAGGCTCAATGGGCCGAAATGGCCTCTATCTGCACTGTCGGGTTTCTGTGATTCTGTGATATAGGAAGGATGTGATTGCCTTGGAGAGGGTGCAGAGGAGATTCACCAGGATGTTACCTGGGCTGCAGCGCTTCAGCTTTGAAGAGAGACTGGACAGGTTGGGGTTGTTTTCCTTAAAGCAGAGAAGGCTGAGGGGGGGACCTGATTGAGGTGTAGAAAATTATGAGGGGCATAGATAGGGTAGATAGAAAGGAACTTTTCCCCTTAGTAGAGGGGTCAATAACCAGGGGGCATAGTTTCAAGGTAAGGGGCAGGAGGTTTAGAGGGGATTTGAGGAAAAACTTTTTCACCCAGAGGGTGGTTGGAATCTGGAACTCACTGCCTGAAAGGGTGGTAGAGGCAGGAACCCTCACAACATTCAAGAAGCATTTAGATGAGCACTTGAAATGCCATAGCATACAAGGCTACGGACCAAGTGCTGGAAAATGGGATTAGAATAGACAGGGCTTGATGGCCGGCGCGGACACGATGGGTCGAAGGGCCTCTTTCTGTGCTGTATAACTCTATGACTCTATGACTCTATGGCACACGAATGACAGGCAGTAAGGGATTGCACAAGGTTGATTAGTTGATATTGTACTGTTAATTGAATACTTAAAAATGTATTAATTTTGTTTGGAATTTATTAATTTTGTTTTGTGGTTGCTGTCTCTGCTCTAAGGAAAGCAACCCCAGCTTTGTGCCCAGGAGGACACTGTGAGATTCCGTGACAGAGAGATGGTATGATGGGGATGTGGTGAGCAACGGGGAGCTGCAGTTTCATTCATTACAATCAGAGTCTGATGAGGCCTTCACAGACAGCCCATCCGGAAGGGGATTTGCTACCTGCCTCCTCCCTGCCTCCTTGTCCTCCCCCTCTTCCTCTTGCTCCTCTTCCCCCTCCTCCTCCTCCTCTCCCTTGTCCTCCTCCTGAGGTGGTCCCGCAATTCCTGCTGGCAAGGGCTTTGCCCTCATGATGGCCAAGTTGTGAAGCATGCAGCAGACCACCATGAAATGGGACACCTGCTCCAGCGGAGTCATCAGCCAGGTGCAGAGCAGATAGCCCTTGTCTCCGAGCAGCCACCCTCAGGTTTGACATGGTGGGTGGAAGATTGCTGGCACACTGGACTGATGCAGGATGAAGTCATCATAACTGCTGCCAGGATAGCGGGCATTCACCATCAGGATGCGCTGGGTGTGATCGCACAACAACTGCACATTAAGTGAGTTTTGCAGTTATGGAAGATCTCAGGATTGGCATAAGGTGCCTGTAAAGCCCGTTATGCTGACAAAGCCACATGTGTACTCCACCTGCTTCTCTCTGCTCAGAGAGAAGACAACGTAGTCCCTTCTCCTGGTGTACAGAGCCTCTGTGACCTCCCGGATGCAGTGGTGGACAGCGAACTGTGAGATGTTAGCTATGTCCCCTGCTGCAGACTGGAAAGATCTGCTGCCGAAGAAATTGAGGCCAAGGTGACCTTGAGGGCCACTGGGAGAGCTGTGGTCGCCCTGCTCTAAGGCTGCAGGTCTGATTGCAGGAGGTGGCAGAGTTCTGTGATCACCTCCTTGGTGAAGCGGAGCCTCCTAATACAATCCCTCTTGCTTAAGTGGAGATAAGAGAAGTGCTCTCTGAAGATCCTAGGTGGGTAAGACCTCCTGCTGAGTTGCCTCCTGCTGAGTGGCCTCCTGCCCCTCCTCTTCCTTCCTCTGGTGGCATCTTCTCTTCTTCGCTATCTCAGCTCCCCCTCCTGAAGATACTCGAACGCGAGGGGGACTGCAAGGAGAGCCCCCATGACTGTGAGCAAGTATTGTGAGCAGAAGCCTTTAATTAAGAATGAAGGCATTCTCCACTTGCACCAACACTGCCTGTCACCTCAGGAACTTGAAACAAGTTTAGAAAGCTGCAAGAGTTGCAGAAAGTTACACAGGGCCAGTCAAAATAAAAAAGCATGTCAGCTGCAAGTTGTTGCTGATGATTCCTTTAAATAGCGCTGCTGGAGGCCCCTTCCTGTTTGTGAACGCTTGGTCAGCTGGTCGTAATTAACACAGATCAGGCGTCAAGTGAGCATTGCACATTCACTGATGTCACAATCTGTATAATCTACATATCCCCAGCGAGCATGGGCAATGCTGCCGCCCAGTCGAAAATGGCGGCCGCCGTGGGATCCGCAAGCAGCGGGCAGAAGTGAAGTGGCTGCCATTTTTTTTCCAAAATGGGCCTTAATGGCCAGCACTAACACCTCCAATTTCTAGGCCTATGGACTGTAATTGTTCTTAAGCTGTTGGGATCAAAATCTCATGCTAAGGAAAACAACCAAAGTCTGAATAATCTAGGATGTAAGGTTGAATAGATGAGCACAAAATTGGGGTGGGTAGTGCCCGCTTTTTCGGCGCTACGAGTGCTGTATTGGTTCCAAAATGGCGTCCACACGCATGCACACACTTGTGGGGTGGGTCGCACCAGTCGGCATATTGGTGAAGGCATTAGCTTGCTCACAGTGAGTGTCCACCGTAAGTATGCAGAATTGGCAGGGTGTAATGCTGATTTGAAGCCATGATCTGCCATTTTGGAGCTCAACCCTCCAGCTAACACCCTCTCTTAAGCTTGCACAGCTGAACATGCATTCAGCAGAAGGAATGACTCTCCAGTAGCGCTATTTAAACAAATCATCAACTACTTACGGGTTACTATCTGGTTGATTTCTACTGGCTGTTGCTATGATTGTACAAGTGTTTGGTGCTTTATAGAGTTCTTTAAAGTTGCTAAAGTCTACAAGGAGTGGTGTGGAAGGTGCTGAAGGACTTTCTCCTGAGTTCAAGGCTTCTGCACAAGCCAGTTGCTTCCAGACATGGGTGCAGTCATAGGCATTCCCCTTGGAAAACAGCATGACTGGGAGAGTGAGCAGAGGCGACACAGAGCAGGACAAGCTGCTAAATGAGGGAGGAGGGGGAGAAGGGCTCTCAGCAGGAGGCCATATCCACCCAGGGTGTTCAGGGAACAATTCTCCTCCCTGAACCTCAGCAAAGAACAGTCTGTCAGACGTCTGCGCTTCACTAAAGACGTCCTCATTGAAATCTGCCACCTGCTGTAGCCACAACTGCTACCTCAGAGCAGGATGAGGTCCGCATTGCCAGTGGCTATGAAGGTGACCGTGGCCACGAACGTTTATGCATCGAGCTCCTTCCAGGTTGAAGCAGGAGATATTTGCAACATCTCACAGTTTGCCGTCCACTGTTGCATAAGGGAGGTCACTGAGGCTCTCTATTCCGAGACAGCTGACTACATTTCTTGCCAGAGAGCAGCAGGTGGAGCGAGCATGCAGCTTTGTGAGGATTGCAGGCTTCCCCATGGTGTAGGGTGCCATTGACTGCACGCACATCACTTTGTGAGCACCGCATCTCAACTTTGAGATGTACCGCAACTGAAAGGCATTCCACTCCATCAACATCCAGCTGGTGTGTGACCATATGCAGCGAATCATGCAGGTCAATGCCCGGTATCCTGGCAGCAGTCATGATGCCTTCATTCTGCAGCAGTCCGTTGTTCCATCTGCAATTGAGCCACCACGACATAACAGAGGCTGACTACTGGGCGACAAGAGTTATTCTTTGACAACATGGCTCATGACTCTGGTGCGCAACCCACGCACATATGGGCAACATGCATACAATGAGAGCACACCATTTGCATGCTGAAACAACACTTCCACTGCCTGGATCGCTCTGGAGGAGCCCTGCAGTACTTGGCTGAGTGGGGGTGTCAAGATTCATGTTGGTCTGCTGCATGCTGCACAACTTCATTATCATGAGGGCACAGTCCTTGTCACCAGCTATACGGCTATCAGCTGAAGAGCAGGAGGATGAGGAAGAGGAGGATGAGAAGAGACAACCTAGACAGCCCCTTTCTGGCCGGGCTGTCCATGAACAACTCATTCAAATGCAACCCCAATTCATTAACAGTCCTGTTGTGTATGTACCTTTAAGAGAATAACTGGTCTCAGACTGCAGTACCGGCAGTGACCACCCCTGCATAAAAGGCGCTAGTGAGCCTCTGTTGTTTCAGTTTCACTATTGACTTCCATCAGTAAAGACTTATTTTGTTCCACTCCTGCTGTCCGTGTCTCAATAATTCACGGACGTAATACTGGCGACGAGCAGATACGAACCTACCTACAGTCTGCACCACCTCCTGGGATCCATTCCTACAGCGAAGTGAGCAGAGGTCGAGGCCAGAAAGAAAAGAAAGTAAGAAGCAGTAGAAACGGGCGTCGACCATGGGCATCCGCCCTGTGTTGCTGAGTTGAAGATTGCTGGAGAAGCTGTCGGAAGCGGGGCCTGGTTCCTGTCGACGGTGCTTCAGCTAATCGGGCTGGTGGCAGGTAGTGCACTGATCCTTCCTGGGCTGCGGCAGTCGCGAACTCGAGCGGGTGGTTTGCAACGGGGCCGAGCAGCGTTGTCGGGAAGAAGAGAGAGAGAGGGTGGAGCACACAGGGTGCGGCCGGTGCTACGAAGCCGGGCTGCGTATAGACCCGCGAAGAGGGAGGCAAGAGTCCCACAGGGTTGTTCCACGACGGGAAAATAATAAAAAATATATATATATTAAACGCACAAGAAACCGCGGAAAGCAGTGCTAACAACAGCGGGGAAGAAGGCAAAGCGCGGGAGGCGCCATCTTCATCAGCGGGGAAGAAGGCAAAGCGCGGGAGGCGCCATTTTGTTAAATCGGGAAAGAAGGCAGTGCGCGGGAGGCGCCATTTTAGATTTACAAGATGCCGAAGACTGGCTGTATCACTGCTTTTGATAATACAATAGAGGACTGGACCACGTATGTGGAAAGAGTCGAGGTATATTTCGAGGCAAACGAAATAGCGGAGGAGAAAAAGGCATCGATATTGCTAAACTTAATGGGCGCTAGAACATACCGCCTATTGCGGGACCTGATTACTCCAGCCAAACCGAAGGCGAAGAGTTTTAACGAAATTGTTGCTGTCCTACAGGAACACCTAAACCCTGCACCGCTGTTGATAGCAGAAAGATTTAAATTCCACAGGAGAACTCAGCATAAAGATGAGAGCAATGCTGAGTACCTTACGGAACTACACAAGCTATCAAAGCACTGCCAGTTCGGAGCAGGACTGGCAGATACCCTACGGGACAAATTTGTCTGTGTACTCCTGAGTGAAGGAACACAGAAGAAGTTACTCTCAGAGAAAGAGCTGACGCTAGATAAGGCTTTCAGCGTGGCAGTATCGTATGAAGCAGCAGCCAGGGGAGCTGCAGAAATTCAACAAAAACCACAGGAATACGGCACCCACGAAATGACACGGGGATTTGCAAAATGTTATCGCTGCGGCAGAACTAACCATGACCAGAAGGACTGCTGGTCCAAAGACAAAATATGCAGGCAATGCGGGAAGATGGGACACATTGCACGAGTTTGCAGGTCTGGGAAGAAGACCAACGACAACAAAAAGGCTACTAAGGAACCGTACAAGAAAGTACAAAAGATGACGGACAGTAGTTCCGAAGACCAGATGAGCGATAGTGAATCCGGGGACAGGAGACTAAGCTGTCTCAAACTTCACAATGTAATCGCAAAAGAGGATCACTGAACCATTTGGGTCACCCTCACGATAGCAGGGTCCCAAGTTAAAATGGAATTGGATACAGGATCAGCGCTAACCGTCATGAATCGACGAGACTACGAGCGGCTATTTTCACACATACCCTTGAGAGAGACATCCATCGTCTTGACGACATATACGGGGCAAAAAGTATACCCCAGAGGAAAAATAAGGGTGCCTGTCGAATACAACGGCAAGAAAATACGGAAATTATATCTCCACATACTGCCAAATGGTGGACCACCGTTATTGGGATGGGAATGGATCAGGAAGATAAACTTAGATTGGCACTCCATTCATGCAATGACGGTGGACGGTAAAAAAGATGAAGACGTCACTCCTGGACGATTGTCAACAATCTTAGCTAACGCCAAAGAGGTATTTCAACAAGAACTGGGCACGCTTAAAGGCGTAACCGCCTCGATAAAAATAGAAGAGAATGCAGTTCCCAAGTTTTTCAAAGCAAGACCGGTACCATATGCAATTCGCCCAGCCGTTGAGGCAGAGCTGGAGAATCTGGAGAAGGCGACACCCATCATTCCTGTCATGAAGAAAACGTTAAGCAATAAGTCTGGGGAGCCAAGGAAGATTCGCATCTGTGGGGATTTCAAGGTGACGGTGAACCCAGTCCTTCACACAGTACAATATCCTCTTCCAAGGATAGAAGACATCTTCGCCTCACTGTCTGGAGGGAAGCATTTTACAAAAATTGACCTAGCACAAGCATATTTGCAGATGGAGGTTGAAGAGTCCTCTAGGAAGTATCTCACGATAAACACTCACAAAGGTCTTTACCAGTATCATCGATTGGTATTCGGAGTAGCATCGGCTCCGGCGATATGGCAAAGAGCGATGGAACAAGTCCTGCAAGGGATTCCGGTGACTCAGTGTTACTTGGATGACATCCTTGTGACAGGTGAAGATGACAGTGAACACCTTAACAACCTAGAACAGGTGCTCACTAGACTACGGGAACATGGGCTGCGAGCCAACCGCCCCAAGTGCGAATTTTTTAGGAAACAGATATCGTATTGTGGCCACGTGATTGATGAAGAGGGGTTACATAAGTCCCCTGACAAAATTGAAGCGGTTGTTAAGGCCCCAGCGCCTGAAAATGTGTCGCAACTGAGGTCCTTCCTCGGATTGGTGAATTACTATCATAAGTTTTTGCCGAATTTGTCGACAATTCTGCACCCACTGAACGCCCTGTTACGAACGGGGGTAGCATGGAAATGGAGCGATGATTGTAAGCGTGCCTTTCAGAAGAGTAAGGACTTAATCACTTCAAGGGAAGTATTGGCTCACTACAACCCAGCATTGCCGATCAGACTGGCGTGTGATGCGTCTCCCTACGGCATTGGGGCGGTACTGTCACATAAATTCCTTGATGGTTTAGAGAGGCCGATAGCTTTTGCGTCACGCTTGTTAACTTCTGCCGAGCGTAACTACGCCCAGATTGACAGCGAGGCCCTCAGCCTAGTGTGGGGGGTGAAGAAGTTCAATCACTACCTGCACGGTCAAAAATTTACTCTACTAACCGATCATCAACCTCTTGTCTCCATTTTCAACCCTCAGAAGGGCGTACCGATAATGACAGCACAACGGCTGCAGAGATGGTCCCTTTCCCTAGGGGCACACCAATATGACATCGAGTACAAAGGAACTAAACAGCATGGAAATGCTGATGGATTGTCACGCCTACCATTGCCGACGGTGGAAGAAGAAGACCTTGCAGTGGATCCAATGGAGTTATTCCACTCGACCATAGTCGAATGTCTCCCTGTGACGAATGCAAACATAGAAAAGGAAACACGGAATGACCCGACACTATCACGGGTCTATGATTTAACGGTGAAGGGATGGCCAGCACATGGCGAACCACTGCTGCCAGCATTCTCGCCGAGAAGAGAACAGCTGTCAGTGTGCAGAGGAACCTTGATGTGTGGATCCAGAGTAGTAATTCCACCTAAGTTGACGGATAGAGTGCTCAATGAGCTTCATGAGGGTCATCTGGGTGGGGTAAAAATGAAGAACTTAGCCAGAGCGTTTGTGTGGTGGCCGGGAATCGATAGAGAAATCGAAGAGATGACCAAGAGCTGTGCAGGATGCCAGAAGGTCCAAAACGCCCCACCACAAGCTCCTCTGCATCCATGGGAGTGGCCCTCATCTCCATGGCAAAGGGTGCACATTGATTTTGCTGGTCCCTTCATGGACTCGATGTTTTTAATTGCGGTGGATGCACATTCAAAGTGGCCAGAGGTAATAAAAATGTCCTCAACCACCACGGAAAAAACTATCACAGTTTTACGAACCATATTCGCCAGGAATGGGCTGCCTGAACAGATTTGCTCTGACAATGGACCACAGTTTGTGTCTGAAGAGTTCCGGAGGTTCTTAAAGAACAATGGTGTTAAGCATTACACATCTGCCCCATATCATCCAGCCACTAATGGATTGGCCGAGAGGTTTGTCCAAACATTCAAGAAGGCTATCAAGGCAATGTGTAATGAAGATATACCCCTACAACACAAGGTGGACAACTTCTTGTTTGCCTACCAGAATGCGACACATGCGGTTACCAACCAAACTCCAGCCATGATGTTCTTCAATCGAAGACTACGATGCCACTTGGATTTGGTTAAGCCAAACGTCCGAAGAGATGTGGAGAACAGGCAGTTTCAGAATATGAATGAAAGGCCGACCAGGAGTTTTAAGATAGGTCAACCAGTTTTGGCCCGGGACTACCGCACTGAGAAATGGCAGCCAGGAATGATTTGTACACGACAAGGACCTCTCATGTATACCGTGGACGTTGGGGAGAGCATTGTAAGACGCCATGCTGACCAGATTCTAGAGTCACTGGAAAACGTCAACTCCACACCACGATCTGATACACCTGGTAATGAAATCGACGTTCCAATTGCAGCTACCGCAGAACCGGTAACATTGGAAGCAGATGAACCAAACAACGACATTGATCCCGACTCAACATTGCCAGAAGAACCTGATACCCCAAAGAGGCGTTATCCAGACAGAATCAGGAAGCCTCCTCAAAGACTGAACTTATAATTGCTTAAACTTAACCAATGTATCTAGCAACCGTAATTGTGATTGTAATTAGTTATCATTTAGTTGTTAAATGAATGTTATGTACTGTTTATCTAAAAGGGGAGGAATTGTTGTGTATGTACCTTTAAGAGAATAACTGGTCTCAGACTGCAGTACCGGCAGTGACCACCCCTGTATAAAAGGCGCTAGTGAGCCTCTGTTGTTTCAGTTTCACTATTGACTTCCATCAGTAAAGACTTATTTTGTTCCACTCCTGCTGTCCGTGTCTCAATTATTCACGGACGTAATAAGTCCCACACCTTACCTTCCCTCTGTCACTGACCATCACAGTGTCCATTTGGCCACAGTGCCAAAAATAAAACCAACACAAAATAAACATTCCAAGCCAAATTTATAAATCAAACCATGCCATATTGCATACAAATGTCAACTAATCACCATTGTGCATTCCCTTAGTCTTCCATATGCCTTTGCCTGTCCTAGTGCTCCTATGCAGTGCTACCCCTGTGGCTGCAGCATGGCTGGTGGAAGGCTGCTGACTTTCAGTGGGGGAGACTGCAAATGGCCTTGGAGGACAATCTCGAGCAGCTCTGGGCCTAGTAGGCTTTGGACTGCACCACCTCAGCATGGGCGGCAGGAGTCTGGGCTGGCTGGCTGACAGGCAACAGCAAGGGCACTGGTGGAGTGGCAGTGGTGAGAGGATGAATGCTGTCATTCTAAGAGAGGACAGCAGGTTCGTGTTCCATGGAGCCACTGCCATTCCCCCTGGGCGGCGCCTCAGGAATCCTAGTAATCTGTTGGAAGATAGATTGCTGGACTGTTGTAACACCCTGCAAACCCCCTTGGACACTGGTATCCGCAAACATGATGGCAGCAGTCTGAGCTTGCATGACAGAAGTCTGAGCTTCCAGTGCAACACCCAGATGTTGGGGGGCTTCTGTTTGTGCTGCAATGGAAGCTGAGACTTCGGCCATCAGATGCTGCATCATGGTTGGGTCCACAAGTGCTATGTGCATGGTGTTATTGCCCCCATTGAAAATATGTAGGCAATAACTTCTTTTGAATAAAAATGATGTATTTTTGTCTAATTTTAGTTTGTGGCTGTCCCTTTAAATCCAGTCACTGTACATAAGCAGTGACTACAGTTCAGATTCCTATACCAATCTTATTTTGATATACATATGTTGTATGGTCAGTTCAAACTGTCTTTTGAACTGTAAGCTTGAAGGGAAGTGCCAAGCTGACTTTGAGCAAACGCAGATTCTGTGATTTGTCCAGTTAACAGCCAATTATTTTGAACCTAATTGTCAGTTATAAAACATTCAATCAAGCCAAGGCTATTTATGGGGCTGGATCTGTTCATTAAGCTAAGTTGAGTTATCAGATGATAATTGAACTGATAAGAAACTTTGCAACAAAGGATAAGGTAAAAGATAAGCTAACTCTTATAGTCAGGGAGGAATGAAAGAAAGAAAACAATTACATTTATAAAAGTTGCCTATAAAAGAATAACTTAGTGAATTTGCTCAGAGCTTATATGCTTCTAGGTATGGCAGACCTGGTAAACTGAATTAAATTTGCCTAACGACCTCCATCCATGCAACTTGCGTCTGGCATTTTACAGATGGGTACCCTAGGACAGCAAAGAGGGCCAACCTCCTTTGTTGCACATCCTGCTTCAACTTCCCTGAAGAGTCAGTGTGCTTCCCTCATTACGCACATCATGCTTCAAAATCTGTTTCTCCCTTCAGATGAACAATTGCAGGTGAGTCCTCTTTTAAAGCAAGCAACAGCACTTTAATGCCTACTGGCTCACCCACTGTTGTGACTTGTAGCCAACCACCTTTCAATCTGTGCATATTTTTTATACATAGAGAGTCGATTGAAATGAAGTGAAGAGCTTGCATGACAAAAAGTTAGTGAGGTCAGTCCTTCCAACTGCTGATGAGGTGTGCAATCTTGCTACTGTACTTGGAAAATCTGGTTAAGATTTCAAAGTTGGGGATTTTCATGTACAAGTGTCTCAGTAAGGAGAGGCTCATACATGCAAAGAGTGCGATATTATTCAATTAAATATTTCAGTTTTTAACAATTACAAAAGTGTACAATTTTACATATATTAAATGCAGCATTTTGCTGGTATTTACTGGGAAAATAGAAAACATATTTCTATTAAAACACACCAACAGAGCTCCAAGTGTTTTGTTTCTAAGATCACTACTGACTGTGAGAAGAACGGAACTTTTAAAGATTTTTGTCTTGCTGGGTTAAATATCTATTTTTTTTTTTAAAAACATTAGTAACTGGGCTCAAAATGGAAGAGTGAGCCTGCGAGAAAAATACAGAATTCTCTAGGAATTAGGAATTAGTTAAGAAAAAAGTTTTTTTGATCAGGGTATGAATTGGATGGCATATGGATCCTGCCATGGGATTGCTTCATCTTTCCTGAAACTCCATGTTTGAATCCCTCCAATCAGGTGTCTGCCGCTGCCACAGTACCAAAACAAATCTTATCAAAGTCACAAATGTGACTGAGTGACTGTGACAATAGTAAACTATCCCTACTCATCCTTCTCGACTTGTCTGCAGCCTTTGACATGGTTGACCACACCATCCTCCTCCAACGCCTCTCCACCGTCATCTAGCTGGGTGAGACTGCTCTCACCTGGTTCCATTCTTATCTACCTAATCGTAGCCAGAGAATCACCTGCAATGGCTTCTCTTCTCACTCCCGCATCGTTACCTCTGGTGTCCCCCCAAGAATCTATCCTTGGTCCCCTCCTATTTCTCATCTACATGCTGCCCCTCGGCGACATCATCTGAAAACACATTGTCAGTTTCCACATGTATGCTGACGACACCCAGCTCTACCTCACCACAACTTCGCTGGACCCCTCCACTGTATCTAAATTGTCAGACTGCTTGTCCGACATCAAGTACTGGATGAGCAAAAATTTCCTCCAACTAAATATTGGGGAGACCGAAGCCATTGTCTTCAGTCACCGCCATAAACTCAGTTCCCTTGCCAACCACTCTATCCCTCGCCCTGGTAAATCTCTGAGGCTGAACCAGACTGTTCTCAATCTTGGTGTCATAGTTGACCCGACCACATATCCGCGCCATCACTAAGACCGCCTATTTCCACCTCTGGAAGATTGCCCAACTCCGTTCCTGCTGCAGCTCGTTTGCTGCTGAAACCCTCATCCATGCCTTTGTTACCTCTAGACTGGACTGTTCCAATGCTCTCCTGGATGGCCAACCAACTTCCACTCTTCATAAACTCGAGCTCATCCAAGACTCCTGGTCGGCCTCCCACATTCTACCCTTCATAAACTCGAGCTCAGCCAAGACTCCTGGTCGGCCTCCCACATTCTACCCTTCATAAACTCGAGCTCATCCAAGACTCCTGGTCGGCCTCCCACATTCTACCCTTCATAAACTCGAGCTCATCCAAGACTCCTGGTCGGCCTCCCACATTCTACCCTTCATAAACTCGAGCTCATCCAAGACTCCTGGTCGGCCTCCCACATTCTACCCTTCATAAACTCGAGCTCATCCAAGACTCCTGGTCGGCCTCCCACATTCTACCCTTCATAAACTCGAGGTCATCCAAAACTCTGCTTCTCATGTTCTAACTCGCAGCAAGTCCCGTTCATCCATCACCAATGTTCCCTTTAAGCTGTGCGGCCGTGTAGCGCTCTGAATGTCCTGCGCAGCCGGTGAGCCAGCTTTTAAATAGAAAAACTGTGCATGCGCGGAATTTTGAATGGCCTGCACAGCCAGTTAAAGGGGCCGTGCAGGCCAGAAAAAAAATTAGAGGGACATTGCCCATCACCCTTGTGCTTGCTGACCTACATTGGCTCCCGGTTACGCAAAGCCTCAATTAAAAAATTCTCATCCTTGTTTTCAAATCCCTCCATGGTCTCACCCCTCCCTATCTCTGTAACCTCCTCCAGCTCCACAGCCCTCCAAGATATCTGCGCTACTCCAACTCTGGCCTCTTGAGCATCCCTGATTATAATTACTCCACCATTGGTGGCCGTGCCTTCAGCTGCCAAGGCCCTAAGCTCTGGAATTCCCTCCCTGAACCTCTCTGCCTCTGTATCTCTCTTTCCTCCTTTAAGACGCTCCTTAAAACCTACCTCTTTGACCAAGCTTTTGGTCACCAGCGCTAATATCTCCTTATGTGGCTCAGAGTCAAATTTTGTTTTATAACGCTCCTGTGAAGCGCCTTGGGATGTTTTACTATGTTAAAGGCACTATATAAATACAAGTTGTTGTTGTTGTTCATGTTATTGTGATTTGATATTGTAAATGTCTAAATGATTTTTTGATCATGAGTGGTTGACTGCATAGTCTTCAAAGGAATAAAAAAGTACTAGTAGATCCCCGTTACATTGCACATGTTAAGTTGGAGAATATGTTCTCACTCCTTCCTATCTCTGTTGTCTTCATGTTGTTACATTTTTTCTTCGTTGTTTCTCTCTTTATTCTCTACTGATTCTCTGTCTTTTTCTTCTTTCCTTTAGAGTAAGAGGTGGTGGATGACCTAGCGTGGTGAAGAAATGAGCCACCAACAGCTGCTGGCTGCCTATGGAATAGGTGTTGTGGTGAAAATGTGGCCCTCAGTCCCTACCTTTTAATCCCCTACCCCCATCACACGTACTTCCCCTGCCCCCTGCTCCATCAAGTCACTTTCCCACTACCCTCTCTTCTTCCTACCACCCTCTCACTCCCATCACTACTTCTTCCTTACTGATCCATCATCTTAATGTATTTTTCATAAGGAAACTTTTAAAGAAAATCCTCGCAAGACCATGCCCTCCAACAACCCTGCCAGAAGTTTCATGTTAGTACAGATCACAGCAAGAACTGCTCGTTATTTATGCCCCCTGCTATCAAAACCAAACTAGAATTTTCTTTCACAGCAAGACTTGTACTTGCCTTAACCCCCTAACATTTGCTTCAGTTTTTATATATGTGACTTCATTATACATAAAGAGGTTTAGCCCATCATCATGAGTGTGTTTAATTTACAGCCATATACCAGAGCATATACACCACATGGACCTGACATACTTATAGTACCACAATATTCTGTTTTCTAAAAAGAAGTCTTCCTACTGTACTTTTTCTACATGCATTTTTTAATCTAGCCTACAGTAACCCGAGTTGGTATGGCCTTAAATGAGCTCAACTTGGAGGTAGAGGTTAGCCTAAATAACCATTTCTATTTCTATTTAAGTTAAAAACAAACAAAAAAAGTTGTAAGTCTTAATTAAAAAGTGGGCAGTTACATGAAATAGAAAATTACATGGTGTGAAACCAGTTTGCGTACAACAGCTGCAAGATGGATTTTGTGTGCTCATTTTTAAACAGCAAGTCTTCATAAAAAAAATTGGCAAATCTTATTTTGATTGAAGAGGGAGAAAAGCCAGAAGAGCTGTCACCATTTTCATCATAATCAGATCCACATAACTGCCAAAACGACTCATTTTAACATAGTATGCGATAATGCTGTTTCTCTAAACATAGGTTTGACAGAATGATTTATTTTCCTGACTAATTTTTTAATTTAAAAAAATGTAACATGCAGCAGCTGTGCTTCTGATTGGGACTGCTATCATTGTGTCAACCTATATATTAATATATTGCATTCTTTTCCTCTCTGCTCATTCACATTGGTCCAAACAATGAACGTGGAAAGTTGGCAGCTTACACCAACTTACCGTCAGGCTGCGATGGCTAGTTTTCTGATTTCCAACTATTAAAATTCTTTAGACAGTTACGCAACAGCAAGTTTCTTCACTTAACACCCAAGTGGGAATGCTGCAATTTCCAATAAATACTATCTTAACTTAGCCAGTTAGCTAAAAACTCCAATCAGAAGTTAGTTAGAATAATTCAAAAAGGCACTTTCTGTATGCAAACAAATGCAAATGAATGTCACATCAGAACACGAAAGGTCATCGACCTGAAACGTTGACTTTGTTTCTCTCTCCACAAATGCTGTCTGACCTGCTGAGTATTTCCAGCATTTTCTGTTTTTATTTCAGATTTCCAGTATCCGCATATTATGCTTTTGTATTTCTGTACCTCCTTAGCCAATCAGATTTTGGATTGTGAAATGAACAGCAGAAGGTCTGAACAAGGAAGTGTAAATTACAGTGGGTGAATTCAATGTCAAAAAGTACAGAAAGAGAAATAAAGGCCACGATTTTACTTACCTCGGTGGGTCTGTGGTGGGCGATGTCGGTGGCGGGTCTCGACCCCGCTGCTGGCTCCATCCTGCTCTGTGAAATAAATTTCCCTTAATTAGCCTGCCCAGCACATTTACCGGCCAATTAGAGGAAGCGGGTCTGATGACGTCATTTGATGACGCGTCATCAGCCGGTTTCCTTAAAGGGACCATGTCCAAATTTAGTTTGACATTTGTGCTGTCAGTGTTCTACAGCATTGAGGTGCTGCAAACACTGACAATGACTGCACAAAGGCACAGGACTGCACCCAGGCTCTCCCATGACTCCCTCCATATGCTTATGGAGGAAGTCACAGCATGCAGGGAGGTCCTCTTCCCTTCCCAAGGGTGGAAAAGACCTCCCCAGGAGATCAACACAGCTTGGTTGCACATTGCACAGGAGGACACAAGCAGGGATGTGGTCAGGAGGACCTGGGTGCAGTGCCGCAAACGTTTCAATGATCTCAGTAGATCACAAAACGTTAGTACAAAACCACACTCAACCGCATCCTGCTGAGCCTCTCATCACATCCCCATCACTCTGCCTTCCCTACCCTATTCCTGCCCATCCTTACTCACACCAACTTACCTTGCACCTCCACCCATCCCTCTCTATCTATATTATAACATTCCCATCTTACTAGCCACCCCTCACACTCACCCTCATCCTGGTGCAATCATAACAACTAACAACACACAAGGGTAGCACTTTGGTGTTTTATGCAATGTTCATGTAAAGTTTCTGTTAATGTGGTGTCAAACATTGAAACCTTTATTTTCAACACTTTGCGTTCTTGAACAGATTTGTGTGCACCTTTGGAAGTGGCTTAGTGAGTTGCAGTGAATGGTGAGACACAACAGTACCCCCCGCAATGGTGATGAGTGTGAAAGGAATGGCTTGGGCATTGAAGGGATGCTTTATGGTGTTGGTGTGGGGTTATGCCAACCTGGCACATCATGTGGTAGCCAGGGTGTACAGCATCAAGTGAAGTAAATCTGGCCATGGTGAGGCCATCCCTGGAGTCCCGGGCAGCAATGTGGTCGGGGGCTGATGCGCTCTGTCCTGTGCAGCATCAGTTGATTGCGGAGAAGGCTGGTGTTTTTGTTGGTGCTGCTGGTGTTGGGGCTGATCGTGGTGAGATTCTGAGGACCAAGGTGAGAGAGTATAAACCATACCCATGCAGATGGAATAGATGGCAGGTGAAGTAGAGATGACAGAAGTGATCTGTCAATGGTGAGAGAGGTCAGACTGAATGGAGACTTGCAGCATGGTGAATCTGTTGTTGAAATGCAGTGAGGAACAGCTTGTGGCTGAGGGGAGATATTTCAGTAAGGTGGGAGCTTTTACTTTACATTTGAAGCTCTCAACTCAACAGCTGATTCAATGGCCACTGAACTCCCACCTCAGCTTGACAGACGTGGTCTACGACCAGCGTGGACCCCATGGGCGAGCTGTCAAATGCATAAGGTAAGCTGAAAATCATTCTCAAGTGGCTCTAAACAAGCCACTAATTACCTGAATTGGGTCACCCGCCGCCTGTCGGGTCTGCTCACCGCTGTGAATGGGGAGTCAGGCAGCAAGATGCCGTTTTCGCAAAGTGTTGTCAAAAATATCAAATTTCTCACCCAAATGCCACCAATCCCGCCCGCTGACACCCCAGAAAATTTCAGCCAAAGAGAGGGAAATAAATATTAGATTAAGAGAGAGAGAGAAAAAAAGAGACATAAAGAAAAAGTTAAAAAAATTAATCTTTAAAAAAAATCTCCAACAATTAAAACATGAAGGAATAAGATTCCACACTTGTAACAGTTAATTTACAGGGCCATAGACGTTGACGGGCAGTAATTAACACTTATCACTTCATTAACAGGGTACTTGGACTTGAAATGACGACTTAACTTTCTGTGGCGAGTTCACTTCATGTCTACAGTACAAGTTACAGAAACTTCGCACTGCTCAATGCATTTGAATGAGGAGCCAGGCAGCGAGATGCCGTTTTCGCGAAGCTAATGGCAGAGTAGCACCTCTCCAACAGCAACTTCTTGATTTTAAAAGCAGATCTGGCCTTGCCTGAAGTAGCTGTGGCATTTGCATTTAAATAACGGTGAGTGCTATCAGTCTTGCGTTATTTTGACAGCATTTTTTGGCCCAATATAAAAGTAGCTTAAGATGGCACAAACAGTTCTTGATGCTTCTCTGAAGGCTTACTGAGTGTATCCAGTGACTAGCTGAGCCATACAGACTAGTAAAGTCCCAGGTTCAATCCCTAGTCTGTGTTGAGTTAACTGATCTCAACCAACATGGTGGCCTATGGTTCCCATTCTTGATTGCTTATCCAGTGACCCTTCTGAAAACACACATGTGGCTATCAGGTGAGGACAGAACCTGGTTCCTGAGTTTGAACAATCCATTTACTCTCACTTGTTAATAATAGCCAATGGAATAGGAGTGCACCAGGTGCTATACCCAGAAAGGGTTTGACAATTTTGGACCCAGATGGAAATAAATGCCAGCGAGGGGGTGGGGTGGAACATAAATGTATAGGGCCTGAATTGAAGGGAGAGGATGCCTCCACTATCTGCAAAATTCAGGTGTCAGCTGTGGTTCAGTTGTCATCATTTTGCTCCTGTCTGCATCCTGGTTCTCTCTCCTCAGGTATTGTCCCCCTTTCCTTCAAATCTGCCATTATCACCTCTCTCCTCAAAAACCAGCTCTTGACTCCTCTATCCTTGCAAACTACCACCTCATCTACAACCTCCCTTTCCTCTCTAAAGTCCTTGAATGTGCTGTCGCCTCCCAAATCCGTGCATATCTTTCTCGGAACTTTCCGTTCCCATTAGTTGATGATACAAGGACTAGGGGACACAGATTTAAGGTTTTGGGCAAGAGATACAGGAGGGATGTGAGGAAAAACTTTTTTACGCAGCGAGTGGTGATGACCTGGAATTCGCTGCTGATGGAAGTGGTGGAAGTGGAGACACTCAATGTTTTCAAGGGAAGACTGGATAGGCACTTGAGGGAAATAAACTTGCAGAGCTACGGGGATAGAGCGGGGAAATGGGACTGACTGGATTGCTCTACAGAGAGCCGGCATGGACTCGATGGGCCAAATGGCCTCCTTCTGTGCCGTATTGAATCTATGTCTATGACTCTATAACTCCATGTTTAAATCCCTCCAATCGGGTTTCCACCCTTGCCACAGTACCGAAACAGCTCTTATGAAAGACACAAATGCCATCCTATGTGACTGTGACAATGGTAATTTATTTCTCCTCGTCCTTCTTGACCTGTCTGCAGCCTTTGAGATGGTTGACCACACCATCCTCCTCCTACGCCTCTCCACTGTCGTCCAGCTGGGTGGGACTGCACTCGACTGGTTCCATTCTTATCTATCTAATCATAGCCAGAGAATCACCTGCGATGGCTTCTCTTCCTGCTCCCACATCGTTACCTCTGGATCCCTGAAGGATCTAACCTTGGCCCCCTCAATTTCTTGTTTACTTTTTGCCCCATCATCCGAAAACACAATTGTCCTAATATCTCCTATGTGGTGCAGTGTCAAATTCTGGTTGATAACGCTCCTGTGAAGCACCTTGGTTTTATTTCGTTAAAGGTGCTATATAAATACAAGTTGTTGTTGTTATTCCATTTAGAGTGACTAGGCTCACGACTTTGGACCAAACCTTTGAGCTGATCAGGAACCATCCCACCCCGGGGAACCACATTACTGGCTGAGTGCACTGCATACCCAGACAGTAGTGTAGCACTTAGATAAACAAAGGCTATTTTTGCGGTCGTTTGTTTTTTCAATTTAATAAAAGCGGAAACAATAGTTACTGCCCTGGACTTTCCTTCCCCATTCAATTTTGCAGCTTATTTTTTAATTTAATGAACATGAAAAATATTGGAAAGAGCAAACTGGTCATTAATTGTATCCCTGTTCAAATAAACATGTGTTGAAGCGAGCCCGAACGCCAAACACAATCGCCCGCCCCTGCTGACGCCTGCACTAGGAAAGGGCATCTGGGGACAATCACAGGAGCCTTAGCCCCGGCCAAGCAACTGATAAAACCGTCCGACTGCCTATTAACCAATCAGCTCGACTAGCAGCTGGCGTCACTGGCACGCTCATCACAGCGTCTCCTCGCGGGACGCCCCATCCAACCCGCGCACTCACTCACCAATCGGTGCGGCGTGAGGCGAGCCCCAAACCCCGCCTCGTTTTGTGTACGTCATATGGCGCGGAGCCTGTGAGTCCACCTCTTTAGAACTCCTACCCCCAGAGTCGGACTCAAGTCTGAGGTAATGGTTTGATAACCAAGCTCCGCCTCTGCGTACCATTCACTGGAGATTGTCTGCAACGGCGCCACCTGTAGGCGCTGCGGTCCCTGATGGTGGCGTCTGATTAAACAGGCGGAGCCGTCAATCACATGACGTGTGCCGGCACCGGCACGCACATTTCAAGTGGAGCATTCAGGGGAGTGAGTGAGATCCTGGTGAATGAACATCAGCGGGAACAATCTCTAGCAGTGTGGTGTGTACAGATCGACCCCCCGGGCGCAGACTTCACCACTTTTAAAAACAAACCGTTACACGAACTGCTGCTCTCGTATGTGCTTGGCTCAAAGAAACTGAGTACCAGGCGAAGGAGCCCGGACCAGGCGAAGGTGCCAGTACCAGGCGCAGGTGCCCGCACCAGGCGACGGTGCCAGTACCAGGCGAAGGTGCCCACACCAGGCGCAGGAGACAGCACCAGGCGAAGGTGCTTCCGGACTCTTGTCAACTGTGTGATCTTGAGGTAAGGAAGTTTGCATCGATAATCAGTTTGATTTGTCTTATAGTTAAGTAGATAGTACCATTCTCTTATCAACCATTGAATATTTTGACTGCTTCTCGTCTACTGTTAAAGAGGTATTGTTGCTAGCTCAAAGTGACACTTTTGAGGATCTGGTTGTGCGCAGTGGTAATCCGTTGGCATGATGCGATAATTGTGTCTCAGTCGTCGGAAGTGGCAGTCTGCCCTTAAGCACCATCTCTCATTATGTACTCCCCTCTCCTGCAGCTCTCTGCTTGTTTCCATTCTTTCATGCAGGTATTCCAGTCCCAATAACTTAATTTTAGCTTTCCTGTGATCTTGCCCCAGCAGGGATATATTTCATCACTTTCTGAAGTTGCTAATCTTCACCTGCATGACACAGGGCCTGACTACAATCTCTTCAGAGTAACGCACACGCTTAGCTTTCACTTGTGTTTCAATGACGCCCAGCTCCCCACTATCTCTCTCAACTCCCCGGCTGTCTGTGTGTTATTGGACTGCTTGTTCAACATGCAGACTTTGATTGGTCAAAACTTCCTCCAACTCAACATTGGGAAGACCAAAGCCATTTTCTTTGGGCTCCACCACACAATGCACAGCCTTGCTAGTAATTCCATATCTCTCCCTAGCCAATGTCTTGGGCTCAATCAAACTGCTTTCAATGTTGGCCTCCTGTTCAACTCTGAACTGAGCTTCAGACTCCAACACAAAGACCACTTGCTTCTACCTCTGCAACATTGCTCATCCCTGCCACTACCTCAGTCACTGTCGCTGACAACCTTATACATGTCTTTGTCATCACCAGACTGGATTACTCCAACACACCCTCATTGCTAGGCTTCCATTATCCATCTTTTCTAAACTCTAACTTGTCCAATTCAGCTGCAATCCTATTATCCTATCCCACACCGTCCTGCTTACCCATCACCCTGTCCTTGCTGGCCCACAGTGGTTCTCTACACGAATGCCTTAAATTTAAAATTCTTGTTGTCCTCCTTTGACTCTGACCTCTTGTTTATTTCTCTTCCCTTGGCAGAGCCTTTGGTCGCCTGGGTCCTACTCTCTGGAATGAGACGATAGGAAGCAGAGGCACCAAAGATCAGGGTACGGGGAGGCCAAGCAGTAGTAAAGGCCCTGGGATGTGTGGATAATGTTGGCATTCTTGCTGGATGCTTGGCATATGCCATCATGATGACTGAGGAGCTAAAGGAAAGAATTGAGGATTTAACATCAGTTTTCCAAAGATCAAAATTATGTAGTATGTTTCTAAACTTTATATCTTCCCCTATTTTGTGAAGTGTTTTTGCCTGAGCCATTACAAAGGCTCTAAATTGAGTGAAGCAACTGTGCTGCAAATGTTAATATTGGGGGTTCAATGCTCTTCCAATTCAACATGATCACTTTTGCCTCAATTGTTGCCAGAGCTTGCTGGCTGGTGCCCGGCTTGTCCTTTGCAGCCAGTTAAATCTGCAAATACACATTTACTACATTCTAGTGATCTCCCCCATCAGTCACTTGCTCCTTGGAGCAAAGGAAATTTGAGTTGGCTGATGTCATTTGCAGCCAGTTACTGATCTGCAATGAGCCCACCATGAATGGGGCAAAAGCGACGATGGTGCCTGTGAGATTTCAACAGCCATGGACATGGTAGGGTAGATTTTCTGATAAAGCCTAGGGCAGCAGCGGCCGGCTGTTCCATGTGGAGTCCGGAGGGGCACACTCCTATTCTGCTGGGCTCCACTAAGGAAAGTTTTTTCTTGAACTTGCCTTAGTGTGCCTCTGCTCAGGAGCGAGTTAAATTACCATCGAGGTCCCATGTACAGATTTGCATGTGTTAATAAGATTCCCATCCAATGGCTGCCAAAACCAGCAGTGTTGAAATTGGGAATGGAGTGGGAAATGGAACCATTCTATTCTAACTGCTCCCTGCTCTGTTCCACCTGACCAGGGAGGGATAAAATTGCCCAGAAAAATTACTTTCATCAGCTCAAGGTAGCTGATTCTGCTGTAAAATTGTCTGAAACATTTGTTTTAATTATCATAACCTTTTAAAAAGCTTGGGCTGTAATTGTTTGTAGTATATTCTCCTTTGTACTTATGGTAAACCTACTGTATTTTGGAAAATCACAGACACTCCTGGGAGAAGCATCGGAACCTTTCCTAGATACTGAAATCATTGTTTTAATAACAATCTCCTAACTGCCTCCTCAAACACAGCAGTTCAATGTCTGTGTTACACTCAGATCTTGTAATCTAATCTTAGTTTAATACTGACATGAAACAAATATGACACGAAACACTTGTGCTTGTATATTTTACTTGTCCAGGATATGTAAATGAGTGATCATTTCTATCCCTGAATAATATCAACATGATGTAGAAATTCTGAAGTTTAAATGGAAAATTACTATTCAGGCTTTTCTTTCTACTGATTAATAGTGTGGGAAGCTCAAACTACCAACATATTGAACTTAGATGTGTAAAATAAATATTGTGATTTAGCAACCTTAACATTTTCAGAATATTGTCTTTGGAATTGCATGTGTTGAGTTAAGAGCGAGGAAATATGTTGTTGTGTTGAGACAGTATCTCAGCTGGCAGATTGATTTAAAGAGTGAATTTACAGATTGATTCCTATGCCGGTATTCTCCTCTGGGGCAGGACTTCTACCCGTCCCTCCGGATCCACCACAACCCTTTTTCTTGGGTTAGGTTTTATCCTGTGATTGCGGCATGCCCCTGGCTGGAGTCCTGCCACCAACAGGGAGCCTGTCGGTATGAGAGCAGAAAATCCCAGCGGTGCTGCAAGGGAGCTTTAAAGGGGCAGAAGTGCCTTGAAGATTGCATCAAGGCTTCCACTGAAGGCCACGGCTGAGACCGAGGCTGTCAGCAAGAGGAGACCGCTACAAGGTCCTGTCCCTTGGAGGGGAATCTCAAAACCTTTACTGCTGCTTCCTGGGGCCTACCACCTCTTTCCATGTGGTAGCATTGGGAAGTGGAGTTGTAGGGTGGGTATAAAGGAATTCTTCTGAGGACTTACGGGTCTACACCGTTTTCTGGTGGGGAGGAGCAGCCAGTGGTGGTCCTGGTGGGGGGAGGGAAATCCCAGTCGGGATGGTGATGCAGCAGTAGTCCCGACCCACTGCTCGAATTTTCCCAATTCACTGTCATTGCTCACGCATTTTTGGGCAGGATTGCTTAGGAAAATTCCCCCTTTTACAGTAAAGCTGCTTGTTCTTAGTTAAAGCCCAGTAATCAGTGTCAAAAATTGTTATATACTGTACAGCGTTGTGAGTGAGTGGAGAATGGGGTTTGAATTGTAGTAAAATTTGTTTGGAGTATGTTTTAAATCTGCACTTCTGTCTGTGGAATTCTGGAGCATGCATTGATACTTTGGTTGATAAACATAGCTCACAAATGTCATCTAAAAATTCAGCTAAAACAGTTTAACCTTTTCAGGGGGAAATTGTCTGATTTGTTTACCTATCTTTTAATGTTGCAGTTTATTAGAAATGGGAACTTTACCTGATGCACAAAAACTGGCTTCAGAAGTTGAAAGCACTCTTATTAAATACTACAACATTGGAGAGGATGAGTGGAGAGTTGGAAAGAAAACAGTAAGTATCTCATACACTGACCCATAAGATGTTTTACAGCATGTGCTATGTCTCAAATGTTTTATTATTTTCTCACTTACTGTGGCTAATTCTTACCAATGTGTTTCATTCCTCTATTATAAGGACAAGACTCAAGAACTGTGTGTGTGGATGAAGGGAGAAATTGTATGGTGCAATTTAAAAAAAAAAAAACACAAACTTTTTTTGCCTCCCATCTTCTTTTGTTTCCCCTTAGAGGGACTGCATGATGACGTCCTGAGAGATGGGACCATTATCAATGCCCGTTACAGTCATCCCCCTGCCACTGCCTCACCATGGCCGCTTATTGGCCTGATGGCAGATCTCATGGCACCAATCAGATTAGTAAAGTTCTGTCACGTGATTCTCTTTCTAACCAATTTGCAAACCTGTCAAAGCCAGAAGAAATAGCACATTCTGCTGTAGATGTTCCTGGAGCGACCATATACTCCTTTGTGAACTATAGTGTTGAGAAACCACCCTGCAAGGTAGCACATGTGCAGTTACAGAGTCCTCCACTGGAGATGCCATCTACAGCATGGTCTTGAGTGACTACACCAATGTGTGATGCTCAGGAAACATTCTTATTTTTAAAAAGCTAGTCCCATGCGGTCCACATTATCAGGCTCCACAGTGGTGGACACAAGCTGGTACTCTAGGCAGCAGGGTCTTCCTCCTCTACCACCATCACTACATGCTCCATGATCGATTTTTAATTTAACTAAGTCCTGTAACAAATTAAAAGCCTGGTTTATTAAGAAGCCCCTGCATGCAATTAAGAAAGGCTTCCCTGTTTGGGGAATTGAATCTTAGAAATATAGAAATTTTAGCACAGGATGAGGTCTGTTGGATACTAAGGGATAGGGGATAGTGCGGGAAGGTGGAGTTGAGGCAGAAGATCAACCATGATCTTATTGAATGGTGGAGCAGGCTCGAAGGGCCAAATGGCCTACACCTGCTCCTATTTCTTGTGTTCTTTTTCTTTCTTACCTATGCTGAATTTAGGCTCTTCAGGATGATTTTACACAGTCCCATTTTCCTTTGTTATTATCATTCTCTTTAAATAATTATTCAGTATGTTGCTTGAATGCTGTAATTTAGCATTGATCAACAGTTGTGAAAAAGCATTCCACGTTCTGATAACTCCTTGTGAAAAAGTTTAATCTAATCTTTTTTCCCCCCCCCCCCCCCCCCCTTAAGAATCCATCTCTTACCTTGAGATCATTGCCTCATGTTTTTGGTTTAGCTATCAATGGAAATTAATTATCTATATTTACCTTTTTAACATTTTGAACACCTCTGTCAAATTCTCTGTTAATCTTCTCAGTTTGGAGAATAAAGCCCTTGTTGCTCTAGCCTTTCCTCGTAACTGAGTTCTCATCATTAGAATCGTCTTGGTAAATCGGAGTTGCACTTTCCCAGGGGCTGTCAAATAAAGGAAAATCCTAAGATGTTTTATAAGTATATTAAGGGTAAGAGGATAACTAGGGAAAAAATAGGGCCCATTAGTGACAAAAGTGGCAATCTGTGTGGGGAGCCAGAAGATGTAGGAGGGGTTCTAAATGAATTTTTTGCATCTGTTTTCACTATGGAGAAGGACGATGTAGACATAGAAATAGGGCGGGGGGGACTGTGATATGCTTGAACATATTCACATCGAGAGGGAGGAGGTATTGGCGGTTTTAGCTGGCCTAAAAATGGATAAATCCCCAGGCCCGGATGAAATGTATCCCAGGCTGCTGTGTGAGGCAAAGGAAGAGATTGCGGGAGCTCTAACACATATATTCGGGACCTCTCTGGCCACAGGGGATGTGCCAGAGGACTGGAGAACCGCTAATGTAGTACCATTATTCAAGAAGGGAAGTAGGGAAAAACCGGGGAACTACAGGCCAGTGAGCCTAACATCAGTGGTAGGAAAATTATTGGAAAAAATTCTGAGGGACAAAATTTGTCTCCACTTGGAGAGGCAAGGATTAATCAGGGATAGTCAACATGGCTTTGTCAAGGGAAGATCATGTCTGACTAATTTGATTGAATTTTTTGAGGGGGTGACTAGGTGTGTGGATGAGGGTAACGCAGTGGATGTGGTATATATGGATTTCAGTAAGGCCTTCGATAAAGTCCCGCACAGGAGACTGGTCAAGAAGGTAAGAGCCCATGGAATCCAGGGTGCCTTGGCACATTGGATACAAAACTGGCTTAGTGACAGAAGGCAGAGGGTGATGGTCGAAGGTTGTTTTTGTGACTGGAAGCCTGTGGCCAGTGGGGTACCACAGGGATCGGTGCTGGGTCCCTTGCTGTTTGTGGTCTACATTAATGACTTGGATATGAATGTAAAAGGTATGATCAGTAAGTTCGCGGATGATACAAAAATTGGTAGGGTGGTAAATAGCGAGGAGGGTAGCCTCAGTCTGCAGGACGATATAGATGGGTTGGTCAGATGGGCGGAACAGTGGCAAATGGAATTTAACCCAGAAAAGTGCGAGGTGATGCACTTTGGGGGGACTAACAAGGCAAGGGAATACACAATGAATGGTAAGACCCTAGCCAAGACGGAGGGTCAGAGGGATCTGAGTGTGCAAGTACACAGATCCCTGAAGGCGGCGGAACAGGTGGATAAGGTGGTAAAAAAGGCATATGGGATACTTGCCTTCATTAGCCGAGGCATTGAATATAAGAGCAAGGAGGTTATGATGGAGCTGTATAAAACACTGGTTAGGCCACAGCTGGAATACTGTGTGCAGTTCTGGTCGCCACACTACAGGAAGGATGTGATCGCGTTGGAGAGGGTGCAGAGGAGGTTCACCAGGATGTTACCGGGGCTGGAGCGCTTCAGCTATGAAGAGAGACTGGGCAGATTGGGTTTGTTTTCCTTGGAACAGAGGAGGCTGAGGGGGTACATGATTGAGGTGTACAAAATTATGAGGGGCATAGATAGGATGGATGCTGAGGAGCTTTTTCCCTTAGTAGAGGGGTCAATAACTAGGGGGCATAGATTCAAGGTAAAGGGCGGGAGGTTTAGAGGGGATTTGAGAAAGAACTTTTTCACCCAGAGGGTGGTTGGAGTCTGGAACTCACTGCCTGAAAGGGTTGTGGAGGCAGGAACCCTCACAACATTTAAGAAGCATTTGGATGAGCACTTGAAATGCCATAGCATACAAGGCTACGGACCAAATGCTGGAATATGGGATTAGATCAGACAGGGCTTGATGGCCGGCGCGGACACGATGGGCCGAAGGGCCTCTATCCGTGCTGTATAACTCTATGACTCTATATTCCTCCTATAACGAGAAGCCCAAAACTGCACACCATATTCTAGATATGGCCTTGCCAGCAATTTGTACAGTCATTCTGATCACTGCTTTTATATTCAATCCCTCTCTATATAAATCACAAAAGCTCATTTGCCTTTTTAGTGCTTTTTTATCTGTCCACCCATTCTTAAGGATCACGTGTATCAGCACACCTTTCCTCCACTGCATCGAGAACGTTGCCATTTGTGGCATACTTCAATTCTTTATTCTTGTTTCTGAAATATATTGCCACACATTTTTCTGCTTTCTACCATCAAGACGGATAACAATGAAACTAGTTCACACAAGCGTTTGTGAAGTATATCTTTTTCTGTTCAAGGAACAGGAATAATCAGTATGTGTACAGTACATATTCATATCTGCCAGCTCCCTTAGCCCGATTACACAGTCCTGTAGGTTCCTGCATTCTTTGTGATAGTTTGCTTCTCCTCCTTGTTTGATATCATCAGCAAACTTTGTCTCAGTCCAGATAATTTGTTATTTATTTTTGTGCATATTAGTTTGATTTCCTGTGGTGTTGCATATGGCAAGCTGGAGAACATGACCCTCCCTTGCCTGACTCTATTGACTTTGTGTTGGCAGTTTAGCAGTTCTGGAGCATTCAAAAAGCTGCCACATGAGTAAAAGTTTTAAATGATTTAGTAAAAATGTATATATTTATATTTGATTTTACTTTGACTTATTTCACTTATTCACTTTGTAGAAAGATGTAATTGTTTGGAGAAAACCTTCAGAAGAATTTGGGGGATTTCTGTAAGTATCCCCTTAAATTTAACCCTCACGTTGACAAATTAAACACTTATTTTTAAACAGGAAAGATGTGAGAAATATGAAAGATGTAGAAAAAGCAAAAGGAGGTTAGGAAGTTTAGAAGGAGTATTAAATGAGTCTGGCAGGAAATATAAAGGTAACTAGCAAGGGCTTTTAAAAGCACATAAAGAAGACTTTCATTAATAGAGCGCCTTTCACGACCTCTGGGTGTCCCAAGGCGCTTTACAGCCAGTGAAGTACTTTTGAAGTGTAGTCACTGTTATAATATAAGGAATTTTAAAAGATTTTCAAGAAGGGTGGGGTCACTTAGAGATGTAAAGGGCTATCTTGAGACTGAGGAAATGGGAGAGGTGCTTAATAAATATTTTGCATTGGTTTTTATAGATGAAGGTGAAAGTGGGCCTGTCGGGGTTATAGAACTACCAGAGATAAATATTCAAAGAACATTTTTGGAAAGAAAGGTAATGGATTAAACATAGCAAAATCACCAGGTCCAGATGGTATACACCCCATAATACTGAAGGAAGTTAGGGAGGAGATAAAACTGGCACAAACCATAATTTTCCAAAAGTCTTTTGAAATGGAAATTTTGCTGCTGGACTGGAGACTGGCAAATGTTGATGCCTGTTTGAAAAAGGGAATAAAAAGTTTGAATAAAGCAGGAAATTACAGGCCAATATGGTTGTAGATAATATCGCCCGTCTCCGCTCCTGCCTCAGCTCATCTGCTGCTGAAACCCTCATCCATGCCATTGTTACCTCCAAACTCAACTATTTCAATGTTCCCCTGGTTGGCCTCCCATTTTCCACCCTCCATAACCCTGAGCTTATCCAAAACTCTACTGTCCGTATCCTAACTTGCACCAAGTCCCCGCTGTGCTCGCTGATATACATTGGCTCCCAATCCATCAACACCTCAAATTTAAAATTCTCAACCTTGTGTTCAAATCCCTCCATGGACTCACCCCTCCCTATCTCTATAAATCTCTTCCAGCCCTACAACCCTCCGGGAACTGCGTTCCTCCAACTCTGGTCTCTTGTGCATCCTCCACTTCCTTCGCTCCACCATTGGCGGCTGCGCCTACACTATTTAAATGAAAGTTATTGTTGTAAATATCTAGGTCCTAAAATTCCTCGCCCTGGGAGGGTGCTGCAGCAGTAGACAGAAGGCTCCAAGACCAGCAGCCAGGCCCGCACAGCTGCAGGCATCTTAAGCCTGGCTACTGTTGAGAAATTGCAGCCAGAAGACCTTCAGATCCACGAGGAGGCTGAAAGTGAAAGGTGAGACATGCCTTCTTGGGCCTTTCTTTCCCCCCGATCACTCCGATTTGAGGGGGATTCAAGTGCAAGGTTCAAAACCAGCTTCTTCGGGTTCCCATTTGACAGGCCGCCATTCGGGTAAGCCTTGAGAAAAATGAGGCTGAAGGGCCCCCTCCCGTGTTATTTACATGGCCATGCTTCACTTGAGCCCTGTAGGTGCCAACACTCCAGCTCCTCTTGGCGGAAAATCGGACAAATGTTCCGATATTTGCTGTGCAGGAGATCCAGTGCATTGGGTACACATCCAGGAAGTCTCCTCTATTTCGTTTATGGATTTTCAGAAGGTGTTTGATAAGGAGCCACTTAAGAGACTTGTTACTAAAAGTAAAGAACATGGGCCTAGAAATTAGAGGTTTTAGCACTGGCTGTTCAGGCCCGTTTTGGTGAAAAAAATGGCAGCAGCTGCCTCACTTCCACCCGCTTCCGGCAGGTCCAGTGGTGGCCGCCATTTTCGGCAGGTCAGCAGCGCTGCCGTTGCCTGTGCTCGCAGCAAGTATTTTAATTAGCAGGAACGTGACGTCAATCGGTGTGCAACGACAAATTGACGCACGCTCATCCATTTTGGAGCTTGCTGCTTCTCTTGCCGTCCTCTCCAAAGCACGCCCGTCTGTGCAACCGTTGGCAGCACAGAGAGATGGGAGAAAGCGGCGGTGAGTTTAAACCTGTACAGTTAACAGCTGCTGGGATAACTGTTAACTATGGAGAGAGCTCAGACTATATAATTGGAGTGAAAACTGCTTCCAATGGGATGCATCAAATCTCCCCTCAATGTCAAGTCAAACATTACAGGTGGTAAATACTTCTAAAATAAACTATACTGTGCTACAGTTGTAATAATCTCGGGGGGGGGGGGGGAGGAATCAAACCTGCAAGTCCTTAAATTTTATACGTTGATGTTTTCAAGTTTAGGAATTGAGAAAATAATAGGCAAAGTTTGGTAGTGTGTTTTTAAAAGGCTTAACACCATATTCTCACCAAGAGTTCTTCAAGAGTTTGCTGTTAAAAATGTAATTGAACTCTCTTCTAGACCATTTACACCAGTGAACTCCTGAGCAAGAGATTCATGTTCCCCCTTTAAAAAAAAATACACATTTCCAGTGATGTCTCCTGCAGCGGTTTAAGGACATCTGTGCCACAGACTTTGTGGTGTTTCCAGTCACAGACCCTCCAGATCTGAGCCTGTGCTTTAAGACCCACTCACCAGGGAGTGAATCCCCTATGCGATCTGCAGGCTGGTGCTCTGTCACTGCTCGCTGCAAGGTGGTGCATCCCCATCCCCCCACTCCCTTCAGCACCATGGTGGAGCACAAACCTCCACACAGCAACCATCTGGGTGAAAGATCTGTGGAGCTATGGCAGCCAGTGAAGGTGGACCCCACACAAGACCCAGACAAATGTCCGCGAAAGTAAGAGTGGAGCCGTGGACAGACAAAAATGCCTCGTGATGTGCCCCAGCGCACAATGCTCCAACCCTACAAGGGCCATCGGCGGACTCGATAGCAAAACCCAGGAGCTATCATCAAATGATCCGACACAGCACATTGCCTGAGAACGCCGCACTGATCCTTCAGACGCGTCCTACGGCCTCCTGCTGACGTTGGCGCCGGAAAGAGCGCGTTGCACAAGAGATTTTCTGCTCCACTCATGTAAATTAACAGGCACCAAAGTACCAGTGCTGCCTGTGCACTTTTCTGCGGGTGGCTGTTAGCCTTGCCCTGTGGTGTCACTGGCCGTTTTCTGGCCTAATCGAATTTCTAGGCCATGGTATTACATAAGGACATAAGAAATAGGAGCAGGAGTAGGTCCTTTGGCCCTTTGAGCCTGCTCCGCCATTCAATAAGATCATGGCTGATCTTCTACCTCAACTCCACTTTCCTGCACTATCCCCATATCCCTTGATTCCCTTAATATTCAAAAATCTATCGATCTCTGTCTTAAATATACTCAACGACTGAGCCTCCACAGCCCTCTGGAGTAGAGAATTCCAAAGATTCACCACCCTCTGAGTGAAGAAATTTCTCCTCATCTCAGTCTTAACTGGCCGACCCCTTATTCTGAGACTGTGACCCCTGGTTCTAGACTCCCCAGCCAGGGGAAACATGCTCCCTGCATCTACCCTGTCAAGCCCTGTAAGAATTTTGTATGTTTCAATAAGATCACCTCTCATTCTTCTAAATCCTAGAGAATATAGGCCTAGTCTACTCAATCTCCCATCATAGGGCGATCCCCCCCATCTCAGGAACCAGTCTGGTGAACCTTCGTTGCACTCCCTCTATGGCAAGTATATCCTTCCTTAGGTAAAGAGACCAAACCTGTACACAGTACTCCAGGTGCTTTTCTACTTTCCCTACCAAAGTGGATAACTTCACATTTCTCCACATTATATTCCATTTGCCATGTTCTTGCCCACTCACTTAGCCTGTCTATATCCCCTCAAAGCCTCCTTGTATCCTTCTCACAACTTACATTCCCACCCAGCTCTGTATCATCAGCAAACTTGGATATATTACATTTGGTCCCCTCATCCAAATTATTGATGTAGATTGTGAATAGCTGAGTCCTAAGCACTGATCCTTGCGGTACCCCACTAGTTATTAAAGGGAATGTAGCTGCATGGATGGATAGAGTGGTGGCTTTGGGGCCGAAAAGCAAAGAGGAGTGGTGAATGATTTTTTTCAGATTTGCAGGATGTGTGATCTGTGCTGGGACCTCTTATTTTTCATCATATTAATAATTTGGACATAGGTACAAAAGTAATGGTATTAAAATTTAATACCAAGTATGGGGGGCATGGTAAACTATGAGAAAAGATGCCAGCGATTACAAGAGGAAATGGATAGGTTCATGGGAGGATAGTGCTGCTTTAAAACACTTGCTATGGGAATAGGCACTGTAATCTTTCCTTTATGAAAAAGTCAGTATATTCATGTAGAAGAATATATGAATAGGTTTTTAACAAGGCACTTGAATGTAATTCTCAGCTACAAAACTCAAGGGATTGTGAAGGAGGCTCCAAACAGGATAGTGGATTATATTCGCCCTGGCCCGTATAGGTTAGACTGGGACAGTCTAATGACCTCCTTGGACATTGTTGGAGAATTTGAACAGGTAAGATGATCCACTGGATAGAGACAAACACCTTCCATTTCTGTATTTTTTAGGCATTTGCCTCCTGTGTCAGCTGTGGCTCAGTTGGTAGCACACTCGCCTCTGCATCAGAAGGTCGTGGGTTCAAGTCCCACTCCAGGGGCTTGAGTACATAAAGTTAGGCTGACACTCCAGTGCAGTACTGAGGGAGTGCTGCACTGTCGGAGGTGCTGTCTTTTGGATGAGGCGGTAAACCGAGGCCCAGTCTGCTTTCTCAGGTGGACATAAAAGATCCCATGGCACTATTTCGAAGTGCTGGTGTCCTGGCCAATATGTATCCCTCAACCAACATAACAAAAACAGATTATCTGATCATTATCACATTGCTGTTTGTGGGAGCTTGATGTGCACAAATTGGCTGCCACGTTTCCCACATTACTTCAAAAATTGAGACTTTGAGACATCCGGTGGTCATGAAAGGCGCTATATAAATGCAAGTCTTTCTTTCTTTCCTGCATCTGTTGGGAGATTTTCCTCTGAAATCCTGCAGACAGGGAAAATCGAACCTTTCTGTTGGATTTTATTATGTTTTTTTCAATGACTAGTTTTCAAAATGTTCTATTCTTTCTCTCCCTGTTTCTCTTCAGAACTCTTAGCTTTCCAGGTACTTTTCCCATCAGGAAGACATGCTGTTATACTAATTATGATTGCCAACTTTATTTAATTAACATTTTCAGGATCCAGATGGAAGAGCTTTACCCCTCGGTAGCAATCGTCTTATCTCATGCAGTCAAGGGAACAATAGCATAGTGGTTGTGTTACTGGACTAGTAATCCAGAGGCCTGGACTAATGATCCAGAGATGTGAGTTCATATCCTACCGTGGCAGCTGGGGAATTTAAATTCAGTTAATTAAATAAATCTCTGCAGTCCTGCCACATCCAGTCATGAATGATGGTGGACCATTAAACAACTAACGGGAGGAGAAGGCTCCATGAATATCCCCATCCTCAATGATGGTGGAGCCCAGCACGTCAGTGCAAAAGACAAGGCTGAAGCGTTTGCAACCATCTTCAGGCGGAAGTGCCGAGTGGATGATATCAAGAAATGGCTAAGCTTGCTGGATACAGCAAAGGCTGTGGGCCCTGATAACATTCCGGCTGCCGTGCTGAAGATTTGTGCTCCAGAACTAGCCGTGCCTCTAGCCAAGTTGTTCCAGTACAGCTATAACACTGGCATCTGTCCAACAATGTGGAAAACTGCCCAGGTATGTCCTGTCCACAAAAAGCAGGACAAATCCAATCTGGCCAGTTACCGCCCCATCAGTCTACTCTCACTCATCAGCAAAGTGATGGAAGGTGTCATTGACGGTGCTCTCAAGCAGCACTTAACTCACCAATAACCTGCTCACTGATGCCCAGTTTGGGTTCTGCCAGGACCACTCGGCTCCAGACCTCATTACAGCCTTGGTCCAAACATGGACAAAAAAGCTGAATTCCAGAGGTGAGGTGAGAGTGACTGCCCTTGACATCAAGGCAGCATTTGACCGAGAGTGGCATCAAGGAGCCCTAGTAAAACTGAAGTCAATGGGAATGGGGGTAAAACTCTCCACTGGCTGGAGTCATCCCTAGCACAAAGGAAGATGGTTGTGGTGGTTGGAGGTCAATCATCACAGCCCCAGGACATAGCTGCAGGTGTTCCTCAGGGCAGTGTCCCAGTCCCAACCATCTTCAGCTGCTTCATCAATGACCTTCCCTCCATCATATGGTCAGAAGTGGGGATGTTCGCTGATGACTGCACAGTGTTCAGTCCCAGTCGCAACTCCTCAGATAATAAAGCAGTCCACGCCCGCATGCAGCAAGACCTGGACGACATTCAGGCTTGGGCTGATAAGTGGTAGGTAACATTCGCACCACACAAGTGTCAGGCAATGACTATCTCCAACAAGCAAGCGTCTAACCACCGCCCCTTGACATTCAATGGCATTACAATCGTGAATGCCCCACCATCAATATGATGGGGGTCACCATTGACCAGAAACTTAACTGGACCAGCCTCATAAATACTGTGGCAACAAGAGCAGGTCAGAGGGTGGGTATTCTGCGGCGAGTGTCTCACCTCCTGACTCCCCAAAGCCCTTCCACCATCTACAAGGCACAAGTCAGGAGTGTGATGGAATACTCTCCACTTGCATGGATGACTGTAGCTCCAACAACACTCAAGAAGCTCGACACCATCCAAGACAAAGCAGCCCACTTGATTGGCACCCCATCCACCACCTTAAACATTCACTCCTTCCACCACCAGCGTACTGTGGCTGCAATGTGTACCATCTACAAGATGCACTGCAGCAACTCGCCAAGGCTTCTTCGGCAGCACCTCCCAAACCTGCGACCTCTTCCACCTAGAAGGACAAGGGCAGCAAGTGCATGGGAACACCACCACCTCCAAGTTCCCCTCCGCGTGGACCTGGGGGAGAGCAGCGACCGGCGAGGTATAAAAGCCGCGGCGGCAGCGAGGCCCGACCGCGGCGGCAGCGAGGCCCGACCGCAGCGGCTGGACCTGGAGGAGAGCAGCGACCGGCGAGGTATAAAAGCGGCGGGAGCAGCGAGGCTTACCAATTCAGTGGGGGAGAGAGGTAAAAAGTAATCAAAGTGTGACGTCACCAGGAAGCAGGTGATTGGTTGGTGAGTATTTCTCTCTCTTTAAACCTTAACTCTGCGGTTTATATTTTCTAGGGTCTCTGTGGTGTAGTGGAGACTTCTGCCATACAAGCGCCCTAGAGTATATCTTTAATTGGTGGTATTGAATTAATTTAAATTAATTACAGGGTAAGTCATGTCAGGACAGCCCAGCCCCGTGTTATGCTCCACCTGCGCTATGTGGGAATTCAGGGACACTGCCGGTATCCCTGACGACCAGGTGTGCCGGAAATGTATTCAGCTGCAGCTTCTAGCAGACCGCATTGAGGCGCTGCAGCTGCGGATGGATGAGTTTTGGAGCATTCGTGATGCTGAGAGGGTCGTGGATAACATGTTTAGTGAGCTGGTCACACTGCAGGTAAAGGCTGCACAGGCAGAAGGGAAATGGGTGACCATCAGGCGAAGCAGTAGAAGCAGGCAGGTAGTGCAGGGGACCCCTGTGGCCATCCCCCTCTCAAACAGGTATACCGATTTGGATACTGTTGAGGGGGATGACTTACCAGGGGAAGGCAGCAGCAGCCAACGTCCTGGCACCGGGGGTGCTTCTGTTGCTCAGGAAGGGAGGAAAAAGAGTGGGAGAGCAATAGTGGTAGGGGATTCTATCGTAAGGGGAACAGATAGGCGTTTCTGTGGCCGTAGACGTGACTCCAGGATGGTTTGTTGCCTCCCTGGTGCCAGGGTCAAGGATGTCACTGAATGGCTGCAGGGCATTCTGAAGGGGGAGGGTGAACAGGCAGAGGTCGTGGTTCACATTGGGACCAACGACATGGGCAGGAAGAGGGATGAGGTCCTGCAGCAAGAATTTAGGGAGCTAGGTAGCAGAATAAAGAGCAGGACCTCAAAGGTTGTAATCTCTGGATTACTCCCGGTGCCACGTGCTAGTGAGTATAGGAATAGGAGGATAGAGCAGATGAATGCGTGGCTAAAGAGTTGGTGCAGGAGGGAGGGCTTTAGTTTCCTGAATCACTGGGTCTGCTTCTGGGGAAGGTGGGACTTGTACAAGTTGGACGGGTTGCACCTGAACCAGAACGGGACAGATATCCTTGCGGGGAGGTTTGCTAGCACTGGTGGAGGGGGGGGTGGGGGGGTTTAAACTAACTTGGCAGGGGGATGGGATACAGAGTGGAGCTATAATAGGGGATGATGTACAGCCAAATATAGAGGAAAAAACAAGTCAGCTTGGAAGGCAGAGCAAATATGTAACGGCACAAGGGTGTAGGGCAAGGCTGGATGGCATTTATTTTAATGCAAGGAGTCTTGCGAATAAGGTGGATGAACTGAAGGTGTTGATGAACACATGGGAGTATGATATTGTTGCTATCACGGAGACATGGTTGAGGGAGGGGCAAGACTGGCAGCTCAATATTCCGGGGTATAGAATCTTCAGGCGAGACGGGGGGGGGGGGGGTGGTAAAAGAGGAGGGGGTGTCGCAATATTAATTAAGGAGTTAATTACTGCTGTAAGGGGGGATGATATATTAACAGGTTCCTCTAATGAGGCCATATGGGTAGAACTTAAAAACAAAAAGGGGGCAAGCACTTTTCTGGGAGTGTACTATAGGCCCCCAAACAGTCAGGGGGAGATAGAGGAACAGATATGTAGGCAAATCTCAGAGAAATGTGCAAATAAGGGTAATAATAGTGGGGGATTTCAACTTCCCCAATATTAACTGGGATAGTAAGAGTGTGAAAGGCTTAGAGGGTGCAGAATTCTTAAAGTGCATCCAGGAGAGCTTTTTGAGCCAGCATGTAGAAAGTCCTACAAGAGAGGGGGCGGTACTGGGCCTAATTCTAGGGAATGTGGCCGGGCAAGTGGTAGAAGTTTTAGTAGGTGAGCACTTTGGTGACGGTGACCATAATTCGGTGAGATTTAAGGTAGTCATGGAAAAGGACAGAGATGGACCGGAAATAAAGGTTCTAAATTGGGGGAAGGCCGATTTTAATATGATAAGGCAGGATCTGGCCAATGTGGACTGGGATCAGCTACTTGTAGGAAAATCCACATCGGAGCAATGGGAGTCTTTCAGAAAGGAAATTGAGAGAGTACAATGGCAACATGTGCCCGTAAAGGTCAAGGGTGGGACCAACAAGCCCAGGGAACCTTGGATGTCAAGGGATATACGAGAATGGATTAGGAAAAAAAGGGGGGCTTTTGGCAGATACAAAGGACTAAAGACAGAGGAAGCCCTAGAGAAGTATAAAAAGTGCAGGGGGATACTTAAAAAAAGAAATTAGGAGAGCGAGGAGGGGCCATGAAATAACACTGGCGAGCAAAATAAAGGAAAATCCTAAGGTGTTTTATAAGTATATTAAGGGCAAGAGGATAACTAGGGAAAGAGTAGGGCCCATTAGGGACCAAAGTGGCAATCTGTGTGTGGAGCCAGAAGATGTAGGTGGGGTTTTAAATGAATTTTTTGCTTCTGTGTTCACTATGGAGAAGGACGATGTAGACATAGAAATCGGGCAGGGGGACTGTGATATACTTGAACATATTAGTATCAAGAGGGAGGAGGTACTAGCGGTTTTAGCAGGCTTAAAAGTGGATAAATCCCCAGGCCCGGACGAGATGTATCCCAGGCTGCTGTGTGAGGCAAAGGAGGAAATTGCAGGGGCTCTGACACAAATTTTCAGAACCTCTCTGGCCACAGGGGATGTGCCAGAGGACTGGAGAACAGCTAACGTAGTACCATTATTCAAGAAGGGTAGTAGGGATAAACCAGGGAATTACACGTCAGGGAGCCTAACATCAGTGGTAGGGAAATTATGGGGAAAAATTCTGAGGGACAGAATTAGCCTCCACTTGGAGAGGCAAGGATTAATCAGGGATAGTCAGCATGGCTTTGTCAAGGGAAGATCATGTCTGACCAATTTGATTGAATTTTTTGAGGGGGTGACTAGGTGTGTAGATGAGGGTAGTGCAGTGGATGTGGTTTACATGGATTTCAGTAAGGCTTTCGATAAGTCCCGCACAGGAGACTGGTCAAGAAGGTAAGAGGCCATGGGATCCAGGATGCCTTGGCACATTGGATCCAAAACTGGCTTAGTGGCAGAAGGCAGAGGGTGATGGTTGAAGGTTATTTTTGTGACTGGAAGCCTGTGTCCAGTGGGCTACCGCAGGGATCGGTGCTGGGTCCCTTGCTGTTTGTGGTCTACATTAATGATTTGGATGTGAATGTAAAAGGTATGATCAGTAAGTTCGCAGATGACACAAAAATTGGTGGGGTGGTAAATAGCAAGGAGGGAAGCCTCAGGCTACAGGATGATATAGATGGGTTGGTCAGATGGGCGGAACAGTGGCAAATGGAATTTAACCCTGATAAGTGTGAGGTGATGCATTTTGGAGGGACTAATGAGGCAAGGGAATACACAATGAATGGTAAGACCCTAGGAAAGACAGAGGATCAGAGGGACCTTGGTGTGCATGTACATAGATCCCTGAAGGCAGCAGAACAGGTAGATAAGGTGGTTAAAAAGGCATATGGGATACTTGCCTTCATTAGCCGAAGCATAGAATATAAGAGCAGGGAGGTTATGATGGAGCTGTACAAAACGCTAGTTAGGCCACAGCTGGAATACTGTGTGCAGTTCTGGTTGCCACACTTAAGGAAGGATGTGATTGCTTTGGAGAGGGTGCAGAGGCGATTCACCAGGATGTTACCTGGGCTGGAGCGCTTCAGCTATGAAGAAAGACTGGACAGGCTGGGGTTGTTTTCCTTGGAGCAGAGAAGGCTGAGGGGGGGACCTGATTGAGGTGTACAAAATTATGAGGGGCATAGATAGGGTAGATAGAAAGGAACTTTTTCCCTTAGTAGAGGGGTCAATAACAAGGGGGCATAGATTCAAGGTAAGGGGCAGGAGGTTTAGAGGGGATTTGAGGAAGAACTTTTTCACCCAGAGGGTGGTTGGAATCTGGAACTCACTGCCTGAAAGGGTGGTAGAGGCAGGAACCCTCACAACATTCAAGAAGCATTTAGATGAGCGCTTGAAATGCCATAGCATACAAGGCTACGGACCAGATGCTGGAAAATGGGATTAGATTAGACAGGGCTTGATGGCCGGCGCGGACGCGATGGGCCGAAGGGCCTCTTTCTGTGCTGTATAACTCTATGACTATGACTCTACGTCACACACCATCCTGACTTGGAAGTATATCGCCGATCCTTCATCGTCGCTGGGTCAAAGTCCTGGAACTCCCTCCCTAACAGCACTGTGGGAGTACCTTCACCACACGGACTGCAGCGGTTCAAAAAGGCGGCTCACCACCACCTTCTCAAGGGTAATTAGGGATGGGCAATAAATGCTGGCCTTGCCAGCGATGCCCACATTCCATGAACAAATAAAAAAAATAAGATTTGGTCCTTCAGTTCAGTTTTAGTAAATTGCTAATTCATAGACTGAAAATTGCTTGGCTTCCTCTGCAGAGTCGCACTTTCTAAGTGTTGCCAAAGTTGCATTTCTGGATGTTGATTAAGTTTGACTAGTGGGAACTTCAGCCTGATGATGTCATTCAAAGTTCCTCATCGTGATGTACCGACTGGACAAATCTTTTAATGTGGATTAAAATTTATATTTGTGCTTTATCTTTGTTAATGTTTAACACCGTTAATAATTGTCACTTTTTATTGAGCACATAATCTAGGCTGACAGTCTAATAAGATACTGACAGCCTGCTACATAGTTGGAGGTCCTGGCCTTTGGATGAAGCATTAAACTGAGATCTGGGGGGTAATTTTTAGTGGGGTCAGTGGGGGCGTTTGATGGTGGGTCGGCTGGGAAAAATTATTTTTTGACCGGGTAGGGAACCCGCTGTCAACTAGTCTCCCAGATGTCTGGTCTGTCATCGCTGAACAGACCCAACACCAAGCGGCGGGGCAGGCAATTTGGATTATTAAGAGCTTGTTAACAGGCAGTTAAAAACTATTTTAAGCTCGCCAACGGCTTCCCCGCTGCTCGGGGACCACGTCAGGTAAGCAGGTCGGGAGTTGTGTCAGCATGGGATGATTTCTTAACTTGACAGCTGCAAATGGTCTGTAGAAGCTCCCATTTCATAGCTGTTCCGTAAAGCCCGGCACGTGTGCGGCAAGTGACATTGGACTGGACAAAATCCGGAAGTCATGATACTGTCACTATTCACTTTGTACCCAATAACTTGTTAGCAATTCGTGACCCACACACAATGCCCCATCAGTCACTGCACCTCTCACCCAGAGTGTTTAGTTTGACGTGATGATTAGTGACAGTTAAATCGCCACAGCGTGCGGTGAAACCCAGACTTCCGGGTTTTCCGTGTACTACCGGAACCCTGCTCCCAGCGCGTCGGGAAGTAAAGATTTCCCCTCAGTTCTGTTCATCCATCACCCCTGTGCTCGCTGACCTACATTGGCTCCCGGGCCAGCAATGCCTCAATTTTAAAATTCTCATCCTTGTTTTCCAATCCTCCATGGCCTCGCCCCTCCCTATCTCTGTAATCTCCTACAACCCTCTGAGATCGCAGTGCTCCTCCAATTCTGGCCTCTTGCACATTCCCGATTTTAATTGCTCCACCATTGTCGGGCGTGCTTTTAGTTGCCTAGGCCCTAAAGATCTGGAAAACCCTCCCTGAAACTCTGTCTCTCTACCTCTCTTTCTTCCTTTAAGATGCTCCTTAAAACCTACCTCTTTGACCAGGCTTTTGTTCATCTGTCTAAATATCTCCTTATGTGGCTCGGTGTCAAATTTTGTTTGATAACACTCCTGTGAAGCGCTTTGGAACGTTTTACTATATTAAAGGTGAGGAGTTGTTGTTTATACAGGAAGATACTACTGTACAAGAAAGCATAATATGGAAAAATAATATCTTGTGTATGAAAATGTATTAACCTCTTACTATTTTACACAGCAGGGCTGTTGTTTGATGCATTACACCACAGCAGGACAGTTGTGGAACGTCATTGCCCCAAGAGAGTTCATCGACTTCTCCTATACCACAGATTACCAGGATGGGCTGCTGTCGTGTGGTGAGTACACGTAGCTAAGTTTACAACCTTCTCTTCTCTTTTCTCCCCTTCCCTGGAGGAACATGTGTCTTCTGCCCAACTTCTTCCCATGAATACACAGCTGAGACTGGGAATCTGGAAGTGCGTGGAATTGTGGGTAGAAAGCAATGATAAAGCATTTCAGTGCTCTAGAGATTTAAGATGTTGATTGCAGAACAAAGAATTGCAATTGTACTATCAGACAGGCTGCTAGAGGTGTTAACTCCAAAAACAAACAGTATCATTATTGTTACTGTTTCTCCTATTGCATATATTTTTATTGCAAATTTTATCAGCTAAAAGTTGCTTACATCCATTCACATCTCATGCAACTGTTTATTATTGACCCTCAAGGCCTAGTAGAAGATTCCCCATTTTACATATTTGTAGCTGAGATTTCCCAGTTTTCTGCAGGTATATGGAAAAAGGGCAAATTTTGACTCTGGTTTCCTGAACCAGAGACCAAGATGCACTGCAGCAACTCGCCAAGGCTTCTTCGGCAGCACCTCCCAAACCCGCGACCTCTTTCACCTAGAAGGACAAGGGCAGCAGGTGCATGGGAACACCGCCACCTCCAGTTTCCCCTCCAAGTCACACACCATCCTGACTTAGAAGTACATTGCCGTTCAGTCATCGTCACTGGGTCAAAATCCTGGAGCTCCCTACCTAACAGCACTGTGGGAGTACCTTCACCACACGGACTGCAACGGTTCAACAAGGCGGCTCACCACCACCTTCTCGAGGGCAACTAGGGATGAGCAATAAATGCTGGCCTTGCCAGCGACGCCCACATCCCATAAACGAATAAAAAAAAAACCCAGAGTACTGCAGCCTTCAAACACTGGGAATAATTACCGATATAAAAGCTAATTATATGAATTGTGCATCTCGGAGAGCCTTGCAGGGGTCTGGATCCTGATGTGTGTTCCCAGTGGGCAAAGCTTTGTGCCAAGGCTGCAAATTTGTAAAATTTACTGTATAGTTTCAACCCATCCCCACTTACAAGGACCTACCTAATACTTGTAACATAAATTAGTGTGCTATTCAATTTTTTTTTTTAAGTCATAAATATAACCCAGTTTTAAAAAGAATTTGGCATTGTTCCCATGCTATGCTTTTTTTTCGATAATTTGAACTTTTTGTAGTACATGTAATACAGCTTTGGGAGAAGGGTTTAGTTATTTTGGGGAGTAATGCTTTGACATGTCTAGTTGTATTAAAGTACAATCTTCTTGTTAACCCAATACAGGAGTCAGTGTTGAATATGGGGAGAAACAACCTAATTTTGTTCATGGATTTAATCACCCATGTGGATGGTTTTGCATTCCTTTGAAGAGCGACCCTGACCACAGTCTCTTGACTGGCTTTATTCAGACCGATTTACGAGGAATGCTGCCACAGACTGTAGTGGACTCTGCAATGGCAAATTCATTAGTCAACTTCTATAATGAACTCCAGAATGCTTTGAAAACTTGGGTCTAAACTGAAACAGTAACTATAGACAATGTTTAAAAGAATATTTTTAATGTAATTCCTTGATATAAGTTTCTTCCTACTGTGTGACAGAGCTTGGGTCGGTAATAAGTGCAATATTTGTTGGCAGTAGCCAGGCTTGGTGTGTTTCTTCATTTGATCTATTTTTATGTGTATAAAAGCAATATTACAATTTCAGTATAATTATATTAGTAACTGTTTACAGCTAATGGACTTTCGTTCTGATCTTGGTGTACATTTTAATCCCATAATCTGTTGTATAGAATCATAAAATTTTGTGGCACAGAAGGAGGCCATTCAGCCCATCATGTCTGCGCCGGCTGAAAAAGAGCTATCCAGCCTAATCCTACTTTCCAGCTCTTAGCCCGTAGCTTTGTAGATTACAGCACTTCAAGTGCATATCCAAGTACTTTTTAAATGTGATGAGGGTCTCTGCCTCTACCACCCTTTCAGGCAGTGAGTTCCAGAAAAAATTACTCCTCAAATTCCCTCTAATCCTTCTACCAATTGCTTTAAATGTATGCCCCCTGGTTATTGACCTCTCTGTTAGAGTGGATAGGAAGGACCTATTTCCCCTATCTAGGCTCCTCATAATTTTATATACCTCAATTAAATCTCCCCTCAGCTTCCTCTGTTCCAAAGAAAATAACCCCAGCCTATCCAATCTTTCCTCTTAGCTAAAATTCTCCAGTTTTGGCAACATCCTTGTAAATTGCTTCTGTACCCCCTCCTAGTGCAATCACATCTTTCCTGTATTGTGGTGACCAGAATTGTATGCAGTACTCTAGCTGTGGCCTAACTAGTGTTTTATACAGTTCTAGCGTGACCTCCCTGCTCTTGTATTCTATGCCTCAGCTAATAAAGGAAAGTATCCCGTATGACTTCTTAATCACCTTATCTACCTGTCCTGCTACGTTCAGGGATCTGTGGAAGTGCATTCCAAGGTCCCTCTGTTCCTCTACACTTCTCAGTATCCTACCATTTGCTGTGTGTTCCTTTACCTTGTTGGCCCTCCCCAAATGCATTACCTCACACTTCTCTGGATTGAATTCCATTTGCCACTGTTCTGCCCACCTGACCAGTCCATTGATATCTTCCTGCAGTCTACAGCTTTCTTCCTCACGATCAACCACATGGCCAATTATTGTATCATTTGCAAACTTCTTAATCATGCCCCTACGTTGAAGTCTAAAGCATTGATGTATACCACAAAAAGTAAGGGACCTAGTACTGAGCACTGCGGAGCCCCACTGGAAACAGCCTTCCAGTCACACAAACTCCTGTTGACCATTACCCTTCCTTCCAGACCCCCACCACCCTTTGGGTGAAAACATTTCTCTTCAAATCCCCTCTAATCCTTCTACCAATTACTTTAAATCTATTCCGCCTGGTTATTGACCCCTCTACTTCCTGCCACTAAGCCAATTTTGGATCCAACTTGCCACTTGGATCCCATGGGCTTTTACTTTTCTGTGCAGTCTGCCATGTGGGATCTCGTCAAAAACCTTGCTAAAATCCATGTAGACTACATCAAACGCGCTACACTCATCGACCCTCCTTGTTACCTCTCAAAATATTATTAAGTTAGTCAGACACGACCTTCCCTTAACAAATCCATGCTGACTGTCCTTGATTATTCTGTGCCTTTCTAAATGATGATTAATACTATCCCTCAGAATTTTTTCCAATAATTTGCCCACCACCGAGGTTAGGCTGACTGGCCTGTAATTACTCAGGCTATCCCTATCTCCCTGATCTATTTAGACTTCAGGCTTAAAATTGAGTTGTGTAAGTTTAAGCTTTCACTAGATGGTGCTATTCAGTGTAGCTGATATATCTGAAAGTATTGTGAGATGGATTTTGTGAGCACTGGGTGTTCAGTGGTTGGCTCCTGGCTGCTCTGTGTTGCCATTGAAGAACCAGAAGGTTGCTGATTTTACTGAAGCTATCTCAGTCTCTGTTGGTCAACTCTATGACTAATGGCAAGGGCTTCGGTCAGGCCTCAAATATTGGTTTTCCAAAATTTTATTGAATACTTCTTATTTCTTCCTATATTTGGGAGATTTTTGAACAAAAATATTTGTTTAAATATGCACAAGTAAATATTTTGTATTGTAAGTACTTCCGTACATATCTTTCTTGAAATATTTTTGCAACCCATACTATTTCAAGGTGGTGCTTAAAAAAGGAAAAAGATGCAAAATTCAGACACACATAATGAAAACGAACTGCGTAGTGGATTGATCAGCCTCCGAAAGAAAAAAATCGGCTTTTCTTTCCTTTTCTTTTTTCCTTGTGCTTCAGTGTCCAGAACTAAGGCATGTTGACTAGATGCTTTAATTTTTTGACATCTAATTAACACATGAATCCATAAAACTGTCAGTAAAGCACCACCACAAACCGAAATTGTTGATTCCATTCCCAGGATTTGTCAATCCTCATGTAAACACAGGCAGTCACTTATTTTCTTGTCACTATTTTAAAGGTCAGTTTGAGGGATATGTCAGCAGGTTCCAAGACCCTGGCATTTAAATAGTAGTTAAACTAGCCAATGCAGCATAACTAATTCAGTGACCTGATGTAAAATCTTGACCAATTTCATGACCGTAGATTTATCACTACACAGCAGCTTTATGTATGTAGCGGCTAAATTTTATTAATTATTCCTTTAAAAATAGTAAAGAGGGGCTTGATGCATATGAGGTACTTTATTATATAACGAGCTTTCTAAACAGCTACTGTAGAATTTATCCCTATTGAAACTGCCCACACAGTCCAGTAGGTGTTTGTTGCAGTGTGGATATTGACATTGTAAATGGTTCATTTTCTTCAGGTACTTATTTGTTCCCTTCCCATTCAAAATTGCTGTCATCTCTCCTATCCTCAAATGTTTTTTTTAAAATCCCACCCTTAACCCCTCTGCCCTTGCAACCAACCTTCCAAATCTTCCTTTCCTCTTAAGTCCTTGAACATGTTAACCCCTCCCAATTCCATGCACATCTTTCTCGCAACTCCGTGTTTGAATCTTTTCAATCTGGTTTCTGCCCCTGCCACAGCACTAAAACAAAGTCACAAATGATATATCCTCTAAATGCAACCGTGGTGTTTTTTTCCTCCGAGGCTGCTCTATAATCTTTTGAGACCCAGTTCCTCCGTTGTTCAGCTCAGTGGGCTGTCCTCGCTTGGTTCCACTCTTGCTATTCTGATCATAACCAGAGTGGGAACGGTAGCGTAGTGGTAATGTCACTGGGCTAGTAATCTAGAGGCCTGGACTAATGATCCAGAGACGTGAGCTCAAATCCCACCAATTTAAATCCGTTCTCCCGGGTTTCCCGCCCGCCTCAGAGGACCCCCGCCTCCCTTGAGAAAATTCCGGCCTGCTTGCCTGACATCCTGCCTAGGATGAGTTAAAATTTCCTCAAGTTAAACAACAGCAAGACTGAGGCAATCGTCGTAGCCCGCCCCCCCCAACCCTGCTACAATCTCTACCATCACCAGCGATTCCACCCTCTCTTCAGCCACTGTATCAGGTTGAACTAGGCTGTACTCAACCTCTGCATCCTATTTGACACTGAGATGAGCCACTTGACGTAATAAAACTCACTACGCACTTGGTTTGAGCATAAAGCAAGGCTTTAATCAACTTATTGCAGAACATGGAAGTCTGGTTGTATCCACTAGCTCCTTGTCTTTACAAAATGTCCCTGGCAAGCTGGGGCCAACGCCCGAGTATTTATACTCCTTGGACGGCGCCACCAGCTGGCCGTCCAGTGTTATTTCATAGGTAGTTTCTTGATGATGAGATTTATGACACCACTGACCCCATATTCTCTCCATTACAAAGATTACCTGCTTCCACCAACATAACATTGCCTGCTACTGCCTCTGCCTCAGCCTATCTGCTGAAACTCTCATCCATGCCTTTGTCATCTCCAGACTTGACTATTCCAATGCTTTCCTAGCCAGTCTCCCATCCTCCATATTCTGTAAACTTTAGCTCATCCAAAATCCTGCTGCCCGTATCCTATCCTACACCAAGTTCCACTCACTTATTGCTCCTGTCCTCACTGATCTACGTTGGCTCCCGTCCACCAACACCAACAATTTAAAATGCCCATCCTTGTGTATAAATCCCTTCATGCCATGCTTTGCCTCTCGTTATCTCCGTAGCCTCCTCTAGCCCTACAATCATCCGAGAACTCTCTGCTCCTTCGATTCTGGGCTCTTATACAATACAGCCGTCCCTTCAGCTGTCTAGGCCCCACACTCTGTAAATCCTTCCGTAAACCCCTCTGCATCTCCACCTGCTCCTTTAAGATCCTCCTTAAAATACAGCACTCTCACCAAGTCTTTGGTCACCCCTCTTAATAATTCCTTCTTTGGCTCGGCCTTCCATTTTTGTCTGATTATGCCTCTATGAAGCACCTTGGGATGTTTTTCCACGTTAAAGGTGCTATATAAATGCAAGTTGTCGTTACTCTTAGCTGGCTCTACATATCTGCAGATGTTTAACTGTACAGCTCAAGTTGGTGTTTTAATTATAAGCACTAACTACAGTGAACATAAAAGTTTGTTGAACTTATGGGACCCAAAATTGCTGGCTTTCCGCTCCATCACCAGAAATGTGTCAGGGTGGGAATTCTGGCAGTTGACTAAAGGCCATTGACCCATCCCAAATCACTGGAATGGGATAATTTTAATATTCAGGCAGGAGGCCCACAATGAGGGAAGCAGAGGCTCTTATCGGGGGTAAAAGGGCACAGTTTTTTTCTTTTTCCCAAGGAAAACATTGGCCTGCAATGGGAGATAATTGGCCCCCTTTCTGATCGATTAAGTTAGCTCTGCAAGATCCATTGGGCCTTTGGAAGACTCAGTACAGAATCCACACCTGTTCCTAAGATTGGCGAGCTGGGTGTAATTCCTGGGGTAGCCCAGGAATGCCCCCCAGGGAGACCTCCAAGCAGTTGCATGGGTGTTTGGGGTAGTGGTGAGCAGAAGACTATCCTCCGAATTTCTGACGGAAGGCAAATGGGCGAAATCCAGGTTCTGCTCAAATCTCTATTTGACCCACAAGTGATCTGCTCAGTTTGTGGCCTCCCCACTCTAGGAATTTTGGGTCTAGGAAGCTTCATTTCCTTTTATTAGTTCTCTTTCATCTGTAGAACCATCCCAGTGTTCCTCATGCAAGTCCTGTGCTGCTGCAACTTCTTTATCTTTTTAGAATCTGAAATTTAGCGTCTCAGCAATGTCAACTTTTTGACGTGGTTGTGGATTAGATTACAGGGTGAACACTCCGCACTAATTTATAGTTAGTTTTGTGATAAAGATTAAAAATAAAGAGTCCTAATTCATTACAATAAAAGTTGTTCTTGGGAAACCAAGTCATAAGACAATTTCTTGTGGTAAAGTTGATGATCTGTCTTCCAGAATATTGAACTTGTTAAACCCAACATTTTATTTAGAATTAGAAATTCGGGAGGATACAAATTTCCAAATCAAGATAAGCCATAAGATTAATCAGATTCTGACAAAACTGGCTTCAATTTTCCATCTGTTTATTTCAAATGAGTTTTACTTCGCTTATACACAGTTCTCCTTTAACCACATGGTGGCATCAAACCTTATGTCACTCTATTCCCAGTTTCTGATTTAAAAAATAAAAAGTTCTTGCTCTTTAACATTTACAGTGATGTGCTACCTCTGTATAATGGTCATTGGGCAATTCTTTTCAGTGCCTCTTCATTTACAATAACTGAAATATCTGCACCCTGATTACGTACACTTTTCTGATGTTCAGTAAGAAGGTCAGCACTTGTTAGCTTTATTGTGTTTCCTATGTCCGTACAACCCAGCAGGCAAAAAGTAATGAGATTTTGATTCCAAGTTTATCTCCCAATTACGTGTGGCTATGTTTTGTGTTTTTTTTTGTTGCTGTCTCGCCTTCACACGGTCCAGCAGAGTTTAAAGAGAATTTTTAAATGTGTTGACATTCCTCCCAGTCTATTACCAGATAGAACCCTGAATTAGGCTGTTATTGTGTGAGTTTCAGATGGTTGCAGAAATTAATGGGGAAACATTAATGTGACTTTCTTTAAATGTGTATTTGCACTTTTGTTAGATATTTTTAAAAAACAGAGCAAGAAACTTGCCTTGATTTGTGTAAACAGCACATAAACACATGCTGTAGAATGAAGACAATGGGTTTCTATTTGGATGAGCTCACTGATATTAAAAGACTTCCATCCTAAAGTGCCCCATATTGTCATTACTGCTTTTGAAAATAGTACATGTTTTACCTCAGCAATTATCAGCTCAGTTTGAGAAACTGGCATTTGATTTCTCATTCACCTCCCTCTTCTGGCAGCTATTCCTGCTATGTGGTATCTTCCTTGCTGTTGACCCTCATTATCCAGCCTCAAGCAGCCCTATGAGACCACCCATGTCTGCAGCCAGACTATTTGAGGCAAACCACAACAGTGGAAGACCAGCAAAATCTTTCTCTGTGTAGACAGTGAACTTTCCAGAGTGATGAAACACTCCAAAAAGTCCAGAACTTAACCAGCACCCTGAAATGATAAACCAGCAGCTAACCTGTAAGTACTACATGATCTCTTTAAATAGCGCTGGAAGAGGGCATTCTTGCTGGTTAGTGCCATGTTGTACTGTGCGAGTTCAAGACGTGGCGAGTGAATGGTGCTTTTGAAAACCAAAAACGGGTCCTGCGCGTCTAATTTTATGAAATTATTCTGGGCTTTAAATGTTTCTGATGTGTGCTTCTGCCACCAGCACAGCTACCTTATCCAATATGACGGGCAGTGCACTTACTGCCGGAAATATGTACGCACTTCCTCTGCGGCCGAATTTCTCGGACCTAATGTTCAACACTTGAATGTTACTTTCTCTTATCATAAATTAGCTTTTATTTGTATTTTAAATATTTTTAAGTAATTCTAAAGTAATATGATTTGATTATATAAATTAGCATTTCACTAATTCATAGTCATTGCATTCTGCATTGCTCCTGAGTAAAGTTAATGTAGAAGTGCTCCCTGTCGATATGGTTTTTTGTTTCATAATTAATATTTTCATATATAATCCCAGAAATGTCATGAACTGGTGATCAATTAATGTGCACTGCATTGTTTTGTAGTTGTAATGTAGGGCAGAGTATAAATCAGGAAATTAGAGGCACATGTAACAAGGGTAATACAGTAATCATGGACGACTTTAATCTACATATAGACTGGGCAAACCAAATTTGCAGTAATAGTGTGGAGGACGAATTCATGGAATGTATACAAGATAGTTTTCTAGATCACTATGTTGAGGAACCAACCTGGGAACAGGCTATTTTAGATCTAGTATTGTGCAATGAGAAAGGGTTCATTAATAACCTTGTAGTAAAGGGGCCTTTAGGGAAGAGTGACCATAATATGATAGAATTTTATATTACGTTTGAAAGTGATTTAGTTAAATTGAAACTAGGGTCTAAAATCTAAACCAAGCAAACAACGTAGGTATGAGGGGGCGAGTTGGCTAAGGTAGATTGGGAAACTACATTTAAAGGTATGACGGTAGACAAACAATGACTAGCATTTAAAGAATTAATACATAGTTTACAACAAATATACATTGCTTTAAGGCACAAAAACCCCACAGGAAAAGTGGTCCAACTGTGGCTAACAAGAGAAGTTAAAGATAGTATTAGATCAAAGGAAGAGGCTTATAATGTTGCCAAAAAGAGCAGTAACCTGAGGATTGGGAAGATTTTAGAATTCAGCAAAGGAGGACCAAGAAATTGATAAAGACCCCATAGGACCATCAACAGCCCACCTCCCCACTATCCCGGAGGAAGAACCAGAGCCAGAAGGCTCCGCAGAGGAACCTACAACCTCTGAGGGCGCAGCGTCCGCAGAATTAAGCGCACCCAGCACCAGCGCAGAAACGCACACCTCGGTGGGACCTTCAGGAGATGGAGTAGTGTTGTCACCTGGGGTATCACAGCTCACAAGTGAGCATCAGCAGATGGTGGAGACAGGGACAGCAGTGGAGAGTCCTCATCGGAGGCTGCATGTGGACCCTGTGCCTCTGGGTCCACCCAGAAACAGAGCGGTGCTGGAACTACAGGAACAAATGCAGGAATCTCTGGCAGATTTTGTCCCCAGGGTTACTGTGTTGAGAGGATGGAGGAGTCTATCTCCAACATGAGCAGTGTCTTTATGGAGGCAATGGTGCATGAACACATCACCACGGAAAGGATGGCAACCTCCGTGGAAAGGCTGGCTACGGTCATGGAGGAAATAAGTCGCCAGAGTCAGGAAAACATGGTGAATGTTCAGAATAGACTGACCTCTCAGGAGGAGCGATGGGCAGCTATTGAGCAGAAAAAAGAGCTTCATGAAAGTCCTTTTGAGTAGGACTGCCAGTGCAGATATGGGTTCTCATGGCCCCCCTGATGTGCAGCAAGGTGCTGTAGAAACATAGAAGATAGGAGCAGGAGTAGGCCATTCGGCCCCTCGAGCCTGCTCCGCCATTCAATGAGATCATGGCTGACCATCCAAACTCAGTACCCTGTCCCTGCCTTCTCCCCATATCCCTTGATCCCTTTAGCCTTAAGAAATATATCTAACTCCTTTTGAATATATTTAATGAATTGGCCTCAACTGCCTTCTCTGGTAGAGAATTCCACAGGTTCACCACTCTCTGGGTGAAGAAATTCCTCCTCATATCTGTCCTAAATGGCTTACTCCTTATCTTTAGACTGTGACCCCTGCTTCTGGACTCCCCCGCCATCCGGAACATCCTTTCTGCATCTAGTCTGTCTAGTCCTGTTAGAATTTTATAAGTTTCAATGAGATCCTCTCTCATTCTTCTAAACTCCAGCGACTATAAGTCCAATCAACCCAATCTTTCCTCATATGTCATTCCTGCCATCCCAGGTATCAGTCTGGTGAATCTTCGCTGCACTCCCTCCATGGCAAGAACATCCTCAGATAAGGCGACCAAAACTGCACACAATACTCCAGATGTGGTCTCACCGAGGTCCTGTACAACTGCAGCAAGACATCCTTTTTCCTGTACTCGAATCCTCTCGCTACGAAGGCCAACATACCATTTGCCTTCTTAACCGCCTGCTGCACCTTAAGCGACTGGTGCACAAGGACACCCAGGTCTCATTGCACTTCCCCTTCTCCCAATCTATTGCCGTTCAGATAATAATCTGCCTTCCTGTTTTTGCCACCAAAGTGGATAACCTCGCATTTATCCACATTATACTGCATCTGCCATACATCTGCCCAATCACACAACCTGTCCAAATCATACTGGAGTTTCTCGGCATCCTCCTCACAGCACACACGCCCACCCAGCTTTGTGTCGTCTGCCAATTTGGAGATATTACATCTAGTTCCCTCGTCTAGATCATTAATATATATTGTGAATAGCTGGGGTCCTAGCACCGATCCCTGCGGCACCCCACTAGTCACTGCCTGCCACTCTGAAAAAGAGCCGTTTATTCCAACTCTTTGCTTCCTGTCTGCCAGCCAGTTCTCTATCCAAGTCAGTACCTTGCCCCCCAATTCCATGTGCTTTAACTTTACATGCTAATCTCTTATGCGGGACCTTATCGAAAGCCTTCTGAAAGTCCAAATACACCACATCCACTGGTTCTCCCTTATCTATTCTACCAGTTACATCCTGAAAAAATTCCAGTAGATTAGTCAAGCACAATTTACCTTTTGTAAATCCATGTTGACTTTGTCCGATCCTGTCACTGTTTTCCAAGTGCTCTGCTATTACATCTTTTGTAATGGACTCTAGCATTTTCCCCACTACCGATGTCAGGCTTACTGGTCTATAATTCCCCATTTTCTCTCCACCACCTTTTTTGAATAGTCGTCTTCTTCTTAGGCAGTCCCTCTGAACCGAGGATGACTTGCTTCCACATTAAAAATGAGTTCACAGGTGACTGATTAGTCCAATGCGGGACCTAGTCTCCGTCAGAGGTGGGGCAGACGGTGGTTGAAGGGGCGGGTGGGTGCGGTGCTTGGGTTGACGTGCGCTCCTTGCACTGCCTGCGCTTGGCTTCCGCTTGCTCCCGGTGAAGAGATTCGAGGTGTTCGGCGCCTTCCCGGATTCTTCTCCTCCACTTTGTGCGGTCTTGGGCCAGGGATTCCCAGGTGTCGGTGGGGATGTTACACTTTTTCAAGGAGGCTTTGAGGGTGTCCTTGAAGCGTTTCCTCTGCCCACCTGGGGCTCTCTTGCCGTGCCGGAGCTCCGAGTAGAGCGCTTGTTTTGGGAGTCTCGTATCGGGCATGCGGACAATGTGACCCGTCCATCGGAGCTGATCGAGCATGGTCAAAGCTTCGATGCTGGGGATGTTGGCCTGAGCAAGAACACCGACGTTGGTGCGCCTATCCTGCCAATGGATTTGCAGGATCTTGCGGAGGCAGCGTTGGTGGTACCTCTCCAGTGCTTTGAGGTGCCCGCTGTACATGGTCCATGTCTCTGAGGCATACAGCAGGGCGGGTATCACTGCTGCCCTGTAGACCATGAGCTTAGTGCCGGGTTTGAGGTCCTGGTCTTCAAACACTTTCTTCCTCAGGTGACCGAAGGCTGCACTGGCACACTGAAGGCGGTGTTGGACTTCGTCGTTGACGTCTGCCCTTGTTGACAGTAGGCTCCCGAGGTATGGGAAGTGGTCCATGTTGTCCAAGGCCTTGTCGTGGATTTTGATAATCGGGGAGCAGCACGATGTGGCAGGGGCAGGTTGGTAGAGGACCTTTGTTTTACAGATGTTTGGTGTAAGGCCCATGCTCTCGTATGCTTCGGTGAAGGTGTTGATGGTGGTTTGGAGTTCGACCTCCGAGTGAGCGCAGACGCAAGCATCGTCTGCATACTGTAATTCGACAACCGAGGATGGGACGACCTTGGATCTGGACTGGAGGTGGCGGAGATTGAACAGTTTCCCATTTGTTCTGTAAATTAGCTCCACTCCATTGGGGAGCTTACTGAGGGTGAGATGGAGCGTTGCAGCAAGGAAGATCGAGAAGAGCATTGGTGCAATGACACAGCCTTGCTTGACCCCAGTTCGTATGTGAATTGGGTCTGTGATGGAACCGTTGGTCAGGAACACGGCTTGCATGTCGTCGTGAAGCAGGCGAAGGATAGTGACAAACTTTTGAGGGCAGCCGAATTTGAGGAGGACACTCCATAATCCCTCACGGTTGACAGTGTTGAAGGCATTTGTGAGATCAAAGAAGGCCATGTACAGTGTTTGATGCTGTTCCCTGCATTTCTCTTGTAATTGACATGCGGTGAAGATCATGTCCATTGTGCCCCTTAGTGGGCGGAATCCACATTGCGACTCTGGGAGGAGCTCTTCGGCCACTGGGAGAAGGCGATTGAGGAGGATTCTTGCGATGACTTTCCCTGTGGCAGACAGCAGGGAAACTCCTCTGTAATTACTGCAATCGGACTTGTCACCTTTCTTGAAGATGGTCACAATTACGGCATCTCTGAGATCCCCTGGCATGCTCTCCTCCTTCCAGATAAGAGAAATGAGTTCATGAATTCACACCAGTAGTGCTTCTCCGCCATGCTTTAGTGCCTCGGCGGGGATTCCATCTGCTCCTGAGGCCTTGTTGTTTTTCAGTTGTCAGATGGCCTTTTCAACCTCATGCCAGGCTGGGGTTGTGCTGAGATGGTGGCGGGTAGCATGCTGTGGGAAGGAGTTGAGGACACTCATGTTGAAGACAGAGTCATGATTAAGGAGATCTTCGAAGTGCTCCTTCCAGCGGGCACTGACTGCTTCCCTGTCCTTGATGAGTACCTCTCCGTTCTTGGCCCGCAGTGGGGAAGGGCCTTGGGTGCTTGGGCCGTAGATGGTCTTGACTATGCTAAAGAATCCACGCACGTCGTGGTTGTCGGCTAGCTGCTGGATCTCCTGCGCTTTCTCCACCCACCATCTGTTCTTTAGGTCGCGAGTTTTTTGTTAGACCTCGGCCTTCAGGCTTCTGTAGAGCTGCTTTCTTGCCCTCGAGTTCTGTTGCTGTTTCCAGATCAGAAATGCCTTGCGCTTGTGGCTTATTAGCTCCTGGTCATTCTTGTCGAACCAGTCTTCGTGTTCCCTGGTCGAGTGACCGAGCGTCTCTTCACAGGTGCTGATTATGGAGGCCTTGAGTGCAGACCAGACGCTATGGGCACTCTGTGTCTCTGCATCACTGGGAGTCGTCAGGTTGTTTGTGAGGCGCAAGCTGAATAGGGCTTTCTTAGCGGGGTCTTTGAGTGCTCCAGCATTAATTTTCCTGCGGCATTGTTTCTGTTGCCGCCGCTGTTTTGGGCCTATTGATGGAGATGACAGAGTGGATTAGGCGGTGGTCTGTCCAGCAGTCATCAGCTCCTGTCATGGCGCGGGTGATGCGGACGTCCTTGCGGTCCCTCGCTCGGACGATGACGTAGTCCAGCAGATGCCAGTGCTTGGAACGAGGGTGCTGCCATGAAGCCTCTCTGACGGAACAAGGTGTTGGTTATGACGAGGCCATGTTCTAAGCATTTCGACAGGAGGAGGGTACCGTTGGAGTTGGCTTTCCCTATCCTCTCTCTGCCGATCAGTGGGGTAATATTAGCTACCCTCCAATCCATGGGAAGTGTTCCAGAATCTATAGAATTTTGGAAGATGATTAGCAATGCATCTACTATTTCTAGGGCCACTTCCTTAAGTACCCTAGGATGTAGATTATCAGGCCCTGGGGATTTATCGGCCTTCAATCCAGTCAATTTCCTTAACACCATTTCCCTACAAATACTGATTTCATTCAGTTCCTCCCTCTCATTAGACCATATGTTCCCCGACATCTCTCGGAGGTTATTTGTGTCCTCCTTTGTGAAGACAGAACCAAAGTATGTATTTAATTGGTCTGCCATTTCTTTGTTCCCCATTATAAAATCCCTTGATTCTGACTGCAAGGGACCTACACTTGACTTCACCAATCTTTTTCTCTTCACATATCTATAGAAGATTTTACAGTCAATTTTTATGTTCCCTGCAAGCTTACTCTATTTCCCCCTTCTTAATTAATCCCTTTGTCCTCCTTTGCTGAATCCTAAACTGCTCCCAATCCTCAGGTTTGCTGCTTTTTCTGGCCAATTTATATGTCCTCTCCTTGGATCTTATGCTATCCCTAATTTCCCTTGTTAGCCATGGTTGAGTCACCTTTTTTGTTTTATTTTTATGCCAAACAGGGATGAACAAATTCTGTAGTTCATCCATGCGATCTTTAAATGTTTGCTATTGCCTATCCACCATCAACCCTTTAAGTAACATTCCCCAATCCATCCTACCCAACTCGCGCCTCATACCATCGTAGTTTCCTTTATTTAAATTCAGGACCCTAGTCTCTGAGTCAAATACTTCACTCTCCATCATAATGAAGAATTCTATCATATTATGATCGCTCCGCCCCAAGGGGCCTCGCACAACAAGATTGCTAATTAATCCTTTCTCATTACATAATACCCAGTCTAAGATGGCCTGATCTCTAGTTGGTTCCTCAACATATTGGTCCAGGAAACCATCCTGTATACACTCCAGGAATTCCTCCTCCACAGTATTGTTACTAATTTGGTTAGCCCAATCTATATGTAGATTAAAGTCACCCATGATAACTGCTGTGCCCTTATTGCACGCATCTCTAATTTCCCATTTAATGCCATCCCCAACCTCGGCATTACTGTTTGGGGGTCTGTATACAACTCCCACTAACATTTTCTGCCCCTTGGTATTTCTCAGCTCTACCCATACAGATTCCACATCATCAGAGCTAATATCCTTCCTTACTATTGTGTTAATCTCTTTAACCAGCAATGCTACCCTACCTCCTTTTCCTTTTTGCCTGTCTTTCCTGAATATTGAATACCCCTGGATGTTGAGTTCCCAGCCTTGGTCACCCTGGAGCCATATTTCCGTAATCCCAGTCATATCATATCCATTTACATCTATTTGCACAGCTAATTCATCCACCTTATTACGAATGCTCCTCGCATTAAGACACAAAGCCTTCAGCTTGTTTATTTAACACTTTTAGAACTATTATTTACTGTGGCCATGTTTGATTTAAACTCTTGACTTCTCTGCCTGACACTTTTGCTTTTCTCCTTCCTGTCTTTTGCTTCTATCCTTGTTTCCCATTCTTCTGTCTCCCTGCACAGGTTTCCAACCCCCTGCCATTTTAGTTTAAACCCTCCTCAACAGCACTATCAAACACTCCCCCTAGGACATCGGTCCCGGTCCTGCCCAGGTGCAAGCTGTCCAGTTTGTACTGGTCCCACCTCCCCCAGAACCGGTTCCAATGTCCCAGGAATTTGAATCCCTCCCCCTTGCATCTATCAAGCCACTTACCAGCACTGAAGTGGGGCTGATCCATGAGAGAGATGTTGGTGGCAGGCAACAAGGAAGTGGGGGCTGCTCTCCAAGCGCTCACACTCCCATGCCACTGACTAGCCCTCGGTCAGAGTCCTCACCCAACTGAGATGGGCGTCTCAGCCCCTGCACAGATGTAGGAGGAGCAGACTGTTGCCGAGCCCCCACAGGCTCACAAACGCAGAGGACACCCGCCAAAGGTGTTGAAGCAGGAGCAGCATGAAAGGGAGCAAGGTGCCTCCACATCTGCTGAAGCCACAGGGGAGGCACCACGTAGAAGCATACGTAAGAGGAAGATGACGCACAATTAATCACAAGGGTAGTCACTTGGGTATTCTGTTCTGTTGTCTTTTGTTTACTTTAATATTTGACATTGTCATCCTTTTGTGAATGGATTAAACAGAAGTGATGGCAAACAGTTGAAGCTCTGGCCTATGTGATCTAGGAAATGGAAGTTCCACATTGAGGGCTCAGGGCGACTTGCATTTGTAATGATGGTGGTCAGAGTGATAGAAACCCACAGGTTCTTGTACATTGTGTATGGTGTGTTAAGAAGGTGCCAGCCACATTTGTTTGATTCATCTGCTTAAGCGACTCTGGCAAAGATTAGTGCATCCCTTGCATCACTGGCAGCAATGTGCTCGTGTGCTGCTGGAACTGACGCATCCGCCTCTGCAAGGCCCTCCTCCTCCTCCTCCTCCGCCTCATCTGAGGCGGCTATGCGTTGAGCCACTTGCTCCTTAGGCAGCTGCAAGCCACAATGCTGTGCAATGTTGTGCAGTGCACAGCAGACCATGATGATTCTGGAGACCCTGCTGCTGAATATCTGATCTATCAAGGCATCTGAATTGTATCTTCAGTAAGCTGATGGTTTGCTCGATAATGGATCTGGTGGAAATGTGGCTGGCATTGTAGCGCTCCTCAGCTTCGTTGGATGGCCTCCTCAACGGCGTCATCGGCCACGTCTTCAGGGGATAGCCCTTGTCTCCAAGTAGCCACCTGGAAAGTTGGTTTGGCAGATTGAAGAGCGGAGGCACACTAGACTGGCGCAGGATGAATGAGTCATGACAACCACCAGGGTACTTGTCGCAAACATGCAAAATGTCCTTCCTGTGGTTACACACCAGCTGCACATTGAGGGAGTGGAAGCCCTTGTGGTTGACAAAAACAGCTGGGTTGTGATGGGGTGCCCTAAGGGCCACATATGTGCAGTCTACGATGCCCTGCACCCTTGGCAAGCCTGCCATATTTGCAAAGCCAACCACACATGCGGTTACACTTGCTTGATCTGTGGAGAAGTGTATGTAATTGTGCACCTTGGCAAAGAGGGCATTGGTTACCTGCGTGATGCAAGTGTGTGCGGCCGACTGGGAGATGCCGCTGATGTCTGCTGATGATCCCTGGAAGGACCTTGAAGCAAAAAAATTGAGGGCGGTGGTGACTTTGACAGGCACTGGTAAGGGGTGTCCACCCACTCCTCTGGGCTCCAGGTGTTGGTGCAGCATTGCACAGATGTCACCGACTGTCTCTTGCAAAAGTTTCAGCCTCCTTTGGCACTGCTGCTCAGTCATGTTGAGGAAGGTCATCCAAGGCCTGTAAACCCCGTGTTGGGGGTATCTTCTGTGGCGAGATGCAACCCTGCACTTACGCCTTCTGCCCTGTGCAGCATCAGGTGGTTGAGCAGGAGGTTGGCGCTCCTGCTGTTGGTGCTGCTGTTGTGCAATATAAAAATAGGGAGGTATTGCTGCAGTTGTACAAGGTATTGGTGAGACCGCACCTGGAATACTGCATACAGTTTTGGTGTCCATACTTAAGAAAAGACATACTTGCTCTCGAGTCAGTACAAAGAAGGTTCACTCGGTTAATTCCGGGGATGGACATATGATGAGAGGTTGAGTAGATTGGGACTCTACTCATTGGAGTTCAGAAGAATGAGAGGCGATCTTATTGAAACATATAAGATTGTGAAGGGGCTTGATCAGGTGGATGTGGTGAGGATGTTCCCAATGATGGGTGAAACTAGAACTAGGGGGCATAATCTTAGAATAAGGGGCTGCTCTTTCAAAACTGAGATGAGGAGAAACTTCTTCACTCAGAGGGTGGTAGGTTTGTGGAATTTGCTGCCCCAGAAAGCTGTGGAAGCTACATCATTAAATAAATTTAAAACAGAAATAGATAGTTTCCTAGAAGTAAAGGGAATTAAGGGTTACGGGGAGCGGGCAGGAAATTGGACATGAGTCTAGGTTCGGAATGGTCGTGGCCCTGTGGGTAGTGGAGCGGGCCCAGGGGCCGTGTAGCCTGGTTCTGCTCCTACTTCTTGTGTTCTAATTCTGTTAGATTTCAGGAGATGGTTTTATTCCTGTTCCTGGCTGGGGTGGAGATCGCCTTTACAGAAGGTAAGTACTGTAGAAAATATAGGGACAGAGTGATCTCCTGGACGAGTTTCGATCGCCTAGATGGGTTGGAGAGGAATTTCCCAGATTTTTTCTCCCAAATTGGCCATTGGGTTTTTTAATCTGGTTTTTCGCCTCTCCTGGGAGATCACGTGGGTTCGGGTGGGATGGAGAGTGATAGTAGATTTGAGGTTAGGATCAGATTAGCCATGATCTTATTGAATGGTGGAGCAGGCTCGAGGGGCCGATTGGCCTACTCCTGCTCCTATTTCTTATGTTCTTATGTGCCTGGTTCTGCTGCTGCTGCGGCTGCTCATCCTCCAAATCTGAGGACTGGAATGAAACAAAATAAATGGTTCCCATGCTGCTGGTAGATATCTCCATTGAAGAAGCGCTCAGTCAATGTGGGGAGATGGTTTTCCCAGGAGGTGACAGTGGAGATGGATCTCAGCTTCACCACTTCCAAGATCAGTAGACCTGCAAAAAGTTTTCCAAGACCTGAAAAAACAAAGTTCTGCCACCTGCAACTGATCCTTGTCCAGAGCTCCGTTTTTATGCTGGAGCTGCAGCTGTCAAGAAGCTAGCCACCTGTGAACCCAACACAATTAGCTGGCGTGGTTTGGGAATAACATGGAACACGATGAAAATGTGGTAAAATTTAAAATGACAGGCAAAATAGGATTACACAGGCAGTTAACAACCTTAAGGGCCTAGTGGCGGTACCGAATGGGAGTCTGCAAGCCTGCCTTTGGAAAAGTTGCATGGAGATGTGTTGACGGCGGGATCGGAACCCGCCGCCATTTTACCACCTGGCCCTTTGTGTCTGTCTTCACGGAAGGAGACGCAAAAAACCTCACAGAAATAGTGGCGAACCAAGGGTCCAGCGAGAATGAGGAACCGAAAGAAATGAGTATTAATAAAAAAAATACTGGAGATATTAATGGGACTGAAAGCCGATAAATCCCCTGGACCTGATGGCCTACATCCTAGGGTTTTGAAAAAGGTGACTATAGAGATAGTGGATGCATTGGTTGTCATCTTCCAAAATTCCATTGATTCTAGAACGGTTCCTGCAGATTGAAAGGTAGCAAATGTAACCCCACTATTTAAGAAAGGAGGGAGAGAGAATACGGGGAACTACAGACCTGTTAGCCTGACATTGGTAGTAGGGAAAATGCTAGAATCTATTATTAAGGATGTGGTAACAGGGCACTTAGAAAATAACAATAGGATTGGGCAGAGTCAACACGGATTTATGAAAGGGAAATCTTGTTTGACGAATCTGTTAAGAGTTTTTTGAAGTTGTAACTATTAGGATAAGGGGGAACCAGTGGATGTGGTGTATTTGGATTTTCAGAAGGCATTTGATAAGGTGCCGCACAAGAGGTTATTAAACAAAATTAGGGCTCATGGGATGGGGGTAATATACTAGCATGGATTGAGGATTGGTTAACGGACAGAAAACAGAGAGTAGGAATAAGTGGGTAATTTTTGGGTTGGCAGGCTGTAACTACTGGGGTACCGCAAGGATCAGTGCTTTGGCCTCAGCTATTCACAATCTACATCAATGATTTGAATGAGGCGACCAAATGTAATATATCCAAGTTTGCTGATGATACAAAGCTAGGTGGGAATGTAAGTTGTGAGGAGGATGCAAAGAGGCTTCAAGGGGATATAGACAGGCTAAGTGAGTGGCCAAGAACATGCAAATGGAATATTATGTGGAGAAATGTGAAGTTATCCATTTTGGTAGGGAAAATAGAAAAGCAGAGTACTTTTTAAATGGTGAGAGATTGAAAAATGTTGGTTTTCAGAGGGACCTGGGTGTCCTTGTACACGAATCACTGAAAGTTAACATGCTGGTACAGCAAGCAGTTAGGAAAACAAATTACAAGAAGATTTGAGTACAAGAGTAAAGATGTCTTACTGCAATCATATAGGGCCCTGGTGAGGCCACACCTGGAGTATTGTGTACAGTTTTGGTCTCCTTACCGATGGAAGGATATACTTGCCATAGAGGGAGTGCAACAAAGGTTCACCAGACTGATTCCTGGGATGGGGGGGATTGTCCTATGAGGAGACATTGAGTAGACTAAGCCTATATTCTGTGGAGTTTAGAAGAATGAGAGGTGATCTCATTGAAACATACAAAATTTTGACAGCGTAGATTCAGGGAAGATGTTTCCCCTGGCTGGGGAGTCTAGAACCAGGGGTTACAGTCTCAGAATAAGGGGTCGGCCATTTAGGACTGAGATGAGAAGAAATTTCTTCACTTAGAGGGCGGTGAATCTTTGGAATTCTCAAACCTGTATAAATAGACATATAAGATAGGCCCCTCAAGCCTGCTCCGCCATTCAATGAGATCATGGCTTATCATCCAAATTAAGTACCCTGTCCCTGCCTTCTCCCCATATCCCCTGATCCCTTTAGTCTTAAGAAATATATCCAACTCCTTCTTGAATATATTTAATGAACTGGCCTCCACCGCCCTCTGTGGCAGAGAATTCCACAGGTTCACCACTCTCTGGGTGAAGAAATTCCTCATCTCAGTCCTAAATGGCTTATCCCTTATCCTTAGACTATGACCCCTGGTTCTGGACTCCCCGGCCATTGGGAACATCCTTCCTGCATCTAGTCTGTCCAGGCCTGACAGAATTTTATAGATTTCGATGAGATCCCCTCTCAATCTTCTAAACTCCAGTGAGTATAAGCCCAATCGACACAATCTCTCCTCATACGTCATTCCTGCCATCCCAGGTATCAGCCTGGTGCATCTTCGCTGCACTCCTTCCATAGCAAGAACATCCTTCCTCAGATAAGGTGACCAAAACTGCACACAATACTCAAGTTGCGGTCTCACCGAGGCCCTGTACAACTGCAGCAAGACATCCTTGTTCCTGTACTCGAACCCTCTTGCTACGAAGGCTAACATACCATTTGCCTTCTTAACCGCCTGCTGCACCTGCATGCTTACCTTCAGCGACTGGTGCACAAGAACACCCAGGTCACTTTGCACTTCCCCTTCTCCCAATCTACTGCCATTCAAATAATAATCTGCCTTCCTGTTTTTGCCACCAAAGTGGATAACCTCACATTTATCCACATTATAGTGCATTTGCCATGTTTCTGCCCAATCACCCAACCTGTCCAAATCGTACTGGAGTTTCACGACATCCTCCTCACAGCATACCCTCCCACCCAGCTTTGTGTCGTCTGCAAATTTGGAGATACTACATCCAATTCCCTCGTCCAGATCATTAATATATATTGTGAACAGCTGGGGTCCTAGGACCGATCCTTGTGGTACCCCACTAGTCACTGCCTGCCACTCGGAAAACGACCCGTTTATTCCAACTCTTTGCTTTCTATCTGCCAACCAGTTCTCTATCCAAGTCAATACCTTGCCCCCAATCCCATGTGCCTTAATTTTGCATGCTAATCTCTTATGTGGGACCTTATCGAAAGCCTTCTGAAAGTCCAAATGCACCACATCCACTGGTTCTCCCTTATCTATTTTACCAGTTACATCTTCAAAAAATTCCAGTAGATTAGTCAAGCACGATTTACCTTTTGTAAATCCATGTTGACTTTGTCCGATCCTGTCACTGCTTTCCAAGTGCTCTGCTATTACATCTTTTATAATGGACTCTAGCATTTTCCCCACTACCGATGTCAGGCTTACCGGTCTGTAATTCCCCGTTTTCTCTCTACCACCTTTTTTGACTAGTGGTAACATTAGCTACCCTCCAATCCATGGGTACTGTTCCAGAGTCTATCGAGTTCTGGAAGATGACCAGCAATGCATCTACTATCTCCAGGGCCACTTCCTTAAGTACCCTAGGATGTAGATTATCAGGCCCTGGGGATTTATCGGCCTTCAATCTCGTCAACTTCCCCAACACCATTTCGCTACAAATACTGATTTCTTTCAGTTCCTCCCTCTCATTAGTCCCAAAAAATGGGCATGATTGAGAGACCCAAATAACATGGATGGTAAAATATACAAGAGGCACTCTGAAACCATGCATGCTCAGCCTTTAATGCACTAAGCCCTTTTACAATTTAAAACACGGGACAGGCAGATTAGTGTGAGGCGGCAGCGGGTTTTGTGAAAGAAACAGCTTCTGTGGACTGGGGAGCTCTTTTCCCAGCATTCATAGTGGCAGAGAAACTGCTCTATCTCTGGGATGTAATCCTTGAACTGCTCTATCCCAGGGATAGAGCAGTTTATCTTCTGCTATGGATGCTGGGTAAAGAACTCTCCATTTGACAAATGCTGTTTCACAAAACCTGTTGCCGTCTCGCACTGATCAGCATGCACTGTCTCCTGAATCAAGGAAGGCGTGTGCAAACATTGAAAGCTGGCAGGACATGTTGAGAGTGGTTAACAAAAAATATGGGATCTTGGGCTTCATAAATAGAGGTATTGAGTGCAAAAGTAGAGAAGTTATGCTGAACCTTTATAAAGTGCTGGTTAAGCCACAACTGGAGTATTGTGTCCAGTTCTGGTCACCACACTTTAGGAAGGATGTGAAGGCCCTTGAGAGGGTGCAGAGATTTACCAGAATGGTTCCGGGGATGGGGGATCTTAGCTACAAGGGCAGGTTGGAGAAGCTGGATTTGTTTTCATTAGAGCAAAGAGGGTTGAGGGGTGATTTGATAGAGGTGTACAAGATTATGACGGGTTTGGATAGGCTAGATGGGGAAAGGCTGTTCCCACTAGTTGATGGTACAAGGACTAGGGGACACAGATTTAAGGTTTTGGGCAAGAGATACAGGGGGGATGTGAGGAAAACTTTTTTATACAGCAAGTGGTGATGACCTGGAATTCGCTGCCGACGGAAGTGGTGGAAGCGGAAACAATGTTTTTAAGGGGAGACTGGATAGGCACTTGAGGGAAATAAACTTGCAGGGCTACGGGGATAGAGCAGGGGAATGGGACTGACTGGATTGCTCTGCAGAGGGCCGGCACGGACTCGATTGGTCGAATGGCCTCCTTCTGTGCCGTTATGACTCTATGATGAGGTGCTGTCCTATCTGCGACTGCTGGCAGCTCCTCTCTACCTGACCCTGCCATTGTCTCTTTTCCCTCAGCTTCTATTGGTGGATTTGCTTCTTTGAGGAGCTTTGCTTTGGGGAGTGAAGGTTGATGGCTGTCCTAGATCACTCTGTCTCGCTGCTGCTCTATAGTGATGGACAGGTTAGTGAGTCCTAGCTATTAGTCAGTCTTCCTGGAGACTCACTGCTGAAGCAGAAAACTGCAGTTTCACTCCTACACCTTGTTGTGCTTTCCCTCCCAAATGTTCTCAATCCATTCTAAAACTTGCCTTTGGAAGCTTCAATATACCAGCACAACCTGTCATAATAGTTCCCCCTTTTTTTGTCCAGTGACTGCCCTAATGTTGGTGAGTAGAACTGAGAAACACAATTACTGAAGTTACACTCTGTTCCAAGTGAGAGAAGTTTGAAATGAAACAGGAATCTTAGCATTTTTTGTTGCTGATTATAATCTCAGCTGGTTCTTCAAGATTGTTGGATACATACAATGACCATTTTGAAAATAAGGACACCTCCAAAGTAAGGATAGCTGATGCCAGTCCCTAAGATATCTGTAATTTACATGTTTCACTGTACTTGCTAAATATTCTATCCAATATTGTTTTGGAATAAATTGTGGGAGTTGGGGGCAGTTAGTGAGTGTGACAGTTAAGTAGCAAAATGGTCTTGCAATGTAATTGGAACTTCTGTAGTTCCAAAGTATGGAGCACCAGTGTAAGAAGTTTACAACTTTTTACTGAAAAGGAGGAATAAAGTGCAACAAAATGTTTAGTCTTAAGGTATGCTTTAGCTGTTTGCTTTGTGACAATTTTCTAATGGTAACTTTAGCTGAAGTACTTATGAATTTTCCAACTTTTTCCAGAGAATAAAAGATATCCACCTGGTATTTTTGAAAAATATGCTTTTATTAAGCCAGCAAGTTGCCTACCCCCTTTACATCTGGAATGGCTTGGATGCTATTCTCCTAGTTAAATGCTTTTGCAAGGTCATTTTATTGCAAAACTGAGACTTAAAAATTCCTTATGCAATGCCACAAAGGCTTTGACTTGAAAATTATGGGGGCGATTTTCCAACTGGAGGCGGGTTTCGGTTTGGGTGGGTTCCAAACCCGCTGACATGAATCTTGTCATTCATGTGGAAAGACTTATGAAATAATACTTGGTGGCCTGCTGGTGGCGCTGTCCAGGGAGAGTATAAATACTCGGGCATGGGCCCAGCTTGCTCAGGACATTCTTTAACAGGAACTAGTGAAGGACACAACTAGATCTCCATGTTGAAAAACAGTTGATTAAAGCCTTGTTTAATACTCAGACTAAGTGCCTAGTAATTTTCTTACGTCACCTGCCTCCACTGATAGTAAGTTTGAAAAAACTGCGATTTTCCCCTGATTGGCCAGTTGTTTTCAGAGGTGTGGGATGCCCTTGGTCAATTAGTGTTTTGGGACTGAAACTCACCTCTGCTGACATCACTTTTCCAGCCTCATTTAAGGGTTGCTTTCTGCCTTGGATCATTCCATTGGATTTCTGTCAATGCTGCACCACCTGCAACATATCTTGAGAAACCACTTTGTCCAATTCCAAGGCAAGGGCCTCCCCAATGTTCTCGGATGAAGCGCTGGAAATCTTGGTTGAGGGGGTGAGAGCTAGCAGGGAGGTGCTCTTCCCTTCATCTGGGAGGAAGAGGCCTCCCAAAGAAACCAAGGCTGTGTGGGTCCAGCCGGCAAGGGATATAACCTCCAGATCTGTGTGCAGATTGGGTGAATGTTTATGTGTATTGATGAAATGCCATCCCTTTTGGAAAGCATTAAAATGATGTGATGGCAAAATGTTGGCGTGATGGCATCTGTTCTTTCACCTTAGGGAGCTCCACATTGCGGGCTCTGTGACACTTGCGTTGTCAGGTTGGTGGCCAGAGTGAAAGGAGGCCAGATAGTCATGTCCATTGTCAATGATGTCTTAAGATGAAGCCAAGGACATGTGCCAACATGGGCAACCTATACAAATCTGGCCAGGATAAGTGCATCTCTTGCATCACGGGCAGCCATGTGCTCGTGTGCTGCTGCAGCTGCTGGTCAATAGACCGGCGCTCGGTCCTCCTCCTGCTCCTCCTCCTCCTGATCTGAGGAGGCCTGGAACTGAGCCACTTGCTCAGCAGGAAGCTGCAAGCCACGACGCTGTGCCATGTTGTGCAGTGCACAACAGACCATGACCATTCTGGAGACCCTGTATGGTGAATACTGCAGGGCTCCACCTGATCGGTCAAGGTATCGGAAGCCCATCTTCAACAACTCAATGGTTTGCTCGATGATGGACCTGGTCGAAATGTGGCTGGTGATGTAGCGCTCTTCAGCCTCGTTAGCTGGCCTCCAGATAGCTGGGTTGTGATGGGGTGCCCTAAGGCCACATGTGTGCAGTCTATGACGCCCTGCACCATTGGCAAGCCTGCCATATTTGCAAAGCCAACCGAACGCACGGTTACACTTGCTTGATCCCTTGAGAACTGGATGTAATTGTGCGCCTTTGCGAAAAGGGCATCGGTAACCTGCGTGATGCAACTGTGGGCGGCCGACTGGGAGATGCCGCTGATGATCCCTGGAAGGAGCCTGAGGCAAAGAAGTTGAGTGCGGTGGTGACTTTGACAGCCACTGGTAAAGGGTGTCCATCCATTCCTCTGGGCACCAGGTCTTGCTGCAGCAGTCCGCAGATTTCTCAGACAACCTCTCGCAAAAGTCTTAGCCTCCTTTGGCACTGCTGCTCACTCATGTTGAGGTAGCACATCCTCTGTCTGTAAACCCTCTGTTGGGGGTATCTCCTGCGGCGAGGTGCCTCGATGCGCTGGCGCCTTCTGCCCTGTGCAGCATCAGGTGGCTGAGCAGGAGGTTGGGCCTCCTACTGCTGAGCTGCCTGGTTCTGCTGCCACCGTGGATGCTCCTCATCCGAATCTGATGTCCATGGTGAAAGGAAATGAATGGTTCCCATGCTGCTTGCAGATGGCTCCGTTGGGGAAGCGCTCATTCCAAGCGGGGAGAGGGTCTTCCAAGGGAGGTCCCACAGTTGATAGATAGAAGCTGCAGCACCTCCGACTTAGGAAGGCCTGCTAAAAGTGCTGAAAGACCTTTTAAAGCAAAATTCTGCCACCTGCAACTAATCCCTGATGATAGCTCTGTTTTAATGGTGGAGCTGCAGCTGTGAGGAGGCAATCCACTTGTCAACCCGCCAGGTTTAGCTGGCGTGGTTTAGGAGGATCGTGGAACACGCTGGAAATGTTGAAAAATAACGAGGGCCTCTCAAAATAGGATTAGAGACCCTTAACATCCATTTAAGGCTCTTAACAACCTCTCTGGCCTGCTGGAGGTGGGACTGTTTCCCACCCCGGCAAAACCGGCACCGGCAAAATTGCGCAGAGGCGGGTTCCGAATCCGCACTCATTCTTTGCGATTTTCCCACCTCCAAACCCACCTCCTCGGGGCTGAGAAAATTGCCCCCATAGAGACAGATTTCCCAATCTGTGATGCAATAAAATAAACATCTGGCATATTGCCAGACTATATTTAATTATTAATATAGCACTTGATTGTAACATTCTGATCACCAGTATGAATACAAATAAACTCTATGGTTGGAATTGGGTAGCAAAAACAGTCTTTGATTAGCTTCACTGTATTTATTATATTAATACCTAGTCATCATGCCAGTATTTGTTAAAAATGTTCCATAACATTGTTCCGTATAACATGCACTGGATTGTTCTATTACAAATACTGAAAAAGACACTCAATATATTTCATATGCAGACAAGCGTTCATGACATATTTCCAGTTTGAAACCATCAGTATGTTGCATCTTAAATTTAATCAAGATTAATGATTCTGACAGTGAAAGAGAGCAAATGCTATATATCTGGAAACACTTAAAGATTATCAACAATTATATTGAGGCAAAAGCCTCTAAATAAATATGCCTGTTTTTTCAAAGTAAATATAAAATGCATTACACACATCACTCATATTTAATGTGTACACTGTTGCAAATGATCAATGCCTTTTTTATTGCAATTTAATTTCATTTGAACTGGTGCTAAAAGTAATGAGAAAGCCATATTAACACTTTTGTCTCTGATGGCTATAGAACTAAGTCACTGAAAACTTACTGAATGTCAGTGTTTCTGTTCCTTTACACCTTTTGTCTTATGTTTATGGAATGATTTAGGAGATGGAGTGATCCATTGCAGCTTGTAAGTTAAACAGAGTAAACTGCTTGAACTGCCCCAAAGTCTCCTCTTTAATTAACGATGAATGAGAAAAGCTATGGTGCAAAACGACAATGAAAATGTGTGTGCTTTTAAATATTACTAATAACAAAAGTAAGCATAGAATACCTCACAGAAGAAACTAGTTTGAAGAACATTGTACTGATTTACTTCAACACAACTTTATATGTAAAACATAAAACAGACATAAATTCAGCTGGAAGTCTTCAAGCTGACAGTAGACTGAAATTCTGCTGAACGCTATGCAGTATAGTGAGCACACATTTTTAAACTTTAATAACATTCTGCACTATGCAAGCCATTCAGATTTCTTTTAATGAAACAGTTGCATGCAAGAAAATACAGTGGAACTTTCATCATTACCAACCTGGACATCAGTTAGCCATTATTAAACCAACATGAAAATTAAGCCACATCATCGGCCTTTCATGCACAGCATACATTTTAAACGACTGGTGCAGTAAAGATAGGTTTCATATCAGTATTCATAAAGATGACCTATGGCATAGGTCCCACTATTTTCTCTTGTTGTATATGATACAATTCCTGTGAAGGACTGTGCATACATTACGGTTCCTGTGCATCACCCTCGCCATCATCCTTCCTGATACATTCTTCTTTAGCATCTTCTTGTTCTTGTGACATTTCCTGTACTTGTGATGTACTGACAGACATTTCCTGTACTTGTGATATACTGACATCACCTTTGCTGACATTACCAGCACTGACATTACCAGCGCTTATATCACTAGCGCTTATATCGCCAGCACTTATATCACCAGCGTTTGTGTCAGCGGCGCTGACATCACCAGCGTTCATATCACCAGCGTTTGTATCAGCGGCGCTGACATCACCAGCGCTTATATCACCAGCGCTGACATCATCAGCGATTATTAGAGGCACATCACCTTCCACTCGTTTTTGTGAATCTTGATTGTTTTCATCTTGTATTGCTTCATTCTGCTGGAAAGATGAGTCATTGGGATCAGTGCTGCTATTTTGAATGCTGGTGTGGCTACTTGCATTTCCAAGACGACTGGATGCCACTACAGCTTTTACTGCAGCCTGTTGAGAGAAAAACATCATTCCTATTGAGTTACTGTAAGGCAGCATATTGAATATGTGACACAAGCTTACATAAAAATACTAGAATGTTATTCCACAATAGTGTTGACACAAAAATGTGAAATAGCAGGGAAACCGATTCTGTTAACATTTGCTGCCTGAATAGTAAAAGGACTCATTCCCACTTCCTTGTACTGTTGAAAAAACAGAACTGCAAATTTCTACTAACTTAAAGCGTATAACTTGCAGTCAAATGATCTTTTTAACTAAATATCTCAAACGGATAGCACAACAGCAATGAATGTAGGAAATTACTGTGAGTGATGTCATCATACAAATGCTTAACATGATCATATCAAATTCCTCTCACTATTTTAACAGATGCATTAGTATATTTAAAATAAAAGTTAAGGATTTTCATAGGAGCACATTAGGTATTCATATGACAATAATTTTCAGACTTCTATGTGTTTGACAACAAATTTCCTGTGACTTACTCAACCAACTCAACCATAGAACTCATAATTTGTTCATCAAATAGAAGCCATTTAACAGGAGCTTAAAGTTTGAGGGCAGAATATCCAGCACTGCTGCAGGGATGTGAAGGCATGCAGTAACAATTTACAAGGGAGGGCATTTCTCCGGGGTTTCCGCAGCTCCTCTGTTAAAGTTACAAAGTGGGAGATCCTCTAGAGAAATTCACTTCCTAGTAGTCCAGTAGACTTTTTTAATAGCTTAGCCACATTCTAAGGGTTTTGAATATGATATAACTACAACCACTTCTAAGTCTCTTTCAATCCTCCGGGCCCGCCATTGGCAATCCTGCCTTGATGGTGGTAGTGTGGCAGAGCGGGACTCCCAGAGGCCAGCTTGATAGGATATTAACCTCATCCAAAATTGCAGGGATTGGGTCATTACTATGGTCATGGCAGGTATTCTGACGGGTGGGCACCAACAGCTGAAGAAAATAGGAACCAATTTTTTTTTAATGTTCTTAAGTACGCAAACAGGCATCTTTTTGAAATACAGGAAACTTTGGTTTATCCGGAGGTTAACTTTCCGGAATGCTCGAGCCACTGGCAAAAATCAGGAGCCGTTTAGTTAGGTTTTTTTTCTTTTCGTTGCTTTTTTTTCACCAGTCAGGCTCTGCAAGGTCTCGCTGAAGCTGTTGCTAAGCTACAGAGATGCTTGCAAGGTACGGCCGACTCTTTAGAAGCTGTTGCTAAGCAACAGGGTTTGTTGCCAGATACGGAGCTCAAAATCTCTGTATGTTTCAACATTAGCGCTGGTTTGTCCGGCAGTTTTGATGAGACGGCAACAGCTCGGTCCTGTCGGTGCCGGATAGCACAAAGTTTCCTGTAACTGCTCACCTTTGTTTTGCAAAGTCTTGGGTGCCGATTTTGGCCGAATACTTTAGGCGCTAAAGAGGTGGCCAAGATGGGGTCTTAAGCGGCAATACCGATTTAGCCTGTGTTTAGTGCGAGAAACCACCTTGGTAAAGGAGTTGAAGCCAGCGTTAGTAACGGCTGATTAACCATTAAATTGCCTGCTAGCGCTCATTAAAGAGGCTGCGCGTCATTTTGGTGGATAACGCTTCATTTAACAACTCTCCCAACAGTGACCAACTGAACAGGAGTAAACAAGTCATTGCTGAGAATTTTGAGTACTACTTAAAGGTGTCACTTGCTGCTGGAGGTTTGAAGAGAACTTTTGAAATACATTGGGAAACTTTCTGGGACACTTTTTCAAAACTTCACCGATGCTCTATCAACATTTATTCTGGAAATTCTCTGTGGACTTCACCTAAAAAGAGTGAGTGTTGTGCTACTCTACCTCACTGGACAACATATTTGTCACCAGGAGAAAGGGTGTGCTTAGTCACCAGCATCTTGCCAGGGGTCCCCCTTGGTCTGCAGGAGGAATGGGAGGAGGACATGAGGCCAAGCAGAGCAGCACCAGCTGCTGCAGGAGAGAGGGCCACGAGGGCAAGGTGGACTGCTTGCCCCCTGCGGGTACAGACATCCCTCCTCCTCTGGATCTCTTCCACCAGGACCCCCAGTGCCATGTCCAAGAACGTGTGCGCCCTCTCACTCGGTACCTAAGCCATTCTTAAACCAGCCGCTGTGTGTCAGCTAGCCCACTCCACACCTTCAGTGGAAGTGGGTGTGTGGAGCCCACATAATACTGCTCCACGAAAATTGTGTTTAATCAGCACTTGAGTGCTAAACCTGCAGGTGTCTGTTTTAGTGCCTCCAGGCAAGATCAAATTATGGTAATCAGCAATTAGGACCAAAATTGCGAGCTAAAACCAGACTTTAAAACAGGTGTGTCTTATTAGCATAGCACCCATTTAGCACCTGTTTTCACCCTTTCACAAAAATAACCCCCTTGGGGTTTTCATAAGGCCCAGTATAGGACCTACGCAAGCTCTCAGTCTGAAAATGCTACTAGACACAGCCATAAAGTTTCGCCTAGATGAAAGGGGAACAGGAGGAAGATTTGCCCACCTCCTCCTACCGCCAATTGGAATTTTGGATGGAGTGTAAATGGAGAAGAAACATGACAGATTCGAGTTCCATCCTAAATTCCTGTCAGCCCCACCCCCCATTGGCAATCCATCTGCTTTATGCCCTACCACCCCAGCCCATTAATTTCAAGCCCTCATTGAGTTAATTCAGTTTAATTCATTGTATATTTATGTTCCACATTCTGTCATACCATGCATTTAACAATATTAAATATTATTACCAATGCATCTGGTCAATTACATAACTGATTCAAATCCTTTACAGCTCTTTTGCTACATACTCAGTGTGATGAAATATTCCATTCATCACTGCCTGTGACTGTGGTCGGTTTCAGTGTCATTTCCCTTCCCCCAGTCCTCATTGTATTGTTTATTGGAATGTGCTGGAATGTGCTGTGTGTAGGGCTCCACCCATACCTGGCCCCTTTTGTAAGCTAGCTCAGTCTGGCCTCAGTCTCCAGAAGGAAGATATCTCTCTCTCTTACGTGTTACGTTCTAAGTTAATAAAAGCCTTGTTTTGTTTCGCTAACATCGAGTCTCAGAATTATTGAGGCACATCAATTTTATTAACTTATTTTTCAACACTATGGATCAACTCCTGAAACCCGAACGTTTGGATTTGGATCAACATGCTCCGGACGCATCAGCACGCTTCGGACACTGGTTTGAGTGTATGGAATTCTTCCTGGACAATTCCGCAGCCGTCAAAGACGCTACGGACGCTGCGAGGATGAGACTCGGAATTCTGCGGAATTGGGTAAGCCACCGGGTTTACCCCCTCATCCAAGACGCCGATACGTACCTGGCCGCCTGCGACATCTTAAAGGCACATTACCAGCAGCCTACGAATGAGGTGTATGCTAGGCATCTGCTCGCTACTCGCGCACAGCGACCTGGGGAATCGGTGGAGGAGTTCCTAAGCACCCTGAAAATGCTTGGCAAAGACTGCAAGTGCCGAGATGTAAAAGCCGCAGTGTACACTGACGAGCTTGTTCGCGATGCCTTTATCACAGGCCTCAGCTCCACTTACATCTGGCAAAGACTGCTGGAAAAAACGAGGTTGGACCTGAAACAGGCTGCGGACACCGCGCGATCCCTGGATGTGGCCCAGAGAAACTCGGACGCCTACTCTTCAGCCCGCGCCGTCCACGCCGCCACGTGTGCACCGAGGGCGCCGCCATCTTGGAAGGCATCTTCCCCGCCCGGCAGCCCGACACCGGCGGGGCCCCGCTCTCCCCCCAGAAGCCCTACGACAGCCGCGACGCGTCAGGGACCCAACTGCTACTTCTGCGGGCAGCCAAAACACACCAGAAACCTGTGCCCGGCGAAAGGCACCACCTGCTTTAAGTGCGGTAAGAAGGGGCACTTCGGGAAGGTGTGCAGAGGGAACCCCGCCGGAAAACCAACCGCTGGAAAACCCGCCACCGCCGCGTGTGCGCCGTGGGAGCGGCCATCTTGGACGCCATCTTGCCCGACCTCGTGGGGTCCGCCATCTTATGAGCAGACAGCGTGGACGCCATCTTGTATCGATCAGAGCCCTACAGTGGCATCGGTCACAGTGGACCAGACCAGGCCGCACCCGCTATCCAAATCAATGGTGGACATCGAGGTAAACGGGTGCCGGGTTAAATGTTTAATTGACAGTGGAAGCACGGAGAGTTTTATCCACCCTGAACTGGCACAGCAACTCTCCCTAAAGGTGGTCCCTGCTCAGGGTACCATCTCTATGGCTGATAAAACCCAGACATCGACCATTCTGGGTTACTGCACTGTACAATTGGGCGTTAACGGAACTGTATACGATAATTTTAAAGTATTAATCATGAAGAACCTATGTGCGAGCGTGATCTTGGGCCTGGATTTCCAGTGCAACCACCAAAGCATCACGCTCAAGTACGGTGGGTCCCAGCCGCCCCTCACAGTGTGCGGTCTGGCTACCCTGAAGGTAAAGCCGCCTTCGCTATTCGCGAACCTTACCCCTAACTGCCGGCCAATAGCGACCAAAAGCAGGAGGTACAGCTGGGAGGACAGGCGGTTTATCGCGACCGAGGTAGACAGGCTCCTGAAAGAGCGCATTATTGAACGCAGCAACAGCCCGTGGCGCGCCCAAGTGGTAGTGGTAAGGGGTAGCGAGAAGAAACAGATGGTGATCGACTATAGTCAAACGATCAACAGGTACACCCAACTAGACGCCTACCCGCTACCCCGCATATCAGAAATGGTGAACCAAATCGCCCAATACCGGGTGTTCTCCACCATCGACCTCAAGTCAGCGTACCACCAGCTCCCTATCAGACCAGAGGACCGCCCGTACACCGCCTTCGAGGCGAACGGACGCCTCTACCAATTCCTCAGAGTCCCCTTTGGGGTGACGAATGGGGTCTCGGTTTTTCAGAGGGAGATGGACCGCATGGTCGATGACCACCACTTGCAGGCAACCTTCCCCTACCTCGACAACGTCACCATCTGCGGCCACAATCAGCAGGATCACGACTCGAACCTCGAGAGGTTCCTGGAAACCGCACAAAAACTCAACCTCACCTACAACGAGGACAAGTGCGTTTCAACACCATGCGCCTCTGCATACTAGGCAGCGTGGTGGAGAATGGGGAAATCGGACCAGACCCCGACCGATTGCGCCCCCTACGGGAGCTGCCCCTGCCCAACACTCCCAAAGCCCTGAAAAGGTGCCTGGGGTTATTTTCTTATTATTCCCAATGGGTCCCCAACTACTCCGACAAAGCCCGCCCCCTCTTGAAAGCATCCTCTTTTCCGCTCTCTGCTGAGGCCCATGCCCCCTTCAAAAGCATTAAGCAGGATATTGAGCGGGCCACGCTACAGGCAGTGGACGAGAACACTCCATTTCAAGTGGAAAGTGATGCGTCTGACTTCGCCTTGGCGGCCACCCTCAACCAGGCGGGGCGGCCCGTAGCTTTCTTCTCGAGGACCCTCCAAGGGCCCGAGATCAGACACTCCTCCGTGGAAAAGGAGGCCCAAGCCATCGTGGAGGCAGTGCGCCACTGGCGCCACTACCTAGCCGGCAAACGCTTCACCCTACTTACCGACCAGCGGTCGGTAGCGTTTATGTTCAATAATAAACAGAGGGGGAAGATTAAAAATGATAAGATTCTTAGGTGGCGGATCGAGCTCTCCACCTTCGAGTACGACATCATTTACCGGCCAGGGGCCCTTAACGAATCCCCTGACGCCCTCTCACGAGGGATGTGTGCCAGCGCCACCGGGGATCGGCTACAGACCCTCCACAACGACCTCTGCCACCCAGGGGTCACGCGGCTGTTCCACTTCATAAAGTCCCGTAACTTACCCTACTCGATTGAGGAAGTTCGGTCTCTGTCCAGGAACTGCCGCACTTGCGCTGAGTGCAAGCCTCGGTTCTACCGCCCAGATAGAGCCCACTTAATCAAAGCTACACGGCCCTTTGAGCGGCTCAGCTTAGATTTCAAGGGCCCCCTCCCGTCCGTCGACCGCAATGTTTACTTCCTGAACATTGTGGACGAATACTCCCGGTTCCCATTCGCCTTCCCCTGCCCAGACATGACCAGCGCCACGGTCATTAAATGCCTCAACAGCCTGTTCTGCCTGTTCGGTATGCCGAGCTACATCCATACGGATAGGGGGGCGTCCTTCATGAGTGAAGAGCTACGCCAGTACATGCTGTCCAAGGGGATCGCCACGAGCCGTACCACCAGCTACAACCCCCGGGGTAACGGCCAAGTGGAGCGAGAGAACGGGACAGTATGGAAAGCAGTCACTCTAGCTCTAAGGACCAAGGGCCTCCCTACCTCCCGCTGGCAGGAAGTCCTCTCGGATGTGCTCCATTCGATACGGTCGCTATTGTGTACGGCCACTAATGCCACGCCTCATGAACGAATGTTTGTCTTTCCCCGGAAATCCACCTCAGGCGTATCCATGCCGTCATGGCTCTCCACCCCAGGTCCGGTACTCGTGCGAAGGCATGTGAGGGGCCACAAGACGGACCCTCTCGTGGAGCCAGTACACCTACTCCACGCCAACCCCCAATACGCATATGTCCGGCACGCCGACGGAAGGGAGGACACCGTGTCCATAAAAGACGTCGCCCCAGCCGGCATCGACAACAACCACGGCAATAGCAGCAACAACGATCACAGCAACTCTTACCCACCCACTACTCTTTCATCACCCCCGGAAGAACATCGACCAACGGCACCCCCACCAACTACCCCTTCAACAACCCTGGCGGCACCCCCGGCAGAGACCCAGGAGACTACCGGGGACACCCAGCCGACACCCGCGGCACCACAACAGCCACGTCGGTCGCAGAGGACTATCAAACCCCCGAACAGACTAAATCTATAGAAGGGGTGAATGTGATGAAATATTCCATTCATCACTGCCTGTGACTGTGGTCGGTTTCAGTGTCATTTCCCTTCCCCCAGTCCTCATTGTATTGTTTATTGGAATGTGCTGGAATGTGCTGTGTGTGTAGGGCTCCGCCCATACCTGGCCCCTTTTGTAAGCTAGCTCAGCCTGGCCTCAGTCTCCAGAAGGAAGATATCTCTCTCTCTTACGTGTTACGTTCTAAGTTAATAAAAGCCTTGTTTTGTTTCGCTAACATCGAGTCTCGGAATTATTGAGGCACATCACTCAGCCGTCAAATTTCCATCAGCTTTCCGGCACACTCCTGCCACTAAGTGGAATGGGAGTGCAGCAGGAGGTCTGAGAATTACCCAGGACTCGGATTCTGGTGTTCTTTTTATGTATGTTCTGCCAGGCGAGCGTGCCAAAAGATCATTGGGTTAAGCCCCATTCCAAACACTTAAGCATATACTCTAGGCTGACACCTGGAGGGAGTGTTCCACAGGCGGAGGTGCCATCTTTTGGATGAGACGTTAAACTGAGGCCCTGTATGCTCTCTCTGGTGGATGTCAAAGAATGCATAGCACTATTTGAAGAAGAGCAGGAGTTCTCCTGTTGTCCTGGCAAGTGGATCCTTGCTGTATGCAAATTTACTGCTATGTTTGCCTACATTACAACAGTGGGTACACTTCAAAAGTACTTCATTGGTTGTGAGGTACGTTGGTATGTCCTGAGGATGTGAAGGGTGCTATGTAAATGTAAGTTATTTCTTTCTTGCAGCAAATTTGACTTGCTTACTGTTGGTTTTGTTATCAGGTTCATTTATATACATCAAAAACAATAGGGTACAAACAGTCACTTAAAGATCACTCAATATTTTTCTCAATCTGACTACACCACTTACGAGAACTCTCCATTTCTAGTTTTTAACCAGTTACTTATCCCATGTTCCATTTGGATTCTTGAGGTTTTTAGTTTAGTTGGGTATACAGGGCACAATTTCAAAGTTTGCAGAAGATACAAAACTCAGAAATGTAGTAAACAATGAGGAGGACAGTAACAGACTTCAAGAGGACATAGACTGACTGGTGAAATGGGCAGACACATGGCAGATGAAAATGTAATGCAGAGAAGTGCAAAGTGATATATTTTGGTAGGAAGAATGAGGAGAGACAATATGAACTAAATGGTACAATTTTAAAGGGGCTGCAGGAACAGTGAGCCCTGGGGGTGTATGTACACAGATCTTTGAAGATGGCAGGACAAGTTGAGAAGGCTGTTAAAAAAAACATATGGGCTCCTTGGCTTTATTAATAGAGGAATAGGGTACAAAAGCAAGGAAGTTATGCTGAACCTTTATAAAACACTGGTTAAGCCTCAGCTGGAGTATTGTGTTCAGTTCTGTGCACCACACTTTAGGAAGGATAGGGTGCAGAAGAGATTTACTAGAATGGTACCAGGGGTGAGGACTTCAGTTATGTGGAGAGACTGGAGAAGCTGGGGTTGTTCCAGAGAAGGTTAAGAGGAGATTTGATAGAGGTGTTCAAAATCATGAATGGTTTTGATAGAGTAAATAAGGAGAAACTGTTTCCAGTAGCAGAGGGTTGATAACCAGAGGACACAGGTGATTGGCAAAAGAACCAGAGGCAACATGAGGAAACAATTTTTTACACAGCGAGTTGTTATGATCTGGAATGCACTGCCTGGAAGCAGATTCAACAGTAACATTCAAAAGAAAATTGGGTAAATACTTGTTGGGAAAAGAGTTATAGGGCTACGGGGAAAAAGCAGGCATGTGGTAATAATTGGATAGCTCTACCAAAGTGCTGGCACAGGTACGATGAGCCAAATTGCCTCCCTCTGTGTTGTATCATTCTATGATTCTATGAAAAGTCTTTCATCTGGAACTTCGTCAAATGGTTTCTGAAAGTTAAAATAGACTCATTACAGCCTTGGTCCAAACATGGACACAAGCGCTAAATTCCAGAGGTGAGGTAAGAATGACTGCCCTTGACATCAAGGTACCATTTGACAGATGCAACATGGAGCCCTAATAAAACTGAAGTCAATGGGGATCAGGGGAAAACTCTCCAGTGCCTGGAGCCATATTTGGTACAAAGGAAGATGGTTGTGGCCGTTGTTGGCCAATCATCTCAGTCCCACGACATTGCTGTAGGAGTTCCTCAAGGCAGCATCCTAAGCTCAACGATCTTCAGCTATTCTTCAATAAGCTTTCCTCCATCATAATGCCAGAAGTGGGGCTGTTCACTGATGATTGCACAGTGTTCAGCACCATTCGCAATTCCTCAGATAATGAAGCAGTCCATGCCCACATGCAGGAAGATAAGTGGCAAGTAACATTTGCGCCACACAAGTGTCAGGCAATGACCATCTTCAACAAGAGGAAGCATAACCACCTCCCCATGACAGTCAATGGCATTACCATCACTGAACCCCCACCATCAATATGCTAAGAGTTACCATTGACCAGAAATTGAACTGGAGCATGTCAGAGGCTGGGTATTCTACGGCGAGTGGCTCACATCCTGACTCCCCAAAGCCTCCCTGCCACAAGGTGCAAGTCAGGAGTGTGATGGCATACCCTCTACTTGCCTAGATGGATGCAGCTGCAACAACAATCAAGAAGCTCGACACCATTCAGGGCAAAGCAATCAACTTGATCAGCACCCCATCCACTGGCTTAAACATCCACTCCTTTCACCATCGGCATACCGTAGCTGCAGTATGTAGTATCTACAGGATGCAATGCAGCAACTCGCCAAGGCTTCTTCAGCAGCACCTCCTAAACCAGGGACAAGCGCAGCAAATACATGGGAATGAGCAATAAATGCCAGCCTTGCCAGTGACTCCACATCCCGAGAATTAATTTAAAAAGTAACTATGTTATAAGGACTGCCAGTTTACAAGGACTATCTACTTTATCTTAACATCCTCAAAGAAGTCAAAATCCCTCCATATGCATCCTGTGATGTGCCCCTATTACTCACTTCCTTACGACCCTCCATTAGTTCCCCATTAGCAACACAATGAATTCAAAATCCTTGTTGTCATTTACGTATTCACCATGTTCTTGTTCTCTGTATCTCCTCCAGTCCTATATGTCAGCACCGACTGTCCACTCATCCAACTTTGCAACCAACCCAACCCCGCTTCACCCTGATGGTAGGGCTTTCAGTTGTCTTGGCGCACTGGAATTCTCTCCCTAAACTCATATGACTACCTCTCTCCTCAACTTCAAAAGCCTCCTCCAGGGCTGATTATTTCTGTGTTGCTGCATTGTACAACTTGCATATTTGTAGAAGCCTCAATTTTTTTCTGTAGCTGCATTATACTACCAGTCAGTTGCTGCAGTCTTGGCCATTACTGCTGTTGTTCAACAAGCAAGGAGAGCAGGGTAGGAGGATGAGAATTACTTTTGCACTGCATGACCTGTGTGCAGAAGATAACTTAATTCTGGGACATGGGTGTGGTTTTTAACTCCTGGGCGGAAATTCCGCAAAGCGAGCAGAATTAATGTCCGGGAGCAGCAGGAGGCTGGCCTGACGATTTTAACGACTGGGCCTCATTAGCAAGCCACTTGGTGACTTCCCGATCAAAAAGGCTGGGAAGTCAACAGGAAGCAACTGCCTGGCTGTTAAAATTGGGAAGCAGGAGGTTGCCACCGCGAACCCAGGGGAGCGGTCCCTGGCACAAGGTAAGTGCTCTGGGAGGGGAATCCCGATCGGGGGGAGGTGGGTAGCCTGGGGCACTGGAGACACAAGGGCCGGAATCTTTATCTTGGAGTTGGGTTGCATGCGTGCGGGCCGCGTAGTGGGTCGGGAATCCGAAGATGTGAACAACGCATTCTGCAGTATGAGTTTTACTTAATGGCCCCAATTAAAACAGTCATGCGCGTTCCCCGGCCCAATTAAATGGAGCGGTTCTGATGACGTCATCGATGATATTTAAAGCAGTCTTGCACACATCTCATTTGAAGGTTGATGTAGGAGTGCATAAGTTGGTTTCCAGAGATCTCAATAACGTGATAAAGCTGTGGGTCATGGAGACAAGGCAGAGGGCCGCACCAAGATTCAACGATGCCTCCCTGGAAGTTCTAGTGCCGGCAGTAATAGCACGCAGGGCGGTCCTCTTCCCTGGCAATTGACGCAAACGACCACCCAAAGACACAAAAAGGGCATGGCTGGAGATCGCAGAGGAGGTCAGAAGCAGTGATTTGGTCAGGAGGTCGTGGATCCAGTGCCGGAAAAGATTCAATGATCTAATGAGGTCAGTAAAGGTGAGTACAATGCCACACTCACCTACATCCTGATGTGCCTGTCACCACAACCCCATCACTCTGCTTTCCCAAGCCTACTCCTGCACATCATTCCTCACATCAACCTACCTTGCAGGTCCACCCGTTCTTCTCTGTCTATGTACCTACTCACAGCCCCATCTGTCTAACCACCACTGATACTCACCCTCATCCTAATGCAATCATAGCAAGTAACACCACAGAAGGAGGCCATTTGGCTATGTCAAGCCACTCCCTCATAGTCACCCTCTACAGATGTAGCCCATCCATTCCTTACACTCATTCCATCTCACTCACTCAAAGTTCACTTCTTTCCCTCCTTGTAGGAGAAGAGAGCCAATAACAATAGGGAGAGGCAGAGAACCCGGAGGTGGCCCTCTAGTCTTCAGTCAATTGACTCCAGCAGAGGAGGAGGCCCTGAAGATCTCTGGAGTTGCAGAGCTGCTAGCGGTGGGAGGCGGAGAGAGGGGAATATCCCAACAACCTGGTGACAGAATTACATCTTATACAGCCACATGGCATACAGCAGTCATTCATATGGTGACTGATGTCAGCAGCCAGTGAAATGTCATCATGTGCATAACGGTAACATTACCCATTCTTATCATTGCATTTCTGAGTCATGTCTTTACTCTCCCACAGGTCCATCAAGTGCCCCCACCTGGAGGAGGAAGCTGACTCCTCAGAGGAAGCTCCAGCCTCTGAGGGTGCACCGCCAGCAGACCCAAGCGCAGCAAGCACCAGCACAGAAACGCACACTTCGGTGGGTCCTGTGCGAGATAGAATAGTGATGTCAGCTGGTGTCTCTCACATCACATGTAAGCAAGAGCAGATGGTGTTGACAGGGACAGCAGTGGAGACTCCTCGTCGGAGAGCGCAGGACGCTCCAAGCTCTGGGAGCTGCATGCAAATGCTGAACCTTGGGGGCCATCGAGAAAGAGGGTGATCTTGGAGGGGCAGCAACAATTGCATGAGGCTCTGCCAGCTTTTGCAGCTGTGATTTCTGCAAATGTGCAGAGAATGGAGCAGTTCTTCTCCAACATTAGCATCACCATCTCGCAGGCGATGGCGACAATGTGCTGTTTCATGGAAAGGATGGCCACCTTCATGGAGTAGCAAATAGGCCAGTCACATGAGAACATGCTTGCTGTGGGCAACAGATGGCAGACGATCATAGACCTCATCTCGAGGAGGGATATAAACGTAGATTTGGGCATTCATTGCCCCACTGATGTGCAGCAAGATGCTCTCCAGCTCCTAGCTAGTAGGGAAGTGCGGGTGACCCATGAAAGGGATGATGTTGAGAGGAGACATGGACTGGGGGCTCTTCTCAAAGCGCTCCCACTTCTTCCCCATTGCCTCCCCCTCAGTCAGAGCCTCGCATGCTTCCTCAGATCCCGATGGCCGAGTCTGTCCCTGCACAGTCGCAGGACGAGCAGTCTTTGATGGGGCCCTCACAGGCTCCAAAACCCAGAGGACATCCGCCAAAAGTGTCTAAGCAGTCACAGCAAGGAAATGAGCAGCCTGCCTCTACCTCTGCTGAAGCCACAGGGGTTGCACCTTGTAGAAGCACGCGGAAATGAAAAAAGACACAATCGTAGATCCATAAGAGTATGCACATAGGTGTATGAACAAATGTTAATGCTAAGTTTCAGTTATATTAATGACAGAGATAAATTTATTTCTTTGCACCACTTTTCAGTCTTGTCCATTTTTGCCTGCTACCTGGGAAATGACTAGTCACTTGGAGTGAATTACTTAACCTTGAGCAATGGGGATTTGGGTGAGAGGAATGGATTGATCATTGTAGGGCTGCTTTATGGTGTTGTTGGGAGGGTTGGTGGACGGGGGGAACGTAGTACAGCATGTGGCAGCCATATGGGTGCATTGGAGCAAGTTTAGTAAATCTGGCCATCCCGGGCCTCCTGGTTGGCATTGTGCGCCGCTGCTGGTGGCATCTCCACCTCAGGTTCATCCTCCTCCTCCTCTGAAGAGGCTGTGTGCTCTGCACCTTGCTTCTCCTGCAGCTCCAATCCTGGCTGCTGCACTATGTTGTGCAGCGCGCAGCAAACAACAATGATTCTGGAGACCTTGGCTGGTGCTTACTGAAAGGCTCCTCCAGATCTGTCAAGGCATCTGAAGCGCATCTTCAGCATGCCTACTGCGTGCTCTATGACACATCTGGTGGACATGTGGCTATCATTATAATGCTCCTGGGCCTCAGTACTTGGCCACCTCAAGGGTATCATGAGCCACGTCTTCAGTGGATAGCCCTTGTCTCCATGCAGCCAGCCGGTAAGTCTGTTTGGAGGTGCGAAGAGCTGAGGGAGGGGGGACTGGCGCAGCACGAAAGAGTCATGACAGCTGCCAGGGAATTTGGCGCACACATGCTTGATGATCTTTTTATGGTTGCAGACGAGCTGCACATTGAGGGAGTCGAAGCCTTTACGGTTCACAAACACTCCTGGGTGATGTGGGGGTGCCTTGATGGCCACATGTGTGCAGTCAATGACGCCCTGCACCTGTGGGAAGCCAGCCAGAGCCACAAAGCCGAGCGCCTGCTCAGTAACACTGGCTTCCTCAGTGGCAAAGTTGACATAATTGGCTGACTTGTGAAACATGGCATCGGTCACCTGGGTGGTTTATCTGTGGGCAGCCAACTGCAAGATCCTGAAAATGTCTGCTGCAGATCCCTGGAAGGAGCCTGAGGCTAAGAAGTTGAGGGCGGTGGTGTCTTTGACACGCACTGGTAAGGCGTGTCCACCAGGTCCTCTGGGCAGCAGGTCTTCTTCCAGAAAGCTACAAATGTCTGCCACAACCTGACGCGATAGCCCGAGCCTCCTGAAGCACTGCTGCTCAGTCATGTCCAGGAAGCTCATCCTCTGCCTGTATACCGTGTTGGGGGTATCGCCTCCAGTGTGGTGCACCCCTGTGTTGATCCCCTCTCTCCTGTGGAGTAGCAGGTCAGTGAGGAGAAGGCTACTGTTGTGGCTGCTGCTGGTGGTGTTGTTGGTGCTGGGGCTCATCTTGGTCCGATTCTGAGGTCCAAGGTGAGACAGCATAAGCAGCACCCATGCTGATGTAATAGATGGCAGGTAAAGTGGAGATCAGAGGCCCAATCCCTCAATGTTATGATAGTTACTAACAATTTGGTGAGTGGCTTCCAAGGTTGCAGAAATGACCTGCAAACTGCTGACAGCTAAATCTCTGCACAAAATGGAGTCAGCAGGAGCCTTTCCATTAGCCAAGTAATCAGGTGGAATGTGGGAGCACTTATGTGTTTTTCCCAGCTGTCAATTAATGGACTTGCACAATGGCCACTGAGCTTCCCCCTCCCCTTCAAAGACGAGGTTACCGAGGTGCATAAATCCCGTGCTTAAGAAGTTAAAGCCAAAAGCTGCTGTTAAAAAGCCTCTTAAAGGTCTTTCAACAAGTATTTAAGTACTTCATTGAGGTTGCCCGCCTCTGCCGAGCGGGTCCGTGGCGTGCTGGGAAACGTGCCCGAGTTAAATGCAGATGTCGGAGGGATGACAACGGGTTCCCGATGTGCTGGCAATTTTGCCGATTTTTACTGCTGACCCGCCCCCAAACCCACACGCTTCGGACTGGGAAAATTCCAGCCAAGGTTTCTTTGCTCCTCCTGGCCTACAAGGAAGCTTGTAAAAAGTTTTGCAAACTTACCTTACTCTTCTGGTCCTGGCTGCCGTTCCTGGCAAGTTATGGCTAGTGGGAAAGCCACCACTGCTCTGGCACTGAGACCTCAAGTTAAAATAGCAGATCCAGCCCGATGATGTAATCAGAGCCCGATCTTCATACTTAAAAAGGATGCCGCCCACTTGATTATTTTCCACAATGTTATGAACTATGTTGAATTTGAAAATACACTGAACAGTGACTGCAAAATTAAACCAACATTTTAACATTTAAGATTTTCTACATCTTTTGGCACTATAACCCTGGACATGCATCTAAGAATCATGAATAACATTAATATCTATAATTTAAGATTCATGAAAAATCATGTTATTTAAAGTTATCACCCATTAAAAGCAAAATAAAATAGCTGCATAGCAGCAGTTTATAGCGTATAAACACACAATTTAAAGTCTCTAAATGTTATCATTTATTGTTTATTGAATCTTACTTTTAGTTTGCGGCGGGCATTGAATTCCTGAAGTTTCTTTTGTGCATTGTCCATGTGTACGAAATTTGCAGCTTTTCCTGTTACCCAGGGGTGTTGTAGGGCCTGATAGGTAGTTAGACGTTTCTTAGGATCCAAAAGAATCAACCGTCTAACCTAAAAAAAGTAATTTTCATACAGAATAAAAAACTTATTCAATACCTATCATTCAAGTTTTTCAATTGATAGCCACAACATGCCTCCAGTACTGCAAACCCACACTTCATAGTCTTCTTATGAAGTAATAGAGTTGGAGACTAATGAGTTACAGCAAGGATGGAGGTAATGGCCATACACTAAATTAGTGATTCTCAGGGGAGTAACTTAATATTAAACTGGACTTTCATGTAGTTAATTATTTTCAGACAGTCTTCATTATGATCTTGATTCCTTATTTATCTTTTTTTAAATTTGAGAAGCCTAGATGAAAGGCCAATCCCCATTGTGCAGACACCACCAGATTAAAAAGGGTATTACAGAAGATGAGATACATCAGAAAATAGTGATTAGGTGATATGGTTTAACAACTTGAAGATTGCAGGAGGAAAGAAAGACTGAGGAAGGTAAGACATTTTGAGGTCCTGAAAATAATGTGTTAGGATAGAACTGATTTCAACACAATGAGGATGTAGAGAGGAGGAAAGCCATGTAGAATTGCATAGTCAAGATTTGTTAACAAGAAAATAGCTGTTTGCATTTATATGGTAGGGTAATTTTCTGACTTTGCATTTCTGGCAGGGAGACTTGCCTGCTGGGAGCACAAAGCTGGAAAATTACTCCTGGTGTTAACAAATCATAGAACCTCGTCACCAAACTAATGAATGGATTTTGTCTGGAGCAAACATGTCTTGTGGCATCATGGATGCATCAGATGTTAGGTAATTTGGGAATTTTCCATCAGTTTAATGCCTACTGACAAATGTCAAAAATATTTTGATGATATACAAAAATAATGTTCAAAAAATTGACAACTTATAAACATATGTAACATCTGTGTACATACACCCACAGGTCTCTCTGTTCCTGCACCCCCTTTAGAATTGGCATTTAGAAAAGTATGGGTTAATAAATGAAAGTCAGCACAGATCTGTTAAAGGCAAATTGTGTTTGACTAATTTGACTGAGTTCTTTGATGAAGTAACGGAGAGGGTTGATGTGGGTAGTGCTGCTGATGTATATATGGACATTCAAAAGGCATTTGACAAAGTACCACATAATAGACTTGTTAGCAAAATTAAAGCTCATGGGATTAAAGGGACAGTGGCAGCACGGTTACAAAATTGGCTAAGGGACAAAAAGTAGTGGTGAACGGTTGTTTTTCAGACTGGAGGGAAGTATACAGTGGTGTTCCCCAGGGGTCGGTATTAGGACCACTGCTCTTTTTGATATATATTAATGACATGGACTTGAGTATACATGGCATAATTTCGAAGTTTGCAGATGATACAAAACTCGGAAATGTAGTAAACAATGAGGAGCATAGTAACAGACTTCAGGAGGAAATAGACAGACTGGTGAAATGAGCAGACACATGGTAAATGAAATTTAACACAGAGAAGTGTTACATTATTTCAGATTTCCAGAACCGTGAAGTGATACATTTTGGTAGGAAGAATGAGGAGAACTGAATGGTAGAATTTTAAAGGGGGTGCAGGAACAGTGAGACCTGGGGGTATATGTACACAAATCTTTGAAGGTGACAAGACAAGTTGAGAAGGCAGTTAAAAAAGCATATGGAACCCGTGTATTTATTAATGGAGGAATTGAGTACAAAAGCAAGGAAGTTATGCTCAACCCTCGGCCTCTTACACTGTTCCAACAAAGCTCAACGTAAGCTCGAGGAACAGCACCTCATCTTTCAATTAGGCACCTTACAGCCTTCTGGACTCAACATCAAGTTCAACAATTTCAGACTATAACCTCAGCCCCTATATATTTTTTTTCTTTCACATGGCAGCTGTTGATGATTCTGCCATTGCCATTTACACTTCATCTAGAGTCATCTTTTGTTTCTTAAACTTGTCCCATTACCATTTCCTTTTGCCTTGCACCATCATCTCTTTTGTCTTTTAATCTCTCCTGCCTTCCAGCCTATCACAGACCTTCCCTTTGTTCTTTCCTCCACTCCCCCCTTTCCCTGCCCCTACACTTGCTTAAAAATCCGTTACTTCTCTAACTTTTTCCAGTTCTGACGAAGGGTCATCGACCTGAAACGTTAACTCTGTCTCTCTCTACGGGGGGCACGGTGGCATAGTGGTTAGCACTGTTGCCTCACAGCGCCAGGGACCCGGGTTCAAATCTGGCCTCGGGCGACTGTCTGTGTGGAGTTTGCACATTCTCCCTGTGTCTGCGTGGGTTTCCTCCGGGTGCTCCGGTTTCCTCCCACAGTCCAAAGATGTGCAGGTTAGGTTGATTTGGCTATGATAAATTGACCCTTAGTGTTAGGGGATTAAATACGTGGGGTTACGGGGATAGGGTGGGATATGTGTCGGTGCAGGCTCGATGGGCCGAAATGGCCTCTATCTGCACTGTAGATTCTGTGATTCTGTGATGCTGCCTGACCTGCTGAGTGTTTCCAGCATTTTCTGTTGTTATTTCAGATTTCCAGCATCCGCAGTATTTTGCTATTGTTGAAGTTATGCTCAACCTTTATAAAACACGGGTTAAGCCTCAGCTGGAGTATTGTGTTCAATTCTGGGCACCACAATTTAGGAAGGATGTCAAAGAGAGGGTGCAGAAGAGATTTACTTGAATGGTACCAGGGATGAGGGACTTCAGTTATGTGGAGAGACTGGAGAAGCTGGTGTTGTTCTCCTTAGAGCAGAGAAGGTTATGAGGAGATCTGATAGAGGTGTTCAAAATCATGAATGGTTTTGATAGAGTAAATAAAGAGAATCTGTTTCCAGGAGCAGAAGGGTCAGTAACCAGGTGACATAGATTTATGGTGATTGGCAAAAGAACCAGAGGTGACATGAGGAAACATTTTTTTACACAGTGAGTTATTTTGATCTGGAATGCACTGCCTAAAAGGGTGGTGGAAACAGATTCATTAGTAACATTCAAAAAAGAATTGGATTCATGCTTGAAGGGAAAAAAAATTACAGAGCCATGGGGAAAGAGCAGGGGAGTGGGATTATTTAGATAGCTCTACCAAAGAGCCGACACATTGGGCTGAATGGCCTCCTTCTATGCTGTATGATTCTATGATTGATTTTGCACATTTGTCAATTGTGTACTAATGAAACAACCAGCTAATGTATTAGAAAGGAGCACCAAGTGTGAAGTAACTACTGTATAATACAACACTTCAGGTAATCACTGTGATTCTGCATTTTCTATGTAACATTCAATGAGATGTCATAGAACATCATACAATAACTAAAAATAACAATTAAGTCAAACATTGAGGAGCAGCTTTCACTTGAGTGTCAGGTAACAGCTCATTTAATATTGAACAGTAGACAGGAAAGACCTGGGTTCAAAAAAGGACCGGATGCAATACTGATAAAAATTATGCTTTATTTAATAAAAATAAACAAATTATATTGCAATTCATTCATGGTTAAAATTAATTTTTAACTTTACTAGTTTACAGGTGCCGTAACAGGACAACAGTGTATACTTGTATAGCTCTTTTAAGGTAGTGAAACATTCCTAGGTGTTTCACAAGAAGGCGAGAAATTCAGACACTAAGCAGGAATTGGAAGAAGAGTTAGAATGCAATGCTCCATCTCACCCTCAGTAAGCTCCCCGCTGGAGTGGAGCTAAGTTACAGAACAAACGGGAAACTGTTCAACCTCCGTCGGCTCCAGTCCAGATCCAAGGTTGTTCCATCCTCTGTCGTCGAATTACAGTATGCAGACGACGCTTACGTCTGCGCTCACTCAGAGGTCGAACTCCAAACCATCGTCAACACCTTCACCGAAGCGTACGAGAGCATGGGCCTGACACTAAACATCCGTAAGACAAAGGTCCTCTACCAACCTGCCCCCGCCACACAGTACTGCCCCCCGATTATCAAAATCCACGACAAGGCCTTGGACAACGTGGACCACTTTCCATACCTCGGGAGCCTACTGTCAACAAGGGCAGATGTCGACGACGAAGTCCAACACTGCCTTCAATGTGCCAGTGCAGCCTTCGGTCGCCTGAGGAAGAGAGTGTTTGAAGACCAGGACCTCAAACCCGGCACTAAGCTTATGGTCTACAGAGCAGCAGCGATACCTGCCCTGCTGTATGCCTCAGAGACATGGACCATGTACAGCAGGCACCTCAAAGCACTGGAGAGATACCACCAACGCTGCCTCCGCAAGATCCTGCAAATCCATTGGCAGGATAGGCGCACCAACGTCGGTGTTCTTGCTCAGGCCAACATCCCCAGCATCGAAGCTTTGACCACGCTCGATCAGCTCCGATGGGCGGGTCACATTGTCCGCATGCCTGATACGAGACTCCCAAAACAAGCGCTCTACTTGGAGCTCCGGCACGGCAAGAAAGCCCCAGGTGGGCAGAGGAAACGCTTCAAGGACACTCTCAAAGCCTCCTTGAAAAAGTGTAGCATCCCCACCGACACCTGGGAATCCCTGGCCCAAGACCGTACAAAGTGGAGGAGAAGCATCCGGGAAGGCGCCGAACACCTTGAGTCTCTTCGCTGGGAGCAAGCGGAAGCCAAGCACAGGCAGCGCAAGTCAACCCAAGCACCCCACCCACCCGCCCCTTCAACCACCATCTGCCCCACCTGTGACAGAGACTGTATGTCCCGCATTGGACTCATCAGTCACCTGAGAACTCATTTTTAATGTGGAAGCAAGTCATCCTCGGTTCTGAGGGTCTGCCTAAGAAGTAGGGGAGATGACTGACGGTCGGTAGGTTTTGAGTAAACTTTTAAAGATGAGGAGGGGTGTAACAAAGGGGACGTGGTTAAGGAAAATAATTCCAGAGAGCATGGTGCATGGTAGTTGAAAGCTATACCACTGATAGTGAATCAAGAGAAGGGGGTAATCGCAATAGGTCAGCCTCAGAACAGTGGAGGGTGTGATCTAGGATGCAAGGATGGCGGAGGATGATGTAGGCAGAATAAGGCCATGGAGGGATCTTTAGACAAAGTTGGAGATTTCAAAATCAACGTATTGTGGAGTAGGGAACGAGTGGAAGTCAGTGAGGATAGGGCTGATGGGTGAGCAGGACTTTACAGGATAGAATGCTGATGACAAAGTTCTGGATTAGTTGGAGTTTGTGTAGGATGATGTTCAAAAGGGCGATGAGAGCATTGAAGAAATGAAATAACAGCAGAAATCGTTGGAAAAACTCAGCAGGCCAGGCAACATCCGTGGAGAGAGAAACAGAGTCAACGTTTCGGGTCGAAGACCCTTCTACAAATGAATCCTGGTATTGACAAAGGCTGATGCGGATTTTAGCGGCTGTGGGGTGAGGTGAGGATAGATGCAAACATTATTGTCAAGGTGGAAATAGGCTGTGCCAATGATGGATTGGATGTGAGATTTGAAGCTCAGATTAGTTCAGAATCAAATAGACACTTAGGTTGCACACTATTGGGTTTAGTCATAGAGTGTCATAGAGCTATACAGCACAGAAAGAGGCCCTTCGGCCCATCGCGTCCACGCCGGCCATCAAGCCCTGTCTAATCTAATCCCATTTTCCAGCATTTGGTCCGTAGCCTTGTATGCTATAGCATTTCAAGTGCTCATCCAAATGCTTCTTGAATGTTGTGAGGGTTCCTGCCTCTACCACCCTTTCAGGCAGTTAGTTCCAGATTCCAACTCACCCTTACCCTGAGTGAACAACTAAGCAGAGTGGTGGAATCAGGGACTAGGTTCAGAGTTTCTGACTAGAGCTAAACATGGTGGCTTTGTTCTTGCCAATGGTTGGCTGGAGGAAGTTCCAGCTCTTTCTCCTGGAAGATTTCTTTCTTCATTTTTACTGTGCAAATTTTTTTTTGCTGCTGCAGCCATTTTTGATTTTGGTGAGAACTGTTGGTTTATCAAGTAAAAAAATAACCAAAACCAATTTGTTACCCACATTGGAATATCAGATTACAAGGATTATCCAGTGCAAAATGCACTGCACTAAAGTGTTTTCTGACCAGAAATCAGATAAATGAGAGATTTAGATTAAAAAGTTCCAAATTAAACAGGGTAGACTACTGATAAACATAGAAACATAGAAGATAGGAGCAGGAGTAGGCCATTAGGCCCCTCGAGCCTGCTCCGCCATTTAATGAGATCACGGCTGATCATCCAAATTCAGTACCCTGTCCCTGCTTTCTCCCCATATCCCTTTAGCCTTATTATATTTATATACCCTTATCCTTCTTGAATATATTTAATGAATTGGCCTCAACTGCCTTCTGTGGTAGAGAATTCCACAGGTTCACCACTCTCTGGGTGAAGAAATTCCTCCTCATCTCTGTCCTAAATGGCTTACCCCTTATCCTTAGGCTGTGGCCCCTGGTTCTGGACTCCCCCGCCATCGGGAACATCCTTCCTACATCTAATCTGTCTAGCCCTGTTAGAATTTTATAAGTTTCAATGAGATCCCCTCTCATTCTTCTAAACTCCAGCGAGTATAAGCCCAATTGACCCAATCTCTCCTCATACATCATTCCTGCCATCCCAGGTATCAGTCTGGTGAATCTTCGCTGCACTCCCTCCATGGCTAGAACATCCTTCCTCAGATAAGGCGACCAAAACTGCACACAATACTCAAGGTGTGGTCTCACCAAGGCCCTGTACAACTGCAGCAAGACATCCTTGTTCCTGTACTCAAATCCTCTCGCTACGAAGGCCAACATACCATTTGCCTTCTTAACCACTTGCTGCACCTGCATGCTTACCTTCAGCGACTGGTGCACAAGGACACCCAGGTCTCGTTGCACTTCCCCTTTTCCTATTGCCGTTCAGATAATAATCTGTCTCCCTGTTTTTGCCACCAAAGTGGAAAACCTCGCATTTATCCACATTATACTGCATCTGCCATACGTCTGCCCAATCACCCAACCTGTCCAAATCATACTGGAGTTTCTCTGCATCCTCCTCACAGCACACACGCCCACCCAGCTTTGTGTCATCTGCAAACTTGGAGATATTACATCTAGTTCCCTCGTCTAGATCATTAATATATATTGTGAATAGCTGGGGTCCTAGCACCGATCCCTGCGGTACCCCACTAGTCACTGCCTGCCACTCAGAAAAAGACCCGTTTATTCCAACTCTTTGCTTCCTGTCTGCCAACCAGTTCTCTATCCAAGTCAGTACCTTGCCCCCAATCCCATGTGGTTTAACTTTACATGCTAATCTCTTATGTGGGACCTTATCAAAAGCCTTCTGAAAGTCCAAATACACCACATCCACTGGTTCTCCCTTATCTATTCCACCAGTTACATCCTCAAAAAATTCCAGTAGATTAGTCAAGCACGATTTACCTTTTGTAAATCCATGTTGACTTTGTCTGATCCTGTCACTGTTTTCCAAGTGCTCTGCTATTACATCTTTTATAATGGACTCCAGCATTTTCCCCACTACCGATGTCAGGCTTACTGGTCTATAATTCCCCGTTTTCTCTCTACCACCTTTTCTAAATAGTGGGGTAACATTAGCTACCCTCCAATCCATGGGAACTGTTCCAGAGTCTATAGAATTTTGGAAGATAAAATTCCATCTCTTCATTTTCCTTCATAGAAACATAGAAGATAGGAGCAGGAGTAGGCCATTCGGCTCTTCGAGCCTGCTCCGCCATTCAATGAGATCATGGCTGATCATCCAAATTCAGTACCCTGTCCCTGCCTTCTCCCCATATCCCTTGATCCCTTTAGCCTCAAGAAATATATCTAACTCCTTCTTGAATATATTTAATGAACTGGCCTCCACTGCCCTCTGTGGCAGAGAATTCCACAGGCTCACCACTCTCTGGGTGAAGAAATTCCTCCTCATTTCAGTCCTAAATGGCTTACCCCTTATCCTTAGACTGTGACCCCTGGTTCTGGACTCCCCGGCCATCAGAAACATCCTTCCTGCATCTAGTCTGTCGAGACCTGACAGAATTTTATAGGTTTCGATGAGATCCCCTCTCAATCTTCTAAACTCCAGTGAGTATAAGCCCAATCGACACAATCTCTCCTCATACGTTATTCCTGCCATCCCAGGTATCAGCCTGGTGAATCTTCGCTGCACTCCCTCCATGGCAAGAACGTCCTTCCTCAGGTAAGGTGACCAAAACTGCACACAATACTCAAGGTGCGGTCTCACCAAGGCCCTGTACAACTGTAGCGAGACATCCTTGTTCCTGTACTCGAACCCTCTTGCTACAAAGACCAACATACCATTTGCCTTCTTAACCGCCTGCTGCACCTGCATGCTTACCTTCAGCAACTGGTGCACAATAACACCCAGGTCTCTTTGCACTTCCCCTTCTCCCAATCTATTGCCATTCAAATAATAATCTGCCTTCCTGTTTTTGCCACCAAAGTGGATAACCTCACATTTATCCACATTATAGTGCATTTGCCATGTTTCTGCCCAATCACCCAACCTGTCCAAATCGTACTGGAGTTTCACGACATCCTCCTCACAGCTTACCCTCCCATCCAGCTTTGTGTCATCCGCAAATTTGGAGATATTACATCCAATTCCCTCGTCCAGATCATTAATATATATTGTGAACAGCTGGGGTCCTAGGAGATTTAGAGGGGATTTGAGGAGGAACTTTTTCACCCAGAGGGTGGTTGGAATGTGGAACTCAATGCCTGAAAGGGTGGTGGAGGCAGGAACCCTCACAACATTCAAGAAGCATTTGGATGAGCACTTGAAATGCCATTGCATACAAGGCTATGGACCAAATGCTGGAAAATGGGATTAGACTGGACAGGGATGGATGGGCGGCGCAGACACGATGGGCCGAAGGGCCTCTTTCTGTGCTGTAAAACTCTATGACTCTAAAACTCTATGACTCTATGACCGATCCTTGCGGTACCCCACTAGTCATTGCCTGCTACTCGGAAAACGACCCGTTTATTCCAACTCTTTGCTTTCTGTCCGCCAACCAGTTCTGTATCCAAGTCAATACCTTGCCCCCAATCCCATATGCCTTAATTTTGCACGCTAATCTCTTATGTGGGACCTTATCGAAAGCTTTCTGAAAGTCCAAATACACCACATCCACTGGTTCTCCTTTATCAAATCATTAGTCACCTTCCTTTTCCTTAGGCATGGTGATGGGGTTCTTTGTTCAAACTGTCACTGAGTTTGCAGTGTGGGTAAACTATCCACGAATAAAAAGATTCTAAAATTTACTAATTTAAAATGATTATTTTACAAAGACTAAAATGCAATGAGATTTTGGGGGTGATTTTGCCAATGGGGGCGCGTTGGAGGCGGGACTGCTGCTTGTCGGGTTTTAGTCTCGCCTCCATCGACTTGTGGCCAACCCACGCTATTTTCCCTTGATTGACCTTGTTAAGCCCGCCCAGCGGGCTTAGCAGGCCAATTAAGGAGAAGCCGGATACAGAGAACGTCAGCGTATGACAGTTCATCTGTTAAATTTTTTTAGATGAATTGTCATCGTTTGGCAGCTCTGTGAAGCTGTCAACCACTGACATTCTCTGTTGTTTGAGGAATCCTTGTACTCAAGACTCATTAAACCTGTTTTGTGAGCAGGAATCAGATGGCTGTTGCATCGGAGAATGCAGCAGCCATTCTGTCATCTCTGCCGGTGAGTAATAGAATCGTACCAAGATGAGCACCACCACCAGCCACACCAGCAGCAACCACAACAGCAGCCTTCTCCTCAACGGCCTGATGGTCCACAGGAGAGAGGGGGGCACCACAGGGCTGCAGCGCACTGGAGGCGATATCCCCAACACAGGGTATACAGGCAGAGGATGAGCTTCCTCAACATGACTGAGCAGCAGTGCATCAGGAGGCTCAGGCTATCAGGCAAGGTCATCGCAGACATTTGTTGCTTGCTGGAACAAGATCTGCTGCCCAGAGGTCCTGGTGGACACTCCTTGCCAGTGACTGTCAAAGTCACCACCGGATTCAACTTCTTCATCTCAGGCTCCTTCCAGGGATCTGCAACAGACATTTGCGGGATCTCCCAGTCGGCTGCACGCAGATGCATCACACAGGTCACCGATGCCATGTTTCACAAGTCAGCCAATTATACCAACTTTGCCATTGATGAAGCCAGTGTTACTGAGCGGGCGCTTGGCTTTGCGGCTCTGGCTGGCTTCCCACAGGTGCAGGGCATCATTGACTGCACACATGTGGCCATGAAGGCACCCCCACATCACCCAGGAGTGTATGTAAACTGCAAAGGTTTCCACTCCCTCAATGTGTAGCTCGTCTGCAACCATAAAAAGATGATTATGCATGTGCGCGCCAAATTCCCTGGCAGCTGTCATGACCCTTTCGTGCTGCACCAGTCCACCCTCCCTCAGCTCTTCGCACCACCAAACACACTTACCGGCTGGCTGCTTGGAGACAAGGGCTATCCACTGAAGATGTGGCTCATGACCGCCCTGAGGAGGCCAAGTACTGAGGCCAAGGAGAGTTATAATGAGAGCCACACGTCCACCAGATGTGTCATAGAGCAAGCAATAGGCATGCTGAAGATGCGCTTCAGATGTCTTGACAGGTCTGGAGGAGCCCTTCAGTACGCACCATCCAGGGTCTCCAGAATCATGTTGTTTGCTGTGCACTGCACAACATAGCGCAGCAACCAGGATTGGAGCTGCAGGAGGAGCATGGCGTACAGCACACAGCCTCTTCAGAGGAGGAGGAGGACGAGCAGGTGGAAGATGAGGAGGAGGAGGAAGAAGCTGAGATGCAGGTGCCACGAGCAGTAGCGCACATTGCTGTCCGGCAGGCCTGGGATGGCCTCATCATGGCCAGATTTGCTTAACTTGCTCTAATGCAGCCACATGCCTGCCATATGCTGTACTAACTTTCCCCCTCGCAACAACACCATAAAGCATCCCTACAATCATAGAATCCAAGAAAGTTACAGCATGGAAGGAGGCCATTTAGGTCCATCGTGCCCGTGCCGGCCAACAAAGAGCTATCCAGCCTAATCCCACTTCCCAGCTCTTGGTCCGTAGCCCTGCAGGTTACAGCATCCCAAGTGCACATCCAAGTACTTCTTCAATGTGGTTAGGGTTCCTGTCTCTACCACCCTTTCAGGCAGTGAGTTCCAAACCCCCACAACCCCCTGCTAAGGGAAATAGGTTCTTTCTATCCACTTTATCTATGCCCCTCATAGTTTTATACACCTCAATAAGGTCTCCCCTCAGTCTCCTCTGTTCCAAGGAAAACAGACCCAGCCTCTCCAGTCTTTCCTCATAACTAAGATTCTCCACTCCCAGCAACATCCTTGTAAATCTCCTCTGTACCCTCTCTAGTGCAATCACATCTTTTCTTTAATGTGGTGACCAGAATTGCACGCAGTACTCCAGCTGAGGCCTAACTAGTGTTTTATAAAGTTGAAGCATAACCCCCAGAAATGGTTCCAATTCCTCAGGAATCTAAAGCCCTCCCTCCTACACCATCTCTCCAGCCATGCATTCATCTGCTCTATCTTCCTATTTCTGAACTCACTAGCACGTGGCACTGGTAGTAATCCGGAAATTACTACCTTTGAGGTCCTGCTTTTGCTCTCAATTTGGCCATTGCTTTCACCCAAAGGCCCAATGCTCCAGGTTAAATAATGTGTCACCATTCACTCCAACGTTTGAGGCAAAAATGGACAAGTCCCGAAAGTGGTGCAAAGTAAAACAATGATGTATCCAATCAAAACAAATGAAATTTAGCACTAACATTTGTTGATACACCCACGTGCTTACCCTTGTGCCTCTACTTTTGCGTCATTTTTCATTTGCAAGTGCTTCTACGAGGTGCAACCCTTGTGGCTTAAGCAGAGGTAGTTGCAGGCTGCTCACTTCCCTGCTGCGACTGTGTAGACACTTTTGGTGGACATCCACTGGGTTTTGGAGCCTGTGATGGCCCTGCCAAAGTCTGCTCCTCCTGTGATTGTGCAAGGGCAGACTCGGCCATTGGGATCCAGGAGGCATCTTGGGCTCTGACTGCAGGGGAGAAATCGGAGAGCTTTGAGAAGAGCCCGCACTTCCATGTCCCCTCTCACCATCACCTCTCTTATGGGCCACCTGCACTTCCCTGCTAGCGAGGAGCTGGCAAGCACCTTGCTGCACAGCAGTGGGGCGATGAAGGCCCAAGTCATCGTTTACATCCCTCCTTGAGAGGAGGTCTATGAGTGCCTGCCATCTGTTGTCCACAGCTAGCATATGCTCATGTGAGAGGCGCATTTGCTGCTCCATGCAGGTGGCCATCCTTTCCATGGAACGGTACATCGTCGCCATCGCCTGCGACATAAGAAATAGGCGAAGGAGTAGGCCATTTGGCCCTTCGAGCCTGCTCCGCCATTCAATAAGATCATGGCTGATCTTCTACCTCATTTCCATTTTCCTGCACTATCCCCATATCCCTTAATATTCAAAAATCTATCGATCTCTGTCTTGAATATACTCAATGACTGAGCCTCCACAGCTCTCTGGGGTAAAGAATTCCAAAGATTCACCACCCTCTGAGTGAAGAAATTTTTCCTCATATCAGTCCTAAATGTCTGACCCCTTATTCTGAGACTGTGACCCCTGGTTCTAGACGCCTCAGCCAGGGGTCACAGTCTCAGAATAAGGGGTCAGGCATTTAGGACTGATATGAGGGAAAATATCTTCCCTGCAACTACCCTGTCAAGCCCTGTAAGAATTTTGTATGTTTCAATGAGATCACCTCTCATTCTTCCAAACTCTAGATAATATAGGCCTAGTCTACTTAATCTCTTCTCATAGGACAACCGCCCCCCCCCCCCATCCCAGGAACCAGTCTGGTGAACCTTCGTTGCACTCCCTCTATGGCAAGTATATCCTTCCTTAGGTAAGGAGACCAAAACTATACACAATACTCCAGATGTGGTCTCACCAGGGCCCTATATAATTGCAGTAAGAAGTCTTTACTCTTATACTCAAATCCTCTTGTAATAAAGGCCAACATACCATTTGCTTTCCTAATTGCTTGCTGTACCTGCATGTTAACTTGACATGGTGGTACTCATGTTGGAGTTGGACTACTCAATTCTCTGAACATTTGCAGACATCGTGGCTGCAAAAGATGCCAGAGCCTCATGCAATTGTTGCTGCCCCTCCAAGATCACCCTCTTTCTCGATGGCCCCCAAGGCTCATCATCTGCATGTAGCTGAGCAGAGCTTGGAGCGTCCTGCGCCCTCCAATGAGGAGTCTCCACTACTGTCCCTGTCAACACCATTGTTCTTGCTCACTTGTGAATTGTGAGACACCAGGGCCTAGAAATTGAGTTTTGGCTTAGCCAGGGCTTTAGCGCCGGAAGTTAGTGCCGGCGCTAAGTCCCCCTGCGCGCGCCAAAAATTCAGCAGGGCCGCGCCCAAACGGCTGCCGGCGCTACTGAAGGGTCTTTGCGGCGGTAAATCGGCGCTAACTGCCGTTTCGCGCCGCAATTCCGGCGCTGCGGCACCCGATGCGGTGCGGCAGGCTCGGGAAGTGCAGGCCTCCTCCTTCCCTTAAGGAGGAGCTGCCTGCACCCGGCCGCGGCCCGCGAAAATCTTTTTAAAAATGAGCCCGGCACCTCGGACAAGTGCCGGGCTTGCTTCTGTTCCGGGGGGGGGGGGGGGGGGGGGGAAGTCCGGGGAGGGAGCTGCGGCCAGGCGGCCGGCGGGAAAGCGGCCGGCCGCCGCGGGGCCTTTAATGCGCCGGCGCAAAGACTTGTAAGACTCTGTTGCCAGAGTCTTAGTTGCGGCTGCCATGGGCGAGGCGGCCGCAACTGAATTTCGGCGCTGGGGCCCGTCGGCATGGCAACCGGGACGCTGCGCACACCGATGACGTCATTGGTGCCGGCGCAGCGCTACCGGTCTACCGCGGCGGAAGGGCCCCAGGCAATTTCGGCGCCGGCGCCAATTGCAGCGCTAGGCCCTCTAGCGCCGCAAAATCGGCGCTAAGGGCACTCAATTTCTAGGCCCAGGTGTCTCTAATCTATGGCGCAAAGAACCCACCAAGATGTGTGTATCTGCGCTGGTGCTGGGTGCACTTGGGTCTGGTGATGCTGCACCCTCAGAGGCTGGAGGTTCCTCTCAGGAATTGTCTTTCTCCTCCGGCTGGAGAGTGCGGTGGGTAGCTGATAGACCTGTGGGAGTGTAAAGAGATGAATTCGAAGTGTTATAATAAGAATGGGTAGTGTTACCATTATGCACATGATATTTCACTGGCTGCTGACATCAGTTACCATACGGGTGACTGTTGTATGCCATGTGGCTTTATAGGATGTGATTCTGTCACCAGGTTGCTGGGATGTCCCCCTCTCTCCGTCTCCTACACCGTCAGCATCGCTGGAGCTCCTGAAATTTCCAGAGCCACTTCCTTTGCTGCTGTGAGGTGTGCAACCACTGGAGGGCCACCTCCGGTTCTCTCCCTCTCCCTGTTGTTGTGGGCTCTCTTCTTCTGCAAGGAGGGAAAGAGAAGTTTGAGTGAGAGTAATGGAATGAGTGTAAGGAATGGATGGGTTACATCTGTAGAGGATGACTATGAGGGTGCCAATGCCAAATGGCCTCCTTCTGTGGTGTTACTTGCTATGATTGTATTAGGTTGAGGGTGATTGTGAGGGGTGGTTAGTCAGATGGGGATGTGAGTATGTACACAGAGAGAGATGGGTGGATGTGCAAGGTATGTTAGTGTAAGGAATGATGTGCAGGAGTAGGCTTGGGAAGGCAGAGTGATGGGGATGTGTTTACAGGCACTTCAGGACGAGGGTGAGTGTGGCATTGCACTCACCTTTCCTGACCTCATGAGATCATTGAAGCGCCTCCTGACCACATTCCTGCTGCTGACCTCCTCAGCAATATCCAGCCAGGCTCTCTTTGTTGCTTGTGGAGGTCTCCTTTGCCTGTCAGCAGGGAAGAGGACCTTCCTGTATGCTCTGACAGCCTCCAGAAGAGTTTGCAAGGAAGAATCAGAGAACCGGGGAGCAGCCCTCTGCCTTTGGCTATCCATGTTTCAAAAGTTTTATCTCTCCTATGGCCTTTCCCTGACACCTTCCACCCTCCCCTGGAAACCTTCAAGTGAGTTCAGTGCAAGGCTGCTTTAAATATGGGCACTGGAAACGAGTCATCGATGATGTCATCAAACCCGCACCATTTAATAGGACCGGGAAACACGCATAACTCTTTCAATTGGGGCCATTAAGTCGCTTTGAGCAGCACGTTGCTGAAAACATCTCGTTTCGGACCCGCTACGCCACCCGCAAGCACACAACCCAACGCAAAGGTGAAAATTCCAGCCACAATGTCCTGGCACAGTTGATGTGTGTCAATGGTGCAATATCATCTGTATAGCTGTCTTGCAACAAGTTACAAATTGCACTTAATGACAGAATTCAACAAATATTGGTTCTTAAACAGTTCTTCCTCCTCCAAATGGCTCCCAAGATATGTTTAGTATGTGCCTGAAAGAATCTGAAGAATACACTCTCAAAACAGACAGAATTCTTTCTAACAAGTATCATGAACACATACACAGAGTGTTATTCACTAGTCAAACTTAAGACGCTGAAAAGAGAAACAGTAATAACCTGTATACATGTGTGTGTGTGTGTATCACACTCACATCCCTCCTCAGTTAGTTACTGGCCTCAACTATCACAGAGGGTAGGCACAGACTGAAGACCTGGGCACTTCTCTATGTCACCTGGACTGCTTGCATGCAGGTGGCTTTTGAGCAACATTAGTAGATGCCTGGGAGCAGGATGCCCTCATGCCCTCTTGATCATCAGTGATGGTGTATGGCTCATGGAGACCCAAAGAAAGAAAAGTACCTTTAAAAGGGGAGTTGTACTCTAGAACAAATATAAGTAGTTAAGTTATGTTTGGGAGTGCGTTCAAATCTGTAACACACTCTCAGAATTTAGATGTTCTATAGTATAATTTAACTGTGTGTGTTACTACTTTATGTCACACTCCGAATCATTATTGATTCTTTAATTAAATGTATTCTCTCACACTAAGTTGATGCCTCAGATCTACAGTATAGATTGTCTGAATAATCCAATAAACACTTCTGACTTATATGTTATAAAGTTATATTAATGCCTGAAAGTATTTAGCTCTTCATTTCATTTCTTAAAACAATGGGGTGAGGAATTAATGTACAACCATGGACTTGTAATAGTGTTAGCCAGAATTGTTTGACATGAGTATCCATAATTTAGGCTAAACATAGGATGCAGTAGAACAAACCTGCAACTATATTCTGTTGTCCCACTTACCAAATCCTTTGCATTAAGTGAGACCTCATCCCACCAGGGGGAGACAAAGTCATATTCACAGTTCAGAATCCTCTTAAACATGTATTGATCGCCCCTCTCATCGTAGAATGGTTCAAAGCCACACAGCCTGACAAAGGAATAAGAAATTGTCAGATAAAAGTTGTTCTATATACATAGGATTACATAGGATATACGACACAGAAACAGGCCATTCGGCCCAACCAGTCCATGTTGGCGTTTATGCTCCACACGAGCCTCCTCTCGTCTTTCCTTATCTAAATCTATCAGCATAATCCTCTATTCCCTTTTCCCTCATATGCTTGTCTAGCCTCCCCTTAAATGCATCTATACGATTTGCTTCGACCACTCCCTCTGGTAGCGAGTTCCACATTCTCACCATTCTTTGGGTAAAGAAGTTTCTTCTGAATTCCCTATTTGATTTCTTGGTGACTATCTTATATGGATGGCCTCTAGTTATGCTCTTCTCCACAGGTGGAAACATTCTCTGTGTCCACTTTATCAAAATTTTTCATAATTTTAAAGACCTCTATTAGGTAACCCCTCAGCACTTTTTTTCAAGAGAAAAGAAACCCAGCCTGTTTATTCTTTCCTGATATGTATACCCTTGCATTTCTGGTATCATCCTTGTAAATTTTCTCTGCACCCTCTCCAATGCCTCTATATCCTTTTTATAATATGGCGACCAGAAGTGTACGCAGTACTCTTAAGTGTGGTCTAACCAAGGTTCGATTCAGGTTTAGCATAACTTCCATACTTTTCAATTCTATCACTCTAGAAATAAACCCTAGTGCTTGGTTTGCTTTTTTTATGGCCTTGCTAACCTGTGTCGCAACATTTAGTGATTTGTGTATTTGTACTCCTAGATCCCTTTGTTCCTCTACCCCACCTAGACTCGCACCCTCCAAGTGATAAGTGACCTCCCTATTCTTCCTACCAAAATGTTATACTGTACCTCACATTTATCTGTGTTGAACTTCATTTACCAATTAAATGCCCATTCTGCAAGTTTATGAATGTCCTCCTGTAACTTGTTGCAGTCCTCCTCAGTATTGACTATCCCCCAAATTTGGTGTCATCCACAAATTTAGAAATCGTGTTTTTGTTTCCAAAGTCTAAATCGTTAATGTAAATTGTGAACAGCAGTGGTCCCAGCACTGATCCTTGTGGAACACCACTACCCACCTTCTGCCACTGTGAATAGCTACCCTTTACTCCTACTCTCTGCTTTTTGTCCTGAAGCCAGCCAGCAATCCATTCTGCTACTTGTCCCCTGACTCCGCATTCTCTGACCTTGTTCATCAGTCTATAATGGGGTACCTTATTGAAGGCCTTTTGAAAATCCAGATAAATTACATCTACTGCATTACCATTGTCTCTCTGTTACCTCTTCAAAAAACTCAATAAGGTTGGTCAAGCGAGACTTTCTCTTTTGAAATCCATGCTATTAATTATTATATTTTTGGTTTCTAGATGTTCTTCTATTTTCTCCTTTAGTAGGGATTCAATTTTTTTTCCTACCACCAATGTTAAGCTGACTGGTCTATAATTCCCTGGACATGTTCTATACCCCTCTTAAATATCGGTATTACGTTAGCTGTCCGGCAGTCCTCTGGCACTACACAGTTTCACAGCCACATCATTTTCCTCAGCAACTGTCTCCGGTTCTGACTTATTCCACGTGGATTCCAACTAAACTTCCACCCTTCGTGTTTCGGATCCACCCAGGTTTACAAATATCTCCAAGGTATTCATCGTTCCTCGAACTACTGCTCTCGCTGCATCTTGAGATCCACGCTCAACGTCATGCGGCGCCACATGAACAACCTCGACCTCTTTCTTCAGCAGCACCGACGCACTCTATCTCAAAGCTGTCCGGGTCCACAGTTCCATTTCATCCTTCGACTCATCCGACGCTTCAACAAAAAACTTTTTTTCTTCCTTTCCGATGTCAAGGATCGCAAGCTTCATCAACTCTTGAACACCAACGCCCCTCCGGAACCTTCTTCTCCTTCACTTTCCTTTGACCCCCCTTCTCCCAATCTCACCCCCTGCCGTGTCTTCACTATCCCCTCTGACCTTCCCCTCTCTGACCCCGAACGATCAGTCCTCAGCAAAGGCCTGAGCTTCATCCCCTTACGCCCCCACCTCAATGAATTTCGAGCTCGGCACGATGTTGAGCTCTCTTTCCGCCGCCTTCAGCTCCGTACCCACTTCTCTGGCCAGGAGTCTTCCCCCTGCACAGCTGACCCTTTCTCCCGCTTTCAGAATTCCTGTTCTACCTGGACCCCTCCCCCTGGCCTCTTACCCTCTCTAGATCTTTTCATCGCTAACTGCTGCCGTGACATTGGCCGTCTCCATTTCTCTGCTCCCCTCACTCACTCCAACCTACCGCCCTCTGAACTTGCAGCACTCCATTCTCTTAGATCCAACCCTGACATTGTCATTAAACCTGCTGACAAGGGTGGTGCTGTTGTTGTTTGGCGCACCGACCTCTACCTAGCGGAAGCTGAACGCCAACTCTCCGACACCTCCTCCTACCTCCACCTGGACCATGACCCCACTACCGAACATCAAACCACCGTTTCCAAGACTGTCACTGACCTCATCTCCTCTGGAGATCTTCCCCCTGCGGCCACCAACCTCATAGTTCCCCAACCCACACAGCCCGCTTCTACCTCCTTCCCAAGATCCACAAACAGGACTGCCCTGGAAGACCCATCGTTTCAGCCTGTTCTTGCCCCACCGAACATATCTCTTCCTATCTTGACTCTACCTTTTCTCCCCTTGTCCAGTCTCTTCCCACCTACATCCGCGACTCTTTGGACGCCCTCCGCCACTTTAACAGTTTCCAGTTTCCTGGCCCTAACCGCCTCCTTTTCACCATGGACGTACAATCCCTCTACACCTCCATCTCCCACCAGGATGGCCTGAGGGCGCTCCACTTCTTCCTTGAACAGAGGCCCGACCAGTCCCCATCCACCACTACCCTCCTCCGCCTGGCTGAACTTGTTCTCACATTGAACAACTTCTTCTTTGACTCCACTCATTTCCTCCAAATTAAAGGTGTTGCTATGGGTACACGCATGGGTCCTAGCTATGCCTGCCTTTTCGTGGGATATGTCGAACAATCTTTGTTCCAGTCCTACTCAGGTCCCCTCCCTCACCTCTTTTTCCGATACATTGATGACTGTATCGGTGCCGTTTCCTGCTCTCGCCCTGAACTAGACAATTTCATTCACTTTGCCTCCAATTTCCACCCTTCCCTCACCTTCACATGGTCCATCTCCGACTCTTCCCTTCCCTTCCTCGACTTCTCCGTCTCCATCTCCGGGGATACGTTATTGACCAACATTCACGACAAGCCCACTGACTCCCACAGCTACCTGGACTACACTTCCTTCCACCCCGCCTCCTGTAAGGACTCTATTCCATTCTCCCAGTTTCTCCGTCTCCGCCGCATCTGCTCTGACGATGCCACCTTCCACACCAGTGCTTCCGACATGTCTTCCTTTTTCCTCAACCGAGGATTCCCCTCTACCGTGGTTGACACGGCCCTCGACCGTGTCCGTTCTATCTCCCGCACTTCTGCCCTCACCCCTGCCCCTCCCTCCCGGAACCATGATAGGGTTCCCCTTGTCCTCACCTTTCACCCCACCAGCCTCCACATTCAACGGATCATCCTCCGCCATTTCCGCCACCTCCAAAGTGATCCCACCACCAAACGCATCTTCCCCTCCCCTCCCCTTTCAGCATTCCGTAGGGACCGCTCCCTCCGAGACACCCTAGTCCACTCCTCTATCACCCCCAGCAACCCTTCCCCTTCGCCCGGCACCTTCCCGTGCAAGCGCAGGAGATGCAACACCTGCCCTTATACCTCCCCCCTTTCCACTGTCCAGGGCCCCAAACACCCCTTCCAGGTGAAACAGCGATTTACTTATACTTCTTGCAATCTAGTATACTGTATTCGCTGCTCACGATGTGGTCTCCTCTACATTGGGGAGACCAAACGCAGATTGTGTGACCGCTTTGCGGAACACCTCCGTTCAGTCCGTAAGGATGACCCCGAGCTTCCGATCGCCTGTCATTTTAATTCACCGCCCCATTCCCACTCGGACCTCACTGTACTCGGGCTCTTGCATTGTTCCACGGAAGCTCAGCGTAAGCTCGAGGAACAGCACCTCATCTTCCGATTAGGCACTTTACAGTCTTCCGGACTCAATATCGAGTTCAACAATTTCAGATCATAACCTCGGCCCCCATTACATTTTTACTTATTTTTTTATCCACCCCTTTGTTTTGGCCTTCCCCCCCCTTTTTTCTCTCCCACATGGCAGCTGTCTCTCATTCTGCCAGCGCATTTCACACCTAATCTAGAGCCGTCTTTTGTCTCCACTAGTCCTATCACCATCTCGTCTCGTTTTGAATACCTCTTAATGTCTCTTCACTTCTCTTTTGTTCTCTCCCAGCCTGGCCTTTTAATCTATTTCATTTCTTGTGCTTTTCCAGTCTTGACAAAGGGTTTGACCCGAAACGTTGACTCTATTTTCTCTCCACGGATGTTGCCTGGCCTGCTGAGTTTTTCCAGCATTTTCTGTTGTTATCTCTGGCACTACACCTGTTTCTAACGAATTATTAAGTATGCGTAGTAATGCCTCTGCTATCTCTTCCCTAGATTGTTTTAAAATGCTTGGATGCAATCCATTCGGACCAGGGGTTTAATCCTCTTTGAGTTTGATTAGTTTCTTTAATATATCCCCTTTTTAAATTTTAAATCCACTTATCTCATTATTAATCTCATCATCCAATGTCATGTCCACCTGTTCTATCTCCCTGGTAAATACTGAAGCAAAATAATTATTTAATATTTCTGCCATGTCTCTATCGTTACCTGTGGTATTATCCTGACTCTCCATTATGGCCCCATTCCCATCCCAACCTTCCTTTTTTTATTGATGTGCCTATAAAATATTTTACTATTTTGTTTTATGTTCCTTAATAATTTAATTTCATAGTTCCTCGTTGCCTCCCTAATTGTTTTTTTGACTTCTCTCCTAATCTTTTCGTATTCTCCCTTATCATGCACTCCCCTGCTGTCTATGTACTTAATGTATGCCTCTTTCCTTACCCTCAATTGTTCCCTTATGGCTTTATTCATCCATGGAGTCTCATTATTGTTTAGTTTGTTCTTTCCTTTTAGCGGGATATATTTTTCCTGTACTCTGCTGAACACCGTTTTAAATGTTTCCCATTGCTGTTCTACATCGTTGTTTGCCAATATTGTTTCCCATTTTATTTTCCCAAGTTCTATTCTCAGCCCCTCAAAATCAGCTTTTCTCCAATCTATTAACCTGGTTTACATCATACTTACATCCTTCTCAATTATCATCTTAAAGTGTATTATATTATGGTCACTATTGCCTATATGTTCCCCTACTTTTACTTCTCTTATCTGCTCTGGTTCATTCCCCATTACTAGATCCAATAGTGAATCCTCCCTTATTGGGCTTTTTACATTTTGGGTTAGAAAAGAGTCCTGTACACATTGTAGGAACTCCATTCCCTTATCCCCTTTACCTACCTCTTTTGTCCAATTAATATCGGGATAGATGATTATTATTCTATGTTTTTTACTCATTTCCCTAATTTCTTCCTCCACCTCCCTTCCACTATTAGTATGTTGCTAATTTATACAAATTAGGGGAGCATGATGCTTTGACTCATTGCTAGTTTGCACCATGAGGTCTGTACCAGGTGTTGGTACTAAATGAAAGGGTTATTTCTACTGCTAAAGTACATGGATGAGTTTCTCATTCAGATTATTACTATATACTTAATTAACAGAACATAAGAAAGTTTGGAATAACAAAAGGCCTGATGCTACATTTTCAGAATCTTACAGTATGTAGGTGATGACGCCCACTGACCACATGTCAACCTCTGGTCCATAGGCATAGCCTCGTAAGATTTCAGGAGCTGGGATGGAAAGAACAAATTAAGGTTAGAGTTTAAATAAAATAAGCAAGTACCAAGCGTAACATCTTAACAAGCCAATTTCAGTTAAAACTGTTTAAAAGGGTAATTCAAGATTGTGGGAACACCATCATTTCCAAGTACCCATCCAAGCCACACACTACCCTGACTTGGACATGCACAGCTGTTCCTTCTTAGTCACTGGGTCAGAATCCTGCAATTCTTTACCTAACACCATTACGACAGCACCATCAGTACAAGGAACAAGGACTGCAGCAGTTCAAAGAGAAGGCCCACCAACACCTTCTCAAGGCAACTAGGGTTGGGCAATAAATGAGCTTTGCCAGCATTGCCCACATCTCAAGAATAAATACAAAAATGCGAACAGCAGTCCAAATATGACAAAAAAGGAATATGCAGAATTGCAAATAATACTATGAACTGAAATTCTGTCAGTACATATAATAATGTACTAGAAGTCCATTAGAATGCCCAGTGCAATGTGTTTTCATGTACTGAGACAGATCTGATGATGGCCACTTTTAAAAGGAAACACATATGCTGTAGAGAGAAACTCACTTAACAATTTGGTAACATTCCAATTAAAGTTAAAAAAACAATTACACGTTAAAATATATATATATATATCGTCAAAATCTAGTTTTACTAGAGGTAATACTAAGTAGTTAAGTTTTGGGCCATTAGTATACTGTACAAATTTTTCAAATTTATATTTTGATGAGCTTTTTGTGCATATCAATGTTACTGTTGAGAAATGGAACACTTTTCTCTAATTTATTAGCATAAGGATTAAATTCATATAAGGAAATAACAGGTTTCTATGTGCACTAGCTCACATTTGAACCATTTCATATTACTAAAAATCACTAAAACAGATTATCTGGCTATCGCACTGAAATTTGTGGGATCTTGCTGTGCACAAATTGGCTGCCGTGCTTCCTACATTATCACAGTGACTACAACTCAAAGGTACTTCATTAGCTATGAAGCGCTTTGAGATGTCTTGAGGTTATAAAAGACATTATAGAAATGCAAGTCTTTTACATAAATTTGGAATTAAACGTTGCATCTAGAAAATGATGAAATGTATGCATTAGGAGGTTTACTACCTTTTATCTATTGTTTACCATGGCTAGTGATACTTTCTGTGTATAACATCAAGGGGGAAAAATTGGTGATTGCCAGCAAAGCAGTCGGTGTCACCGCCAACTGCCGTTAACGGCCGACCGAAATGGTCGCAGTGCTAACTGACCTAAATTGGTGTGGGGGGCATGGAGGTAGGTGGCGCAACGCTAACCTTAGGTGCAACGCCGTCCTGGTGGTATTGCACGAGGGATCCGGGACCAATTTGTAGTCCTGGTGCGGCGTTGCTGCTTCCCCTAGCGTCTGTGTGCGAGGCTGTGAAGCTCGCAATGCATTGTGGGCAGGGAGGAGCTCTGAAATTTAAAGGGGCCATGCACATTGAAGCAAGACAAAATAAAATGCACTGATTCAATACATTTTTCAGCTTTTTCTGACTTTTTACAAATATTCAATATTTAAAAGAAGTTCCAAACGTGATTATTCAGTTCTTAAAGCTGAATTCCCTTCCTAAACTGAACAAATGATAAACTGCCTCAGCATTAACACAAATGGCTCAGCAAGCCAGGGAAGAGGCACCCAGGGTCTCGCACGCAGCACTCCAGCTTTGTGCAGGGGGTCAACACTGCAAGACTGGCCCTCTACTCATAGGGGCCAAGAGGCCCTCCAGAAAGAATAATGTGGGAGTACATTACCAAGGCCATCACTGCCAGCAGCGTCGCCCCCACCATCTGGCTCTGGTGCCCAAAGAAGCTACATGACTTCAGACCACTAGTCAAGGTCAATGAATGCATCTTCAAAAGCTATCACCTACCAACTGCACCACTAGCCTCACACACTTCTCAATGCACGACCCCCAATCACTCACCTACCAACAATCTGCACCAATGACAAGGCACATCTACCATTCCTAGCATCACCTCACCCCCTTGGAGGAGATGGTGCAGGCCATTCTTGGCAGGGGCAAGGCTGAGCCAGCGGTGGGGCTGAAAGGATACATGATGCGGGTATCCATGTACGTTATCCCCCTTCTGGCATGCACCTCTAGTTTTCCCGCCCACCCGTCAGCACAATTCCATCCTTGTGTCTTCCTCATTTCACACACCCAAGAAATGCAGCCTGCCCAGTTAGTGGGTCAACAAGAAGAGGTAGGCTGCCCAGCCAGTGGAACCGCAGGCGGATGATTCCATCTTGGATATCCCGGCCACAAAGGGGCCGTCTGGGATGCATCCTTCCATCTGATTCCTCCTCTTCGGCTTCCTCCTCTTCTATGTCTTGCTCTTCTGCGTCTTCTCTTCTGCGCCTTCCTCTTCTGCGTCTTTCTCTTCCCTCTGCAAGTGGATGCAGTAAATATGAAATGACAGTATAAGATGCTGCAAATACTCAGTAGGTCAGGCAGCATGTCGACCTGAGACGTGAACTTCACGGATGTAGCGTGATCTGCTGAGTATTCGCAGCATATTCTGTCTTTCCAAAGGCGTTCACTTACCATCCAAACCCTTGCAAGTGTCCAGCAGCACTCCCAAAACACTTAAAAAACTTTTCACATATATTGCAGCAAGCCACCACTTCAAGAAAATCTAAAAAACCAAGGCCAAACCCTTCCATTCAGACTTACCTGATTGATGTGTGCGTCCCTTTAACAGCTGCAGATATCACCGCTGTCAGCCTACTTAACCTGCCATGCTTCGGACCCAGCGCTGAATTGAGCGCTAGGGTCGAATTTCGCGTAGGTAACGTTAAGTCGGCACGCTGCCATTTTTTTTTACAGGGCGCTGCCAGCAAAGGGGGCCATGAATATGGCGGCCGACGTGGGACTGCCTCCAGCTGGCGCAAGAGCGGCCGCTGCCATTTTTTCCAGAATCACTGGCGCTAACAGGTGGCGGTAAGTAGATGAATTTCTTGACCCAAAACTCTAACTCATTTGTTTCACTAGGAAAGAAGTGACCATTCCATAGATTTATTTTTTGTTGTTTTACATTCTGCAGAGGCCAATCTGGAAACTTATTTGATGATTATGTATCTAAGATACAGGCTTCTAAACCTCCTGAAATTGAAGCTTATACCAGCTGAAAATTGGGTGGGTAGGCCTACTGCCGGGTCTCTGCTCGACCAAGATTTCCCTCCCCCATCACCTGAAGAAAAACCGTCAGTCATCCCTTCATCACTTCGCTGCATATAACACAAATTTTTTTTACAATTATATTAGAAGAGGGTAGTCAAGAGCAATGTTTGCCCCTTAAAAATTGAAAGCGATGATATTATCAATGATAATAAGGAAATGGCAGACATGTTGAATAATTACTTTGTGTCAGTATTTACAGTAGAGGAAGAGGATAGCATGCCAGAAATCCCAAGGAAACTAAATCAGGGACAGGGACTCAATAAAATTAATGTAAATAAAATAACAGTAATGAAGAAAATAATGGCACTAAAGAGTGACAAATCCCCAGCACCAGATGGAATCCATCCCAGGTTTTTAAAGGAAGTAGGTGAGCATATTGCAGATGCCCTAACTATAATCTTCCGATGTTCTCTTGATTTAGGAACAGTTCCTTTTAGATTGGAAAATTGTGCATGTCACTCCACTATTTAAAATTGGTGAGAGAGGGAAACCAGGGAATTATCATAGAGTCATAGAGTTTTACAGCACAGAAAGAGGCCCTTCGGCCCATCGTGTCTGCGCCGCCCATCCATCCCTGTCCAGTCTAATCCCATTTTCCAGCATTTGGTCCATAGCCTTGTATGCAATGGCATTTCAAGTGCTCATCCAAATGCTTCTTGAATGTTGTGAGGGTTCCTGCCTCTACCACCCTTTCAGGCATTGAGTTCCACATTCCAACCACCCTCTGGGTGAAAAAGTTCCTCCTCAAATCCCCTCTAAATCTCCTGCCCCTTACCCTGAATCTATGCCCCCTTGTTATTGACCCCCCCACTAAGGGGAAAAGTTCCTCTTTATCTACCCTATCTATGCCCCTCATCATTTTGTACACCTCAATCAGGTCCCCCCTCAGCCTTCTCTGCTCCAAGGAAAACAACCCCAGCCTGTCCAGCCTCTCTTCATAGCTGAGGCGCTCCATCCCAGGTAACATCCTGGTGAATCTTCTCTGCACCCTCTCCAAAGCAATCACATCCTTCCTATAGTGAGGCGACCAGAACTGCACACAGTACTCCAGCTGTGGCCTCACCAGCGTTTTGTACAGCTCCATCATAACCTCCCTGCTCTTATATTCTATGCCTCGGCTAATGAAGGCAAGTATCCCATATGCCTTTTTAACCACCTTATCTACCTGCTCCGCTGCCTTCAGGGATCTATGTACATGTACACCAAGGTCCCTCTGACCCTCTGTACTTCCTAGGGTCCTACCACTCATTGTGTATTCCCTTGCCTTATTTGTCCGTCCAAAATGCATCACCTCGCACTTTTCAGGGTTAAATTCCATTTGCCACTTTTCCGCCCATCTGACCAACCCGTTTATATCGTCCTGTAGCCGGAGGCTTTCCTCCTCGCAATTTACCACCCCACCAATTTTCGTGTCATCTGCGAACTTACTGATCATACCTTTTACATTCTCATCCAAATCATTTATGTAGATCACGAACAACAAGGGACCCAGCACCGATCCCTGAGGTACCCCACTGGACACAGGCTTCCAGTCACAAAAGCAACCTTCAACCATCACCCTCTGCCTCCTGCCACTCAGCCAGTTTAGGATCCAACGCGCCAAGGCACCCTGGATCACATGGGCTCTTACCTTCTTAACCAGTCTCCTATGCGGGACTTTGTCAAAAGCTTTACTGAAGTCCATGTAAACCACATCCACAGCATTTCCCTCATCCACCCCACTAGTCACCCCCTCGAAAAATTCGATCAGATTTGTCAGACATGATTTACCCTTGACAAAGCCATGCTGAGTATCCCCGATTAATCCTTGCCTCTCCAAGTGGAGATTAATTTTGTCCCTCAGAATTTTTTCCAATAATTTCCCCACCACAGATGTTAGACTCACTGGCCTGTAATTCCCTGGTTTATCCCTGCTACCCTTCTTGAATAATGGTACTACGTTAGCTGTTCTCCAGTCCTCTGGTGCATCCCCTGTGGCCAGAGAGGTTCTGAAAATTAGTGTCAGAGCCCCTGCAATCTCCTCCTTTGCCTCCCACAGCAGCCTGGGATACATCTCGTCCGGGCCTGGGGATTTATCCACTTTTTGGCCTGCTAAAACCGCTAGCACCTCCTCCCTCTCGATGCTAATATGTTCAAGTATGTCACAGTCCCCTTGCCCGATTTCTATGTCTGCATCGTCTTTCTCCATAGTGAACACAGATGCAAAAAATTCATTTAAAACCCCGCCTACAACCTCTGGCTCTACACACAGATTGCCACTTTGGTCCCTAATGGGCCCTACCCTTTCCCTGGTTATCCTCTTGCCCTTAATATACTTATAAAACATCTTAGGATTTTCCTTTATTTTGCTCGCCAGTGTTATTTCATGGCCCCTCCTCGCCCTCCTAATTTCTTTTTTAAGTATGCCCCTGCACTTTTTATACTCCTCTAGGGCTTCCTCCGTCTTTAGTCTTTTGTAACTGCCAAAAGCCCCCCTTTTATTTCTAATGCATTTTTGTATATCCCTTGTCATCCAAGGTTCCCTTTGCTTGTTGGTCCCACCCTTGACCTTTACAGGAACATGTTGGCGTTGTACTCTCTCAATTTCCCTTCTGAAAGTCTCCCATTGTTTTGATGTGGATTTTCCTATAAGCAGCTGCTCCCAGTCCACTTTGGCCAGATCCTGCCTTATCATATTAAAATCGGCCTTCCCCCAATTTAGAACCCTTATTTCCGGGCCGTCTTTGTCTTTTTCCATGACCACCTTAAATCTCACCGAATTATGGTCACTGTCGCCAAAATGCTCCCCTACTGACACTTCCACCACTTGCCCGGCTACATTCCCCAGAATTAGGTCCAGTACCGCCCCCTCTCTTGTAGGACTTTCTACATGTTGGCTCAAAAAGCTCTCCTGGATGCACTTTAAGAATTCTGCACCCTCTAAGCCTTTCACACTCTGACTGTCCCAATTAATATTGGGGAAGTTGAAATCCCCCACTATTATTACCCTATTATTTTCGCACTTTTCTGAGATTTGCCTACATATCTGTTCCTCTATCTCCCCCTGACTGTTTGGGGGCCTATAGTACACTCCCAGCAAAGTGCTTGCCCCCTTTTTGTTTTTAAGTTCTACCCATATGGCCTCATTAGAGGAACCTGCTAATATATCATCCCTCCTTACAGCAGTAATTGACTCCTTAATTAATATTGCAACACCCCCTCCCCTTTTACACCCCCCTCTGTCTCGCCTGAAGATTCTATACCCCGGAATATTGAGCTGCCAGTCCTGACCCTCCCTCAACCATGTCTCCGTGATAGCAACAATATCGTACTCCCATGTGTTCAACAACAACTTCAGTTCATCCACCTTATTTGCAAGACTCCTTGCATTAAAATAAATGCCTTCCAGCCCTGCCATATTCTCTTTTGCCTTCACATATTTGCTCTGCCTTCCCAGCTGACTTGTTTTTCCCTCTGTATTTGGCCATAAATCACCCCCTACTATAGCTCCACTCTGTACCCCAACCCCCTGCCAATATGCATTATAGACCAGTTAGCCTAACATCTGTTGTTGGGAAATTGCTAGAGTCTATAATTAAGGATAGGTTGACTGAACACCTCAAAAATTTTCAGTTGATCAGAGAGAGCCAGCATGGATTTGTGAAAGGCATAAGAGATTAGCGTGTAAAGTTAAGGCACATGGGATTGGGGGCAAGGTACTGACTTGGATAAAGAACTGGTTGGCAGACAGGAAGCAAAGAGTTGGAATAAACGGCTCTTTTTCCGAGTGGCAGGCAGTGACTAGTGGGGTACCGCAGGGATCGGTCCTCGGACCTCAGCTATTCACAATATATGTAAATGATCTAGACGAGGGAACTAGATGTAATATCTCCAAGTTTGCAGACGACACAAAGCTGGGTGGGAGTGTGTGCTGTGAGGAGGATGCAGAGAAACTCCAGTATGATTTGGACAGGTTAGATGATTGGGCAGATGCATGGCAGATGCAGTATAATGTGGATAAATGCGAAGTTATCCACTTTGGTGGCAAAAACAGGAAGACAGATTATTATCTGAACGGCAATAGATTGGGAGAAGGGGAAATGCAACGACACCTGGGTGTCCTTGTGCACCAGTCGCTGAAGGTAAGCATGCAGGTGCAGCAGGCGGTTAAGAAGGCAAATGGTATGTTGGCCTTCGTAGCGAGTGGGTTCGAGTACAAGAACAAGGATGTCTTGCTGCAGTTGTACAGGGCCTTGGTGAGACCACACCTTGAGTATTGTATGCAGTTTTGGTCGCCTTATCTGAGGAAGGATGTTCTTGCCATGGAGGGAGTGCAGCGAAGATTCACCAGACTGATACCTGGGATGGCAGGAATGACGTATGAGGAGAGATTGGGTCGATTGGGCTTATACTCGCTGGAGTTTAGAAGAATGAGAGGGGATCTCATTGAAACTTATAAAATTCTAACAGGACTGGACAGACTGGATGCAGGAAGGATGTTCCCGATGGCCGGTGAGTCCAGAACCAGGGGTCACAGTCTAAGGATAAAGGGTAAGCCATTTAAGACAGAGATGAGGAGGCATTTCTTCACCCAGAGAGTGGTGAACCTGTGGAATTCTCTACCACAGAAGGCAGTGGAGGCCAATTCATTAAATATATTCAAGAAGGAGTTGGATATATTTGTTAAGGCTAAAGGGATCAAGGGGTATGGGGAGAAAGCAGGGACAGGGTACTGAATTTGGATGATCAGCCATGATCTCATTGAATGGCGGAGCAGGCTCGAGGGGCCGAATGGCCTACTCCTGCTCCTATCTTCTATGTTTCTATATTTATTTATATCAACTTTTAGAAGGCATTTGATAAAGTCCCACATAAGATACTGTTACTAAGATAGAAGCCCACGGAATTGAGGGCAAATTCTTGACCTGGTTAGGAAATTGGCTGAGTGGCAAGAGACAGGCAGTAGGGATAATGGGCAGGTACTCAAATTGGCAGGATGTGACTAATGGTGTTCCGCAGGGATCTGTGTTGGGGCCTCAACTATTCACAGTATTTATTAACGACTTAGATGATGGCATAGAAAGTCATATATCCAAATTTGCCAATGACACAAAGATAGGTGGAATTGTCGGCAGTGTAGGTGGAAGCATAAAATTACAAAGGGATATCGACAAATTAAGTGAATGGGCAAAACTGTGGCAAATGGTTTTCAATGTCGGCAAATCTGAGGTCATCCACTTTGGATCTAAAAAGGATAGAACAGGGTAATTTCTAAATGGTGAAAGGCTAAAAACAGTGGATGTCCAAAGAGACTTGGGGGTCCAGGTATATAGATCATTAAAATGTCATGAACAGGTACAGAAAATAATCAAAAAGGTTAATGGGATGCTGGCCTTTATATCTAAAGGACTAGAATACAAGGGGGTAGAAGTTATGCTGCAGCTATACAAAACCCTGGTTAGACCACACCTGGAGTACTGTGAGCAGTTCTGGGCACCACACCTTGGGAAGGATATATTGGCCTTGGAGGGAGTGCAGCGTAGGTTTACCAGAATGATACCCGGACTTCAAGGGTTAAGTTGCGAGGAGAGATTACACAGATTAAGGTTGTATTCCCTGGAATTTAGAAGGTTAAGGGGTGATCTGATCGAAGTTTTCAAGATATTAAGGGGAACAGATAGGGTAGATAGAGAGAAACTATTTCCACTGGTTGGGGATTCTAGGACTAGGGGGCATCGTCTAAAAATTAGAGCCAGACCGTTCGGGAATGAAATTAGGAAACACTTCTACACAAAAAGGGTGGTAGATGCTTGGAACTCTTTTCTGCAAATGGCAATTGATGCTAGATCAATTGTTCATTTTAAATTGGAAATTGATAGCTTTTTGTTAACCAAAGGTATTAAGGGATATGGGCCAAAGACGGGTATATGGAGTTAGGTCACAGATCAGCCATGATCTCATTGAATGGTGGAGCAGGCTCAAGAGGATGAATGGACTGCTCCTGTTCCTATGGGAGGCAGGGCCCAGCAACCCACCTAATTTCCTAGCCTATCACTGCTGATTCCAGAGACCACCAGGAGAGGGTTGGCAATAGCCACTGGGTTAATGTCCTGCTGGTGCCCTTTCTGGTGGGAAAGGGTAGTAGGCAATTCTCCTTCTCATAGAGTCATAACGGCACAGAAGGAGGCCATTCAGCCCATCGAGTCCATGCTGGCTCTCTGTAGGGCAATCCAGTCAGTCCCATTCTCCCGCTCTATCCCCATAACCCCTCAACCTCCTTTGCTCTAATGAAAACAAATCCAGCTTCTCCAATTTGTCCTTGTAGCTAAGATCCCCCATGCCCGGAACCATTCTGGTAAATCTCCTCTGCACCCTCTCAAGGGCCTTCACATCCTTCCTAAAGTGTGGTGACCAGAAATGGACGCAATACTCCAGTTGTGATCTAACCAGGGCTTTATAAAGGTTTAACTTCTACTTTTGTACTCTATACCTCTATTTATGAAGCCCAAGATCCCATATGCTTTGTTAACCACTCTCTCAATATGTTCCGCCACCTTCAGGGACCTATGCACATTAACTCCCAGGTCCCTCTGTCCCTGCACACTCTTTAAAACTGTGCCATTAAGTGTATATTGCCTCTCCTTGTTCCTTTTGCCAAAATGCATCACCTCACACTTCTCTGTATTAAATTCCATCTGCCACTTGTCTGCCCATTCTGCTAGCCTATCTATGTCCTGTTGCAGTCGATTGGTATCATCATCACTGTTTGCCACACCCCCAAGTTTGGTGTCATCGGCAAATTTAGAAATTCTACTCTGTATTCCAATATCCAAGTCATTTATATATATCAAAAAAAGCAGTGGCCCCAGCACTGACCCTTGGGGAACACCACTGTCTACCATCCTCCAGTCTGAAAAACAGCCATTTACCACAACTCACTGTTTTCTGTCCTTAAGCCAATTCCTTATCCAACCTGCCACTGCCATCTATTCCATGAGCCTCAATTTTGTTAATGTGTTACTTTATCAAACGCCTTCCGAAAATCAATGTAGACAACATCCATTGCATTCCCTTCATCAATCCTCTGTTACTTCATCAAAAAATTCAATTAGTCAAACACGATCTGCCTTTTACAAATCCGTGTTGGCTCTCCTTAATTAGCTTACACCTCTCCAACTTCCTGTTAATTTTTTCCTTGATTATTGTTTCTAAAACTTTACCTACCACTGATGTTAAACTGACCGGCCTCAAGAACCAACCCTATTTTAGGCTTCGGCTCTATTTAAGGCCTAATTTTTTTTTACCTCCACTTCATTGGGGCTGTTATAATTGCCTATTCCTCTGCAGACGGCCTGTGGAGCGGAAACCCCACTAGGAGCTCACACACATAGATATTGACCCCTGACCAAGAAACTGAATCAGGGTCATGGCAGGATGAGGGCCCCAAGAAGAAGTCCTGCCAGAGGAGGGAAATCCAGCCCACAGTCTCCATGGTTCCTGTGGATCTATGCATCTGTTTCCCTGGAACGCCAAGGAGGGAACAGCTCTCAGGTGGTCTAAAGAAGCTCATCCTACTGGCCTTTTACATCATTTCTGGTCTTCCAGCATATATAGGAGTTGAATGAACACAAATGCTCATATCCACAGAACAGATAAAGAATTTCTGGAAATTAATATTTATATAATCAGAAAACCTACCACAGTATCCTGGCGTTCCACATACAGTCTTCATGGTCACCTGATCATCCACAATTTTGGAAAGTCCAAAATCAGCTAAAAAGAAAAAGAGTGCACTGTTCAGTCTTCTTCCTGCTGCATTATTTTGTTTCCTAAGATGTTTTTGATGAGCTTTATGAAATTGTTTTTAAAAAGAATTCTGAAGGATAAGAAAGTGGGGTGTTCTGTGATTAAGACAATTCTTTCATACTGTTGCAGCAATGGGATGAGTGCAAGCAGGGCCTGACACAATAAATCTGCCAACCATATGTTGAATGAGTTTTGTCAGGTTTCTTTAGGGACACAGTCAAGAGAAATAATCCAGAGCAGCTCTTCCAATAAATAGCCTTTAGGCACTAATTCAGATTCCAGTCTCAGTGCTTAAGACAAATTTGGTGAAAATTAACTGTCCATTTGCTGAATATAACAAAGAATGGATTCTAATAATTAAAGCATTGATCAATTTGAATTGCAAAATCCAAAGTAGGCAGCAATTGTAATCTGGGAGCGATTCAAATCAATAATGTAATCAAAGTGTTTAGATGACACAATTAAGTTCAAAAGTGAAGGCTGAATGCTTTTTATCTATCATCTGAATCCAAGATTCAACCATACCCATGAGATTATTGCAGGTAACTTGTATTTCTTTCACTATATGTAATTTTATCAGGTGGTTTTATTTAGGTTTTAGTCAAATTTTGTTCCAACAGTGGTAATCAGTTATGACACTACACCCAGGCCTAGAAATTAGTTTAGGCCAGTTTTGAAGCGCCAAATGTGCACCGAAGACAGGGGCCCGAGGATCACAACAAATTGGTCCTCAGGCCTCATCTACATAATCGTGGTAAGCTGCCAGCACCTGTCACGCCTCCATAGGTTGCTCGCCTGACTGAAGAATTCAATTTCTCCACAATTGATGTGGAGCTAGGAGGAGCAGGAGTGACGCATCACTCTTACAGTGAACCTTAATGTCATGATGTAGGAATTGTCCATCAATGAGGGAATAGCCATAAAAATAGCACTTTTAAACTCCAGGCCCACAAAATTAAAAATAGTTAAACCAGGAAATAATGAATATAAATACAAATAGGACAGAATTGCCTAGGCTTTGAGGATTCAAGCACCAAGGCTCAGGGGCCACGGACTGCAATTTGGATATTACTGCTCTAGAAAATGCTGAATGCGGGTTGGGTATTTGCATTGAATGTGATTCTATTAATGTCCTCAACTTTTCTAATGTCACCTTTAAAATATAGAATCAATCCTAGTTGAAGTGGCTCTATAATATACTGAGGGGTGTTGATGCTCTATAAATAAGGTACACACCAGCAATCCCAGTGTATTACTGAATTTCTTCAAGCTAACCAATTTGAAATTTACGATGTGGGTTTATTTTTGCAATCAATTCTAAACATATTACCCAAAATCAATAGTTACACAAGTAAAAATCATGTAAAACTAGACGCAGATAGCACTGCAGCAATTTATCAATATCACACAATAATTCAACATTCACATATTGACAAAACATACATTTTTAATAATATAAATCATAAGGTTGAAATTTACTGGGAAATTGTGAACTTGTTTCCTATTACTGTATGGCAATGGAGATTGGATTTACGCTGTGGGCTGGTGAAACATCATTTATTTAGTTGATTCTATAGATGTTTGCATTGAAAGCTTTGTTCTGCTTTGTAATTACAGGATTAAATGCTGTACTTCAGCCAGAATTCAGTTACAAGTGCAGTATCACTTCTGGTTCATGTAAATTACAATTAATTACAATTCCTACATTACAATTCGGTGGCTGTGAAAGGCGTTATATAAATACAAGTCTTTCTTTCCTTTTTTAAATACAAAAGAGCTTTGGTAATTATTCATGATGTGATTGTGACATGCCCTGCTAATTCCTGTTTTTTAAAATTAAAATAAGGCAATGCATTTTTCACATTTTGAACAGACTATGGAATGTTCTTTTAACACCTTTAAATTGGCCACCATATTGTGCCATAGTGCTTTTCTGCAGCTAAAAAAAAAGCTTAATAATAAGCTATTTGTAAGAAGGAAAAGCAGCTAGCCAGTTTTCTTTGACATAAAAATGTCATCTGTCTATTAAGCCTCTCCTCCAATTGCCGAGTGTGAAAGCCATTTACACAACTCACCTATTTTTAACAATGCATCAGGAGTAGGAGAAGCATAGAGAAGGTTTTCAGGTTTGAGATCACGATGAACAATTCCATTTTCATGCAGATACTAGACAAGAAACAACAGAACGCAGAGTAAGAAATGAATGCAGTTACTAGCAGCTGACACATCGCACTCAGCTAATGCCTACGAGTGCTATAATGAAGTTGTTTTATATTTAATCCACTAAATCCACTAATAGTGTAGATTCATTCACATGTAACACAGCTTTGCCAGAGGTAATTAAGGATGATCATAGGGCCATCATTATTATAATGAATCCTTCTATTTTAATGGAATTATTGGAACCCTTTGAATGCTAAATTTCGTCTATATTTCTATGATGTAAACAGGTTTTGCAACACATGTAAGATAATTATAATACTGTAAAATGTTGACTTCTGAACTGTGCTTTGACCAGATTGTTTGCTTCACAGTTTATGCAGGTTTAGTGATTTCTTTTTTGGGGTGGGGGGGGGGGGGGCAGCGGGGGAGACAGAGAAGAACATTAAAATAAAAATGGTTATGCACAACAGAACCTGATAAAGGAGTGTATTATTTCTCAGTGAAGACCTTGCCTCCTGTCAAGTGACACCATTATAATGTTGGACTGATATCATGATAATGTTGTAGAACACACCCTCTTGCTGTCACAATGATGGGCAGCTGAACAACAAAAGGTAGTCGCCATAAATAGAGCGGGCAACAGAAATAAAAACTACAGCAACAACTCTTCAATGTGAAAGCTCCTAAAGGAAAATAAGGCACAAAACAAGTAAGTTTAGAAGTGTAGGAATTCGGGTTGACGTCAGCAGGTATTGGACGAATGCCTACTAAATAATCAAGTTCGACTTCAGGAGAACAATCTAGAAGTTGTTTATTTACAAGAACAGACGAAATACAGCAGGTAAGGCGGCTGGATGCAGGAGCACTGTGAAGTAGGTCTTTCCCCAGTGGGGACGCCACGAGGACTGAGTCCGCAGTCCTGTGGAGAGCGTGATGATGTCATCACGCTCGGCTGTGTTTTCCCGCGCTTCGGGTGTCACGTGACCGCGTCGTGACGTTAGCGCGTTCGCCCGCGCTTGGGACAGTCACGTGACCCGCGCCAATACGTCGGCGTGTTTACCCGGCACTTAGGCTGGCCGTTGAGGCTGAAGTCGCGAGCGCGGGAGGCCGAGCTGGGTCGGCGCTTGCCGCGGGAGCGGGAGATCGCGTCGCTCACGTCGGCTGGCCGATGCGGCTGAAGTCGCGGTAGGCCGGGCTGTGCTGGTGGTCGCCATGGAAGGCCGAGCCGGGCCTGTGGCCGGCGCGCGTGCGTCACGTGATGCGCGACGTGAAGTCAGCACGTTAGGTCGCCTCTTAAAAGGGCAACGGCCCCACAGGTAAGTTAAAGGGGCAACGGCCCAAACAGGTAAGTTACATACAAACTAGTTGGGTTAAAGTGAATTATGTACATAGTTAGTAAGGGACAACCGGTGGTACCACCACATGCGCCCCCCCAGAATTCGCTTTAACGAAAGTCCAAAGATGAGATGGTCTGACGAGCTAGTGGTCTCGGCGGGCGTGCTGTCTCGACTTGGCGGGCCAGGTCTGAAGATGCTGGTCGTAAGCGGATCCTTACGCACGTCATGGCGAATAAAACCTATCCGTCAGGCGAAGGACCGTGGAGACGTGTGAAACAGCAGGCCTTGTCAGAGTGATGGGCAGGTTGGGCGGGCGCGGGCGATGTCTCCATTGATGTTGAAACAAGTCCTTGTTCTGACGAACTCTGCAGAAATGCCAAACGAGCGATCCAGAAGGACTTGACAGGCGACGTCGGTGAACTTGCCGACAGGTGAGCGAACTCCTCGGAAGGCTGGAATGCACGGAACGGTGCGTGCCATAGTGCTACGACGATAACACAACGGAGGGTGAAAAGTTGTTGCGTTGATCAGTGATCGGTGAGGACAGCAACTTTCACGTGGCTGATCGCGGCCGCAGGATGCCCGTTGGACCCGTCCTCGATGTTTGCAGCGTCAGGAGATGTTTGCGTTTGTTAAGGAGAAAACTGGAGAAAGGTCCGGGTTGTTGTGAATTTCGGTAGGGGTAAACACTGCCTGGAGGGCGGCAACACTTGTAGTTGTTCTTGCTATAGGAGAAAACAGCTGGGAGGGCGGCACGCTTCTTGTCTCGCCGAAAAGTGTGGAAGGTAACACAACCAGCAGGCTGACGGGCTGGTGCATCGTCGGCGGGGCATGAGTCTTCGTGGTTCACGAGGGCACGGTCCTCGTGGTTTGCGAGGGATGGGTCCTCGTGTTTCGGGAGGAGTGGGTCCTCGTGTTTCGAGAGGAGCGAGTCCTCATGTTTCGAGAGGAGCGAGTCCTCGTGGGTCGCGGGGGTGAGTCCTCGTGGTATCCCCGCAGGGCGCGCTCCGATCTTGTGGGCCCGAACATGCTGTACCCCGCGCTTGGAGAGATTTATACTTGCTGTTGCGTTGGACGTAGAGGCGGACGACCCGCGTGGTGGTAGGAAAGTCGAAAACGGAGACCGTAAGCAAGTGCGTGGTCTGCGACGCATCGATGTTCTCAGCGAACAGGGCTTCTACCTTTACAAAGCACGAGGGCGGTTGTTTCTCCCTGAATTGCGGTAGCGACAGCGGAATGGTTGGTGCTTCCATGGCGTGCTTCTTTCGTGAAAATTGTTCACAAAAATCGGGGTCCGGCTGCGTTTTGTCCGTGAAAAATGGGATCACCTCCAGGCTGCGCTTCCTTTGCGAATACGTTCACAAAAAGCGGGGTCGCCAGTGTAGGAATTGGTGTTCGTCGGTTGTCGACGAAGTTCAGGCTGCGCGTGTCTTCCGTGAAAATCGTTCACAGATATGGGGTCACCAATTGTAGTGTAGGAATTGATGAGCTCCCGTACTCACGTCGTTGGGTCACCAATTGTAGGTGAGGTTCAGGATGCGCGCTTCCTCCGTGAAAACCGTCCACGGAGTCGGGGGTCACCAATTGTAGGAATTCGGGTTGACCTCAGCAGGTATTGGACGAATGCCTACTAAATAATCAAGTTCGACTTCAGGAGAACAATCTAGAAGTTGTTTATTTACAAGAACAGACGAAATACAGCAGGTAAGGCGGCTGGATGCAGGAGCACTGTGAAGTAGGTCTTTCCCCAGCGGGGACGCCACGAGGACTGAGTCCGCAGTCCTGTGGAGAGCGTGATGACGTCATCACGCTTGGCTGTGTTTTCCAGCGCTTCGGGTGTCACGTGACCGCGTCGTGACATTAGAACATAAGAACATAAGAAATAGGAGCAGGAGTAGGCCATACGGCCCCTCGGGCCTGCTCCGCCATTCAATAGGATCATGGCTGATCTGAATCTAGACTCACGTCCACTTCCCTGCCCTCTCCCCGTAACCCCTAATTCCCTTATCTGCTAGGACAATGTCTATCTCCATTTTAAATTTATTTAATGTTGCAGCTTCCACAGCTCTCTGGGGTAGCAAATTCCATAGATTTACAGGAAACTTTGTGCTATCCGGAAGTTGAATGTCCGGCAACTTTGATCTAATGGCAGAAATCAGCAGCCGTTTTGGTTAGGTGTTTTTTTTCTCTCCTAGCATTCTTTTCACAGGCAGGCTCTGGAACGCGTCTTTGTCGCTTAGCAACAGCTTCAGAGACGCTTCCAAGCTACTGGGCCGAGTGTTTACAAGCTGTTGCTGAGCAACAGTGTTTGTGGTCAGACACGGCAGGCTCTAGAAAGCGCCTCTGTATCTTAGCAACAGCTTCAGAGACGCTTCCAAGCCACGGGCCGAGTGTTTACAAGCTGTTGCTGAGCAACAGTGTTTGTGGTCAGATACTGCGATGAAAAGCTCCTATCTGATAACATTGACGCTGGTCTATCCGGAGCTTTTGAAAAAACGGCAGTAGCTCGGTCCCATGGGTGCCGGATAGCACAAAGTTTACACCTAATCCCAGCCTATTACCATCTCGTCTAGCTTCTAATCTCTTTTACTTCTTTTGTTTCTTTTATTCTTTTGTCCGATCGCAGCCCTGCCTTCGATCTAGTTTCTTTTCTTTCCAGTTTTGAAGAAGGGTCCAACCCGAAACGTCAACTCAAATTTCTCTCCACGGATGTTGCCTGACCTGCTGAGTTTTTCCAGCATTTTCTGTTGTTATTTCGGATTTCCAACATCTGCAGTATTTTGCTATCATACAAAGTTTCCTGTACTACCCTCTGAGTGAAGAAGTTTCTCCTCATCTCAGCTTTGAAAGGGCAGCCCCTTATTCTAAGATTATGCCCCCTAGTTCTAGTCTCACCCATCAGTGGAAACATCCTCACCGCATCCACCCGATCAAGCCCCCTTACAATCTTATATGTTTCGATAAGATCGCCTCTCATTCTTCTGAACTCCAATGAGTAGAGTCCCAACCTATTCAACCTTTCCTCATACGTCAACCCCCTCATCTCTGGAATCAACCGAGTGAACCTTCTCTGAACCGCCTCGAGAGCAAGTATATCTTTTCTTAAATATGGAAACCAAAACTGCACGCAGTATTCCAGGTGTGGCCTCACCAATACCCTGTATAACTGCAGCAAGACTTCCCTGTTTTTATACTCCATCCCCCTTGCAATAAAAGCCAAGATTCCATTGGCCTTCCTGATCACCTGCTGCACCTGCATACTAACTTTTTGTGTTTCATGTACCAGGACCCCCAGATCCCTTTGCAGTTTCTCTCCATTTAGATAATAACTTGCCCTTTGATTTTTTCTTTCAAAGTGCATAACCTCACACTTTCCAACATTGGCCCAGTAATTCCGGGCACAACGCGTGAGTAAGGACGGGGTACTCACGCGTGTGCCTGGAGGAATTGCTGGTTTTCAGCATGCACAGCGCATGCGCTGAAAACCAGCATTTCCTATCCTCTGACCCAAGGGGTTAAGAGGCAGAACGTGCGCGACTGCACAGGCAGCGTGTGCGCAGTGGAGTTCCTTTTTTTTTTCCAGAGTTGCGCGTGTGTAATGGCCTCCGGTCTTTAGGCATAGAAAAACCACACGTAAGTACTTAGTTTTTCAGGTAAGTGGGCTTTTAGTACAATTGAGAATTTTTTTTCCCACAGGTTTGTTATTTTTAAAGAATTTACAGTAAGGTAAGTTTAGTTTTAGCCCCGATTAAAAAACATTTTTTTCCCCAAATTTTAAAATTATTGTTTAAAATAGTTTTTCAGAGTTCTTTATTGTTCATTTAAGTAGTGCAATGTTTTTTTAAATTTTCTTTCAGGTTTAAGTAGTGTTTTGGGGCCAGGAGTTTTCATGAGTTTGACAGCTCTTTCTGTCAAACTCATGAATGAGTTTCCCCTCCCCTGATTGGCTGCAGTGCTCACCTGATCCCAGCCGGCACATCGCACTAACTACGCCGCTGGATCAGGTAAGCACATCGCGCCGACATCTGAACCGGGCCAGTGACAGGAAATGCAAGCAGGCCCGGGCTTCAGATGTCGGCGCACAGGGTGAGTGCAGATCGGGGGCTTGCATGCGCGGCAAGCACCTGATCCTAATTTCAGGGCCAATATATTGCATCTGCCAAATCTCTGCCCACTCACTTAGCCTGTCTATGTCCTTTTGCAGGTTTTTTATGTCCTCCTCACTCACTGCTTTCCCTCCCATCTTTGTATCATCGGCAAACTTGGATATGTTGCACTCGTTCCCTTCCTCCAAATCGTTAATATAGATTGTAAAGAGTTGGGGTCCCAGCACTGATCCCTGTGGGACACCACTAGTTGCTGATTGCCAGCCCGAGAACGAACCATTTATCCCAACTCTTTGTTTTCTGTTAGATAGCCAATCTTCCACCCATGCCAGTATATTACCCCCAATCCCGTGATTTTTTTATCTTGATCAATAATCTTTTGTGTGGAACCTTGTCAAATGCCTTTTGGAAGTCCAAATACACTACATCCACTGGTTCCCCTTTATCCACCCTGTATGTTAAATCCTCAAAGAATTCGAGCAAATTTGGCAAACATGACTTCCCCTTCGTAAAACCATGCTGACTCGGTCCTATTAAATTATGTTTATCCAAATGCTCTGATACTGTTTCCTTAATAATGGACTCCAACATTTTGCCAACCACAGATGTTAGGCTAACTGGTCTATAGTTTCCAGCTTTTTGTCTACTTCCCTTCTTAAATAAGGGTGTTCCATTAGCAGTTTTCCAATCTGCCGGGACCTTTCCTGAGTCCAGGGAGTTCTGGAAAATGATCACCCGCGCTTGGGGCGGTCACGTGACCTGTGCCGATATGTTGGCGCGTTTACCCAGCACTGAGGCTGGCCGTTGAGGCTGAAGTCGCGAGCGCGGGAGGCCGAGCTGGGCCGGCGCTTGTCGCGGGAGCGGGAGATCGCGTCGCTCACGTCGGCTGGCCGATGCGGCTGAAGTCGCGGTAGGCCAGGCTGTGCCGGCGGCCGCCATGGAAGGCCGAGCCGGGCCCGTGGCCGGCGCGCGTGCGTCACGGGATGCGCGACGTGACGTCAGCGCGTTAGGTCGCCTCTTAAGGGGGCAACGGCCCAACAGGTAAGTTAAAGGGGCAACGGCCCAAACAGGTCAGTTACATACAAACTAGTTAGGTTAAAGTGAATTATGTACATAGTTAGTAAGGGACAACCGGTGGTACCGCCACAGAAGTATATTTACAATCTCCAGGTTTAGATGACTGCAAACCACTCAAGCTTTGCTTTCACAGCTTATTTTCTTCGCTTGAAAATTACTCTGAGCAGTTACCTTACAAACTTTAACACAGTTGTATCAAACTTATCTCTGCACTACTTTAACAGAGGTATTTAATCTATTATTTCTAATTGGTTTACAACTCCATTTAAATAGTGGAGAGGGAACTTGATACCAACACATAATTGCCGTGATTTTGCCGGCGCTCAGAGGGCGGGTCAG